>NC_135737.1:14630430-15337930 GCF_041903045.1 Epinephelus lanceolatus
CTGTTCTAAGGCTGCACTTTGGTCGTTTTCCTTGCTCTAGTTGGCTTTTTTCCCAGAATGTGTTGGAAAGGATACAACCCTTGACCCTATGTACAAAATGAGCCCAGTACTCCCCTATCCCTGAGCTGAGGCAAAGCTATGGACTAGGTGCCCACGGTCTTCTTATGACTTAATTTCCAGCCCATTGAGAAGGTCTTTATTGGTGTTTGTATTGAATCGCCAACAAATCCTGTGTAAATTGCTCACATTGCCATGCCTACTCTAGTTCAGTCAGTCCTGAACACACGTTACAAACATGTCTGATATCCACCCTGATAGTTGCACATATAAACCAGAGGTGGCTTCGTTGAATCAGATAATATTTTAGCTAAAATGTCATCTTTCCTCCTCTGCTTAACTCAGGGCTTTTTGTGCAGTTCATAATGTTTTCTCCTGGTGTGAAAAGAAAGGTACATCTTAGGTCATCTCTTTTGTCATCACTGTTCAGCGAGGCCTGTTACATCAAAAGACAGCGATGCTTTGAGATCTTCACAAATGTCTCACTTTTCCTTTTTTTCCTGTGGCCTTTTCTCTGTTGCAAGCCCTTCACTCCGCACATCGCCTACTGGTTAGCCTATATTTACTCAGCCCCGTGACATGTTTTGTTGCCACAGCAACCTGCCACAGCCCCCCCCCCCAGTGTGCTGATTTTTTTGTTGGCTGTCACCTGTGAACTGTCCCACAATGCATTGCAGTTTAACCCCAGCAAGCATTATGAGCAGACTGAGAACTGCGAGTGCAGAGAAGGCAGCTAGTAACCTCTTGTTATGCTTGTGGACTAATACATTCCTACAACACCAGGCTGCAGAAAAACAAAGTGTGTGTTGGGAGAAGAGAACAAGCGTGCGATTGAAGGAGAGTGGGGAGGAAAGAGAAAAAAAAAGTTATAGCAAAGACGATAAAAAGCAAGAAATAGATATGGCTATGGGGCTGAATGTGGTCAATAATCCATGAACAGGGTTCTCCTGCCTATTATACTCTTAGCAGTCCCACTCCACTGCTCTGACCAAAAATGCCAAACATGCAGTATACTTTTTTTCCTCCTGCAAGACTTTTGAACAAGTTCCAGTTGTGTCCTTTCCTTGCCTACAGCCCCTGACAGCATACAAATATAGTCTTCTCTCAACTTAAAAGTTATGAGTTTTGAATGTACCTTCTCTGTACAAAAAAAACATTCACACTGGCTGCATCAACACCAGATCAGACAGTAGTTTCTCAGTCCCTGATCTGGAATCAGCTGCCATATGATCAGAAATGGGATGGTTGGTGCTTTCCAATGAAGTGACCCTTTAGTGGTCACATTGTTAAGAGATGCTTGAGGGAAATAGGTATTTTTTTACATGCAAAATCTGAACCTGCATTCATCAGCGAGAGTCCAAAAGTTGTATTCTATTGGGTGCTGGCACCAATAATCACTCAAAATGTACTGATGGCTGTAACTTGGAAGCACTGTCACATTATTGGTGTCAGTTGATTTTTCCATGAGTGGAAGTTGGCAGGGGCTTGATAACTGATTAAACATCTTAAAACCTAGCAGAGCTTGCCTGTCATCATCCTTGTTGATTTTCTAAAGTCGCATGGCTTTCAAATCAAGCTGGCTTTTACATCAGAATGGTAGCTGACTGAAACATTTAAAATGCAGTCATTATAAGGAAGTAAAGAAAAGCTCACTATTGATGTCATATCAGAGGAGTGTCCGTTTTGATATTTAAAATTCATTAGCAGATCTTAAGACAATTCTCACTGAGTTGTGGGGTTTATTTTATATAGTGTTTTAGTTTATGGCACTCGAACATGCTTATTTAATATGCAGGAGGGATTTGAACCACAGGAGAAAGCGACAGTACTTTGCTGTATTCTCTGTCCACAGGTCTAATCCAAACTAAGTCCTTATATGAACAACAGGCTAGTCGTAGCTTTTCACTATTGTCCTTGAGCTGCATTTAGCTGTGATCCAGGATTGTAGGTTCTATTGTTGGTTTGTGTTCAGTTGCACTGCTGCTGCAAACTGTAGTTTTGATCATTTCAAAAGTAAGGAACAAAGCAGCCCAACCAGTATTTTAAACAGTGTGGAGAAATGACACCATTCATTGCTTTTGCCCCTAATTTTATTACACTATATCCCGCAGTATCACAGTGCATCCCAATCAAACTGTTCCTCACAGAGGCTTCAATGTGGTCATGGTGTAGCATGGTTATTTCTAACATAAAAGGGTTCAGAGCTGTCCGTGTCACATCACATTTCATAAAATTTGTCACGGTCCACTTAAAGGTTGATTTCATTTCTTAAATAAGGCACACAGGTAGATTTGCCATCTGAAAATGAAAACTGAAATATAGAGCAAGTCTGTCTCAGTGGCAAGTGGTGGTAAGTGTGACAATTTTGGGTTTCTTTGAAACCTTTGTGTGTGGACATGAAGGAGTCATTACACCAGCCACATAGCCCACATTACATGTGTGTAACATAAAAGCAGGCGAGGAAAAAAAAAATCAGAGGTGTGTTGTTTGCTTCATTTGAGCAGGTTGCAAAAAACCAGAGCTGTATCGTTTTTAGGATCCAGCACTTGAGCGAAGGAGGTTCGATGTTTGGTGGCACAATAAAAAAAATTAAGTAGTACAGTGACTTTACATTTAGACAGACTCTATAGTTAATATATTATAACTTTGAAGAACTAAAAGAAAATAAAAGTTTCAAACTTGATTTCATTAATGAACAATGCCCTGGCAAGTGACAGCAGAAAAAAATAACATTTCACAAAAAATATTTATTAATAAGTGTCCACAGTGATAAATAAAAAATTTGCTTTGGAGAAATTTTCTTGCAAGTCAGGATTTTGTGTGTAAAATGGAGCTTTTTGAATGGTACACTATGCGGGATTTTCCCAAAAAATACTGTATAGACTCATACAAAAGAAATCCTTCTGAGTCATCACCTGTATTTTCTTGTTTACTTCTTATTTTGCTGTGTTTGGGATGTATGGGTACAATGTGCAGGTGAGGCCAGGCCATTGTAAAAAGGGAGCAACCAGGTGCCAGACTGTAAGCAGCAGGCATCCAGAAGGAAGCAATGAAAATTGCAGGCACAGTGCTAAAAAGATGCAAATATAGCGAGGCGAAACAGGAAGTGGACAAAGCTTTTTCCAAAATGAGAGTGCATCTGGGGTCTGCTTTCACTTTCGCTGGCAATACTGTTTACAAACATTGGTCAACAACTCCTGCACAGTGTAACTTTAAGTCCAGTTTGAATTCTTCTTGAAAGTGCACTCAGAGTCAGGCACTTCCTCATCACTTTCAAAACAACTAGTTTACTATTTTGTGCAGTGCATGTCTCAACACAGGTTTTCTAAAAATGCTGTTGGTCGAAAAATTTATGCAGTCATTCGAGGAGATATGGCTAGACATTCAGATGATTATGAACATCTTCATGATATTATTGAGCAGAAATTATGCCTTAGGTGGTGAGAATTTGCAGTGTATACCAGAAAACACTACAGAAACAGTGCCAAATATGAATGACAGAGTTCAAATGAGGAAATGTGTATTGACAGTAGACAGCAGGCGGACAGCAGCAAAAACGAGTTTGACAGTTTGTCAGGATGTTGAAACAAAACACACATGAGTGTGTGTTGCAATGTCGATGTCGTACAGAATCAAATATATTATTTGAAATTATTTTGTGTTTGTAGATTTATGTAATTATTCTTGTAATGTCCAGTAATTGTCTTTTTTTTTCTCGTTTTGTGAAGGAGCTACGTAACATGCGATTGTATGTTCCATCGCTGAGGGTAAAATATTTTAACTTTGAACGGCAATGCTGTCTAGTGTTACAGTTGCCGGTCTCACCTAAGTCTACCATCCTGCTCTCTTCTACTAAAATGAAACCCTGTTTGCCATCTACCATGTGCCTGATTCCATGTGAATGCAGCTTAACCGTAAAAAATATTTGGTTACATTGCCTTTGATAGTTATGTGGTCTACCCTCCTCTGGAGAAATCACTAATATTCTTACAGTACTCCAAACAGTGTTTTTAACATCATTTTTATGTGTTGGTGCCTGTCAAAAAAAAACATCCTCAAGTGTTGCATACTAAGTCAATTACAGCTGATAACATTCACTATTGTGTATTTGTGATGCTCTTGAACCTTGATAAAGGACCTTCAGGTCAACCCAACAAATGTCCTCTGGTGATCCTGACGTGAATGTTGGAAGTGGCTGTCCTCTTAGATCACCATATAAACTGATAAAAAATTAAGGACTTGGTAGACCCTGCAAGGACATGTTTTAATTTAAGAAGTCCTTCACAGAGCATTTATTTTGTTAACAGTCACACATGTTGTGTTAGCTGTGGCCTTGTCCTCAGTTCAAGAGAAAAGTGGCTAAGCACATTCAACTTATTTTTCTTCTTCCAGGCTGTTTGACTGGCGCCATGTGCAAATGAAGTTTGTTAACTGTCAAAAAAGTCTTAACTGTGCATCTCTGTGTAACTGTGTGGGCCTCTGCATCACACACATTATTCATTCATCAGTACAGTTAAACACTTTGGCCTCAGTGTTTACTGGTGTCGATCCACAGTGCAGCACTGTGGCATCTGTGTTTTGGATTTGCCGTCATATTTTGTTCTCACTGTTGGCCCTGACTTCCCAGGACTCTGGGTCTATTAATACCAGCTCACTCTAAAAATACACAGTACTGTGTGACCCACTGGGACTAAATAGGAGCTCAACCTCTCACCGTAGGCACACTGACATAGACATAAACAGCAGTCATAAATTCTGACCTGTAAAATAGTTGCTGTACTGTTGTCCTGGGATTCACACTAAAACCTTTTTTTTTTAAATACCTGGATGGTCAACTGAAAAAATAAATAGTATATCAGTATTTTTCACTCAAAGACAAATAAATAGCTTTTGGGAAATTCATTTAAATCATTCATCAAACCTTTGGGTCTAACTGAGAACAGTGATGTTTTTTTCCATTGATGTTGAAGGAATGTAGGGGTGTGTATTTGTGTGTGTTGGCCTGCTTTGTGTGTATATGTACTTATCATTATGGCCCTAAATGAGTTGGCCTCATACGTAAAGACCATGTGCTATGGATTCCAAAACTCATTGAATTATTTCCTGTAATTTGTTTGGAGCAGCAGTTAGACGCATCTGGACAAGGTCCAATTATTAAATTGAATTTGTTTTCCAAACAACTTGTGAAAATGTCAAACGAGGAAAAGGGAAATGGAGAACATTTTATGCCCCAACACATTTCTTGATTGGGTAACAACTCACCTTTGCATAAACGTGGCCAACTGATCCTTTCTTTAGCAGGGGCAACATGTTTCATTTATAAGTAACTCACATCCTTTAAAGAAACCAATAATACAAAACAATGTACATCAGGGTGTGAACATAATAATGCCAGCCCTCATATTTTTGTTTTCAGTTTCTCTGCTGGCTCCATGTCGTATGGGCACATGCTGATTTGTTGGTTTAGAAAGCTTCCTCCATGTAATCAACAGGTCAGTTGGACTGGATTGTCATGCATAGATACATTTTGCTAACGTTGGCAGTTAGACATAGTCATGAATACATTTTGTGAGGCATGCATGATGCTTTGGTTGCTGTGAGACAATAACTTTTTTGTTGCAACTAAAGGCACCAGCCTATTTGATACCATTTAATCCCAACAAACTGTAATTATCTCTCTTGCCTTAGTTGGAGACATCTTTTTCTGTGTTTATAAAGAATTGGCTTCCCCTTGACTTAACACCTCTGGTGTTGAAATATGCTAAATTCAGAAGTGGTGTGAGACTTGCTGGAAATTTAAGTAAGCTGTTCTCCCTATACAACTTGACTTTACTGACCTGTATAACTGCTGCACTATACAAGTTGCTAGGGATGTGAATCACCAGTTTCATCACGATAAGATATTATATGGATTCTTTGGACAACGATCCGATATTTGCCGATATTACAAAGTCTGCCATGATATGATTTCGATTCGATGTGATTTAGGGGCTTGTGATCGAGATGAGATGATATTAGATATCCATTTAACATTTAAGGGGGACTACATATAAGTAAGTATGATCCATATAATTCAACAGCACCATGCACTGCACGCCCCAAAATGACCATTTCAACAAAACCTGAACATTATAAACTTCACTGAGGTCAGACTTATTGTATTAGACCACTCAAGTTTAAGCCAACAGGGTAGTTTTCAGAGATAATTGAGTTGAGACAGTTTTAAAAGGAGACATTATTCCATTCTGAATCAGTCCACACAAGCCTAGTGTTGTCAGAAATATCAATTTATCATTACATATCAATTTTGAAGTTTGAAATTGTTTTTATACTCATTTTTTCGTAGTATCAATACACCAGTTCCAGCTGAGCTTTCTTACTTTCTCTCTTATTGTTAATATTTACTACCATCATTTTGTTGTCCTCTGTTCCTCTGCTTGTCTTTGTCATATTATAGTCCTATATTTATCTTTTAATAAACATTTTAAATGCTATGCCCTCAATGTACCAATAAGATTTGGTATGAAATATCAATATTTTCCAAGGTTTGTATTGAAATTCCAGTATCGTGACAACACCATTTAAGTAAGTCAGTATCAGTCCACTGAGTGTACATTTTATTGAAATAGCTGCTCAGACAGACTTGTTTGTTGACATTCTCAGATGACTGAACAGACGCCTGAATGGAAAGCAGGATTTCTAGGTTATCCAGATAATTTGTCTTTGCAGAGGTAGGTTTCAAGGGTAACATTTTTTGATTGGGTGCAAGAAATAGTATTTCCTACCTCAGTTACTTTGATCATTTGTGCCGTTAAATCCTTTTTAAAATGTATAGTCATTTATCAGTTTTCACAAAAGAACACCATCAAGCCTCTTAGCAGTAGGAACTGAAGTTACACAACTTGCTACTTAAAAACCCAGAGCTGCTTTTTTTTTCTTAGTTTATATGCCAGATTTGAAGGGATCCGAGTGTTGCTTAGCAAATGCATCCAGATAATGGACACTGCTTTTGTGAAAACATTAGTGTTTCCAGGTTGTTTTCATAAAGAATTCTGTACTCATATCAGTAGAATGCCTGAACAACATCAAGACTGCTAAATCTCTTCCTCTTCACCCTCTGTTCAGTTGGCAAACAACAAAACTGCACATCACAGAAAACATCTGGTAAGGAGTGGGACAGACCGCCCAGCTGTCCAAATCATTATTTCATGGTCGAGACGTCATCTGACAGGATCAACATAATATATACAGGTTAATGACAACATCTGTGGTGTATGATTGGTTATACTGACGTTTGAAATGCGTCATTACAGAAAAAGAGACGAGAGGACGTTGTCTTAATTTTGCTGCCACAAAGCCTGTTTCTGTGTCAAGTGACAGCCTGTTGCACCTCTGTTCCCCTGCTTGATGTGGTCACCTCTACTGTGGTGGTGAGGTTTAATATAGATGAATCCACAATATAGTTGTACTTGTTTACAGATTTTTTCTGTTTTTGTTGTCATACAACTGACTATTAAATAGTTGTTTAATTGGGACCCATATTAACATTATCATTTGCAGCTGCTGTGCTGCAGTTATAAGACCCCTTATTTTATAATTATCTTATGAAATAAACATGAATCCAGATTAATGGCACCAGCTCTGATGTGTATTTAACAATCACAGAGAAAGTTAGAGGCAACCAGAAGCTGCTAGCTAAGGTCATTGTTTTGCAAAAGCTGGTGTTTTAAGTTTCACACACACAGGAGGCTATTTTAAAAGAGTTCCGTTTGGGGGGGGGGGGCAGAAAGATGCTGCTTTAGTCTTGATGGACTGAAACAAAAAAGAAAAATGTACATTTACTAATTAATCCTCTTAAAGTGGATGTACTCCCAGTAATTCGTCTTTGAAACAGGCCCGATTTCTTCTTCTACACAGCTTGACCATTAGTAAGAGTGGCCTTGCAGCAGGTGTGGCCAGGTACTGTTTGGCATGACACAGGATCCCTGCATGCGTAGACCTCTACAGCAGACACAGTTGGCTCTGGTCTGTGCCTGGTCTCCCAGGGCATTTCTCAGACTTTCACCACATGATGAGTATCTTCTCTGTTGGTTCTGATTTTAGTTCTTCTCTGGAGAACTGTGGAGTTGGTTCAGCATTCAGCATCTCATCCACACATTTCCCTGTGCTCTGGTTTGATACTGTTGGTTCTTAAATGTTGAATCTTCCATTGTTATTATTACCTTAAGCCATGGAACTGTGGAACAGGTTCACCACCTATGACCTTCATCATGAAATGATGATAGCACATACAGTTTTACAGTTACATACAGTTTGTTTTTTCCCCTCTTTGAATAGAGCAGCAGACTTCAATAAAAGGACCTACAGGGGTCTAATTATGATTACTGGTGACTGCTATACAAGACTATTTTCTCTTATTTGTCACCATGAACCAATAAGGTACGAGGCAGTCCTGCACACATGTGTTTGCACCTTATTAAGAATTACGTTCTTTTTTTTAATCTAGCTACTGTGCGCTTGCAGTGTCTTATCTACTGAGCAGTGTACATTTGAGCAAGAGTCACATGTCACCCTACTTTAGCTGTAATTATTTTTCAAGCTTTTAGTGGTGTGAGCAAAGATTAACATGGTTTCTTTTTCATGTGTTCTCTCAGTAAATGGCCAGCTGGGAGTCAGTATCAGTGATGCCAGGGCCTTGATTAGTCAGTCTCTGTACACACCAGGTATGTGTGATTATTAATCATAGGAGTCAGTGCCCTTTACATACCAAGTTAAACTGCGGTTTGTACATTTTCAAACTGTGTCAGCAGGCTCTTTTCCACAGTAAGATTTGGGGTTTTTTCAGGTTTCGTCTGTCTATCCATTATCGCTTCTTGCTTATCCTTTTCAGGTTTGCTGGGGGCTGAAGCCTGTCCCAGTGCAATTAGCATTTTGGACCTGCAGATTCAGACATATGAGAGCAACATATTTTCTTTGCCATTGAGAAGTTGTTAAACCATTAGAAAAGAACTGCAGGAGACCTTGTTTGATAAGGAAAGCTTCAGTCTGTCAGGCCAGATGGAGATCTGCAACCTTGTCAACATGAATACAAAAGCTACACTCAAAAAAATGAGCATTCAAACCTGCTTTGGCAGAAACTGTTTAACTGGATAAGGGGGAGGGAATGTGAGAAAGTCTCCCTTAAGGGACATTAACTTTGATTTTACAACCTTGATTTTATTGTAGATTAATTGCATAGCAGCCTGGATGATTTGATTTAATTCATCATTTAAATGTCACCATAATTAAGTGCTAATCATTTCTCAAGCTTAGGTGTAAAATGTCGTGTTAGGTTCATGTGTTGAGGTCAGAATGTAATGAATGCAGATGACACCACTTAGGTTTAGTGTTGGTTCTCTAAGTGTGTCTTACTAATCAGCGCCTTTTTATAAACAAAAATGAGAGCAGAACATGCAAGTCAGATTTTGCTTGTATCTGTACTGCCATTCAATGTACAGTACAGTACTCAAAACAACTATTGAACCCCTGGACTTTACTTTTCAATTTTGCAGCATTAAATCAAAGTGGATACAATTTGGCTCTTTAATGATGATCAACAGAAAACAACTTGAATATCAAAGTGAAATTCATCACAATTCGATGTAAATAGTACAAATACAATACAATAGTAGTTCATACTCTCCCATGACACACCCATGTCATCACCGGTGCGACCAGTTGTTTTAAGAAGTTGCATAATAAATTAAATGGAGATTGCTCTTGTGTAATAAAGGTGTGACAAATAAGTTTTGGATTAATAGGCCTCAAATGAATAACATGTACAAACAGATTACTTAATTTGTTTACTCAAGGTAATTATTTGTAAATTATTAGCCTCTTACAGATCCAATGTGTAGGATTTAGGGGGATATATTGGCGGAAATGGAATATAATATAATAAGTATGTTTTCTCTCTCTCTCTTTTTGTATCTTTGAATGGGCCCTTTATATCTACATAGGAAGTGGGTCCTTGTCCACAGAGTCCGCCATGTTGCACTGCCATGTTTCTACAGTAGCCCAAAACGGACAAATGAAACACTGGCTCTAGATAAGGCCATTCACATTTTCATGTCAGACACTGTAGTTAGCAGCCCCTTTGACAAGAGCAGCATTGGAAAAACAATGATTTTTTTTTTAACGTGAAACTACTTTATTCAGTGTTTTAGCATGTTTAAATTAACGGGTGTGTTTGTTTTGTTTCTGAGACCTCTGTGGTTAATTCAGCTCCAGGTAAAAACCCTCAGAACTTTGGATTTTAAGTTATCCAAGAGAAAAGGTAAGCATACACATGCTGCCCATTTGGGCATGCCGAACAGCTTCAAAGAAACACTTTTGTTGTGTGAAACTGCTTTATTCATTATTTTTACTAGTTTAAATTACTGGGTCTGTTTGTTTTAGAAAGGAAGAGACCTCTGCGGTTAATTCGGCTCTGGGTAAAAACCCTACTGAATAATGAACACTGGGAGTTCACGCTTGGCACATGGCAGAAGTTTCAGCTGGTTGCAAACTGCAGTCCTCCCAACTAGATGCCACTCATTCTCGGAACCCATTGGCTGTATTCGGCGTCTGACTTCCGGTAGGCGGCGATACAGCCTCTGGGGGCAGACCCCCGATTTTTTGGCATTCCGGTTTGATTTGGGAGGCGGAGGCGAATTTCCGTTTCCGACTTCCATTTATATATAAGTAAATATGCTGAACCATTGCGATGGATTCAGAGTTTGCAATGACGCCAATTATGTTCCGCCTCGTTAGTTCACCGCACAGAGCGTTTAACCTGGCAACAACTGCAGCCGGCTCAAACGTGATTGGTCAATATCACGCGGACTACAAACAGCCTACAACCAGAAACCAGGGCTCTTCCGCTCTTCTTCCGGAGGCAAGATCTGTATAGAGTTTGTATAGAGACTAGATGCCACTAAATCCTACACACTGTTCCTTTAAGCCAAATCTACCATGTTACAGGTCTAATCTTAAGTAACAGTTTTGATTTTTAATTGTATTTTCCTGTCTGAAATGCATTTAAGCACTTTTCTCAGTTGTGTCTTGCGACTCCTCCAAATACATTACATTTTTAAGCCTGTAAACAGCACTATATGAATAGAATTTCTTGGCATTAATGGAGAAACCTGCTTTGATTGAGACCTGTGACTGTAAGAGCTCAGTTAAACATTAATATTCTAACCAAAAATTGCCAAATCATTGCAGCACCTTGTCTAGCTACTTTTGCAGAAGGTCAAGGAAGAGCATTTATTGGTTTGATTTAACTAGTTGTAATAATTTTCATACATTGATGTATTACCACTTCACCTAAAAAAAACACTCTCAAGTAAAAACCCATCTACTACTAAAAAGGCTTTAGCTGCTCTAAAGTCCCTGTAATGTTCCTTGTGGCTGATTACCTAAATACAGGCTTCATTCACATGGCAAGGAGTGGGCATAATAGTAGTGCAAGGCCTAACTCCAGGTTTACAAAATGTTCAAATGAGACACACCATTTACTCAAGCCTTCAATGACTTGTACCTGCTTTAATGTTCTGTTACAGTCCAAACTGGACTCACTTTGATTTCTTCAGGCTGTTGATATTATCAACTACAGCAGAAATGACTGAGAGTCTCCTTGATATCTACTAGACTGGCATTCACTTTAGATAGGCCTGTCTTTTCTTTACTGTCCACTCGAAGGTCAGCGACTCACCATATGATTAGTCTGCCTCCACTCTGTGTTGCACAAAGCAAATGAGTCACACTTTGTCAACAGGTGCGACGTCTGACTGTCCCTGTTTGGGTTAATGAGTGATGAAGCTCTCAGCCGACGAACAAGGCACCTTTCTGTGCTGACATGAGCCAGTGGTAGTTAATGACTAATTACAGCATTATGTTTACCATTACCTGTCAAGGTGAGTGAGTGGTACAGATGGTTTTGTCAGAGCGTGACAGCTGACCTGACTGACGACACTGTGTGCAGTGGTGAGATTGTGTCATCGCTCAAAATGGAAACCAGTGGAAATGTTTGAGATCTGCATCATGTCAGCCAAATATCTCAGCTAGATGTTTTTTGAGCAGGCTGTGATGACTGTTTTGACCAACTATTGTTCACAGCAACAGGTGTGGAAGGGTCTTGTTGAGACCTGCAAATACTGAAGAACTCCTAAATGCTCTGTACACAAGCAGCTTTTGTGGGATGCACAGCAAGAAAACTTTGTGTTCAGCTAGTTTGTAGACTGCATACAAATTCTTCAACACAGAGAAGAACACCCCAGTTGCAAAGGTTAAAATCAGAGCCTTGGGGTTATGGACACAGGCAGGTGGTGGTGTCAAGAGGGCGTCAGCTTGCAGCTATGGACTTGAACCCAGAAGGAAGCCTCATGTGCTGGGAAGTGTCCTCCATTCTTAATGTTGAGCTTGAATCCTGCTCAGTTTACGGCTGGTTTTGTTCCCTAACATTACCAGTAAATGTAGAAGTAGATGTCTGAGAGCTGAGGCCTCGTCATCTGGTCTCTTAGGTCACACCAAAATAGATTAAAAACAAATGCTGATAAACCCATGAGGTTTGGTGGTGTGTCTAAATAGGCCTTAACTAAAATCTGTAATAAGCAGGTAATCAGTTTTTGCCTGTTTGTGCCTTACACTCAAAGTGTGAAACTGAGAGAATGAGTCTCTGAGTGGGTAAGGGAGGGAGGGAGAGACAGGTATTGCTACAGACAGTGTTGTGGAATGTGTGGTGGAGTTTTTGTGGTTTGCAAAGTGTTTGGTAGGGGGAGGGACCTAAAACACTGCTGAGCTACTTCTGAGCTGCAGGTTCCTCCCCCAGCTCAATCTCACTTTCTGCTCTCTTTCCCTTAAAGGAACAGTTACCTCGCAGTAGGCCCTTATACACAGCCTGTTCAAGGTTTGACTGTTATGCCGTTATTCCACCTCACTGTTCTGTATAAAAGGTACAAACACAGAAAGGGGGGGCGGGGGGGCACAGAGTCACAGAGGCGAATCAAAATCTGCATAAAAGGGACAGCTGGCATGAAGGGACTACCCACACACACACACACACATACACACACACACACTCACTGTTGTGTTTACACGCCTTTTTTGCTTCCGGAGCGCAGGCGTGTTGTCTCAGTTCACACACTGGAGCATTATCCCAGGTGATGTTTGGTTCAGTGTAAAAAAGCAAAGCTGGCATAATGGCAGTATTGCAGATTCTTTGTTTAAAAAGGGTTTGTGTCTCTTTGGCCCTGCTGTCTTATCAGACTTTTAGCTCCTTTTTAGCTCCTCTTATCTGTCTTTGCTCATGAAGTTGATGGTGACCCACAGATATCTCTGACTGTAAAGGTTGCTATCTGGCTCCACTGAGATGATATTACTCTCTTGCTGTCCCCCAGGTCCATGTGTGGTCAGTGAAGTGTCCTGGAGAGCAGCATGGCAATGTATCAGTTAAGCGTCTGGTTGAGATGAGGTGAGTGACCAAGTTGAAAAGTTTGCTCTTAAGGCCTAACCCTAAACCAGAGTGTGCTGCCTATCATCCACTCAGTTTAGGCAAGAAATAAGGTTGTTTTTCAGAAAAAAAAGAAAAGAATTAAATACATGTCTAAACTCTATCCAGTACCTTTTCTAAATTTGTAGTTTCACATTTCCTAATTGCTGCTTGTGCGTCAGCCAGATTTGTCTCAGATCAGGCCTCGTAGAGAAAGGGGCTGAAACTTTCTTTCAACTCATACAGAATTTAAGTCTGAAATATTGATACTGATTTTTCTTCTCTCCATCAGTGTCGCCTGTAAGCAATGTGAGCTCCACTGACAAACAGCTTTTCTCCATACCAGACCTCCACCTCAATCACCAGCCAATCAAATGCACCCAGACAATAAACTGGCCAATCATGGCAAGCAGGTCACCAGTGACAGCCGATCTCAAATACCCAGTGTAAACCAGCAGGCTCAGCAGCAGCAGGGAGCTGCTGGCCACCTAGGTCCAAAGGGCGTTGGTGCCGGGAACCATGGAGTCAAAACCAACCAGATGTCCCCCGGCAACCCTGGACTGAAGGCAGTCAGCCAATCAGTGAGCAGCGTTGGAGGGATGCTGAAAACCAAATCCAAGCGAGAGCGGAGCGTCTCAATTGACTCTGGTGAATCAAGAAATGCTGTTCCTCCAGCGCTGGAGACTGATGCCAAAGGAGGTAAGGCCATTCACACACAAACAAAACTGTGTTAGCATCTGGGACATATAGACAGTGTGCCTCTGTTCTAAGTATGCAGAAGTTCACTTCCTTTACGCTCCTATCAGCCAAATCTTTACCCGAAATACCAGATTACGTGCATTCACCTCCTCCACAGCAGGAAGTGAATGCAAGGACTGAGAGGACAGAATAACTTGTTTTCTCTCTAGCTAAAATGCCCTGACCTTTCAGTGAAGCGTCAGAATTTCCCCCTGGCTTTTGATAGTTTGTGCCGTGCCCGCGCGGCAGTGACGTGTCTCAGATGAAAAAGTATCTGGGCTTTCTGTAGTGCTCAGAGGGAGAGACAGGTCATGAGGTTGCGAAAACTTAGTAAGCCTAGAGAGGTTGTTATTAAAGCAGAGACAGCGAGTGGGTGGGAAGAGTTAAAGTTCTCTTTGTGAGTGTTTGGTAAACAATTGTGTTCATGTGGTTCAGTACAGTGTTTGATTTGCATTTGTTTGCTGTTGCTTACTTAAGCGTTCATGTGAGCGATTGACTGCAGATGACAGTATGATTTTGTGAAACTCATCTGGGCTTCCTGTACATGACTTGAACCTCTTTAAACACACACATAAACACACACAGCTTGACACACTCAGAGGTGTGGTTCCAACACAAAGAGCAACAAGCTGAAAGATGGAGAGAAAGAAAGATAGGGTGGATCATTTGAGGAGAAATCTCCTCTGGCTCCATTTGACCTCCACACACACACACACACACACACACACACACACACACACAAACATACCACACACTGCCTCTGTCTCGCTCTTTCTGTCTCACTCCCTGTGATCTAATTTCTGCTTGTAGAAAAGTGCATTCAAATGAAACCCAAGCCTCCCTACTCTTCACTTCAAATCAATCCGCCATCAAACCCGCAGAGAGTCAGTGACAAACAGTCTGAACACGGTTAAGTTTCTTTTTCTTTTTAAGTTTCTTGTTAAGATAAACCAGTAACTGCTGCAAACAAAAACATTCAGAGAAGAGGTCAGCTCTTTCAGACTGTCTTTCTGTGTCAAGGTAGTAGCCCTCCCTCTGCTGTCCTTTTCTCTGTACTGTCACTGCACACTTCCTTCCTTCCTTACTGTACATTTGCACATTTTATATGTGTATGGTTACCCAAGCTCATCCGATGTGTTTATTGGAAGGTAGTTTTCTGCCACAAAGTCAGTAAGATGTTGAGTAATGAACCTGAAAAGCCTTCACTGATTTGTTTAAAAAGTATCTCTAAATATGTGACAGTAATCAGGGATATCGCCAGTATACCTTTTTCTCCCGTCACCATTTAAGTGAGATAAACCCACAGTTGTATTTGCTGTCAGAAGTTAGTTTTGCCTCTTCTACTGTGGGTTACCTTCTGGAAATGTTTAAGCTGCTGCATATTTCCTGCAGCTGCGTGCACCCACTGGTACACAGCAGCTTGTGCATCCACAAAATCATAATTACACCATGTGAGAAAGCTCAGCACATGCTTCTCAAAACATTGCATCTGCAGATGTGATTAGTATGCATGGCATTTTGTTGTGAAAAGAAAAAAGAACCAATACAGAGACGAACAGAACTGCAAATGATTCTAGTGTTTCATTTTTACCCGCAAGCATTTTTGATAATTCAGGTGTGTAAATTTTGGTAGCTCTGATTAACATAATATGTGATTACATGACTATGGCACATTTTACCAATATGACTTTATATTGCAGCTGATTTCCATTTTCACTGAACAACATTTGATGATTGATTAGAAGTGATTCTGACTTCCTGTTCAGGTTTAAAGTGATTCCTTACCTTTGCCAATGCAGCTGTGGGGTGGGATCGTATAACTTACAGCACATTAGACAAACTGCATTAGCATGTTAGCTTCTGGCTCTGGGAAATATGGGGATGGCTTTTGACCTTTAGTGTTGAATTATAATAACAAAATTACATTGATGTGCTCTTAAAAGAGACAATACTATGACAGTTGTTGTCCAAGTGTTGATGTGTGTGTATTGTCCTCTAGAGGGTGTTATGCGCAGCAAGCGGCGCTGTGTTCTGGAGAAGAAACAGCCATATAGTGGAGATGAATGGTGCTCTGGACCTGACACAGAGGAAGATGAAGACAAGCCACACACTGCGACCCACCGTGAGTCTGCCCGCCTCCACAGATGGGGAAACACACTACCAGTTGCTGTTGTCTGAATGTAGCATAGTCCTCACTAACAGTAGTGTCATTGTGACTACACCTTTGAAGGCCGCATGACTGACATGTAGAAATCCCCTGCTGCGTCTCAATTTTATTTTCTCTGAAAACAACAGGTTAAAGCCATAAATTATCCAGAGCTGTTCTCAGATCCTGCTCACACACACTGAAAGGAAGAGGCTGTCAGCTTGACGTGCCACACTACTACTTTCCACTGATTTGACTTTATATGTGTTTTAGCTCCATCTAGTGTTTAGATGTTGTAGCCAAAAGGATGTACTGCTATTAAAATTATAAACCAGGGTACCACTTTAACCAAATTGTGTGCTGCTGATGTTTTTAGGAGAGTGTGGGCTGGCAGGTCCTATCCAAGGGCTCTCTGATCGCCTGTCTGCAGGGCCTGTGTCTGAACCTGCAGGTCCTGTAATGGGATGTGGAGTGGGACCAGGGTTAAAGACAGAGCCACCTCTGCCTTCACAGCAAGTGGTGTACGTTTTCACAACGAGCCTAGCCAACAGGTAAGAGCTATTTGCAGGCTGTACATGCAGATGATTATTCACATCGGAAATGGAGATGTCGAGATTGTCTTTTTGATTTTGATCAGATCTCCAGTTAAACACTGAATTATGTAATTGTAGTGATGATTTATTTTGTAATATTGCTCTGTTTTTTGACAGTGCTGCAGAGGCAGTAATGAAAGGACAGACCGATTCCATCCTTCTGTTTCACCAGCAAAATGTATCACACACCAAGTTGGAGCAGGTCAGTGGCAAATTAAATAAAGGGTCAAGTTTGTGTTAAACCACGGGGAGGTTAAAAGTGTTTTTCCACAGTAAAGACCACAGATGCAAAGCATGTGGGGAGGTTATTTCTTTAGCTATTTTGGTCTTAGAAAACTGCTTGTTCCTGTTTCCATCAGCAGCTGTTATGACTGCTACAAATGCTTATGTTGAGAAAGTGAAGTGCACTGTGTTGTTTAGGCAAATCAACAAATGGACAATATACTATATATTCAATAACTAAAATTACTACTGCTACTAGTGAAATAACTATTATGCACTTAATGTAATTGTTTCTTTTTTCCTTTTGTCTGCTACAGGGCCACACATCAGGAAAGCTTCCTAACCAGTCTGAGAAGGCAAACTCTAGCAGCTCTCCACCCACAGGCACCCCTAAATCCCAAAGTGGAACTCCACGGCCAGCCTCTGCAGGAGTTGGAGGCCCATTGCATCCTGCAGGGACACCGTCATCAGCGGGACACTCTGATAATGAATCCTCTCAGACCAGACCTGGCGGAGTTTCCAGCAATAACAATATCGTTGTCCATAGGTCAGAGGGAGGAAGCACGGCCACACCTGCAGGCCCAGTCCCAGGAACTGGAGATGGGGAGGGTGCAGGGGGTATGTCTCTTCCTGTTGCTACTGTTTCTCCCTCGGGCAGTCCCTCCATTCTTTCAGCACACCTACAGGGTGATACAGGCCAGAGAGGTGGCCCAGGGCACACGGATGGTCTTTCCAAAGAGCAGCTGGAACACAGGGAACGCTCTTTGCAGACACTGAGAGATATAGAGAGGCTGCTTCTGCGCAGTGGGGCAAGTGGAGGCCCAGGAGACACAGGAGGCTCCAACAACAATTCTAGTAATAATTCCTCCAACCTAAATAATAACAACAATACTGATAGGAGCGGTATACTCGAGGACAGTGACAATGGTACTAATAACTCTGGAAACTGCAGTAGTGGTAATATGCTATCCTCAGCCTTGGCTCCAATGGGGGGGATGAAGAAATATGAAGAACCCCTTCAGTCCATCATATCTCAAACACAGTCCCTTGCTGGACCTGCCCTTGACAGCCCTCAAATGGACTCTCACCATAACCTACCACAACACCCCCATCACCAGCTGTCTTCACCTGGGGTGGACATGGGTCCATTACTTGGACCAGAAGGGCTGACCCCAGAACAAATGGCATGGAGGAAACTTCAAGAAGAATACTACCAAGAGAAGAGACGACAACAAGAGATACAACCCCCCACACATCCACAGCACTTTAGAATGATGACAGAAATTGGCATGCATGGAGGTCCTATGATGATGAGAGGACCCCCTCCTCCCTACCACAGCAAGCCTGGAGACCAGCAGTGGGGTCCTGGCAATATGATGGGAGGAGGAATAGGTGGAAATGCACGAATGATGGACATGCACCAAGAGGGACCCCGTGGCCCCAGGTTCCTGGGACAAATGCAGAGAGGGCCACCGGGGGGAGGCGGTTTTCCTGGTAGTGCAGGGGGAGTTTTATCAGTGGAGGGTCTCGGACCTCAAAGGCCCACCAGGCCAGGGATGATTTGGCTTGATGATATGCCCAACAACATAGGCGGCGGAGGTCCCTTTCATGGCTGCTACCCTGGTGGACCTCCTCAGCACATGCAAGGGGACCCAGAACATCTGTTAACACATGAGGAAATGTTTCGCCTCATGGAGAAACGGCAAATGCAGGGGATTCCCAGGTTTGAACTTGACAGATTGGCTAAACAGCAGCAACAGGGCAACCTTGGTTCAAGAATAATAGATAATCCTGGAGGGCCAGACTTCCACAGTTTGGGAATAGGCCGGGGTCTACCCTCAACTCGAGGTGATCCTATGGACTTTCCTGGTTCACGGGAGATTATGGGCTCTCCTGGAGGGGGTCCTCAGATAAGAGACCTGGTGGATTCTCATTTAGGGAGCAACCTCCCAATGAACATGAACCCACAGATGAATGTTCAGCAACAACAGCAGATGATGCTATCTCAGAAGCTCAGAGGAGGTCCTGCAGGAGGAGGGCCTTTAGGTGACATGTTTAGCCCTGGAGAGATTTCACGAATCAGGGCTTCACAGAATGGAAGAGGAGCAAATAAGGGAATGATCCCAGGACCTGATGGCCCCTTCCAGTTTCCTCATCAAGGTCCCTTCTCTGGAGGACAAGTAGATGGGCCTTATCTTCAACAACCTGGGCCTGAGATGTTTGGGCCTGAGCAGCAAGGTCATAATCAAATGGGAGGTACATCACGGCTTAGTCATATGCCAATGACTGGAGGCCTCAGGGGAGTAGACCTTGGTCCTAGGCACCCCTCTGACCTATCAATCAATGTTAACCCGCTGACCTCTCCTTCTGTGCCTCGTCCCCATCAACTCAAATCTCCATCCCTCAACCAAGAGCCATCTCCTCTTCTACCTTCCCCCTCTGCTCCAGGACTGAAGTCACCCTCACAGATCTCCTCTGCAGGGCATCACCCCACTCTTCCCCCTGCGTCTGGTGCTGGGACTCCCTCCTCTTCTTCCATGAAGTCCCCCCAGATAATGGGGTCTACCAACCTTGGGTTGCACTCTCCATCTGCTTCTCCTGGACGACTCAAGTCCCCTGCCATGGCTGTGGGCTCTCCAGGGTGGGCGTCTCCCAAAACAGCTCTTCCAAGTCCAGGTGGTCCAACGAGTGGGAAGGTAGTGGGCAATGGAGGAAGTAGTTCCACTGAGACAGGTACACTCAAAATCCAAGATGATGTTTGATCATTATTAAAGCGGTTCCTTTCATTAATGTGACATTAATTCTTTTTAATGTTCTTTGCAGGCCAATCACTTCCCCCCAGGAGTTCCAACTCTACACCTATTAGCCAACCAGGCTCTATGAATCCTAGTATGCCATTTACTTCCTCTCCCGATAACCCTCCATCTCAGAATCCTTTATCTCTTATCATGTCTCAGATGTCCAAATATGCCATGCCCAGTTCTACTCCTCTCTACCATGATGCAATCAAAACAATTGCCACTTCTGACGATGAGATGCTGCCAGATCGACCTCTTCTATCTGGTGTCAGCATTGGAGGTATGAAAGCGAGGATACATTGTGACACATACGGAAAATACCCTATACAGTTCTGCAGTATGTAGAGAGGAAGCAGTAGAATGACTCTGGTTCAGTGTGTCATTAGTAGATGCTGCCATGCCATCAGAGAAAGACGGACTGACTAAATAAATAAATAAAATGTGTTTATTCGTAGATCTATATTGCTTTTCCTGTAAAAACCTTCTCTCAGCCAAAACCCTCATATTATAGTAGTGCTGCTTGAAAATATGAATAGACCCCCAATTAATATTTCAGTATAATGGGTTGAGGAAAAGGGCAGTCTATTTTCAAATGTTAATAATGTGATTTTCCACATGTTGGTTTTGTTTTATCACCAGGAAACATGGGGAACTCCCAGACCTCCCAGATACTTGTCTCCCAGGGCTCCATCGGTCCCCACAGTGATCCACAAAGCCCCATGGGTATTGTGAGCCAAGGTCAGCAACACCTGCCCCATGATGCCTCAGGACCTGTGCTTTCATCCCCAAACCAAATGGGCATGCCTGCCATGAATTCTGCCATGATGGGAGGAGGTGCACCTGAAGGAATGGGGCCCTGCAATGTTTCACCTATGTCTCAGAACCAGATGACAGGTTTCCCTCGCATCCAGCCACCACCTCATGGGCACATGCACTCACCTATTGGAAGAATGTCACAGAATTTCTCTCAGTCGAATGAGGATATTCTCCCACCTCAGCAGTTACACCTACTTAGAAAAGGTCATCCTCACCAGCGCCCCTCTCATCCCTCAGACTCATTTGCCTCTTTGCCCATGGGGGATGGCCCAGATCTAAGTGAAGTTATACGACCCTCTCACACAGGGATCCCTGAGTTTGATCTCTCCCGCATCATTCCTTCTGATAAGCCCAGTAGCACTCTTCAGTATTTCCCAAAGAGTGAGCCACATCAGAATCCACATCAGGGGCCACCATCCCAGCAACCTACTCCACAGCAGCTCCTCAAACAGCTATCATCTTCTGGCCCATCGTCTAACCCCCACTTAGCAAACCTACAGAATATGATGGCTGAACAGCAGCTGCCACTTCACCCCTCACATGGTGGAATACGCCAAAACATGGGCATTCCTCAAGGGGGCACTAGGGGTATGGTGTCTGGTGGGGGTATGGGCCCCATGTGCCCCCCTGGACATATGATGGGAAGGACAGGCATGGTGCCCCAGCAGCAACTCCAGCAACAGCAAGCCATGATGGCAAACAGCCTTCTCCACCATCCTTCCAATCCTTACCCTGGCATGATGTCCTCTCAGCAGCACCCACACAATCTGATGGCACAGCAAAACATTATGATGATGCAGGCTAAGCAGCGAAGCATGCCAATATCCGGGGATCCCTTTGGTCCCCAGGGTCCTCTAATGTCCCCTCAGGGTCCCATGATGGCCCCTTCCCACCCACAGTCTGGTATGATGGGCCCCCAGTCTCTCAGACAGCGGGGAATGTCTCTGGACAGTCCTATTGGCTATGGCCCTGGAGGTATGGCCAATATGCCATTCTGATCCAGCTAACATAAACTGTATAAAAAAATCATGTCCACTAGGTCACCTTCCCACTGAGTCCAGTTTTTTCATTAATGTTATTCTTGCAGTTATTTGAAAAGAGGAACTGTAAAAACAATAAATCAGTGATACTCTTTAAATTTTGGATTACACCTGATGAAAACTGAATATTTAAAAGCACTGTAACACAGTTCAATAACAAATCTGAAGCCATTTTCTAAAATACTGTAAAATATGTATATTTCAAAGATGTGTGTATTTGTTGTGGGAACAGAGTGGCAGTCAGGAGAGGAGTGCCTCAAATTTCTATTTGTTTTAATATCATTGATTTATTTTCTCCAACTACCAAACTGTTGTGCAAAGGAATTATATATAATATATACTTGCTGTATATAAGATGCAATTTGTGATTGTTTGCAGTTGTTCTGTATAACAGTGTTTTAATAGAAGTCTAAAAATAGAATAATACTGATCTCTAAGGTGGTTTTAGTTTTGGTTATTGTGTTGTCAATTATTGTTGTTTGATAACACTGACAAGGGGACACAGTTGCTGTATAATATATGAAATCTTTATTAAGTTCAAGTAGCAGAAGCTAAAATACAAGCAAAAAACAGTTTCCGGCCAACAATAACATTTTTTTCTTGACTGGGTAAATAAAACATCTTTTAAATGCAATCAAAGAAGCAATGGGTACTGTATTGTCAGAACATCTGATAAAATTTAAAACATCATTACAAATGAAATATTGCAGAACCAAACGGAAGCATTTTAGTTACAGCTGACATTGTATAAGAGTTAATTAGATGAGGATGGTGCTGGTTGTTGTTGCTCCATCAGAAATGGAAGGGCGACTGTGACCTTGAGGTCTAATGAAAGATAGGCAAACTCGGCTGCAGCCCAGTTTACAAATTAAGCGTATAAGCTCCCTGCGAAACCGCACCCCAACAAAGGCGTACAAGAAAGGGTTCAGGCAACAGTGTGAGAACCCCAGGCTCTTCGTCAGATCAAGGGCGGGAGGCAGGTTGACCATAAGTTCACAGTTTATATTATATTGGTCACTCACAGTTTTTATCAGTAAGGTGATATTATAAGGCAGCCAACAGAAGAAAAAAATGAGAGTGACAAGGACAGCCAATCGAATTGCCCCTTGCTTAGCTTTGCTTTTTTGACTGTTGCGCAAAGTAACTACCACTGCTGTGTAACAATAGCTCATGACAGCCAGAGGTAGGAAAAAGCACAGATGATCTAAAACTCTGTTGGCCAAAACCCAGTTGCTTGCATGGATAGAGAAATGATGATAGAAACAGGAGAGCCTAGGTGTGCTCGTAGGGTCTTCCTTTACAGAAAGAAACACAGCATTGGGTACTGATAAACCAAAACAGACCAGCCACAATAACATGCATGTCAGGTGCACTGTTCTTGGACGTCGACTTTGCATACTAGGAATAGCATGAACAATAGCCAAATAGCGATCAAACCCAATGCATGCTAGAAGGAAACACCCACAGTGGAGGTTAAGATTTTGCATCAGGCCAATAAGCTTGCAGAGAAACTCCCCAAACAGCCAACCATTTATATTTTCAACTACATAAAAAGGAAACGTGACAAGGAGCATGAGGTCAGCCAGGGCGAGGTGCAGCAGGTAGATCTCAGTGATGCGCAGGAGGCGCCAACGTCTCAGGAGGACTGTTATCATCAGGCCATTCCCTGCCACACCCAGCAGGAAGCTCAAGCTGTACAGCAGAGGTTGAAACATGGCATGAAAGGTCTGCCAGCCAATCCCCTTATTGTCCTCACAGAAGGTTTCTTCTTCTTCTTTTATGTTGCTGTAATTGTAGTCTGTGTCATTCCCCAAATCATATGAGTCACCCAGCTGTAAAATATAAAGAGGAAAATGTTCATATGAAGTATTTCATCACAGTTTGAGAATTATGTTTGTGTTGTGGAATAATACACAATTGTATAGTCAATTGATTTGGGCTAAGTTCTAATAGTTGTTTTTTTATAATGGAATGAAAAATTAGTTGTAACATAGTCTGTTAATGTAGCTTTAAAAGAACTACCTTGATTTGTGCTTTGTTCCTTGTGGTTTTCTCAGTCAAATTATTAGGCAGGAAACACCGAATATGCCGCTTTTTTCACTTCCCCTTCACAGTAAGTAGGAAACATTTTGTGGTATATATGCCAAAACATCATACTTTGGCTGTATACTAGTAAATGAATCCTGTTGACTTTTAACCCCACAATCAACAAAATAATATTACATCTGCAGGAGAAATCAGAGCTGTTAAAACCTTTCTTGTTACTTTAAATGGCTACTGCTCAGGAAAAGATTTAGTGACTGAAGGCCTGCGAAAATTGCCATTTCTCTATGTTTAGTAATGTGTTAGATCAGTGGCCCAGAAAAACACATCTATCTATCTATCTATCTATCTATCTATCTACTGTCCATATTATTAAAAAATGGGTAAAATGTTATATACAAACATTTATAGTATTACACATACTGAATATATCCTCTTAAATTTCATCGCATTCCAATGTATTATTAGTAACAGATTGCTGTGCTCTGGTGCTCTGGAGAATAACGATGTCTTTGAATAAGACCGTAATACATATTTTTATATTTAAATATATTCATGATTCTTTGAAAAAGTATTCTGTTTGATGAAACAAAACTTTATGTTTCAAAACTATAAACTGTAATTATAATTTATTCATGTAATAATTGTTGCCGTTACCTTTAATGTTATTATTGAGCCTAAAATTCATAGTGACAGTTACACTATAACTTGCACTTATATCACTTTTTTTAATGTTAGAATGTAACTTCTTTACAATAATCAAGTTTGTAAATTACATACATTTAGATTCATATTATAAGCAATAATCATCAGGAAGATAATATGTTTTGCTGAACGACTCTGATTTGAAATCAGAAATAGTCACAGATAGAATTGAATTGGTTTAAAATTATATTATTTTTTACCATATACACCAGTGTCATTATAAATGAATTGGAAGCTATTTGAAGCTTGTGATTAGATCCTCTTTTCACAAGAAACGTGATGAATTACAGTGTTTTCTCTCTCTCTTTTAATTCCCTAGTGAGTCAACGGGAAGGACACAATATGTAACAAACCCACATCTGTTTAGGTGCATTTTTATGGTTCAGTAATTCAAGCCACTCTAGTTCATGAATTATGTTTCTCAACTTTTTGGCAATTTTAAAATCCTATAGTTTAAGCTTAATCATAGAGAGCAGCAATATGTTGCTTGCTACCTTGAAAAATGCCAGATGCTGCAGTGGAGGCTTAGAAAATGTTAAAGATTTATGCAGAGTTATGCTGTACTGTTCTTAATAGTAAGCTGTAGCATCTGGAAAGTGCCTACTAGAAATTTAAGGATATTTGACAACAGACCAAATCAAGCCTTTTGCTATGACACCCACTCTTTTAAGACTAAAAAATACAAACTAAACATACACACAGGCAACATTTCAGTATCTCAAATTAGATTTGAATCAATCTGTGACCTGCTATAGACCTTTACAAACATCTATAGCAGTTCACAATTCACTTCAACAATTCTTACTTATGTCTTACCTCAAAAGCTTGAAAGGTGTTTGTTACAGCCATGTGGGTTAATCTCAGTCACTTGAATGTGTATCTTTCACTGCCGTAATGAAATGTGCTTGTACTTCCTGTTACTGCTGGTTCTTCTACATTTGCTTCGCTGCTGTCTTCATTAGCGGTGCGTTTGGCAGAAACAGCAAGTCAAATCTGACAAAAGGTTTCAATACCAGGCTTCTTATACTGTAGTACACATGAGAGAGAAGTAATGCAAGTCCAAGTAACCACACCCCACAGTACATTGTAGCTTTGACAAGCTAGAGTCAATCATACAGAACTAGACAGATTTATATGGGTATTTTTGGCAACACACCCTTATAAATCTTATAACATCCAGCCATCCTCTGACAAGAAGAATATGTTAATGTGGGATAATCATACACACCATCCAGCTTTGTCACTGGTATCAGTTCTGTTTTTGATTGTAATTAATAATTTACCTCAAGAAGCTATCTTGCAAAATTCTGGGGGGCAGTGAGAAATGGGTTTGTAACCAAAAAGTCTAATTTGTTGTAGGTAGCTGGTTTGCAGGATACATTCAGGTGGGAAAAGCCACTGAGGAACCGATCCTCAACCCTCAACTCTTCCAGTGAAACTGCTCCGTGGCTGTATTAGGCATCTCTCTTGAATGTCTGAGTATGGACCTGGCGTTTCTGAAAAACAGAGCACATTGCTGTCAGTGATATGCCCATTAACTAAAGTTTTCAAAACAGCTGTACATGGATATTCAGTAAATATTACATATTGATTCCAGCACTGGTATAAAACTATAGAAAATAAATAAATAAATAAATAAAGACCCCCTTTATTATCCACATGCCACCCTTAATTCAGGGCTACTCAGCTGTTGAATCGTAAAGCTTCACAATTGTATTTTTTATGTAGCTATGTCCTAAAACTTATGGTATGATAGGCGATAGTGCAAAGTGAAGGTTACTTGACTGTAATAAAATTAAAATACAGCCAAGTTATTGCCTATTTAACTCTTAAGTTTGGTAGAAAAAAAACAGGGTACACACAATATAGCTTTGGTAATTTGACTATGGAAGTACATTGCTTTGACCTAGGGTAATCTAGTTTACAGGATTCCCCTCCACACAAGTGATCACAGTGTGTCAGAGTGGGTAAAGTAAGTAACAACAGCGGTGAACACTGTGTGCTGTGTTATTTGTTTACTTAATTTAAGGTGGCATTAATCCCAATAATATAGATGGACGTTGCGTACATTTGAGTGAAAGACGATGGCACTGATGGTACACAAATTGTACACTGGATTGTGGAGTGGAGTTAGTAATAGTCTAAAAGTATAATTTTGACAGGACACCCTAAAGTAAATCCTTGATTTGAAATGAAATCAGCTGATTAGTTGGATGGGGGCGGGTTCAAATACGAGTGGAAGCCATCTTGAACGCTTGGTTGACAAGACTCTTTGGTAGTCAGCTAAAAAATTGAGTACACCTTACAAACACCGCATAGGGAACCGGTTATTTCAGTTATCCAAGGTAAATGCATGCACATCTTAACTATTTCTTCTTCTGGATAGTTCTTTACCAGATATCCCAGTGTTTTGTGGGGACTTTTACGATATGAGTTAACTGTAAATGGTATTTCGCCATCGATAGCCAGTTTGTTAGCTTGCTAGCACACCTAGCACGGCAGTTGAGTCGGCTGAACTGGCTGATATTAGCAATGTGATTGTGGAGATCCTGTTTTGTTTGTTAGCTAAAATTGAAAACGGTGTCAAGTATCATTTGCACTAGCGCTGTAACATACGGACTGGTTTACAAGTATCCTGACTCAATTATGTCAACGTTGCTTACCGAGCAGCACAACATTAGCATGAAGCTAAATCTTCATGTGCTAGTTAGCCGGATGTCGACTAGCTGAAGGGTAACATTAACGTTAGCTTGTTTTCCTTCTAGTTGGTTGGCTTTAACAGAATAGGCTTCTTGTTCGTCATGTGGTTAGATATTTATCCGCTAGACTTGTAATTTGGCAAAGTTGAAGTAACTGGACTGATTGTGTATTTCGGTGATTGACTTTCCGTAAATCAACGCCGTTTCCACATTGTTAGCAAGGGTTTACTAAATAACATCACGGGCCATCGCTGTGTCGGCTAACTTTTGACGTTAGGCCAGCGCAGTACTGTCACAGCTATTGATGAACTAAATATTAACTCGATAAGTCACCGTACACTCAAGATATAGGATATTTTCTTCTGCCACGCAGCATCATTGTTTTTTTGTGAAGTATGATGTTTCTGATAACTGTGTCTCGTATGTTTCAGGGTTGGAGAAACCTGAGAAAGGACGCAGCGGCTCAGTCAGGCTAAAGAAGCTGGCTAGCTAAACAGTCTGCTAATACCTGAAAGCTAGTCAAGACCTCCTAGTGTGTGGTTTTCCATATGACAATGGCAGATTACATCTGCTTTAAGCCCTAATTTGCTATTAAAATCTACCCTTAGAAGTCTTCTAAAGATTGAGAAGGGGAATTTTTTTTGACACTTGAGGTCCCAGAAAGAACAATATTGTTGAGACAAAATACTTGAAATACTTTTATTTGGATAATTACAAAAGTCTTAAGAGGGAAGGACAATCTTAAGTATTGAGTGGTCCCAGCAGAGTGGACTCACTCCATCTTTTAGTTTTATTGCTATTGTAACAGAAAAGATTAGCAGAGTAAATATGAGTACAGCCAGGACAGAGAATCCACTAATTTTGGGCTTGTCCAACCAGAATGGACAGCTCAGAGGCTCGGTAAAGCCTGCCGGAGCACCAGGTGGAGGTGGAGGAGGCCCTCAACAACAACAACTTAATCAGATGAAAGGCACAATCAACAATGGCAATTCCCAGCCAGCCCCCACAACTAACGCTGTCATCAAGTAAGTTATTCAGTACTAGAAATCCAAGACTTTGGATATCATGTTTTCTGCATGTTGGCACAATTATTACTGTCTGTCAGTTCTGTGTTATGCTTATTGCTTACAAGAATTTTACCCTCCACAGGCCTGGAGATGACTGGAAGAAAAGTTTGAAATTGCCCCCTAAAGACATGAGGATGAAAACTTCGGTTGGTACAAGATAGTTCTCCCTTTATTGAGCTGAGAGTCATCTAGATTGGAAGTTGAAATTACGGATATCTATTTTACTTGTGCTTTACATGGGTCTGTTTGCAATTCATGTCACTGTTAGGCAGTCATGCTAGCAAATCCTGCTAAGCTTGGCTATATATTTGTCACAAAGGAATTTATGGTACATACTGTTACCACAAAGTGTGACTGAAAGAAGTTTTACTTTTGTAAAAAAAAAAAAAAAAAAAGACTGCCATGTAATGCATGTTCAACGTGAACTTGCAGTCACCATACATTTGGATCTCTGTACTCTGATCTTGGGTGCTTAACTATTTATGTGGTTTTCTTTTTTTAAAGCATACATTTTCTTGCCACTGTTGTCCTCACAGTCTTCTAATCACTTAAAGTCATTTAAGTTTTCCTCTTCATTGGAACTGTTGCAGTGGTCCAATAACTGTTCTTAACATGGTTTCTAGTTGACCTCTAAGAGAAACTTGCTGCATGACTGCAATTTACAGATTTAAGTAAAAAAAAAATGTTTATATTTGTGTAACTGAAAAATCTGGTCAATTAAAGTAATGCACTGAGACATTATCACTTATTTTACAAGCCAATAATCTGTTTACATCTTGTCAACCAAATTCGAATTATTATTTTAATTTTATGATTACAGGATGTGACTGCAACTAAAGGCAACGAGTTTGAAGATTATTGCCTAAAGAGGGAGCTGCTCATGGGAATCTTTGAGATGGGCTGGGAAAAGCCCTCTCCAATTCAGGTACATTCAGACATGCAAGTCAAGATTTGATCCCTTTCAGCAGCTGGACAAGAAGGTGCTTAAGGAAGTGCATGTTTTTATAATTAAAGATTTGGTTGTGCTTGAAAAAAAAATTTGGCAGACATTACAGTACCTAGACTTTGACACTTAACCAAGCCTTACTTTGATACCTTTGCTAAATTAAATTGATAAGAAGTCACACTGTGATTGTCTATCATTAAATGACTTCAGTGTTATATAAATATAGTATACTGGGTTTTGGTATGAAAGAATTGTACTACCTGCTTCTAGTTCAGCGTTAATCATAATGATTTGGATTCCTTTAAAATCATGTATGTATCGGGTTCAGGGGTTAAACATTGGAACGGGTTAGAATTAGGTTTGATTGTAAATTAGACTCTGATGAAACAAATAAAAAGGTGACTCAAAGTTAAACTATTTTTAGCCATGATGGTGGCATGACAGTGTCAGTCAGTTGGGTTGCCACGTTGGTCCGGACTGAAATCTCAAAAACTAAACGATTGAGTGCCATTAAGGTTTTTTTTAACATGCATAGTTCCCAGACTATGTATTCTAATGAATTCGATGGTTCCCTTAGTTCTCATCATCTGACCCATTCAGATAGACCCCCTAAGCTTGTTTAACCTGGTCTAAATGAGGTATTAGTGGGCCAATGACACAGGACTTTAAAAATGACTGTTTTACTTTTCATCAGTCCAGTACGTGTTATTTTATGTGACCAAACCTTTGAATTAAATGTTTGAATGTAGTTTGTTCAAGTAGACGTAATGTGGTATGAGCCAAAAATGCAATGACTGTACCCAGCCCCCCAAAAACAGTACTGTGTATGAATCTATTATTACTGCTTGTGGCACAGGAGGAAAGCATTCCCATTGCACTGTCAGGAAGGGATATCTTGGCCAGAGCCAAGAATGGCACGGGAAAGAGTGGAGCCTACCTCATTCCCTTACTTGAACGCATTGACCTGAAGAGGGACTGCATACAAGGTGAGTAAGCTCATTTTCTGCCATAGCAAATGCTGGGAAGTTGAAACTGGACTCTCACCCCAAACTTAATCAAAGTCATCCTTAATTTTCAAGGCAAAATTCCTAGATTTCAACTTTTGAAATGTCAATATATTCATAATACTATTCTTATCTTTGTGTATATTGAATATCTCAAGATCGGTTGATAATTAAATGTTAGTTGCAGACCTATTTTTCTATATATTCTCTACATGTATATTCAAATGGAGTAATTAAAAAATGAATCGACCATCTACAGTGTGTAAAACTACTTTCTTTTGGAACTGTGTGTAATACCTAAATAAAAACACTAATCAAGGTATCTTTGTTACAGTGCGTTTGAAGCTTCCGTGCAGTTTCTATCTGTAGTTGTTGTGATTTCATTGTTTTAATGGTTTGGGAAAGCTGTGTTCATGTCTCCAAATTAAGACTAAGCTGGTTTAATAATGTTGAGTACTCTATCACAAGATTGTTTCTCTTTTTTTCAGCTGTTGTCATAGTGCCCACCAGAGAACTGGCTCTGCAAGTAAGCCAAATATGTATCCAGGTCAGCAAACACATGGGTGGAGTGAAGGTAATGGCAACCACAGGTGGCACCAACCTACGTGATGACATCATGAGACTTGACGAAACGGGTAAACTTTTTGTCTTCATTGGAAGAACTGTGTTCATATCTCTCTGGAATGACTAAAATAATCATGCTGGTACCTTAGCTGTCAGTCTAAATCATCCTCTTTGACAAATGCCAATGAATGTGTAAATAATATTTCAGTGCACGCAAATGAAAATCCCTATTTGATCTGTTCATAGAAACATGAAAACATCAAATGAAGGCATTATCATTTAAAGTGGAATTCTAATTTATACTGCACTTTGCAGAGGAGTAATCTTAAACACAACATATATATATATATATATATATATATATATATGTGTCCAGATGATAGATGTCAGTCTGGCTCATGTGTTATGTTTGGAGTCTGGAAAGTCCATCTGATCTTGTCAGTGTTTAACACAGATAATGAAGGGGCTCTGTCCGGTTTGTTTGAATATTGGCAATCTGAATGTCTCAAAAAGCAATCTATTTAACTTACTGGCCACATCACAAAACCACAGTGTGAGGTGGTTGTTTTTTTCTTTTTGTTTAAGGTCTTCATTATTGACTGCACTATTTGTTGTCACTACGGAGTATCAGGAAAGAATTGAAATATGTCGTAATAGCTAACATATGCCATCAGCTTGGTTTGTTTTTTTCTAATACCTGTGGTGGTTGTACAGCTGTATTATTGGCAAGCAGGGGTTGATAATGATTGAAGTATGGCAGCCAGTCAAAACATCTGCACTGTGGCTGAGTGAATATTGCCAAATAAATGGAGATTTTCAGTGAAGTACAGCTTTCTATACTGTGCAGTCACCATTTGCTGAATATTACCAGTACAACAGAGACGTGATCCTTTACATTCATAGTGCTACACTCAAATCTATACATTTTTAAATCCTCTGCCAAGTGATAAAACTGCATTACTTGATGCAATTCTTGTTTTATGTGTTTATGTATAAATTAATTTACCGATATTTATTGTTGTTGTTGTTGTTGTTGTTATTATTATTATTATTATTATTATTATTATTATTATTATTATTATTATTATTATTATTATTATTGTTGTTGTTATTGTTATTATTATTATTATTATTATTATATTTTTATTTTTTTATAGTACATGTAATTATTGCCACTCCTGGGAGAATTTTAGACCTCATCAAGAAAGGAGTGGCCAAAGTCAATCAAGTGCAGATGATCGTTCTGGATGAAGTGAGTTAAATAGTTCATTTTTTTATTCTGTATAACCCATTATACCATTATATAACCCATACTTGTTTTATAAATAAACCAGTGAGTTTAAAATTTAAGTAGTCGCTTCAGACAGCTCTCAATGTGTTTTTCCCCGATCTCCCTTTGTTCAACAGGCTGACAAACTCCTGTCTCAGGACTTTGTGGTTATGATGGAGGAAATGCTGGGCTTCCTGCCCAAACAGAGGCAGATTCTGCTTTATTCTGCAACCTTCCCTCTTAGCGTGCAGAAGTTTATGGTGCATATTTCTCATTTGTTATTTAAGTACTTGTTTCATCATTTCTTATTGCTGATAAACAAAATCAGCCTTCATAGTCTTTAGCACAACTTGAACATAACTCCTGTTATCACCTGCTTTGTAGAATGCACACTTGCAGAAACCCTATGAGATCAACCTGATGGAGGAGCTTACACTGAAGGGTGTGACTCAGTATTACGCTTATGTAACTGAAAGGCAAAAAGTTCATTGCCTTAACACCTTATTCTCCAGGGTAAGTGTTGCCTTTATGCAATCCATGATCCTGAATTAATTTAAGCTATGTCGTCAAAACAGCTGTAAAAGACTTTTATTCGAATGCCTGTCATAAACAAAGGGTATTTTCATGAGTTCATTTCTGTACTTTTGTTTTGCATTGGACACTGGAAATGTTTATTATTAGATAATGGCTGGAAACCTCACAATTCAAACAAATCGATTTCACCAGGATTTACTGCTGTTGCTGTTCTGTTGTTTCAGCTCCAGATCAACCAGTCTATTATCTTCTGCAACTCCTCTCAGAGAGTGGAGCTCCTTGCCAAGAAGATCTCCCAGCTTGGTTATTCATGTTTCTACATTCATGCCAAGATGAGACAGGTCAGCTCAAAGTAGTGCCTCAGAAATACCAGCTCTACCAGCTTTAAGACCAAAATACACACAGGTGGCAATGGATGCATGTCAGAACAGCTGCTGCTATTACATTTGGTGTGCATTCAAGTGGTGCATCATGTAGACATGCATGTACCTCTGCTTGATGTGCTGCTACAGTTCACACCAATGCTCTGTTTCTGGAGTGTTGCTACCACTACCATTATCCTTTCCCCAGTGAGAAACTGTCCTGTTGACACTTGGCTAACTGGACTGCATGTAATATGAACAGCAGCTTTTGAACTGTACCTTATTTGTCATCAACAGTATTGGCATTTGAGCCTTGTTTTGCAGCTTAGCTTGTACTTTACAATGTATAAAATTTTACATTCCATAATAATAGGCTACATGTACATAACGTGGTGCTTTTTCACAGCAAAACAAAAAAAAATGTTGTACTGCAGAGTCCATCATTTATGAGGTTTTCATGTTATAACATTTTTTCTCTCCAGGAGCATCGCAACCGTGTGTTCCATGACTTCAGAAATGGCCTCTGCCGGAATCTCGTCTGCACTGGTAAGTGCCATGTGGATGTACCTGTGCTGTATTTTACGTAAGATTGTGATTATATATTTTGAGCTTGTCCAACCAGAATGGACAGCTCTTTGGTTGGAATGGGTAGCTATTGTGAGACTGGCTAGACGACATCACCACCAGGCGGTCTGGGCCCACTTTGACCATTATTTTCCACATAGAGAGTGGTGATGCACACTGCTCAGATTTTGAAACTTCACCACTGAGCTTATAGTTGAAATGATATTATTATCAACCCTGCTTGCCACTGACTTTTCAAAGCGTGTCCAATCAGATTACAGCTGACCTAGATTCCTGACTGAGTGACTGAGTCACCAGAGATGTAATTTTTGTCTAGTTTGAAAGGTAAGTGCTTGAAGTGCAGGAATTTCAGTTCTTGTCTAAAAGTTCTGTGATGACGTATCAGCATGAGCTGAGCTAATGGCACTAACGCAGCAGTGAGTCCAGCTCATATCATGTGAGTCAGTCATTATTTATTTGAACTTGAGAGCCTTTAGAAAGACAGAGCATTGTTGCATCACTCAGCTTAGTGGGTAAATCTATTTAATTGACAGACATTTGGCTGCTCCTGCTTGCAAAAAATATATTTTTAAAGGTTTTGCACAGAGAAAAAATGACCAGAACACAAAGTACATATAGATGGGATGGCAATGCACTTCAAGCTGCATCGAGATCTCAACAAGATCTGGTTGCCACAAATTAGGGATGCACCGAATATTCAGTAACCGAATATATTTGGCTGAATATTGCAAAAAAACACACATTCGGTATTCGGTGGAATAAGTTAAAAGCAAGGCCGAATAATAGTGGCGCCGTTTTGATAACGCAATCAAACAGCGTGCCTTGATGCGCGGATTAAAATGTCGGCAGTGTGGTGACCCCCCCGTCACCGCACTTGCATTTGCAACTAAAAATAGTTTTGAGCGAGCAAAATAGGCTTAAATCATTCAGCACGCTGTGTGAGCAGCCTACGGATTTCAACCAGCAGCAGAAACGAAAGGCGAATCCCACCGACTGTGGGTTGAATGGGGGTCACAGACACAGACAGTAATGTATTCCTGTCAAATACGGCGGCCATTGGCTTACCGGTGAGGAGAAGTCGGCTCCAATAATATCCTCTTCTTGGTGTGTAGACTGCCCAGAAGTACCTGAACAGCTGAGCCAGCCGAACACAGGTATGTGATGTGTCAGAGGAGAAACGAGCCGTTAACGGTCCACAAACCTCACCGCACTTTAGGGACTGTTCTTTACTTATGAAGGGACTTATCAGGGGAGGAGGGTGGCTGGTTGATTCTTATTTTATTTATTTATTTATTTTAATTTTATTTTATTTTGATCCTCCCTATGTTAATCACTGATTGATGCTGTTTTTGAAGTATGAATAAGTCAATAAGTAATTTATTCCATTGAAATATCATTGATGTATTATAGAAAAGTGATTTATCTTTTCATAAATGACAAAAGGCACTTCTGTCTCAATTTCGGTGTGGTATCGTGATACTACTCAGAACCATGATATTTTCATTGGTATCGTATAGTGGGTCCCAATTTTGGTACCGCGACAACACTAATCTGGAGGGGGTTCATCTGCAAAACCTAATGAAAAACTAAACAATGATATTTGGTGCTCGGTATTCGGCCAAGCGTTTAATATTATTCGGCTTCGGCCACAAATTTTCATTTCGGTGCGTCCCTACCACAAATCCTTTAACTGGAATCACCCACCTGATCATGGAACAGTGGAAACATTTTGATAGGTTTAGCTAGCCAGTCTGTGCACACGGATTAAAGCCAAATGGGGTGCCACAGTTCGACCATAGTAAGCTCATGTTGCCTGTGGGAACACATCAAACAGCTTTGTTCAGAGTGTGCTTTTGGCCTTGGTTTTGGTAATGGAAAGGTTTTGCTACAATGATAGGGCTGTGTGAGCCAAAACAAAGTGAAACGAAAGTGAGACTGATCCTCTACGGAAGTGGGATGACACATGCACACAAAAACTTTCGTGGTGCCTTGTTTGGTAGACTGAACTTGTTCCACGGATGTGTCAATGTTTTTGTTTTCCAAACAGAACTCTGTATTGTTTCCATTTTATATTCAGTTTGTAGTGACTCATATGGGTTGAAATTAACTACTGCTTGTCTTTTTAAAAATTATTCTACAGACACTGTAAGGTCTGGTGTGTAGGATTTAGAGGGATATATTTGCAGAAATGGAATATAATGAGTTTGTTTGTTATCAGTGTATAATCATTTTTAAAATAAGTATTGTTGTGTTTTTGATACATAGGGAGCAGGTCCTCCTTTATGGAGATTTCCACGTTGCACCACCATGTCTCTACAGCAGCCCAGAATGAACTAACCAAACACTGGCGCCTAATAGGGCCATATGTGTTTTCGTGCCAACCGCCATAGTTAACAGGCCCTCCAAGACCAGCAGCGTTGGAAAAAGTTATTTTTTAAAACATGAAACAGAGGGGAAGAGGTCTATGAGGATATTTCAGCTCTCATAGAAAATATCCTAAATGTATGGATCAGAAAAAAGATGAGCACACATTTATTTACTAGAGAAAAATGGTGAGCACACATTAGTAGGTGCTGGGCTAGCGGTCCGTCTTCGACGAGCTGAACAGCATCTGGTCCATTTATTTTAGAGAGGAAGAGATTGCAGATATTTCGGCTCCCGGTAAAAACCTCCTGAACACTTAACACATAAGGAATTCTAAATAGGAGAAGTTAAATCTGGTTGCAATCTGTGATCTTCACCACTAGATGCCACAGAATCCCCCTAAATCTTACACATAGCTCTTGATATTTTGCTCCAGATGTATACGTTTGTGTTGATGTAGGTTTGGTTTCTTGCTTTTTTTTTTCTCTCTAGACCTCTTCACAAGAGGAATTGACATTCAAGCTGTGAATGTTGTGATCAATTTCGACTTTCCCAAGCTGGGAGAAACGTACCTTCATCGCATTGGTAGATCTGGTAAGAGAACATGTTGTGTTTTTTTTTTTTTTGTTTTGTTTTGTTTTTTTTGTGCAGGATCTTATCTGGTACAAAGATTTATTGTAGGTGGCAAACAATAGAGGTAGGGATAAAAAAAATAATTAAAACCCTCACATCTTTAATATCCAGGCCGCTTCGGACACTTGGGTCTCGCCATCAACCTCATCACATACGATGATCGCTTCAACCTGAAAGGGATTGAGGAGCAGCTTGGAACAGAGATCAAGCCCATCCCTGGCATCATTGACAAGAGCCTATATGTGGCAGAGTACCACAGTGAGAGTGGCGAAGAAGTCAAGCCATGAGCCAGTGAGTACATAGACATTGACGGCTAATATGTATACATATATTAATTCTTTCAGGATAGTCCTGGGATGATTAAACTACTTTTCTGTTTTCTCATTTTCTGTCTTTTTTTATGCCAGTGCAACCATTTTAACACACAAATGCATGGATAAAAGACATTTTATAATTAGACAGATTAATGGCAGACATTACATTGTGCTTTGCCAGTGCTGTGCTATGTTGGGCATGCTGGGTTACTGGTATAACTCACTGGTACAACCAAAGGTATTTAGTCATTATAACTGTCATCACCTTGATGGCGCGTTTCCTGCCGTGCCAAGTATAAATGTTCCCGATGAGAAAAGTCTTTTACCTTTTTAAACATGACAAAAGATGAAGCAAAATGAGCAATACCTCCAGTCACTCTAAAACTGTCCTTTTAATGCAGTTGTCACTGTGCTGTGACAAAGTTGCAGTTTTTAACTTGAAAGATTGTGTTAAAATCCCATGTAACAAGGTGTCTGACCTGAAGTGTCCTTGATTCAGACACTCAATGGCTACCAGGTGCAGAGGGGATATTCTTTGTCCTTTTCAAGAGTTTTCTTTTGTAAAAGTCGAAAGAAAATCTGGGATGTCATCAAGTTTTTTTGGCCCTGATCTGAGTCATTTAATATTGGGTGTCAGCTGATACCAGGACTGATCTGCTACTTGGTTAAATTATGTATGTGACACATTGAAAAAAAGTGTAGCCCACAGAATTTGTCGCACCTTATTTTTCAAGGTCTTTTAGATCCAAATACTGAACTCAAAACTTATTTATTGTGTAAGCTTAATTTATTAAGATATGAATGAGAGTTAAACTCGAATGTGGCTGCTCGAGTTGTGGAAACTAAATGGGGTATAATTAGACTGATTGTGTGCTACAAGTAATCTGTGAGGGAACACACGATCCCTAGCAATTGAATGCAGTTAGAGGGTACTAATGTAAAAAAAAAAAAAATACCAGGCTTTGTTCAAGTAACTAACTTAAGGTCACTCTTCTCTCGACAGATCAGTCCATTCTCCATTCCCCTTTGTATCTTTTTTTCATCCCCCACCCGTCTTGGAGTTCTTTTCTTTTTTTTTTTTTTTTTTATTGTACAGTGTCTGTCTGTCTTCCTTTTTTGGATGCCACCGTAAGGAATGTGTATTTTGATGGACGCGTTTCGGAAGAACTCATTTGCCTTTTAATAGGGCTCTGTGCTGCACCACCACACCCTGAAGACATAAGCACCAGGAGGAAAGCACGGGACCAAGTCGAAAATGTATCAATGCACATTGTGAAGATTCATATCCACCAATGACACAAAGCCAGCACCAACAGACCGCTAAATGACACCTTCCATTCTCCACGTGTTATTTTAGAAGTTTTAACCAATTTGTATCAAGTGCCTTAACAAGCAGTTCAACTCGTTCTAAAGTAATAACCCTCCATCATCCATCATCTTGCTCACTTCATACCACACACTCATGTTCACCTAATTGAAAATTTGTTACACTAATTTAATGTCCAACCACATAGGTGAATTCATTTTTGGTTGGCTCATCCGTTTGCAAGGAAAGGAGATAATAAGGACGGAGGCTGGTCTGAAATATCTTTTGCTGGCTTGGCTGCACTTGAGTCTGGCTGATAAATGAGGACAAGCTTGGATGTTCCATGGACAGAGATGCTGGATTTTTTTCCAAGAGACAGCCAGACTGTCCAGTTGCTTGTGAAGGAGCTTGTGCTTCAAAAAGACCCAGACCCTTTCCTCTGTCTTCAGCATCAGAACACTAAAAATGAATAAGCAGCCTCTCAAAACCATGAGTCATGAGGATTCCTGTTTTGGTGGAGTTTAATTGTAGGGAACGCTTTTTGTTTTTCCTTCTTTTTTTTTTTGTCCTGTGTTTCACCTTCCAATGGATGGCCATACTTCAGTCTACGAGATGTGCAGCCGACATGTGTGGTGCATCTTACACCTTATGTATATAACTTCATTTTAAGATTGTTTTAAACAAGTTCAAAAGGCTGGCCGACAAACTGAAAAGCTTTTTCCTCCCTTCTCTCTTGTTAGCACTGGAGACTGTGTCCTTAACTGCCAGTTTGTTTGTTCTGCAATATTGGCCTGTGAATTTATTTATAATTTTAGAAATTGCAGAATTTATTAGAACCCAAAACATTTAAATCCCTTTGTGCATGATATGTTTTTGGAGGCAGAGTTCATCACTGATTATCTTTTAACCCCTCCAAATTTGATGGCAAATGCAATTTTTCAAAGCTGCACTTAAACTGAGATTGTTTAAATTGTTGCCCTTATTCTCCTGCTACCAGTGTTAACAAGTGTTCAGTCTAGACAGATGGCTTTGTTAAGCTTGTGCATTTGAGTAATGAATTCTTTGTTGTCACCAGCCTTAACTTGTGAAACTGACTCTTGAGGCACACTGTAAGATCTCCAGTTATAGAGTGTGTTGTTATTGGAAGAGAAAATAATCATAGTAGTACTACTTGCTGCAGTGCAGCTGAATTGGCAGAGAATTTGTGTTATGGGGAAAGTTTAGCTGTTACGTTGATCTGTGTGCTCTTTAAGCCCAGCTGCATTGCTTCACAAATCTTGAGGAGGAAGCTGTGGATTTATTTTCCCCTTTTTCAAAGAATGCTGGCCAAATGCGTCAAAATGATCTGTCTGACCTAACATGTAGCAGGAATTCATTCTCTGTGCATTGCAAGTTAGCTGGCTTTACTAAAAACCAGCTAACAAAAGATGCCTCACTAAAAACAACCTGAGCAGGTTGGGCTGCACTTAACGCACAGAGAGATGGGTTCAGGCAATAACAGTGACTGCACTGCTTTTTGTACACCCATGATGCCCACATGGAAGGGGAGTGTGATGCAGAACATTGAAAAAATAATAAAAAATTGGCACGGAGGGGGGAATGGGCATGAAGGATAACATTACTATTAGTCGGACTGCTTGTTTAAGAAAATAACTTGGGCACCTCAGAATGCTGAGTTATGGCTTTTGTCTCTGCCCTTTATTGCTTTGATATTTTGGGTTTTGGTAACGTTTTTTGCATTTTTATGCAACACAGCCTTATTTTTGCATTAAGGTCATCTGTTCAGCTGAAACCTTTCTGCAAATGAGGTTCCCTTTTGTTATGGTGAGATGCTCTCTTAACTGTTCTAATCAATGAGAAGTATTATCCCACATTTAATTTAAGCTCCTTTTAAAAATATACCTGTTGCAATGTTGATTAGTTTAAAATGACCATTTTATTTCTCATTGGTTAGGACTGTGATCCCTGTTCACTCAGCTCTATTGTTGTCCCCTGAATACTTGCACATGTAATTTGGCTGTTTTGGCTTATGGTTTGGGTGGGAGGGCTGTATTTGTTAAAAATATTCAAATTAAGCATTGGTTGAATGAATGGGGATCTAATTGTTCAGGCACTTGGCAGCTGCCTGTCTCTTGTCAGTCCACTGGCAGTAATCACCACAGCAAATGCTTTCATGTCTAAAATTGACGATCCCTCAAATTTTAGTGTATTGCTACCTTTTGATGGAATGCTGCTTTACTGCCAGTGGCTGCCATTTTGAGAACCTTAAAGACTGAGACAAGAGCATCTTGCCCCAGATTGGGTGACTAAATTGGATAGTATGTGTAACTAAATTGTCTCATTCTTTAAGGCCTTTTTTTTTTTTCTTCTTCTTTTTTTTTTTTTTAAACTTGTGGGGAGGTTTAAATTAGCGCTTTCGCTGCCCAGATGCACATGTTAATCTTCTCTTGATAGTTCCAGCACATTTAAGGTAACACAGCTTTTGTGTACAATTTGGCCGTCTTATCACTTATCTATCAAGGAGGATGAGAAAAGGAGTCCATTAGGGATTTCTTTCAAAACTGATGCATCTGTAAAATGAAACAGAGAGAAGCTTTTGGGCTTTACAGAAACAGGATAAGATCTAAAGATCCAAAGTTATGGTAATGGGTATAAAAACGTTTCAAAATGATGCCCTTAGATTTGGATTTTTTTTTTCTTTTTTTTCCCCCCCCCCAAATGGAATGTTCAAGTGGAGTAAACCTTATTTATAAAGTCCAAATTTAAGTGAAGAATTTAAAGCCTAGGTTCATTTTTTTTTTTTTTTTTGATGGAAAATTGGTTGTTATTTAATTGGCTCATTTTTTCAGTGAAGCTAATTTTACAATGGACTTAAGTTAAAAAAGATATCCTGAATATTACTGGATACAATTGAAAGTTTTGTTGAGAATAAAGCTCACTGAAATTTATTGTGTCTGAAGTTTTTGTTTTCATTGGCAGCCACTGCAGAGTGCTGTTAAACCGCTCTTTTAAAGCTAGGTGTCAGTATGTTGCTGCTCTTTGGTTCAGACGTAATGTCTTAATATAACCAGACCACAGGCTTACTTGTTCCCTGGTGTCACTTAGTTCATTGCTTAAGATGCATGTGTTGGTTGTGTTATGCATTTCGTCAGTGGTTCTTTTTGCCTGTGTAAATGGCGCTGTTCCACCGTCATGTGACAGGTAAGATAAATGACTGTTTTTCTTTAAAAGGTATTTGTATAGGAGACTGTATGAATCAGTCTCCTGTTACTTCACTTCTCTTAATTATAAAAGGAAAAACTGATTAATGTATAGCTGTAATACTGATAAGTTAATCCATAATTTGTCTGAACACCATGGACAACCCTAAATCTTTAAACTTTGCCCTTTGGTTTGAATTTGCTTCCAAAAACTATTGATCTGTTCAGTTTTAAACTACTGCAATGCTTACAATCAAAAATACTGGAATGCCTCCATTTTGTCAAATGACCCATCTTTTTCCATCACATTTCCTGCATACTGTGTGCTTGACTTCCTTAAAAAGAATTTGCACTGTAATGGCAAACATGTCGATAATTATCTTGGCATTCGAGAGCTATTTATTCATCTGGAGCATTATGTTTGTAGGATAACATCAGCCTTCTGCTGCGGCTGAACTCCTAGAAGTGGTGTTGTTTTTTTCATGTCTATCTCCTTAAGCACATATTAAGTTGTTAGCAGACCTTTGCCCTCACCTGCTTATTATTATTGATATGGTTTTATTACTTACTTGCAGGACTCTGTAACAAGAGGTCAGTATATTGTAGTAATACACATAATGTCTTTCCTGTCTAATGATTCACAACTCCTAACAATTTCAGTGAAATATACTGCACTGGGCCCATCTTGCATCAGGTACAGGAAGCTAAACTGTTTGACGATGACAAGTACTTTGTTGACATGAAACTGAGGGAAACTCCTGGTGAGTCATAAATCAGTAAATTAGCTTTTTTTTTTGGTTTCTTTTGTCGACTATGTGACTGCTTTTGTTGCTCACTGTGTCTTTTCCTGTAGATGTTGTTTTGTCTGCGTTTCACAATCTTTCAAATGACTCACCAAACACCACTGTACCGCCTGCCAAACTGCAGGAGTTCCTCAGTACTTACTTTGAGAAACCAGGGACTGAGTTTGAGCCATGGACACCACCAGACTGGCATGAAAAGTGAGAACCAGTTATTAGAGGACTCTTGCTCAGATGGTACTGTATTTTTTAAGTGTGCTTTGCTGGAATGAGTTGATTTTTATATGCAGGCCAAAGTTCCTGGGAGGAATAGCAGACCAAGAACTACGCAGCTGGGCTGAAAAGATACACGATCTGTGGAAGCTTCTGGGCAGAAAGGTGATGAGCTTAAATGATTGGTTGCTTAGTAAATCTGCCTAATTTTGCTTTATTTCAACTATTCAGTAACTGAGGAAATATTGAGGTAATTTAAAGTAAAAATGCCAAAACTATATACAGTATATATGTATATATCTTCAGATTTTGTTCTGTCTGTTGAACAATACAAGCTATTTCAATATGTCAGATTGACCTTTAGGCAAATGTTATTCACTATTTTGATTATTTGTGGACCAAATGACACATTGAAAAATTATTCAGGTTCATAAATAATGAAAGTAATTGTTAGCTGCAGACCTGATGAGGTTAAAGGATCCACGTACATGTGAGTCCAAAGCTTTTAAAATGAAAAATAATCTCTCCTTCAGATCCACACTGGTGTTAAAGATCACCCAAACTCGCAGATATACACCCCACATCCTGTTGTTGTGCCAGGAGGGCGCTTTAGGGAACTCTACTACTGGTGAGTGAACAATGAGGCCTGTCTCTCAGCTGTCTGTCTGAGAGCAAAGTGTCACCAGGTCAGAGTGAGGAGAGATCACAGCCAGGCTCAGTCAGGGGTCTCTGCTCAGAGCCCACCTGGGTGCCATATGCCGACAGTGATGTGAGCTGTTCTGTGCCTAACAGGGACTCCTACTGGGTCATCAATGGGCTCCTGCTGTCAGAAATGACAGCCACAGCCCGTGGGATGATTCAAAACTTCCTCTACCTTGTCAACAGGTAAGCTTTAAAGTACATTTCATCTTTCATAGCACTTACAAAGTCCAGCTCGCTGCAGGTTGTTCAGCAGGCTCATTTTGAATAATAAGTCATTTAGCAACCCAAGTTGTACACTTGGATATGGAGCTCTCGGGGGAATTCAGGATTTGTGGAATAAAAGATTTTTTTCAATCACTCTCCTACAGATATGGCTTCATTCCAAATGGTGGGCGGATTTACTATGAAAGGCGCAGTCAGCCTCCATTCCTCACTCTAATGGTGGAGAGCTACTATCAAGCAACCAAGGATAAAGAGTTCCTCAGGTGATATTTAGGTCTGAGCTGATGTCCTGCCAGACACATTATCATTCTTCAGCTGCCTCGTGTCTCTTCCAGAATAGAAAAAAGGCGTATTCAACATCAAAACCTCAGTGCTCGTGTCTGTCTGCGCCTCCAGTGTTTTGTTTCCCCTAACACGCTTAATTAGAACATGACACCCAAACTTTTGTGTGTAATGATATTAAGGACTGTGAAAAGTAGTCTGAATTAAACCATAGCTCTCTGCTGTCTGTACAAACTTTCATGGTTTAGAGCAGCTTTGCCAGCACTGGAGCAGGAGTACCAATTTTGGATGCAGAACCGCTCTGTGACTTTGAAATTAAATGGGACAGAGCATGTGCTGAACCGATATGATGTAAAGGTGGGCTTGCCCAGGTAGGCTACATTTGAAAGAAATCTATTGAATTATAAAAACAAATTTAAGATGGGGGTATTGTTGATTGTGCTACACTCACCATGTCTTTTGTTCTCTTTAGGCCTGAATCCTACACAGATGATCTGGAACTAGCGGAAGGACTCACCAATGGTAACGGATTAATAGTGTTTATACTGTATTGTTGGTGGTTGAATGAATCCCCCTTCATGAGCCCTGCTATGGTCATTTTATTCCATGAGAGAGAAAAAAAAAGGCTGATGCTGTGGGATGGATGTACTGTAGTTTATCAGTGCTCCTCAACAGGAAAGGGGAAATATTCCCCTCGATTTAAAGATCATTACCATGTTTTGATGTATATTTAATATGTTAAGCACATCCATTTTTGCGTATTGTGGCTTACAAGCTGAGCATTAATTTCAAGAAAAGCTGTTTTAGGGAAAAACACTGTTGTTGTTTGCTAAAATGTTGAATTTTTCTGCCAGCAAAGTGTGTTTGCTCAGATTTCTGAAGATTTTATGCAAGAATATATTTATATTTATTAACAAATAGTCAAGGTCAAAGTCAAGTTATTTCTCCTCTTTGGGGGAGACGTTTAATTTTTTTGTCTCTAAAGCTTTTGAGAATTGTTGCAAAACTGAAACAACAATGTTATTCAGAGGCTGCATATTTTACTTTTTCCACATCCAGTTGACAAATGACACATACATGAATAAATAACAAAGTTTAGATGCTGATTTGTTATGGCTCTACTAGTGAATTCATGTTGTTTTTTTTCTCGCCCCCAGACCGTAAGGAGAAGCTGTGGATGGATCTAAAAGCGGGTGCAGAGTCTGGCTGGGACTTCTTATCCTGCTGGTCTATAAATGGTGACGGCCACAACAACGGCACCCTGGGGGATACCAGCACCAGTCAGATCCTGCCTACTGACCTCAATGCTCTTCTGTGCCTCAATGAGAAGACTCTTGCTTCCTTTCACAGGATACTGGGTGACTACATGAGCAGCCTTTGACCTTGGAACTAACTTTGGTCTTCACACTGCTTTTAGCTCCTAACTGGTGTTACATAACGGTGATGTGCTGTTTCCTGACAGGTGATGGTGACTCAGCTGCACTGTATGACCAGGCTACAGCCCGCAGGCTGGAGGCGATAGAGTCTGCGCTGTGGGATGCTGAGAGGGGTGCCTGGTTTGACTACAACCTAGTGACGCACACCAAACACTCTGAGTTTTACCTCTCCAACCTGGCACCTGTTTGGGCACAGTGCTATTCTCAGCCTGAGATGGGAGAGAAGGCAGTACAGTATCTGAAGGTCGGTGGACAATCTTGCCTTTATTGTGGTTTCAATTCATAAAGGTGGAAGAAGGGATAACTTTTAATCCAAATCACAAAAGATGCATATTTTCCCCATTCACCTTTAATAGAATCCAGCTATGCAGATACTGCATGTTGTTTTTTCTTGAGTAGGTTTTGAGGTGTGTATAATTTTAGTGAATCCAACAAAGATTTTTTTATTTTTTTTTTTTAACAGCAGCTTTTTTTACAGGATGAGTTTCCCTGTAATCCACAGTGCACACTGTCAACAGTGTCATCAGGGACTGTTTTTTAGTTGTTGTTTTTTTTAAGGTTTTAGTAACAGATTGGCAGTGGGTAGTACTTCCAATAAAAAAGCCCAAACAGCCAAATCACTGATTCAGTTACCCTTTACCTCTATTGTATTGAAGGAGCATCCAAAACCTGGACAAATAAAGCTTTGAATGCAGTCATGCCAATAAAGCAGCTTGAACTGAACTGAAGTGAACTAAAGCCAAAACTGTGTGGCTAGAAACCATTAGGGTTAAATGAGAAAATGCCCTCAGTGACCACTTTAATAATGTGATAAGATATGTATAATCCATTGCAATTAAATACAACAGCTCTGCCACAATTTCTGCCTTTACGAAGTATATAATGTTTCTGTATTTGTTTTAAGTTATGCTTAAAGGTCCAGTGTGTAGGATTTAGTGGCATCTAGTAGTGAGTCTGCAGTACTGAACCTTCTCCCATGAGCCGAGCCTGTGAGAACTACAGTGGCTGACGCAAAACAGCGAATGGCTCTATCTAGAGCCAGTGTTTGGTTTGTTGATTCTGGGCTACTGTAGAACAACATGGTGGACTCCGTGGAAGAGGATCGCTCTGTATGTAGATATAAATGCCTCATCCTAAGGTGAAAAAAAAGATTATATCTATGGAAAAATAGTTATGAACATTACAAAAATTCATTCATTTCTGCCAATAGATGCCCCTAAATCTTACACACTCGACCTTTGATACTGAGGCCACAGATACGGTAGGTGCTGTACTGGACTACATTATATTGTAAGGTGTTTTCGTCCTCCTTATTTACATACATAGGGGGGGAAGAATATTAGAAACAATTCTGAATATGGCAGATCTGTTATGTACCTAATAAAGTGACAACTTAAAATGTGTATTCGTGCCATTTGTGTGAAAGAACCCTTTAACCTGTATTTCTCCTGGTTGGTATGACTTGTCTCCTCTTCTGTTGACCACTGCAGCTCCACTCTGTGAGTTACAATAGATCTAATTAGCTGCTCAGCTGCAGCACATTAAACACGTAAACATACCTGCAAATGTCACTTCTGTCTGGTTAGATGCTGGTATGGTCCTTACTCTTAAATACCAGTAACATCACGTTGTTTGACCATGACATGTTGACATTTTTTATTACAAAAAGGGTTAACTGAATGTGATTTTAAGCAGACTTTGAATGTTTTGCCTAAGTGCCTCTTGACAGTTGTTGAGGACGAAGAGATTGTTGCTCATTTATTTCCCCACCACCATTTCCAACCAATTAATCCTCCCTCTACTCAGAAGCCCACCTATATGTCACAAGCTTTATGAACTGTGCTCATTTGCTCCAGCAGATGGAGCACACACACTGCACTACTTTAATCCATGCATGCTTCTAAGGTTACTGGTTTTCCTGTGTGTGCAGGGGAGTGGTGCTCTCCAATTTCCCAATGGAGTTCCAACATCGCTGAGAGAGTCTGGGCAGCAGTGGGACTATGCTAACGCATGGCCTCCTTTACAACACATGCTCATTGATGGTAGGTGGTAATAAATTGATCTACCATCACGATAATTCCTTGAGACACATACTGATGATGCACCAACTGTTCAACATGTTGCTCTGTTGATTTTGCATAATAATTTGTGAGAATGCATAGTGCCTGTAGTGTGGTGCTTTATTTTTTTGCTCTTGCTTTGTATTCCAGGACATGGATTTAAAATGAAACAAAGCAGGTTAAACAACTGATCTTCAGGTTTATTTGAGGGTGTTTACATCTGTTGATTGTTACTCACCAAGGCGTTGTGTGCATCTGTGTGCATCTGTGTGCAAATGTGTGTCCTTGTGCATGCGCACAGTACAAACTAAATGGAGACCCACTTGTAAAAAAAAAAAATCTCCAAAGTGCAACCAGTCGTCCAAAACTCCACAGGATAGCTTTAGGTTACATAGAGTCATTATATTTTATATTCTGCTTGAAATCCAACCACCCATAGAGATCTGCAGATACTTGATATCTGCTCTGATGATGCTCTGCTAGGCCCTTAATGTACCAACCTTCACTTCTTGCTTTTTTAGAAGGATTTTTGTCTTAGTTTGGTCTAAAGCAAGTGTGACTAATGATAAGAGAGTGACCCTTCAAAGTCCTTGGTTGCCTGGTCTGTATGATCACTGCCCTGCTGAATGTTTCTCTGCCTCATGTATGTTTAAAAAAAAACTTTCTTAGGCTTGTTTAGTGATTTAAGTGTTTCCAGGTTTATTAAAACTGCCTTCAGAGGATGCTCAACAACTAGCATTTGATTTGGCCCAGCGCTGGATCAGGACAAAGTGGTTGGCATACATGAAGTATGATGCCATGTTTGAAAAGGTGAGTCTCTTTAGGTTTCAGTGTGTCAGAGCTTGTGTTGCATGGTGATAACACAGCTGGCTCAGAATGTGTAATTTTCTTCCTCCTGACAGTATGATGTGAATGGCGATGGCAAACTTGGTGGTGGAGGAGAATATGAAGTTCAGGTACTTCTTGTGTTGATGGTGTAAAGCTAATGTGCTTATAGTCTTTCTGATTTCACGCAGAGCCCTGTCAATTCTTTCTACCTCACTTTTGCTTCTTAATTTGAACACATTTGCATTTACACATATACTGTCACTCCTCCTCACTTCTTTGTCATTATCCATCTTTTTTTGTATAATTTTCTACCCTGTTGGGTCTTGTTGTCTTTTACCTTTGACTTGACTCTTATGTACTTCTATCAGCACAAATTAATCACTTGTTTTTCTCAGATCACTGTGTTTTGCTGCTTTACTAAAGTGTTACATAAAAATGAAAACATCTCTTATGCACCGCTGTGTTGCCCTTGCTGTAGCTGGGTTTTGGCTGGACCAATGGCGTGGCCCTGCAGCTCCTGAACCAGTATGGGGCGACTCTCACCTCAGGAAGCGGGCGAGTGTCTTCTGGCCTCCTGCTGCCTCTAGTCGTCTCAGCCGCTATCATGCTCCAGTGAAACAGAGGTGACGAACGAGCCTGACTGGAGGTCAGATTTTATTTTTTCTGGTTTCACTGCACTACAACACTCCAGTCCACTGGCTGACTTCAAACAAACGGATATTGACATTAAAATGAGACTAAATTGTGCATATTTTAACAAGTTCTGATTTCTTTCTAAATCGTATATGATCAGGATCACTCTTCTTTGTAGAAGGAACAGGATGTGATTTATCATAAACTAAAAATTCCTTTGATGAATATTTTAGTATGTATCCTTAGAGATAAATGATCTCTGATGATATCAGAAGATGCAGATCATGTAGGCACTTAAATGGACTCTCTCCAGTAATTCAAGCTGTTAGCGCTGGCTGCTGCTTGGATCACAACATTAACTTGTCCCAGATATTGAACTGACATTACAAACAGTTATTCACCTAATTCAATTATAAAGTTTATTGCTATGCTGTAGCTTAATTCACTCCGAGGCCTTCTATTTGCATGTATACTGAAGTTGGACTGTAAACGAGCTCATGTGAGAAATAAAATGCGACATACAATAATGAATACAATAATGATGTTTAAAACATACAGTTTTTATTACATCTGTCTACTCAAGACACCTTTATTCATTTTTTACAAATCAACCGAGGAATTCCAGGTTGCAATGCTGGTATGATAATCACATGTTCAATATAGTGATGAATTCCTGCTAACTGACAGCACTAAGGTTATTTGAAATGCAGTGTGTTTTGGTCTCATACCTTCATTGGGCATGGGTGGTCTATGACCATGAAGGAAGGAGGACGCACAACTCCAATATGATAATATTATATTATATAAATATTTCCAATCGTGATGGGTGCAAGTTGCAGAGGGATTCCTAAGCCTTCTTCAGTGTATCTTTTGATACACTGAAGAAGGCTTAGGCTGAAATGCGTCTGTCATTTTGTTTGGCCGTGTGTCGCCCTATTAAAACATAGATTTTGACTCTAGTCTTTTGTGAGTGCTGTTGCCTAATAGTTTCTTTGGTCTATGACCATGACATTGCATTTTCAATAAACTTTGTGCTGATTTAAATTCCTGTGCACCTCTCTACCAATGCCTATTTATGTATTAGACAACACAGAGCAAACATGGCAGACTCCAGGAGAGAGGACCTGTTCCATATATATTAGCGGCTCATTCTAAGGTAATAAAAACACAATGCTTATTTTCAGGGGAGTATTATAAACTAATGAAAACATAGTTATGAATATTATATGTCATTTCTGTAAATGGATGCCCCTAAATCCTACACACTGGACCTTTAAAGACACTTTCTTTAAAGACAGAACACTGCTAACCACAGTGATGAATACATTGCCTGTGGCTGCTTCACAATATAAGCCACCTGTATTCCACTTCAGTGTTTAACAGTAGGAAGTTTGGTTTGCATTATTGTTAACCTAATGCAGCTCTGACATGATGGAAATAGAGAGGACAATAAACAGTGAGGCCCATATCAATGACATAAAATTACGTTGGATAACATCTATGCATTGTTTGCCTGTGAATCCCTGGTGCATGTGAAAGTAATACGAGTCTAAGATGGGAATGACAGACTCTGCCACTAACAATGAAAACTGTTTTTTACTGAATGTAAATACACTGAAATGCTATTGCAGAAAAAAGACAATGACAATGAATAGTATCCAAAACTGGGTTTTATGTATTTATGATCCTTCAGTATTTTTCAACCTAGACTCTCTCAATACTGCACCTATATAAAAATTGTTGTCTGGGAAAACAATTTTTATATAGGTGCAGTATTGAGAGAGGCCCCTGCAGCCAGCAGCCGCAAAACGGGCTGCAATGTAACCACTCAGGGCAATAACGCCCCATCAATGCACATCCACTAAAAGTTCTTGTTGTTATCACTGACAGGCTCAGATTTTTATTTTTAGTGCATAATTTATGGAAAGAACCTTTACAGAGAAATAAAACATTTTTCTTTACCTTTCACCTGATCTGATCTGTTTGTGATTGTGTGTAACAAAGTCTCGCTCATGGAAAAATCTTGTTCCAAAATGTTGTGAGACATGACTTGTTGCATACAACAGTGTAAACGTTGGTGGCAGTTGGAGAGGATTGCAAAGAATAGTTTGTTGTGTTGGAGTACAGAAATTGTAGTGTAGTGTTATCTAAAGATTTTCCATGTCATGGCTGAATATTTAGCAGATTTTGACTGTGAAAAAATCAGCAAGATTTAAAGATCAGACTACTCCTTGAGTGAGAACAAACTGACCGGATCAGTGAATGTTAATGAAAACATTTAATTTCTCTGTAAAGTCCCTTCCATAAGACACTAATAATAACAATCTTAACCTGTCAGTGGCAAAATAAAGCACTTTTAGTGGCTGTAACTTGATGGTGCACAATTGCTCAAGTGGTTACAATGCAGCCCGTTTCATGGTTGCAGCGCTTCCTCTCAGTACTGGGCCAATTTCAAAAATGACTGTCCCCACAAGTCACTGAGACCCAAAAACATGGGAAAACAGGTTGAAAATACAGTAGTTTCCCTTGAAGAATGATGAAAATGATGGGCACTTTTTCCCCACTTTCGGAAATGTGTTTTCTGAAATGTTGCGTTTAGCACTTAAAGGCCACCATAGTTATACAGTTAAACATCTTTGACACTAAAATAGTCTACTTTGACATTTCGGGTAATTGTGTTCTCACTTCAGTTTGAACTCAGGCTCACAAAACAGAGTGAAAAAAGTCAGGGACCTTGAAAAATTTATGAAGGCACAGTAAATGATTGACTGTAACTCACACACACACATACTGCTAATCTAAAAAGAAACAAAGACAAGTCAACATTTTTATGCCATTTCTGATTGTTCCAAGCAAGTCATTCTCTCTTTTGCATTTCTGCTTACATCTATGGTGAAATGCAGGTCAAGCATGAAATTAAGTCCATATAGATATTCAAATGGTTGTGGGGGAAAAAGTAATGAGAAATTTGCTCCTTAAAGAAGAAAATGCATCCCTCTTGGCTGTGAAGATATGAGGCCCAAGCAGGGATTTCACTGCATCTCTCTCCTTAGCTTGAGTGCACACAACGGATTGACTGTGCAACTTAAATGGGCAAAAGGCCAATAGGTGCAGTGGTCCGTGCAACCCCAAAGATCACACTCTGGTAATGCGCTAGTGTGAGTCTCCATCTACAAGCCATATCATCATCTTTTTTTTTTTATCCCCATGCATAACTGTGACACCCACACAGTAGCAGCCATGTGTATTATGCTGTGTTTAGAGAGGTTTAAGCAGTAGGCAGCAGTCATTATGTTTTCAGCCCTCGCTGACAGCAGTAACTCAAGTAGAACCTGCGCCTTTTGATAACTTGCACATTACCATGCCATTTTAGTAGAAATATGTTGTGTTCTGGTAATGAGATGGAGCTGTAAAGTGTGGAATAAGTTGTCCGGCAGTTAAGTGGCGATGAGGTGAAACTGCAATGTGTTTGTGGGTGCACGTGCGTGTGTGCCTTTTAATTACACAAATTGGGGGACGTTATTCTGAGAGGCACGTTCCATGGGCGGTCTATGAATTGTAAGCAGCGGCGACAAGTGCATTACATGTTGTTGTGGAAGTAAAGGTCAGGGTGTCTTGTCCTCATCAGTCATCCAGTAACTGGCACTGCATACAAACTAGCATTCACATACAAACTTGCTTTTTCTTTTGAAAGTGCATCACATTTTAGATTCATTACTCTTTGTGGGAAATGTACAGTTTACAGACAAGGAGATATGTTTGAAGTAACGTGGCTAGAGACAGGAGTCTTTTTTTTTTATTCGAGATTTCATTTATTCTCGTGTCTTTCAAATTCTACGTGCATCTCTATGGGTCTTTACTGTATGAACCTCTGGTCTTAGATATGTTAAAAAAAAGATACTACTGTGGCTAACACACGCCCTGATTTCCATAACGAGAATAAGATGCAGGATTATGTGCAGAAATGTGTAAAATCTTATGAAACAGCTGTGGAAGTGAAAAAGTAGATGCATAGGACAATGGAGGTGGATTCATATCCCTGAATGTCTGTGTGGCTTTAGATGGAGGCCTGGGCTTCATTACTCTTCCCTGGCTCAGCCTTCACTAGCCCCTGCAGCACACATCACAAAGACTGCTCATTATCCACTGAGTCCTCCTGGTGCCGCTGAGTCCTGCTTGGTGCTGCAGGAACCCTGCTCTGCACTGCCAGTATAATCCCCACCCCACCCACCCACATCCCCACCGTGGTGAAGACCCACGATGGGGATGTACAGGGCTGCCTGTCTGTCTGTTCTCTGATGGTGAATCAGAGAGCCAGAAATCGTTCTACTGACTCCCATTCAATATGCTCTGATCGATAACTCATTGAAGGATTATGCCAGTCTTCCTGTGTAATTATTTCCCTAATTATGACCATGGCCTCCGCAAAGAATTGGTTTGTCTCCGGTTTAGCAGGCAAATTGTTTGGAGAATAGGCCAACTCCTTGACCTCTAAACTGGAAGGATTGGCTAACTGGAGGCATTATAGGGATAGATATGAGATAGCTTAGTAATATTGATTCGGCACTGTCCAGAGATGTCAGGCTGTTTATAATCAATAAGTCTTGAGGAATCATTCCTATAGAATTTCTCCTGCTTAAGAGAAGATTTTAAAATCCAATCTAATGGAAGGAAGAGCTATCAGCGAGAGAAAATTTAATATTGTCTCAGCTGATCTGCACCCTTGAACTCCAGACTGGGAGGAATCTCTCAAAAAAGAAAACTGCATCAAAAGCAGTTCACCTTGCTTATGCAGTTACAAGTTTTATATCCTTTTGTGAGGGTCCTAGGTGGCTCTTACATATTTCTCTATGATATGGTGAAGTGCAGCTGTGGATATATTCATGCCTTTATGTTTTGAATAAATGCTGAATAAAGCTCTCACACAACACGTCTGATTCAAAGAAGAACCATAAACCTTTAATATGTTTCACATAATGCTGTTAAGGGCTCGCTGTGGTCTTGTCTAAATATTCAATCAAAATGGTCTGTAAATGAAATTATAATGGCTTAAAGACTTTGAAAACTTTTTGTTTCTTAAGTATTCCTCTCACATAAACATATTCATGGCTAAATATGCAACAATTAAAGTTCAGAAATAATATCCTCAGTTATTATCAGTTTAACACTCAGAAATTCAGCTAATCTGCTTCCTCAGGATTGTGTGGATGCGCTTTGATCAGATTTGACAGTGCTGGCAGCACAAGCAAACAGCTCTACATCTATCATCGCATTTTGATTCAAATGTAGCTAAACTCTGATTTGTGCACAGAAGTAACATCACCTTTTTATGACTGCGTCGCACTCAGTGAGAAAAGCTCAGACAAAAACACAAATAAAGAGATCTCTTGTGTGAAATCAACAAAGCTTTTCTAACTTTGGCAGAAAATAGCATGTTCATGTTGAATCACATCGCTCAGAGTGAGAGGCTGATTGAGAAAATAAGTTTTCAGGGCCTGCTTTACTTTTAAATCCCACTTTGTTTGAAAATGAAGTGAATATATATTAAAATAAGGGAATTAAACTGATGAAGACTGTATACAGAGATATGACAATTCTTGATTAAGTAATGGAAAGGCCCAACAAACCCTTATTGCTCTCATGTTTGTGTTTTAAGTGTTTCAGTCAGACAATTGTTATTGAAATCTTCCAGACATTTCCTCTCAGAGGAATGACCACACAGTTTTACTACGTGATGTCTCTCCTCCTGTCCAAAACTTGTGAAAAAAAAAAGGGCTGTTGCCCAAATGTGCCACTGTGAGGCGGTAGAGCTCTTTGTTGTATTGGATGATGCGCCTTGTTTTGCCAGTCATACCATTTCGTTCTGATGGGCATACAATCAATATGGACACCACAAAAGCCTATCACCATTTGCAGTGTGGCACAGTGTTCTTGCCTGCTGCCTGAAGGCTTTTACTCGACACTTTACATGGTTAAAGAAAAAACGAATCACATTCTGTGAGTTTGTCTTCGAAGACGGTTCTGTTATTTGAACCATAAGCCAAGAGAATCACACGCAATATTTCACACTGATTTTTCCATTACCCAGCTGAGTGGGATGTCAGTATGATGACTGGCTCAGATCAATAGTGTGCTGTTGGTGAAGACTTGGATTGTTAGATCTTGGGCTGTACACTCTTCACTGGAAGAGGGAGTTTTTGTTTTGTTGGAGTAATTGAGAGTGATCACGCATTGTGTACATGCCACAGAGAGAGCATGAGGAAAGTTATCACATTTACGCTTGCAGCATGCCTTCAGCAAAAGATGAAAGCACTGTTGTGTTAACTGGCTGGGCTTGCTGCATAATGGCAGGACGTAGTGTGTGTGAGAAAAAGTGTCGGAGACATTACTGCACACAGGGAGTCTGACTGCATGGTAGCTCCATCGTGAGACGCAAACAAGTCAGTCAAACAGCCATGCAGGGGAGGCCATGCCTGGAGAGGGGGGATGAGCCAGAACCAGGAGGGAAGAGAAAGCAAGGGAGTGAAAGAGAGCACATGAGGAGTCCTGCTTATTACAGCTGCACAGATGGTGCAGCAGATGAGATGGGAGGGATAGATGGAAAGATAAGGAGTGAGAGTAAGACAGGGAGAGAGAGAAATGGCACGAGAGCACGTGTTTGACAGTGTACATAAGGAGCGCCGGATTGGAGAACTTCCAAGGGAAACACTATAATATTTATTGTTCTGTGGCTGGTCGGAAACTTTCTTTCCACCTCCAATTCCTCAGCAAGAAAAATCGCTGAGGAGTCGCCTGTGAAATATTAATTCCATTGCAGGGAAGCGGGATGCTGAAGGTATGCAGGATAGAGCGACATATGGTGGGAGATCCTGAGGGAAAGAACACCGGGAAGGAACACTCCACAGACAAGAGAGGGTCGGCGCAGTGAGGACGCAAGGCGGAGTGAAGGAAAAGAAGGAGGGAAATCAAATTATTGGGAGGAGGATTCAGTGGTGCTCATGAGTCTGCATTTGCAAGGGATAATAGGCCAGACTTTGTGCTTTGTAAGCTATTATTGCAGGCACAGTCAATATTCATTCAGTCTGTCAACCAGGGATAAATGCAGAAGTAATAAGGAAAATGACAGTTCTTTCTTGTATTAAAAAAAGGCAACCTCAGCTGACACAAAGGCTTTACAGTTCTCCTCTCTAGACTTAGGTAATATGTTTGATGATCAACACTGTTCTGGGTTATTTGTTAGATCTTAAGAGTGAAATTCAGACACTGAAGATTTGGGTAAGTGGTATTTGTGACAGATATAGACTGTACACTTCAAACAGTAATGAAAACAGTTTTTGAGTGTTATTGTACAGTTTTTGACATAAACATAGTCGGTTAGTACACCCTATAGAGAATTAATGCTCTCATCCCACTGGAATCTTCACACTGATGGTGAAAAAACTGAGCATATGGCTTGTGGGAGTGTACCTACTTTATGATTCATGATAACAGCCCTTGTTTCCTCAACATACAGTACAAAGAGACATAATGTCCATATGTCTAGTATTAAGTATTTTTATAAATATATAATTTCATAGTAGATATTATGCAAATAATTAAACTTTGTGTACAAGATGCACTTGTGCTGCACAATTAAAAATGTGGGAGATCTCATATATGTTGCTAATGTGTAGTGTTTCATAACAACTTAAGGCTAATATTCATGCTGCCACTAATGCCAACTTTGTTATTGTTTGTTTGTTTTCTGATTCATGGAAATATTTTCACGAGATCTTTGTTAGCAGCTCGTAAATTTATTGAACGACTAACATAGAATATACCACAGGTGGTATTTAAACATTTTAGGCAAACCATTTCATCTTGTTTTCCTGAAATAAAAAAGCACAATTTACATTTGAATGTCAACAGTATTTAACCGCCACTAAAACCTGACAAAGATACAATTGCAGAAGGCAAATCCTTTTTTTGTTTGATTTTAAGTTTAACAGCTAAACTGAACATTTTGAAGTATTTAGAAACAAAAATCCTAGATCAGGGATTCTCCAGGTGCCATCTTGGGGAGCCAGCATATAACTGAAGGCTGCAAAGGCTCTGTCATTCTATGACATACTATACTATGAATTTTCATGTCATTTTTTATTGCATATTATACTAAGGCGTTTTTTTAAGTGATAAACTATACTGTGTATAGAATATATATATATATAGTATATATATATATATATACTAGTATATAGTATATAGTATATATATATATATACTGTGAATGTTTGTGTCATTTTTTATGGTGTACTACACTATGGCTTTTTAAAATATATTCTTTATGATATACTATAGCCTACTTTGACTTTTTTAATGATTTTTTTTATGATACACCATAATATGACCTTTTATGACATACTATACTATGAATTTTCATGTCATTTTTTATTGCATATTATACTAAGGCGTTTTTTTAAGTGATAAACTATACTGTGAATTTTCATGTTTTTTTATGGCATGACTTTTTTGATATAATTTTTCATGACATACTATGCTATAGCTTTTCTTAAAAAAAAATGTTATGACATACCATAACTTTTTTTTTTTTGGTAATTTTTTGTTAAATTACATATTGTATTCATAATTTTTGTGTTGTTTTTCTATGGCATATTATACTATGGCTTTTTATTGCATGACTTTTTGTTTAATTTATTTTTTTCTACATATTGTCAAACTATACTATGAATGTTTGTGTCATTTTTTATGGTGTACTACACTATGGCTTTTTAAAATATATTCTTTATGATATACTATAGCCTACTTTGACTTTTTTAATGATTTTTTTTATGATACACCATAATATGACCTTTTATGACATACAATACTATTGAGTTTTTTTAAATGAATTTTTTGGCATAACATACTGTTTTTTGACTTTTCAAAATGATTTTTTAAAATGTCATTTTCATGACATACTATATGATTTTTTGTGTCCTTTTTTGTGACACACCACACTACTTTCAGCTGGCCTTTAATGCTGTTCAAAAATTCTATTCAAGTTGAAGCTCGTCCTGATTGCTGAATAAAAGTGCACATTATTTACAAAGGCCAAAGAGAAGCTATCAAACCATATGAGATTATAATGTGTAACTATTGTTACACATATTGAACTACTTGTGAAAAGTATAAGGGTACAACTGGGATTTTATTTTAGGAATAGGAAGTTTTATCTCATATCGTTAGGATAAATGTCAGAGAACATATAGAAAACGACATGTAAACGTGTTGTCTTACCTTACCGGTGTGCTGCCATGTTTGTTTACCATTTAGCTATGCTTTCCAAAGCGCGGCCGAAATATTGCGAGAACAAGCAGCGATCTCATACTGTGCCTGAAATCTTGCGAGAACAAGCAGCAACAGCTGCAAGGCAGAACTGGACAGTAGCCTGAAAAGTTCATTCATTTATTTTATTAAAGATTTATAGAATTATGGCTGACTTTTTGCCAGACTTCGACTTTGTGGAGGAGGAATTTGATTTTGCAGAGTTTGATGGCCACCCTTATTTATTTGAGGCAGAATACACTGACGAAGAGCTTCGTGAAATTGAAGAATGGAGGAGGAGAGAGAGAGAGGTGCAACAGGTAGAGGATGAGAGAGGAGGAATGGCTGCTGCAAGGCTGCGTAGCTCTGGAGATTGGTGGTGTACCTGTGAATGCTGTGCCCCAGTGCCCACAGAAGAGGAATGCCTCTGTTGCAAGGAATGGGACTGGTTGCAGCCTTATTTTCAAGGTCTGGATGTGACCGAGGACGAGACACCTCCACCTGGAGTAGTATCAAGATGGGCTTTATCTAGAGCTCGCGAGATTTCAGGCACGAGATCGCTGCTTGTTCTCGCGATATTTCGGCCGTGCTTTGGAAAGCAGAGCTAGAGGGATAAACAAACATGGCAGCACACCGGTAAGGTAAGACAACACGTTTACATGTCGTTTTCTATATGTTCTCTGACATTTATCCCAACGATATGAGCCTGTTTTTGTGTAAAAAAAAAAAGCTTGTTTAGTGGACTAACTTTGCACTTGAAGGTTGCCTGTTCACTTACATTTTAACAGGTCTGACGCTACTATGCACCCTGGCTGTATCTAGGCTAACGGCTAACATGCTAACTATTATTTGTATGTCACTAGTCACTTGAAACAAATTTAGGACGATATGAGACAGGTTGAAATAAACTGAAATTTCTCTTTAAAGTTGAACTTATTGGTTCCTCTAGATGGTTAAAGCTGTAGCAAGATTCTTTTTAATGTCATCATCTATATGCCAATATCAGAGTGTATTTCAGCTGGTCTTGTTAACTGTTCATAGTTGTCCGTTTTCTTGTTTTGCCTGTGATTCACTTAACGCATTTGTGAATATATTTTTTAGTTTTTCTTTGCAGTCATTTCATTTTATGTTTTTTTGTTTTATATTGATTGCTCTTGTGTTGCATATTTGATTATGTATTTTTGTTTTATGTGGTCTGTAACTTATGTTGCTGCTTGTCTTGGCCAGTACACTCTTGAAAATAGATTTTTAATCTCAAGAGGTATTTCTGAGTAAAAACAAGGTAAAAAAAAAACAACAACAAATAAAAACAAACTTTTGGTGATTTTTTTTTAATGACAAACTATGCTATAATTTTTTGTGTCATTTTTCATGGCACACATGATTTTTTCAAAATTAGTTTTTATCGCTTACTGTACTCTATTTTTTTTTTTTTTTAAGATTTTTTAATGACATGCTATGCTATGCTATGCTATGCTATGCTATGCTATGCTATGATTTTTGTGCCATTTTTTATGGCATACTATGGCTCTTTTTAGCTCCCACTAGGTCCAGCTGAAATAGGTGTCACCAGGACCACATTTTGCCATGATGACACACACAAACACAAACACTCACATGGTGAAAACAATACCAGCCATTGCAACATTGTCGCAGCTGGTAATGATGGAAAGGTTAGTTGCCACTGAGATGGTAAATGGAGTTGCATTTGTATAGTGCCTTTCTAGTCTTCTGACCACTCAGAGCTTTTACAGTATGTTCCATATTCACCCATTCACACACAGTCATACAGTGGTGACCCAGGCTACCATACATGGTGCCACCTGCTGCTCACCACTCACCTACCTGCTACACATTTACACACTTACACACACCAATGGCACAGCCATCGGGAGCAATTTGGGGTTAAGTATCTTGCCTTTGACATGGGGACTGGAGAAGCTAGGAATCAAACCACCCACCGATCTTCTAATTAGTGGACAACCCAGTCTATCTCCTGAGCCACAGCCCCAGCCACATCCTAAAAGAGGGGATGGCATGCAGCAAAGGGCCCGGGCCGTACTTGAACCTGGGGTAAGGACTCAGCCTTAATGGCATGTGCTCTTCAGTAGGTCAAATGCAACCAGCCCTCTGCTAGTTCAACTCTATAAAAGAATTTTAATGGAATAATAAAAATAAATCTAAATTAATTCATCAAGAAAAGCAAACAAAAAAGAACATAGTGGCCATCAGAGTTGTCTTTGAGATCCCAGCAATCAAATTGGCAAGGGAAATGGTACAATTAACAGAGAAAATAGCCAAACTTACAAAAATAAGTTCCACATTGCAATAACCAACCATCCTTTCACTGAACCTCAACCAATTGTCATTTTAAAACATATTTGCAGCAAAAAAATCAGAAACACTACACAGAATGTAATATGAGCGCACAGAATCTTCCAGTATTAACATTCTGTTGGGTGAATGGGCTGTGGGAACACAGGACCTTGAGAACACTGAGATGACCCTGCGGTGACCGAAGACACTCCTCCTAGTGTTGATCTTCATCTGAGGGGTTGGATAGACCTGGAGCAGGGCTTCCTGACAAGCATGTTGAACAGCACTTGGAGCTTTATTCCACTTAGGCTGGTGATGAACACAGAAGGTGGTAGAGGTGTCATGCAACCGCAGCTGTCAACTTCTAGCTGACATCTAGAAACAGCAGAGAAGGAAACATTTTTTAAAAAAAATCTCACAACAGCATGAACATGAATAAACATAAAAATGAAGAAGCACGCATGAAAAAAGGTCTTCTTGAGTGAACATTTGCTTAGTTTGATTTCCTGCCATCTGATTTAGTATTCAAACATGAGCTTACAGGATACTGGCAGCATGCTCTGTCCCTATCATTTATATTACAGGGAAGAAATAAATCAATGTACATTTTAAAGCAAATTACTTCTATTCCAGTTGCTGTAATCAATAACACAATTAGTGTTCTTGTGTACCTGTTTATGAACAAATGTGTGTTTCTGTTTTAAAGTGCAGGCCACATCATCCTGTAATTAACATGCACACCTTTAGAAAAACCTGTATTTGATGAGGAAGCTAATTTATTCCCTCTCCAGAAAGACAACAAAGGATGTGCTGAGGTGATTTCTGTCACTCTTCCTCTCTGTTTCATGCCTCTCATCAGGAATGCACGACATTTGAATATTTACGAAGGTCAGGTCAAGACCATCTTTGTCCACTGGAGACCTGTTGTGTCCCAGTGGAATAGAATAATGAAGAAACCAATTTCCTCTTTTGTCAAAGCTATGTGAACCATGTAATCAGCAAATCCTGCCAAAACACCCTTCAGGAGGAAAGAAAGGGGGAATTTATTTTAAGGAAATATTGCAGCTTCACAGCTTTTATTGCCTTTGATTGTCATCTATTCTAAATGAAAATAAGCTGGGACTTTACATATTACATCCCAGCATGTTACTCTCTGATGCACCTTTGTGATTTTTGTATCGGCCACAAGGAAATCGCTCATGGTTCATTTCCAGTTTAATATCTGATATCAGAACAGATAGAAAAGATTTTAAAAAATCAATTTTCATATCAGATGTCACCTCTACTCTACATCTCTGGGAGACAGTTAAAAAGAGGTGCATGAAAAGTTAATTCTAATGATTAACAACTCATAATGACAGAGGTATTACGTATTAGTGTTGCAGGGCAAGAGTTTCCCTCCCCGTGTGGGCTGGAGAATCGGTGAAAACGCTCTCCCAGGTGTTGCTTCACCAGATGGGCTCAGGATGCGATGATAATATATTCCCCAAGCATTGGCTCTGCCTTTGAAAAATGCTGGTGCTGGGAGAAGATGGCCTTGCGCTGTTTGAAAGGCAAGCCGCAGGGGGGACAGATGCTCTGATATTCCAGCAGGGGTATAGCTGCGGGGCCTCGTGGCTGTTCTCTGCCTAGCAGGGGGAAGTTCAGTTGAGTCACGCCTACGCAGCTCAGCAGGAGAAACCGAGAAATGGCAGGCAAAGAGCGGCGGCATGCTCTTCAGGTCACACTGCTGGATTTCCCAATGAGGGCAAGATGGGAGATCTGATCATAGACTACATCAATTTATAGTGTGAGTGTCAGAAAGTCAGTCTTCAAATAGATGCTAAAAAGCAACATTTTAAAAAATTATAAGTTTAAAAAAAGGGGGCAGAGAGTTAGATTTGAGTCGACATGAAAGAGGAGAAATAGAAACTGAAAATCTAAATTTCATTAATTGGTTTGCCCTTGCTGACATTTTGCCATCCAACTGGTGAATCTATGATTACATATAAAAGCAAAATTGTCAAGCTAATAAATATTTTTTATGAGATAAAACAGATAAGACAATCTAGGAAAACCAACCATCCAGGGTAAGATTTTCTCACATCATTACACTAAGATGAAAGAGATTTCAACGTCTCTTTCCCTGTAATAGTTACATCACATTGGTCCCAGTCATCCCTTTGTATCTTCTGAAGTATCAAGTTACATTTCCATTATGTTGGAATAGATAAGGTTTGCAAAGTACAAAAAAAAAAAAAAACATGTGACCATGACTAATGATAGATCACTGAGCTCTTTTTATTCCACTGAAGGATTTTCAGGATGTGGTTTCACTAAACTAGTTAGGCAGCTTCTTGGGGCCTTTAAATTTCAGAGCCACGTCTCAGATGAAGATGATTAATTGTGGTTATGGACTTGCTCACAGCTGCTTAGCCATGGGGAGGGACACAATTTTCTGAAACAACATGCAAATACACGATATAGACTCAACAATGTAAGTACCTCAGAGAAAATGACTTAGGTGTGAAGTGAAACTGGCACAGAGGCGGGTTGCATGAAGCTGAATACCAATTAGTAACATTTAATAGCTATTAACAAGATCTGGCAGTCAGTACATTGATATGAACTGACTGCCAGATCTTGTTAATAGCAGTCAGTACATTGATATGTAAGTTTTCAAAATCCATTAAATTCACTGGAAAGCTATCTGTTGCTTTTTGGTTGCCTTTGGCTTTTCTGATCTCAGAGACGGATTACTGTTATGTTGCGTTAGCCAGACGGTGAAAAGGTGCAACTGTGTATGCAATCAGCACTTAAATGACATAAGCCTGTTTGTTTGTTAGCTGTATGGTAGTTGTTAGCTGGCTACTTAATCTGTTTTAGGTACATATGATTCAAAAATCCTTCACTCACAAAATGATCATTTGTATATCAGTAACTCACCCCATGTGACGTTGAATTTGTGAAGTATTGCACACTTCCATGGTGAACAAAGAATCAGAAAACTGAGAAAGTTCTTAATTAATTGGAGTAGGGGGCTGCGTTTAACAACAGCAAAACTATATCAAAACATCTGTTGACAAACTCTCACACACCTCATGCTGTGTAATCCAAGTCTCATTTATCAAATTGTATGCTCAGTACTTTCGAAACACATGCATTATCGCTACCTCTCTATTTAAAACACACACACAACAGTTTCATGCACAAACACTTCATATGCAGTGCCTCATATGCAATGTTTTAAATAGTAGGCGGTTAAAGACAGGGCATGTATACGGCCCCTAATTTACAGGGCTGGTATCTGTTATTACACAGGCTAGCTAATAACATGTCGGGCAAGACATCCAAAGTGTGGGATCATTTTGAGAAGGTGAAGGACGAACCTAAGGTGATATGTAAACTCTGCAGGAACAGATTTGCCAATAGTTCATCGACTACAAACATGATGAATCATCTGAAACATGGAAATAGCTACATGCCCATTAGCCACTTAGCACAATCATTACTGCTTTTCCGACAGCGTCATTAACAGGCGGCTCGCTCAGTGTGTGACATGCACTTGTAGATAAAATATAGGCCTATATTAATGAAGGTTCATTAGTACGGTTTGTATTTCTCTGCAGTGTAGCACAGTGTTAACAATGTTACTGATACTATTCTTTCTCAGACCTTGAACGCAAACAATTTGTTGCCCTGCCCAGAACATATAATTTATCATTTAAATTAATATCATAAACATGCAGGTAACTAGTCGACCAATGGCCCTAAATGACGACTATTCGTCAAAATGTCTTAGTCGGTGGCAGCCCTAGTTTTAGCAAAAAGGCTTATGTTTGGGAAGTGCTTCTACTATGTTTTTGGATTCTTTGTTCACCATTAAAGCATGCGAGAAAAACAAAGTTTTCCTTACAAATTCATTATAACATGGGATGAGTAATTGATATACAAATGATCATTTTGTGGGTGAATATTCCTTTAATTCTCTTTTTGCATTTTTTGATTGTTGGCAAACCCCTATACCTGCATCCTGCCATCTTTTTGACTGGAGTATTAGTTTAGCAAGTTTAAAGCAGCTATAGCTATAAAAGTACACTCGTAGAATGCAGATCTTTGCCAGGTGTCCCCCTGGGTCACAGCTGGATCACAGAGAACTGCGCCTGGAGGAATTGTCCCTTCTGGATCCCTTACAGTCAAGATGGTGAAGAAAAGAATGGGGGGGAAAATGGAGATTTATTTATCCTATATCGTGCCTAACTTTAGTGGATCACAACATATCATGTATGGAATAAATCTGCAGATGCTCTGGTTCAAAATAAGACCAAATTTTTCTACAGATGTCAGTTTTTGAGCCACAGTGAAGGCCAAAATATGTCATGCAACAGATTGTAAGGCTTGCTGCTTTCAGCCGAGCTGATTTGCCGAAAACTTGCAGCCCCTACTGGTCAGTTAAGAGGAGTGAGGAGTCAGCAGTCAGTGACAGTATGAAACAGTCAGTAATACAGGTTTTTCAACAACTGTGAATCACCACAGCATAGAGGTCCTTGAGCACACAGTCAAAAATGTGCACACAAAATATTAGGGTAATTGGTCCAGTAATTTGTGAGATTAGATGCAGGCAGACAGATACACACACTCAAATACACACACGACCAAATGCATGATCTCAGGCTTACGCTTGGTGGAGGTAATCCATATTTTCATAACAACAATGGATCGAATGACTGTGTGATGTGAAAGGGTTTGCTCTTAATAGTGAACCCCCAGTGAATTATCAGCTGACTCTGCAGTTCCGCTCAGCTCTACCAGGCTTTACAGCATTATTCACCTAATTGTTTTGGTTTTACAGCCCACAACTTTAATGTTTTGGTTCACTATCATAGCAACGTTTTTGGATGCAGCAGGCAGCTGTTTTTAGAGAAAAAGGGTCTAAAAACCCTCCTTACACGACCTGCACAGCACCACAACTACAGCACACCAACATAGTGGAGCATTTAGCTAAAGAGCCAGATATTTCCCCCAGGAGCTGGTGGATACTGGACTTATGCCAGGTGGCCAGAAACAACACTCCAAATGAATGCTAATGGTGCTCCTGCATCAGCTGGATGTGTAAATAGACAACTGCACGCTAACAAGTTTGTCACATCAACCGGAAAGGTGTTAATATGTTGGTGTTGTGTAAAGTCATTAAGTGCAAGAAAACCAAGTGGGTTGCAATCAGATTTCTTATTTGGCTAATGAAAATGCATATACATCGATGAGGCTAAGAGTACATCAAATTAAATAGGCGTAAGGCTCCAAGGAGGCTAAATCACATCAGTGCAGGAAAGAATATAGTCTCAAAAATATGCCAAATATGTCAAACATAGACAAACTGCATGATCAAAGAAGAAGACGACTCACAAGCTGAACTTAACCAAAAGGGATGTCTGACATGCACAATATGCAGGGAATTGACAAATGTTTCTATAACTGGCATCCAACCAAATATGACCCATATAATATTTGTGGCAGTGTTTCTAATGGTGATTTAGTTGCTTCAAATTTAGCACTTACATTATTTATTCTACCATTTGGAAATGGCCACTAGAGGCAAACCATTCCCCAAAACCATTCTTCAGACTACATAGTAAGTCCTTGAAGTTGCGGAAAGCTGGTATTGTTCCATTCATTTCAAGGTGACAGCCGGGCGATTATGATTACACTCATTTGGTTTCCAGGGGCAAATAGCGGCAGATCTTTGAGAAGACACGTCCCTGTGCCATGCCTTCCCTGGCCTCGCTGAATTGCGGAGAGGCCCTGGATGCAACAGCTGAGTTTATCACTCTTAATGAGAGACTCTGCAGTAGGCCACACTCCATTACGCATGAGCCAGATGATAAATTACATCGCCTTCCATGACTCCCTGACCCCAAGGGATGTTTAATTAATCAGAGGCTGGACATGGCCACCATTAGTCGAAGGAACAGTGGCCAGGGCTACACTGGACACATTCTCACTCCCACACATCATTATTTGGCTATCTTTCCAGCTCCCTCACCTTGGCAGCCAGGTGTGAATATATAGAATCAGAACAGAGGGAGAGGGAGAGACATCTTCATGACCTCATGGGGGCTGTTACCAACACTAACAGCTATTTGAATGTGAAACAACCTCGGCTCTTAATCAGGTTAGAATATGAATAATTGAGCCTCACAGATGAGCTCAGAGGAGGCGGGAAATAAAGTAGAAGTGTTGCTGCACAGGTAGAGCAGCTGTTCCCCAAAGTGGGATCTGGGGACCCCCAGGAGGGATCCTGGAGGGGGATCCTGGAGGTTCCTGACAAGATTAGGAGTAGTTAAACTTGAATGAAATTCAATTCACCAGAAATGATCACAATTAAAACAATGTATTGGAAGGACTATTCTAATGAGGTTTCATTTTCACCACTATTATTTTCCCATTAATAATGTCCAAAGTTAATTCAGTACTTAATCAACAACAATCCTCCAGCTATACGACGTCCTGGGACAAAATTGAACAAGAATTTGTGACTGAACATGTGTTAATTGGGGGTCTGTGACATGGAATGTTTCAGATCCCAAAACAATTTGTTACTTTAACCATCTACCAAACACAATCAATTAACTATAAATGTACAATATCAAGGGCTGCAACTACTGATTGTTTTCATTATAGTTAATATGTCAGTTGATCGAGTCATTGTTTTATAGCAGTCATAAAGGAGTGGGAAAAGTGTCTTGTTTTCACTGACCAACAGCCCAAAACATAAAAGATATTCAATTTACAACAATATAAAACACAGAAAAGCAGCACAGATTACCAAATCACTGATGATTAGGCAAATCTCAGGACTAAATTCTTTTTCTCAGCACAAAGTTGTCCAGTTGTTCATCAGTAGGTGAAGACACATTCATTTTTTTTGCATTGGAAAAGAGTTTTTTTTTTTTTTAGAAAAAAGCAGCTAGCCCTGACCCTAAAACACTGATATTAGTTGTCTGTGCATGCAGTTTATTACAACTCATAAAACATTTAAGACACATTCCTGTGCCATTAGCCGGCGACCTCTAGTGGCCGTAGTAATGATGCTGGGAGCAAAGGATTAAGTCAGGTGATGTCGTATAAAGAGTGGCAAAGTCCTCATTTAGGGAGGCGGTTGGGGTAGAAGACAAAAACTGGACTTTCACCCACTCTGTTGAGTTTTAGCGACTTAGCAGCTAAGTGTACATATAGTTTATATTACTGTAGTCTGTTTTGCTAACCATGCCACTAAGCTTTAGTAGCGCTTTGGTAGTCACTCACCACCTCCACTGCAGAGATATGGGGAAACACCTTATTCTCAGCATCTTGGTCTCTATTACTATCCCTCGAGTTTCTGCCTCTGCGTATTTTAGGGTGATCTACTTAAATGATACTCGCAGTTTACTCAAAGATGCCTTATAATTTTAATATATTTAAAGTTATATATTAATATAATATATAGGCCCCTATATGGGACACATACACACACTAGAGTGTGGCTACCCGATCCGAGCCTGACGGGTCCCGACAGTAGGCCTACCCAACAGGTCGGGCCAGGTTCGGTCAAAAATGTATAAATTGTATTCGGGCTCGGGTCGGATTCGGTCAGCTTTCAGTGAAAATGTAGTGTAAAAATGAATAAAACCCTTTTGTCTGTCCTGTTTATTGCTTGGGGAGTGTTATTTACGTGACAACACCTGAACATAACACACACACATTGGCTGTTTCTACCTCTCCCCTCGCTGGAACCCTCAGACCTTCTGCCGCCCGCCTCCGCCTTGATTAAACGCTGAAAATAAAATAAAGAGACAAGTTTTTCCTATTTTATCTTATTTTGTTATATTTCTCCCTCTCCCCTCGCTGGAAGCCTCGGACCTCCCGCCTCCCGCTCCCGTCTCAAACACGGAGGTCTCCCTCTCCCCGGAGCACCCACAGCGCACACCTGGCCTGTTAAATAGCTTGTAACCATAACAACTGTGTGACACAAACTCAGTGCTTTAGTAATTAAATAACGTTGGGCTCGGTTCGGTTTCGGACATAACAAAACAGAATGACTGTCGGGTTCGGACAGAAATATGCGGCCTGTGCTGCACTCTAACACACACACACACACACACACACACACACACACACACACACACACACACACACACACACAAGGAAAACCGGACATTATCATCAATTTATAAACACTCCCCGAACAGGACGTGAAAAGTGGACATGTCCGGGCAAAAGAGGACGTTTGGTCAGCCTAGCTTATTTTCCCATACTAACTAATATCACAGTCAGAATCACTGACTTGAGTTCACGCTCGTATAGCTGATCAGAGGCACCGTGGTGTTAGAGTGATGCCTCCAATTTCACACACCCCCAAAGCATCCTGGACACTTCAGCCTTGTTTCCACCAAGCACGGTACAGTGCGCCTTTTTTGTTTCCACTGCTAAAAGTTGTGGATGGTACTAGGGCTGGGTGATATGGACAAAAATGCATATCTCTATATCTATTTACAGGCTGACTGGCAATACACGGTATCTCGGTATTTTGTACGTAATGGGAACATGTTTTCAGTTGCAAGTCAAAGCCACATGTGAGATGTCACATGCAGTTTTTTAAAAACAGGCTGTGACCAAACTAAAATGCAAAGACAGGGATTTTATCCCCCTGTTTGAAAAAATATACAGCTACAACACTGGTCGGCAGCAGAAGTGCTGTAAAGTTTAGTTGATTCAAAACACACCTAAAACACACAGTAAACATGGCTTAATAGCGACAATGTCAAACACAAGTACACAAATCAACTTCATTATAATTCACAGCATTTACAGACAAAGCACTTGTCTTTTGCTGGACACAATTTGCCCACAAATACTACATGCTTATGTTTTTAGCACAAGTCTATGGCATTTTACATTGTATAAATTAGCCAAGCGAATAGCGGAGATTTCCTTGAAGCCAGGATAAATCACACACAAAACTTAAAATGCTATTTTGCAGGGGCTATATTGTCTTCACAATTTATTGTTTCTTATCTGTGAAATTAAAATAAAGAAAAGCTTTGTTTCCACTGAGGGAAATGGCTTCAGCTTCCAAAAATAGACAGGAAGTCTGTGTCACCACGATGTGCAGTTATGTTTCTGGGGATGTTCGTGTCAGACTAGGGCTCTAAAAAGTGTTTTGCTGGAGAACTTGTGAGTGAGTGGGGTGGAGTAGAGCAGTGAGTGTGAGAGAGGACAGATGCACACTGGTACGCATCATGTAACACAACTTGACCCTATATCGATATGAACGGTGTTGTCTAAATTTATATCTTGCTTGAAAATATATTGATATATCGTACATAGTTGTAGCCATAGATGGTACAGATGCAGCCACTTTTTACCAGGCCTTCCGAAAGCCTGCCAAAGTCCTCCCAATTTCCAGCCAAATAACACCCCCCCCCCACCTTTCTGGGGCTGTGCCTGGATTCCACTAACACGCCCATTTATTCAATTACAAGGTGTCACCATGAGATGGCGCTTCCCCCACAGAAAACAAAAACTAACAAAGATTTAAGGTTGTGCGTAGACCCTACGCACATAGCCTACGTACGTCGCCAATGCCGTTGTGAGCGTTTTTACTTCTGCGGTGGTGTGTCTGTGTCACTCTGCAGCTACACCTCCAAAACACTAGTCAGCGGTGGAGGTTTCTGTGAAGTGCTGTAAAGTTTAGTTGATTCAAAACACACATTAAACACACATTAAACATGGCTTAATAGAGACAATTTCAAACAGAAGTACACAAATCAGCTTCACTATAACTCGCAGCATTCACAGACAAACACGTGTTAATCCAGACACATTTTCCCCACAAATACAACATGCTAACATTATTAGCACAAGCCTGTGGCATTTTACATTGTATAAATTAGCCTCGCAACTAGCGATCTGTTCATCTTCTCATATAAAACCAGGGACAATGGCAACATTTAACAAAGGTAACGGCACATAATTTGGCTCCATTACAACTCACAAAGTTCACTGACAAAACAACTGTCCTGTACTAAACACGTTTTTAAAGATATTTTTGGGCCATTTTGCGTTTAATGGACAGGACAGGTGAGTGTGAAGGGGGGAGAGAGAGAAAGAGGGGATGACATGCAGCAAAGGGCCACAGGCTGGATTCGAACCCAGGCCGCTGCGGCAACAGCCTTGTACGTGGGGCGCCTGCTCTACCCCTAAGCCACCGATGCCCCAACTAAACATGTTTTTAAACAAATACAACATGTTAACGTTATTAGCACAAGCCTATGGCATTTTACATTGTATTGATTAGCCTAGCGGCTGGCAATCTTTCCCTCTTCTCATATAAATCCAGGGACAACAGCAGCATTTAACAATGGTAACGGCACACTATTTGGCTCCATTACAACTCACAAGGTTCACCGACAAAACAACTGTCACACTACTATGACAGTTTCCAAACAAATACAAAATGCTAACATTATTAGCACAAGCCTATGGCATTTTACATTGTATAAATTAGTCTAGCGATGAGTGGAGATTTCCTCTTCTCATATGAAACCTGGATAAATCCCTGAAGGATAAATCACAGACAAGACTTAAAATGCTATTTTAATGGAGGCCTTACTGTCTTCACAGTTTATTGTATCTTATCTGTGAACTTAAAGTAAATACAAGCTTCGTTTCCACTAAGGGAAATGGTGTCAGTATACAGCAACAGACAGGTGGTCTGCGTCATCGCCACGTGTAGTTACAATTCTGGGGAGGTGCACGTTAGGCTACGGCGTAGGTTGCGGCATAGGCTCCACATCGACGTGGAGTCTGCGCTCTATGGCGTCGATTCAACGCAGAACTATAAAGTGCTTGTTAGAGGTGCTTGTACTTTACTTAGTATTTCCATTCTATGCTACATTAGTAATCTACTCCACTGTCTCAGATGCGAATATTACACTTTTATTGCATTACTTTTATTTTAAAGATTTAGTTTGGCCTATTAGTTACAGTACTTTTGTACAATAATATAAATTTGTTGCTAGGTTATATTATTATAGGTTACAATAAGCCACCCAGCAGTATTTAAGTTATTAAAATGACCACCTTCATCTGCTGCAGCATCAGTGTTATAAACACATTAGTTATTAAGGAAAACCTAAGTCTCCCCTATCTGAAGAAACATTCTGAAAATAACTTAATGCCTGAAAAATTAAATCCTTTTGAAAAAGTTGCTCATTAGGGGACTTAAATTTTAAAATAACATTAACATTAATTGAGAGACAAAATCATTTTTTAGTTTATAATGTGAAGAATTGTAAAATATCACTTTTATGTGGTAGTTCAGACATCGACAGTGACGATGTGTTGTTGAATGTTTGCATCAAAAGTCCTACAATTCACTCAGTGTGATGATGTGTGTGACAGTGTGGGGGCTGGAAAGCTGTTCAGATCACACATTCACACATTCAGTAAGAACAAAAAGGTTCATGGTATTAATGATGTGTGGGGGCTACCTCACCTTCAAAGATAAACAGCACCACTTTATTTCACGTGCACTCCTTTTGAGTTATTAAGTTACGGGAAACTTTATCAACTTTGTGAAAGCCGCCTGTGACAAATTCATAATTAATATTAAGAATTTACAACAAACACGTTTTCTTTTAGATATTCTTTTTTAAAATCATGTCCTGCATCAGGTCTCCCCATCTGAAAATACTGAGTAAATCTCTCAGAATAAGGACAGACTCTGGAAATGACTCAAAAAAATGACTTTTATAGTTCTGCGCCGTAGCTATGGCATAGGCTCCACGTCGACGTAGAGCCTACGCCGTAGCCTACATTGTAGTGTAACGTGCACCTCTCCAGAATTGTAACTACGTGTCGCGGTGACGCGGACCTCCTGTCTGTCGCTGTATACTGACACCATTTCCCTCAGTGGAAACTGAGCTTGTATTTACTTTAAGTTCACAGATAAGAAACTGTGAAGACAGTAAGGCTTCCATTAAAATAACATTTTAAGTCTTGTGTGTGATTTATCCTTCAGGGATTTATATTTCAGGATTTATTCAGGTTTCATATGAGAAGAGGAAATCTCTGCTCGTCGCTAGGCTAACTTATACAATGTAAAATGCCATAGGCTTGCGCTAATAACGTTAGCATTTTGTATTTGATGGTGGAGTGGAGGGTGGCCGGGTTGACAGGGGCAGACGGCTCCATGTGATGGTGTTTCCTCTCTGGTTCTTCCGTGCTCAGCCTTATTTTTATCTTCTTATTTATTTATTTATTAGTGGCGTTTGGATTCGGTTACGGCAGATGGATGGCAATCTGAAATGGAATGAAGCCCACAGACGGCCGACAGCAGCTACAAAACAGCAGTGGAACGCGCCCCATCTGCCCACAGCACAATGCTCTTAAAGCTCTACGCTATCAAAAGCTGGCAAAATACATTTATTTTATTTTATGGCCTTGACATTAACCTGTCATATTGTTGAGTTATCAAGGACACTTCCGCGTTTTTGTGTGTGTACAGGAATGATAAAGATATCATTGAGGAAAAAGAGGTTGACGTGACGTGATTGAATCAGGGAATCCGTGTGTCCACCACGGGAGAGGATCCTAACTGACTTTACATTGGCATTGTTTTCGTGGTGGCAGCACGTAATTTCAACCCATTACGTGCTGCCACCACGGAATGCGGTGTTAAGAGGTCGTGGTCATTTCACGTATATCTGTGAGATCAGGTTGCCCCATCAGAGCTGAAGCTGACCAGAAAGAAAACTGGGTCATCTTTCAAATGAACTGACAATGTGAACACAAAAGGCCCGTTTCCACCACAGGAACTTAAGGGTAATTTCACGGGGCCGGGGCCGTTGGTGCGTGTCTCCACTGCAGGAACCACCCCCGAAGGACAGAGTTCCGGAACTTTTACAGGGGCTAAACAAGTCCCTGCCTTGGAGTAGGTACTCAGAACGGCCCCGAGAAACTCCTGGCTGGGGCTTGGGGATTACGTGGTGCTGATTGGATATACTCAAGGTGGGATATGACATTTGGTAAATAATCATTAATAAAAACATGGTTATCATAGTTTAGCTAGGCTAACTGTTAGCTGTTAGCGGTGTCTGTAATAACTCAATAAACGGTCCGTGAAAAAAATATTTTTTCCAGCGGATATCTTAGTTACAACATGATTGAGCTAGCAAAGCAGTTTTGTGTTGATGTGTGTGGTATTTATTCAGTTTTGGGAAATCACGATGTCTAGAAAGCATCAGCTGACAGGGACAGCTAACAGCAGCAGCAAAGCTAACATCAGGACGTCATCTCTTAAAAGCCTCCTGTTGTCGGATACAACATGAAACTACTCCAGTTAGCTCAATCATGTTGTAACTAAGACATGCGCTGGAAAAAATATTTTTTTCACGGACCGTAACTGGAGTTATTACAGACACCACTAACGGCTAACGGCGTCCCTATGCCCCTACGTCGCCCCGGTCAAAATGGTCGCGTAACGATTACGTCACATACAGAGCCCGGTAACTTTACAGGAACCTCCCTCCTACTCCGCTCTCTCAGTGGAGACATGGTGGTTGAGAGGGCCGAGCGAGAGGACGTTCCTGTAGTAGTTCCTGCCCCCCAAATAGTACCAGGAACTTCTTCAGTGGAAACGGGCCTAAAAAGAACCAAGTCCCTTTTCTCTTGGTCCACTGTTTTGGCACTTTAAGAGGACTGAGTTTGTTTTGTTTTAAAAGGACTATATGTGAGGACTTCTTTGGAACAACAGGGAATTGTCCCGCCCAATATATCATTAGAAGAAACTATACAATTTTAAACAATATAATAATAAAAACTGAAAGCACTTGTGCCAATTATACGCAAGAAGATGCATCTATAACTTTAAAAAGATTGCATCCTCCCCCCTCATCTGCCTCACAGTGATTTGGTCCGTGTCTGCATGTCCAGCAGCACTCAGCCGGACTGACTGTAGGTTAGTCCTAATAGCACTGTTAACAAGGTCAGAACAGCTCGTGGTGCTAACATAGTTAACAATTTCTAAAGGGGTTTAATTGCTAGGGCAGGGGGAGAATGTTTCCACAGATGTGGATGGATTACTCTTAAAGCAAAAAGTAAACTGATAATTGACCTTTACCAAATGATCCAGGTTTGAAGCCAGTCCCGGCGTCAAGAGGGGGCGTGAATGTGGACTGTCCCGCCCCATCAGTCAAAACATAGTATTTTCATTTTTAAAAAATTATTATTTATTTATTTTTTCATTTTTTTTATTGTTTTCAGTCTATGATGTGTTCAAAACAACCCAGAACTCAGAAAAAACTCCACTGACTTGTTAAAACCAAAATGAACAGTTGTGCAAATCCAAATTCCGAGTTTCCAGTTGTCCTTGAACCCATCACACAGTTTACGTTACATCGTCAGTGCATCATCCTGTCGCAAGGAGAAAAAAAAACAAACGAGGAAGAACAGATTTTCAAGCGCAAGGTAGCAGCTATATTTTCATTCAGGATGGACATTCGCAAATGGCTGAAAAAGCCAGAAACTACACCGTCGGCATCCCTGCAGCCTGGCAGCAGCAGCAGGAGCACCGGAGAAGCCGAGGAGCACCTGCCGAGGCCAAGTACGTCGGAGCAGCGGGAACTTCAGCCGAGCAGCGAGGAGAGTGAACTGCCCGCGCCGCCGCCCATAGCCTCTGAGCCAGGTTCACCGGGAACGGAGAGCCCATCATCGCACTCGCAGCAGCAGTGTGGTTTACCAGAGGACCTCGGAGTTGACAAGCCAGTTCAAGTTCGTCTCAAGCAGTTTCCGTAGCGGTGCCTGGACAGCGTGACGTGTGTGGTTGTGCTGCTGCCGTGGTCCTGCCAGATGCCTCCTGCTGCTGCTGCCATCATTAGTCATTAGTCATACTTCTACTGTTATTATACACATATGACTATTGTCACACAAGTATACTGTCAGATATTAATACATACTTTCAACATATTGTACCACAGTAGCCAGAACTATAACTATAATATTATTACTTTCATTAATGTTGTTGTAAGCTACTGTCATTACCTGCATCTCTCTCTCTCTCTCTCTCTCTCTCTCTCTCTCTCTCTCTCTCTCTCTCTCTCTGTCTCATTGTGTCATATGGATTACTGTTAATTTATTATGCTGATCTGTTCTGTACGACATCTATTGCACGTCTGTCCGTCCTGGAAGAGGGATCCCTCCTCAGTTGCTCTTCCTGAGGTTTCTACCGTTTTTTTTTTTCCCCGTTAAAGGGGTTTTTTTTTGGGGAGTTTTTCCTTATCCGCTGTGAGGGTCTTAAGGACAGAGGGATGTCGTATGCTGTAAAGCCCTGTGAGGCAAATTGTGATTTGTGATATTGGGCTTTATAAATAAAATTGAATTGAATTGAATTGAATTTCCAAAGAAACAACAGCATAATAATGACTGTAAACGGTCATTTTCGGCTAATTGGTACAACGAGAGAGACTGGCTTGAATATTCGCAGCAAGCAGATGCCGCCTTTTGTTTTCCCTGCAGGAAATTTGGAGGGAGTGACTCCGTTTTCACAAGAACTGGATATACTAATTGGAAGTACGCTAATGATAAGGCAAAGGGATTTAGCAGGCATAGTAACAGTAAAGAGCATCAAGCATGCATGGCTAGCTGGAAAGAGAAGAAAATGCGATGCAACACAGGCAGTGAAATTTAAACCATGGTTAACTCCACCTGTATGTGTCTGCAATTGTAGACATAATTGAATTTCTCGTCTCAAACAAACTGCCACTGCAGGGTGACGTGGATTCAGTCAATAGCAGAGATGAAGTGGGCAGCGGACTGTTTCTCTCACTGTTTGATTACACGCTGAGGCAAAACCAAGAGCTAGCAAAAGCTTTCAGTACAATTCCAAAAAATGCAACTTACACATCACGATATTCAAAATCACATCATTGAACTGATGAGCACGATCGTTACAGAGCAAATTGTTAAAGATGTTGGGGAGTCATGGTTTACACTCAAGGTGGATGGAACTAAAGACCCGATAGGCAGTGAAAATGTATCTATAGTTGTGCGATATGTGGACAAGGACTACAAAGTGCAAGAGAGGCTGTTATCAATGCAGACAACGGATAAGTGTGATGCCCAGTCACTCACTAATGTTGTGCTCGATGAACTGTCAAATGCTGGTCTTGACACAAACAAAATTCTTAGTCAGTGTTATGACGGAGCCAGCGTCATGTCGGGAAGAGAGGGAGGCATGCAGAAGCTTATTCAAAATAAGTTAAACAGAGAAGTGCCTTACATTCATTGTTTCAACCACCAATTGCATTTGGTGATCGTACATGCTATTTCCTCAGAGAGTGAAGTTGGGGATTTTTTTGATGTGTGCAATTCCCTTTATAAATTTCTGAAAAAAACCCACTGTAGCGGCACAGTACAAAGGAGAGAAACTTAAAAGACTGTGAGAGCAGCGATGGACTGGACACCTTGACACGGTGTCTGTGGTGCTGAAGTCACACACCGCACTGGTGGACTTCCTGAAAGAAATTGGAACCACAGGAGCAAGTGCTGATGTGAAAATTGAAGCTGTTGGACTTCACAAGGCCATCATAGAACGGAGCTTCAAATTTCTCGCCTGTGTGATGCACAAAGTATTGGGGCTGATGGACCCAGCCAATTGGATGCTGCAAGCTGAAGAAACAGATCTAATTACCGCAGTCCGGTTCAAAGTGCCTCCTCTTGCATAGAGGATCTACGATCAGATGCGGAATTTCTGAAACTGTGGGCTGACAGTGGGGATGCAGGTGATGGTGCGCCTGCTCCTCCAAAACGACAGCGGCAGGCCACCAGGACTCTACAAGACTACGTGGTGAGTGAAAGCCTTGGGCAGCACGAAGTGGACATTCAGCAAGAAGCGGCTGTTTTTCGGCATCATCGACTCTATTCTCAGTGAAATGGCTGCGCGTTTCAGCAAGCATAATGGGAAATACATGGCAGCTTTGAACGCTTTGGACCCCGTCAGTGAGAATTTCCTGGAGGCCGACAAAGTGAAACCACTACTGGATTTAACAAACACAGACATGGTTGAGGCACAGTTCACAGTTGCACAACAGTTTCTGAAAAACAGGTGCACGGGCCAGGACAAAGAGAAAGTGACTTTGAGTCAACTTGTTGCAAAGGAGTCCAGGGTATTCAGTGCCATGCCAGCGGTAATGACTGTATTCAAACACGCACTAACATTCGGGGCATCAACTGCTATGTGTGAAAACTCATTCTCCACGTTAAAGAACGTATTTACTGAGCACAGACGCAGCATGTTGCATAAACGGAAGGCCCATCTCATCCAGCTGGCATTTGAGAATGACCTCAGTCGGAAATTCAAAGATGAATCGAAGGAGATGCTGTTAAAGAGGTTCCACTTGTCAGGAAAGAGGAGACTGCAACTCTACTGAAGGTAAGAGCTGGTTATTTTATCATTTGTATTGTTGCTACTGTTTGTGTTTGTTAGCAATGTGGTTATTGATCATATGTTGTTGGACATGTTAGATCAGCGCCATCTGATCTGTGGAGTCTGATTTTATGTTGCTCTGGGTTACCTGGCTTGTTTCTTGCTTCTGATTGGCTAGTGCGATTATTCGGGATTTCATCTGTTTCTTACTGGTCGGGTTACAATGAACGTTGTGTTAGTAAAGCAGGTATAGTTACTTGGTGGCAGTGTGTTATTGTAACTTGTTTCTTATCACGGTAAAACTTATGAATTGGTGTATCTATGTGGCTTAGATAAGACAGTTGGGCTGCATACGTTTTCTAATACTATGCATCACGTCATCGCCCCCCCCTCGGTTTTCAGCCGCCCCCCCCCTTCTGTACTGAGCTGGCGCCGGGACTGTTTGAAGCTGATGCAAATCCAACCCATTTCTTTGATGCTTTTTTTTTTTGGAAATTCTTGACAACAATACAATAACCTGTGTATCATGTCAAACAATGTTTGTTTTTTCCCTCTGGAGTTTCTCACTCTCCATCAGTACTCTGTCTCTCTTTCTCTACCCTTTCATTTTTTCACTAAGTGCATGGACCACACTTTGCTGACACTAAGAAACAGGACTGTTATTGGCCCTTTAATTTATGGGCATAAGTCATCATTTTGACTGATATATTTTTACTGTGTTTTCAAATATTCTCATACGTTTCTTTGTGGTGAAACTTTAATTTGCAGCTGTTTTTGAAAGGTTCTGTGACAAAGAATAAACCTGCCTTTCGTTAAGCTCTTTAGCCACTTTAGTCATCACTGTTACAACAGTGAATTTAACTGCAACTTTGTTGCCCCCCCCCCAAAAAAATGCTCTTGGTTTATTGTTTCCCCCAACAATGAAATGGGATTTCTGCCCTTGCCCAACAGGGTAGCTGATCCAGAGTTAGACAGCTGAGGAGTTATTGATGTAATGAAAGGACATTGTGTGTGTGTCTTTCTTTCCATGTGTTTGAATAGGTATGTGTAGTCTGCTGATTGAACAGGGTTTAACGTTTTAGATGTTGACTGTTTTCATCTGGAGCAATATCAGTTTAAGTTGGCATAGTAGTTGGCCTTGATTGTCACTAAAGGTAACTGGAAGATGCACTGTTTGAGTTTTGCAGCGGTGGAAGAAGTTCTCTTCTCTTCATGTAGCCCACTTCGTAGAAAATCCGGGCATATCATGTATCGCCATTCGGCCTGAAAATACCGGGATATGAATTTTTGTCCATATGGCCCAGCCCTAGTGTGGAGCAGTGGCTCCCCACACACAATGTTTAGGCAGAAGATTGGGTGCCCAGGTAATGAGTTTACAAAGAAGTCTTACTCCAAATTTAACCATGTTATTTCATTTTCATTTTCATGTTTATTTGATAGGGACAGATACATATACATAGAGAATTGCACAACAATTAACACACAACAAATACACATATTCACATATAGATACACATCATATGCATATTGTATACCTACCCTACCTCCCACCCCACCCACCTACCCACCCCTATACATAACTACTGTTTATTCAAAAACAAATCTTCACTTCATATATTTGCTCAGTTTTTATAAAGTGAAAATCAAAATTCTATAGAATATAATAAATTAAAATTTAAAGTTAAGTTCAACAACCCCTTTGGTTTTGTCAGAGAGACAGTGGACGCCTAGCTTGTTCAAAAGAGGAAGTTGACCAACATCTCCACGACACCTTCAGCGACCCCACCCGAGACCAAGAGCTAGGGCAGTGTAAGGCAGTAATAACACCACCAGAGCCTGCTGAGGCCTTCGATCTGAGGGAGCCACTCCTGAAATAAGTTCAGGAGGTGGTGTGAAAAGCATGGTCCAGGTCAGCACCAGGACCAAGCAGAACACCCTACAAGGTCTACAAGCACTGTGCTAAGCTGCTACACCGGCTTTGGAAGATCTTGAAGGTCATCTGGAGAAGGGGAAAACAGCGCAGCAGTGACGATTTGCAGGAGTGTGGATTCCTAAAGAGGAGGACTCCAAGAATATCAGCCAGTTCTGAATCATCCTGTTGCTCAGTGCTGAAGGGAAGATTTTCCTCAGCATTGTAGCTAAGTGACTGGCTGAGTTCTTCCTCAAGAATGGATACATCGACACTTCAGTGCAGAAAGGCGGCATCCCTGGGGTACCAGGGTGTCTACAGCATACAGGTGTGGTCACAGATTGGAGGTGGGAGTCATCACTGACTGCACCATGTCAGTGATCCTGTTTGCTCTGGCGATGAACATGTTGGTAAAATCTGCCAAACCAGAATGCAGAGGACCTAAGTCAAAGTCTGGGATCCGCCAACCACCAATCCGCGCCTTCATGGATGACCTGACAGTGGCCACCGAGTCAGTGCCTGGAGGCAGATGGATCCTGAGGGGCTGGAGAGGCTGATGGGATGGGCCAGGATGTCATTCAAGCCAACAAAATCGAGATCCCTGGTCTTGAAAAAGGGCAGAGTAGCAGACCAGTTCCACTTCTCTAGCGCAGGACCGCCAATCCCTTCCATATCTGAGAAGCCGATAAAGAGCTTGGGGAAGTTCTTCAACAGCAGCCTCAGGGATACAGCCTCCATTAAGAACACCTGTGAGGAGCTGGAGGGATGGCTGAATAATGTCGACAATTCTGGCCTTCCAGGAAAATTCAAGACGTGGCTTTACCAACATGGGATTCTGCCAAGGATACTGTGGCCACTGCTCCTCTATGAGTTCCAGATCACCACCATTTCAGATCTGGAGAGGAGAGTCAGCCACTACCTGAGGAGATGGTTAGGACTGTAGAGGAGCTTGAGCAACATCGCCCTTTATGGAAACACCTGCAAACTGACACTCCCCTTGAAATCCATTGAGGAGGAGTTCAAAGCATTGCGCGCGAGGGAGGTGCTGCAGATCCGTGAGTCAACAGACCCCAAAGTGTCCGGGGCAGGGTTAGCAGTCAAGACTGGCAGTAAGTGGAAAGCAGAGGCTGCAACCTGCACTGCTGGGGCTTGGTCGATACACCAGCATGCCCCCTTTGCCAGAGAAAGGGGACCCTTGAGCACATATTGACATCGTCCTGGTATCAGAGGCAACAAAGAACATTGTCATGCTGGAGCTTACTGTGCCATGGGAAGAGCGGATGGAGGAGGCCTTTGAGTGGAAGAGAGAGAAACACGACAGCCTAGTCAGGGACAGCCACAGACAAGGCTGGAAGACAAGGAAGACAAGGTGGCTGCCTGTGGAGGTAAGGTGCAGAGGCTTTGCAGGACAGTCTCTCTGCAAAGCATACACTGCACTCGGCATCACAGGTGAGAGGAGGAGAGGGGCCGTCTACATCAGCACGGAGGCGGCAGAGAAAGCCTCTAGGTGGCTCTCGATAAAGAGGGCAGATCTGTGGTGGAGTGCTGCTAGGGCACAAGTTGAGGCCTGATCAGCCTCAGCTGGGTTGCCTGAGCAAGGGTGTCTGATGTTTGAATGACCTGTGGTAACATCACAAGTTGAAATAAAATGGAAATTGAAATAAAATACATTTTAAATAAAACTAAATAAAATAAAAAATAAAAGATATGCTAAAGAAAAAAAGTGAAGATGAGAGTTAATTCTCAGTCTTCAATTTGGGTTTGTCAGAGCTGAGTCTGACTGGAGGGAGATGACTTCATCAGTCTGGTGTTTCCTTCACACAGACCTCCTCCTCCTCCTCCTGTCTGGAGAGGAGGTATATCTCCTCTTCTGGGTTTGAAGCCTCTTCATCGGCCCTCTTTCTCTTCCGGGATTGGACCTGTGTTGAGCTGGACGGGGCCTCCCGTGTGTCGCTTAGAAGTTCTACAAAAATTTAAAAAAAAGTTTTAAAATGGGGGTTCAGCATACAAGAAATACACCTTTTCTTAACCAATAATAATTATGATCAATTCTGGGAATGGTGCAATCATTGTCTGCATGTGTGTGTTTCCATAGGTGATCTTACCTGTGACACTGTCCATCAGTTCTTTATTGAGGTTTATATGCCTCTTTTTTGTTTTCTGGGAGTTGCCATCAGAGGTTGAGCGTTGACCTGATTTATCCCTCTGTCTTTTGCGCAGCAATGGGCGTGTTTGCCGAACTCTGTCTGCTGCGTCATGGCATTGACTCCTCCTTTTCTTGGTGACAATAGGGCTCCTATGTCGAAAAGAAAAAATTAGTATATATTAGTATTATACACATGAACTCTCAGCAAGACAGCAAATAATAGTACAGTACAGTTTTCCTCAAAATATGAAATAAGTAACACAACAAGATTTTTCAAACACCTACCTGTTGCCAGACTCCAAATCTTCAGAACAGTCCCTTTCCTTTTCTTTGCTGGACTGTTCTCACTGATGCTCTGCTTGCCGAGTTGCTCCTCCTTGCTCAGCCCAGCAGCGTGACCCTCATTGGGTTGGAAGGCCGGGCTGATGGAGGTAGTCTCCTCACTGTCATCAGAGCTCAGCACGTCACAATTTTTTATTAGCTCCACAGAAGATTTCACACTGGAAGACAAGCATCTCAGTCAACTTCACCTATCTATATAAGCACTGTTAAAATGCTCACAGCATCTAAGCTCACACTTACTGTGGGCTGTTGTCGAATGTGACAACAAGGTGGCTCATCGTTATGAAAGGATGCTGGAGGATCTCACTCGGTGTGATTCTTTCACAAGAGTCCACTGTCAGCATCTTCTTAAGTAGGTCCACAAAGTTTGCCTGGTCACATTGATCTGCGCCAGCATCTTCCTCTGGGAGGTCATAAAATGCCTTGTGGAGGATCCGAATAAAACAAAATGGTCAGAAAAACTGAACTTGTTATATAAATGTATATAACATGCTCTCCAAAAGAAACGTCCTACCTGCAGAAAAACGTCCAGGCCTGAGATTGTGCGGGGAACACAATCAACTTTACCTATTTCAAATGTAGACTGAAGGGAAGAAATGTTTGAGTCAGCTGATTTGTTCCAGTGAAAAGCAAAGACAGAAATGTAGACAGTTATAAATACAACCAGATGATGCCAAATAATGTTACCACAAATCTCCGAAGTCCTCTGTATCCTCCACGGAAGTACAATTTAGTGTGCACTCCGTTACTGAGCAGGTGGGCTGGCAGATCTCCAATAGTGTATATGATATGTCTGATCTGTGGGCACAACACAATGTTGGGTTATACTTCAAGGTACATTTTTTTAAGTTTTCACAAGAGAATTGCTCCGAGTTAGCATCTACAAGTTAGAAATATACTGATCTCTGGTGATCAGGCAGAACTTGTGCATTTTAACTATTACTGTATGGATTAAGAAAAAGAAAATGCTCAGAAGCCTTCAGTGTTCAATGCATGCGCCGACTGTGCATGCAGCCTGTTGCAGTTGCTCTTGCTCTGTGCAATACTTTACTATTTCAACTGAAAAACTGCACAATATGCAAGACTGACTCAAAGCCCTCTACATCAGTGGTTCCCAACTGGTGGGTCACAGTCCAAGAGTGGGTCATGGATCCATTCTGAATGGACTGCAAGTGACTCATGTCAAGTTTGTAAAAAAACGTGATTATTTTGAAGTACAGGGAATTTTTGTCACAGAGTTTTTATTTTAAGTGCTGTTTCCTGCTGTAGAGTGAGTGACTAAAGGACAACTACTTGACAGAGACAGCAAACTGTCTGGTTCAGGTGGTCAGTTTTTATCAGAGTTTTCTGATTTTCTGACTTCTATTATTAAGCTGGGAAAAGTGTTATTAGTTGGTGATTTAACCTATGCATCAGTAAGGCCACAAATTGTTTGCTACTGAATTTCTTAAAATTACAGAATCTTTTAATGTCAAACATTTTCTGGGTGCCACTGACTTGTATAGTTATAGCTTTGACTTTGTCTTTTTTTCTGGGCCTAGATATTGATAAATGCTGTGAGGACCTATTAATCAGTGATCTTAAGTGTATTTTCTTTGACCTCTCTGCAATCACTGAACCATTGCGTCCTCAATCAACATTGTGTTCCTGAGTTATTACACAGAGTACGGCTGATCAGTCCTCAGTGCAGTTTTGCTGTGACATCAATGCAAATTTTAACAATGTAGAGTTTTTAATGAGCATTGCTTTACCTTGCTGGACAAAGTGGCACCATTAAAGATAAGGACCAGGGCTATCTGCAACACTTCTTTTTGGATGACAGACACTCTCTGTTGCCTGAGACAGAAGTGTTACAGGTCTGAACAGCTATGAAGAGCCACTGGGCTAGAAGTCCTCCACCTTTATCTTAAAAATCTCTGTGCCCTGTAATGTATTAGTAAAGGAAGCCCGGACTGGTTATTTTGCTAACTTCATTTCATCTCAGAAATCCCAAGGGTATTTTTTTGAGACGTATAATAACATTATTTCACTGCTGCCCTCCACATTACCATGTTTCTGTATCAATGATTGTAACAAGTTCCTTACTTTCTTTGTTGATAAGGTAATGACTGTTAGGTCCAGGATGCATCCTGAGACTTGCACACAACTGTAGCCCCTCTATATCCTCCACTGTCCGGGGTTCCTTTCAATCTATCAGTTTGCAAGATCTGATGGATTTGATTAGGAAAATGAAGCTATCTTCTAGCCCTGTGGATGTAAAACCATTGTCAACTATTGGCCCCACTGTGCTAGCTATTGTTAATTCCTCTATGTCTACAGGATGTGTCCCTTCCTTTTTTAAGCATGCTACCATTCATCCTATATTGAAGAAAAATAACTTTGACTCTGCTCTGCCAAATAACTATAGGCCTATCTCTAAACTACCACTATTGTCAAAAATTTTAGAGGTTGTGGCCAATCAACTCTCTGCTGTGTTGGAGAGACACAATATTTACGATATGTTTCAGTCAGAGTTTTGGAAACAGCACTCTATTAAAACTGCTCCTCTGAGAGTTTCAAATTATATTTTAATATCCTCTGATGCAGGTAACTGTTCTGTGCTAGTACTTCTTGACCTCAGCTTTGTGTTTGACACAGTAGACCATCATATCCTTATGAAAAGGTTATTTGATTGTGTAGACATATCAGGCATAGCATTAGACCTGTTTTCATCATACCTCTCTGGCAGGAGTTTTTAGTCTCTATTGGAGACTTTCTATCTGATTCCTCCCCACTGTCATGTGGTGTCCCACAGGGCTTGGTTCTGGGGCCTCTGTTTATATTTGCTGCCCTTGGGCCAAATAATAAACAGATATGATATTGTATATCATTTATATGTCGATGATATTCAGCTACATCACTTCCTCAACCCCTCTGCGCCTTTTAGGTTATCTAGGCTCCTTGACTGCCTTAGTGCTATTAATTAGGGTCTGGGTGGCAGAAAACTTTCTACAGCTCAATACTGACAAGATAGAGGTTCTGGTTGTTGCTCCAGAAAAAGCTGTCCCCCCAATGATGCAAAGTATCAGGCCTCTTTCCTCTGCTGCTCACTCAAACCTGCATAATTTAGAGGTAATATTTTTTAAATCCTTGTCAGTTGACACCCATGAGAAGCACCTGTCCAAATCTTGTTTTTTACATTCCAGAAATATGAGAAAACTGAGATCTGTAGTTTCAACTGCTGAACTAGAGATGTGTATGCATGCCTTTATCTCATCTCACATTGACTACTGGAAAGCACTTTTCTCCTCACTTAGTGTTTCTGCTCTTAATCATCTGCAAGCAATCCAGAATGCTGCCGCAAGACTTCTTACTAGGGTCAAACAGACAATCTCATATTACACCTATACTAAAATCTCTTCACTGGTTCTCTGTCACATATAGGATCCAGTCTAAAATTTTCATTCTTATTTACAGAGCATTACACGGTCAGGCTCCTGCTTATGTGGCTGAACTACTTCACCCATATTACTCAGCTTGCTCTCTCAGGTCAGGTTTGTAAAATTTGCTGTCTGTTCCTTGCTCTCACCTTAAGACCCATGGTGATTGTGCTTTTGAGGCTGTAGCACCTAAATTCTGCTCTGCCCGCACACTTATAGTCTGCTGACTTTGTGGTTTCTTTTAAAACCCAACTAAAGACGCACCTGTTTAGACAGGCATTTGAAGGACTTGTGTGCACTAGCTCTGTATTTTCTTTATATTTTGTGTATTATTGTTGTGTACTGTGATTTTGATTATGTATTATGCAAACAGTTTGAAACTTTTAACTATGTGGTATAGGTAGTCACTTTATCTGCTATGTTTTGTCTTCTGTGTTTTCTTGTATATTGTATATTGATCTTGTAAAGCACTTTATGACCTTTGTCTGTAAAAAGCACAATATGAATACGTTTTACATACTTACTTATTACCTTACTTGTTTTTACATGAATAATTGTAGTGATCCTATCTGTATAACTAAGTTACAACAAATTAATTTGTGGCTCTGATCAACACTGTTGTCCAGGAGACTGTTTTACCTGCCTAAAACAACAACACCCTGTAAACCACTATTTTATATGAGAAATGAAATATGTGTGAACCACCAACAATAAATATCAGCACCTGGTTATATGTTTTCCTTGACCCATTAAGATCATAAATTACAATAGAAACGTTAACTGAGAGATTAGCCAACACAGCTATTCCAGGGTGCTACTTTCTATGTTAACTTTCGGTCAGACTCAGAAGCAACCATTTTAAAGATTCATGTAAAAAAAGCTGTTAATTTGGAAAGCTGTAGGAGACTAATCAGCTTGCTCCGACATAAGTATTTTTGCAAGATTACTTGTTTTTCCAAGTCTCTACAATGGAGGTGGTGAGTAGGAAACACTGTATGTTCCCAGGGTCCTATGTCTCTTACTAAAAACTAACATTGTAAGTGATTGGTAAGGACTAGCTTTGCAAATAGCAAAAGAAGGAAGGGTTACAGATGTTGTAAACTCAGTTTGAATGGTAAAAATACATTCAGCTGTAGTGGTGATATCAATGTCTAAAGTCAAGAAAACTGTCTTGCCCACAAATTTGATGGCATAGGTTTCAAGGAGTATAACATATGTCGGCTGTAAGTTGTAGGTGGATAATTTCAACATATTGACCCAGGGAAACATACACTGAACATCTGACTTTGGAAGAACATTGCTGGAAACATAAAAACCTTTTAAAGTATCTCCTTAATGATATGATTAAGAAGATACTGAATTGGGTAACAGTGGACCCTAGAAACATACATGTGCTCCCAGTGAGTGCAAAGTTAGCATGACTCAAGGAGTCACAATAGCCACTTACAGTATATGGTAAATACACTGAGTTGAAATGTACATGAATTTTTCTTTGACGCAGGCTGATTTGAAAAGTCTTTGCTGCATTACCTCAAGATAATGTGAAAAATTAATGCAGACTTGACATTCACTGTGATGGATTACACTGCTCAAGCAAGTTTCAAGAGTCTGCAATTTATTTTCAAGCCATATGGAAATGAATGGAAACAAATAGCAGCCTTAGAAGTAAAAAAATAAATTAAAATCTGACAGCGTACTGTGGAGAATGGTTAGCACTTTTATAAAGTATGTTATCTGAAGTTAATGGGCTACGACATGCTGAATTACCATTTTGATCCATTAATTACTACTGATTACTACTAGATTCTCTCAGTGACCCTACAGAGGTTCTTAGACCATGTTTTGAACCACTGCAGTAAACACTTTTGCTTTGCTGCTTGTGATGAAAATCCTGTGTTGTCCTGAAACTTAACGGTTATTTACTCTGGAGATGGAAAGCTCATTCAGACTTCCATCTCCTTCCAAGTGAAGTTTACAGCTTTTGTGTGCTTTAAAGGGATAGTGCACCCAAAAATGAAAATTCAGCCATTATCTATTCACCCATATGCCGACGGAGGCCCTGGTGAAGTTTTAGAGTCCTCACATCCCTTGCGGAGATCGGCGGGGGGAGCGGCTAGCACACCTAATGGTAGACGGCGCCCTATTTCTATTACATGTAGATTGTGATCTGCCAATCTTCAACATGGCACTTAAAATTCATCAGATTCCAACAACTTGAGTGGCATGTTTTCCTCTTTCTGCTCGCAGGCCCTTGGAATGTCCTGATGCTGTTGTTTGAGCTCGTCCGTTTCTGTTCTTCTCCCTGTACTATACATTTGTCTGTACCAAACATTGGCTTTTATTCTCATAACTCAGGGATAATCTGCTGTGATTTGACATTGATAAGGGCAAATGGCTGCATGCATATTCCTTCATCCCATTTATATAATCAGTGGCAGAATTGTTGATAGAGTGGAGAAAAGAGCTGGGCATGAATTTGGTCTCAGAATTTCACTTTGAAATTGTGAACTTGCTTATTATTGAAATTTAAATGGAAATTCTGCTGTGAAAGGTCACAAAGACACGACTGAAATATGTGAGCTGCAGGCTGTCAATTGGTCCAGCATTTTAAATGCGGCTCCATTAAACGCTAAGTTACACACACCGACTGAGCTCATATCACCTTTGATATCAGATGACAGTGACACAGACATTTCTGCTGCATTTTACTAAACTGCCCCCCCCCCACCAAAAGAAAAAAAATCACTGAATTAATCTCAGATGTGTCCATGCATATCATCATTTGACATGTATATAGGCATTGGATGTTGTTGGTCATTGTTGCTTTTTATATACATACATATTTCCCACCTACTGTACTTGCATGTACAGAGTACTTGTGCTTCTTTTTACACATCTTTGGTCTGCTTTGTCTTTGTTTTTAGCTGCTATCTTCCTATAAATTGTTTTTCGTGTCCAATTTCTAATTGACAGAGAAATGGAGGAAAATTTGTAGTGACCACAGGTTTATTTAGTTGCAGGCTGAGGTATGAGTTACAGCCTCTGTGTGGCAGTGTGTGCTCACAGTGTCCCTCTTAGACATTTCAGGCTTTCGCCAGCTCTGCATGAACAGCCCTCCTGGCTCCTCTGGTTTGTCTCATCTGCTCTCTGCATGCTGAGCATCTTCCAATCTGGCCGCAAGCGATGGAGAGACTGGCGCTCTCAGTGTCAGCTCTCCTCAGGATTGTCAGAAGTCCTCTGTCAAATCCCCCTACCGGTTGGCCCTGCAGGCTCCAAGGAAATTAACCAGGAGGAGAGACTGGGGAGGGGGTGACACTGGCGGGAACTTATTTTTTCTGTTTATGCTGCAACAGTATTACTCTTCCACAAAAGACATCCTCCCTGATCCCTGCCAGTGGTCATTTCATTTTGGGGGGGGGGGGGGGGGGGGGGGGGGGGGGGGGGGGTTGGGAAGGAGTATGCGGGGCAGCTGAGGAGCAAAAAAAAAAAAGAAATGGACTTCACTGTGTGGCTCCCTGGCATCTGACCAGCAGGTCTCTCCACTTCTTACCCTTATTTCCTGGTGCTCTTACCTCAGAGTAACTCAACGTGAACCATCCATGACTCATCTGTACAAATATATGAACATTCACATCAGGCACAAAATTAACATTTTTTGCTCTCGGGCCACAGCGGCTCCCAGATTCTCAAATTCACAAGCAATGTTTGACCTTCTGGATTAAAAATAACCTCTAAACCAGTGCTGGGTATGTGCCAGGTGGCTGTGAGGTAAATAAAACTCAGCCAATGCCAGACTTCACCAACATTTGCCTTGAGTTTATCCCTCACCCTGATTAATAGCAAAACAACCTGCTGAATACAACAGTAAATGGATCTGGTGAGAAATACAGATTAAAGGAAATACAGTTCTCGCATTTCTGTGGCTCAGATATTTTGGTTCAATGTGCTTTGAATTGCAAATGTTGAATCAGCTTTTCCAGGATGGAGTTTTGACACACAGCAGCTGTTTAAAAAACTCTTGAAATTAAAACAAATGTGAAATGAAAGAGAACAGCACTCAACTGCAGCATCACTTCCAGTGAATCCTGTATTGTTAAAGTGGCACACTATGATTCACATCATACCTGCACAGAAACTGCTGTTTGTAATTACATAAAAGGAAAAAGCAAGCTTTCTGCCTGAACAAAAAACTGTATCTGATTCAGAATGGCAAAACATATTTAAAATTGATGACAGGGCTGTCCCTTTAGCAGTCCCTTTACTTTCTAATGCCATTGCAGGCAATGCGATGAAGGTACATTTAATGTTACTGTATTTAAGTCTCTTAATGCACTACATACACTCAGTTACCAGTCTATTAGGTACACCTAGCTTAAAATAATGCAGTCCAACACAAGAGTCCTGCAATAAATCCTACTTCCATGAAGGTTACAATCAGCTTCAGTTGAAAGTGTTGTAGAGAGGTGGTGATTCATTTGTTTGCCCACTTTGGAGAATTAAGTTAGTGGTGCTGTTAAGTTGCATTGCGTGATATTGACGGGTGTGTCTATTATTTTGTCACCCCATTCATTTGAGTGAGGTGGGCTAAACAACAGAAACACCTCTCTGTATAATGCCACAGTTCAACAGCAGTACAACATTGCCCTGTCTCCAGCTCAACCCAAACGTGTTGGATTGGGAGATAATGGCCCTGTGCAGGCCAGTCAGGTTCTTTCACACTGAGCTGGGAAATGATCCTGGCTTTGTGAGATTTTGATAATGAAACAATTATGGGTCTTTCCCAAACTGTTGCCACAAAGTTAGAAGCACAATATGGTCTACAATATAACTGTCCCATTAAGACTTCCCTTTAAAGGAAAAAAATGTTGGCATTGGACGTTTTTGCTAACCACAGACTACTTACTTACTTTTGAACCTTCTGTTCATTTCAAATGGTTGTTATTCAGATTACATGTATATGAGCTAAGTTTGTCATCAGGAGGAGCAGGGGAAAGTGGATGTCGTAAGACCTTGGTGTGACAGCTACCAAGTAGCAGACCACTGTTTGAGACCAACAAACAGCAGAAGCGGGTATATTTTAAGGACACATCAGGACAAGATTGCAGTTACAAAAGCGTGCATTTGAAGCCAAAACATGATTTTATTCCCCACCCATAACCAAATGGTTTTTGTGCCTAAACAAAACCATGTTAACCACAGCATTTTCACAATGTAAAATTGAAAATTAAAACATATAGAAGTGTAAAGTTGCAACATATTTCCTACATGTGAAATGTACACATGTAACATATCTGTGGTTTACAGAACCTTAAAATGCCAAAATTTCTTCTGGCAAGAGTTAGATGGGAAGATTGTTACCTGTTTTATATATGACTGTGGTATCAATTTCCTCATCTAACTACAAAGAAAGCAGACTATTTGTGTCAGACTATAAAAAACATGAAAAACAGCCCAAAAACAAATGTACAGTGGGACCTGTCCATATTCTTTTAGCTGTGCAGTGACAATTTGATACTAGATATGTCAAGAATCACAAAAGCAAGCAATGGCATCTAAGACAAAGGATAAGACCTGAATAACCATAATAACTAAATGCATTGGAATTATGTCTCAGTGTATTCTTGCCCTTCTGGGGGTATCATTAAAGCTGAATGTACATGCACTTTAAAGCAGAGCAATTTCTGTAAGACTCTCATTCCATCTCATCATTCCTCTCCTCATGTTTGCTTCATGGTGTCCCTAACATAGAAGACTTGCAATCTGACAGTATTACAATTTCCCTCAAATTGCTTGACATTTGTGGAGTACACTGCAAAGGCCTAACAGAACAAAAAATGTACACCAGGGGGTAAAACGCCATTGACAGGGATTCTCTTAAAGATAATTACAGTGACAGTGTAAGATCTATGATAATAAGCCTTTTCCACCAGACTGCAGCTTAACAAAAGCGGTCGCTAATGCATTTGTACAAGACATTCTCTTGCTGGAAAATAGGAGGAATTTCAATGTGCAGATAAAAGTGAATCATTGCCCGCCATTGTGTATACTTTATTTTCCACCGTGCCCCCCTGTGACTTCAAAATTAATTCTGAATAGAAGTTTTTCCATATGTTTCTTAATGCGTGGCTCTTATTTCCAGCTGTTAAGAGGTTCTTTTTCACTGATTATAATGAAGAGGAATTTTGATAAGGAAGATGAGGAGAGGTGAGAGAGATGGAGGAGAAATGGGTTTGATCTTGAAGCGGGGAAAGGGCGGAGGAGTCCTCAGGGCCTTGGCTTCTTAAAAGGTGCTTGTAGCCTCCAGGGAAGATGCTCGCTCTCTCCCTCTCTTCTCTGCTTGTCTTCATCCACATCTCCCACCACCCCCGCAACTCAAGATCTATTATGATTGACAAGCACTCTGGTTCAGAAATTGTTTAAGTTGCTTGATCTATGGGTAGATATCACCTCGCCCCCCCGGCTCAACCTGCAACGTACCTCACCTTCCTCCTGCTCCCTTCTTACTCCTACGTTCCATCGTGAGCCCAATCTGGGATCATGCAGAGTACCTGAGGGATCGCTGCTTTCACTGAAGTCCTTGCCGCATGTTAAGCATCGTTATCTCAAGAGGACTTTCAATGACTTGTGCACTGTTTGCCAGTTCAAGTGAGGGTGCTATCTCAGCTTGACTAAAGAGGGAAGGAGATTTTTCCCACTGCAATGTGGCTCTTCATGGTGTGTTATGCCGAACTGTAAACTGATAACGGAAGCTTAAAGAATTACTTTAAGCTTGTCCATTTGTTGTAATGTTTCCAGAAATCTGCCAGAAAATGGATTATTCCAGCCATCTCCCTTTAGCTAGTGCAGCAGATAACAAGCACAACACAACATCAGAGCTATTATTCATTATAAACTAAGCCTGGAGTTTGCCTAACCAGTCCTAAATGAGCGTGGTGATGAGATCTGTGTATGAAGTGCTGTGCAAACCTTCAGGTGTCACACAACATCCAGGGTGCATTCCCCTCAGATAAAGGCAGCCGATTCTGTAATCACTCAGAAATTGGCTCAAACACAAAATTAAAGTTCAAAATAGTTCAAAATAAAACATCAAATCAAGAGAAGCAGCAGAGTTATCCACTCCCACTGAGGACACTGTTTGACTTGTTCAGCTGTATTACAAATGTGTATGATTTGGGGAATCAGATGGCCAGTCTTTAGTCAGGGGCTGCATGGCTAAAAATGATGTTGGCTTATCACTTTGATCCAGATCAATCCTCACGACTTTGATGAACCCCCGACTTTTCATCTAGCACCATCATGAGATTTATTTTTATAGTTTAGAGTTAAATACCTCAAAAACAAGGGGATGGATTGCCACTAAATTTTGTACAGACATTCAAGGTTACAATTACAGTGACTTAGGTTTTTCATCTAGCACCATTGGCAAGTCAAATTTTCAGTTTGCCGAATATTTTGGTTTGGTAACCAAAAACCTGCACACTAATCAGTTCCATTAGTCTCAGCTGTACTTTGTATTTAGCGTCAATTAGCAAACAGCATGCCTACTATGGAGCTTTATCCCTATCTTTATTCAAGAGAGTGGTCTATCAGTTTGAGAGCATTATTTATTGATTTCACGTTCAAAAACCCTGCCCTCGCACTCAAATAGCCTCTGCTTGCACTTGGATCTACTCTGTTTCTGCTCAAACTGTGTGCTCGCACTCAGATACCATGTTGCTTGCACTCAGATACCATGTTGCACGCACTCAGATACCATTTGCTCGCACAGATTTCCTGCTCGAGTTTCAGCTTTTCTCCTCGCGCTCAAACTGTTTCTGTGCGCTTGTGGAATTTCTGCTCTCAGATTTCTGCCCTGCGCTTGGATTTTTTTGTGTAACAACCCTGTCGAAATCCCCCAACCAATAGAATGCCAGATTTACTGTTGACCAATGAAATGATTCCTGCCTCCTTGTGGGCGCGCTCGCCTTAGTTTTAGAGCTTCCCAGCCGGGCGGGTACTCTTTAACCGGGTTCATCCACTCCCACCCTCCAGGGAAAGCCCTGTAAATTAAATGTTCTTCTCTTGCTTTCTTTACCACTTTTGGAATAAAGGGACTGTTAATTTACACATGTGCGCCATATATATATGATATCTTTAAATTTAATACTCTTTTGTCCCAGCTCATCAAACATCTCTGTTACGTCGGCTTTGGGTCAGCCCAGTGCCGTAGAATATACCCGCCCACATACGGAAGTCGCCACAGAAGGCAGAATTTCATCTCTGCGGTGTTTGTTTGGAGCTGAGCTCGCGGGACACAGCATCTCATCACAGTTGGTTTCAGGTAAACTAACTGGAATAAATTGGCAGAAAATAGCTTTGTTGTTTGTTCTGTGACGGTTAAAAGAGGTTCCTGGTGAGTGGTGAGGCACGACTGGGTGGTGAGGCACGACTGGGTGTAGCCTATAGTGGCCTCATGCCACAGTGCCCATGACCAAATCACAGCCGTGACGATATACAGTATCACTCCCTCTTGTGAGATATTGCTTAATGAAATACATATATATATACAGTACAGGCCAAAAGTTTGGACACACCTTCTCATTAAATGCGTTTTCTTTATTTTCATGACTATTTACATTGTAGATTCTCACTGAAGACATCAAAAATATGAATGAACACATGTGGAGTTATGTACTTAACAAAAAAAGGTGAAATAACTGAAAACATGTTTTATATTCTAGTTTCTTCAAAATAGCCACCCTTTGCTCTGATTATTGCTTTGCACACTCTTGGCATTCTCTCGATGAGCTTCAAGAGGTAGTCACCTGAAATGGTTTCCACTTCACAGGTGTGCCTTATCAGGGTTAATTAGTGGAATTTCTTGCTTTATCAATGGGGTTGGGACCATTAGTTGTGTTGTGCAGAAGTCAGGTTAATACACAGCCGACAGCCCTATTGGACAACTGTTAAAATTCATATTATGGCAAGAACCAATCAGCTAACTAAAGAAAAACGAGAGGCCATCATTACTTTAAGAAATGAAGGTCAGTCAGTCCGGAAAATTGCAAAAACTTTAAATGTGTCCCCAAGTGGAGTCGCAAAAACCATCAAGCGCTACAACCAAACTGGCACACATGAGGACCGACCCAGGAAAGGAAGACCAAGAGTCACCTCTGCTTCTGAGGATAAGTTCATCCGAGTCACCAGCCTCAGAAATCGCAAGTTAATAGCAGCTCAGATCAGAGACCAGATGAATGCCACACAGAGTTCTAGCAGCAGACCCATCTCTAGCACAACTGTTAAGAGGAGACTGCGCCAATCAGGCCTTCATGGTCAAATAGCTGCTAGGAAACCACTGCTAAGGAGAGGCAACAAGCAGAAGAGATTTGTTTGGGCCAAGAAACACAAGGAATGGACATTAGACCAGTGGAAATCTGTGCTTTGGTCTGATGAGTCCAAATTTGAGATCTTTGGTTCCAACCGCCGTGTCTTTGTGAGACGCAGAAAAGGTGAACGGATGGATTCCACATGCCTGGTTCCCACTGTGAAGCATGGAGGAGGAGGTGTGATGGTGTGGGGGTGTTTTGCTGGTGACACTGTTGGGGATTTATTCAAAATTGAAGGCACACTGAACCAGCATGGCTACCACAGCATCCTGCAGCGACATGCCATCCCATCTGGTTTGCGTTTAGTTGGACGATCATTTTTTTTCAACAGGACAATGACCCCAAACACACCTCCAGGCTGTGTAAGGGCTATCTGACCAAGAAGGAGAGTGATGGAGTGCTGCGGCAGATGACCTGGCCTCCACAGTCACCGGACCTGAACCCAATCGAGATGGTTTGGGGTGAGCTGGACCGCAGAGTGAAGGCAAAGGGGCCAACAAGTGCTAAACACCTCTGGGAACTCCTTCAAGACTGTTGGAAAACCATTTCAGGTGACTACCTCTTGAAGCTCATCGAGAGAATGCAAAGAGTGTGCAAAGCAGTAATCAGAGCAAAGGGTGGCTATTTTGAAGAAACTAGAATATAAAACATGTTTTCAGTTATTTCACCTTTTTTTGTTAAGTACATAACTCCACATGTGTTCATTCATAGTTTTGATGCCTTCAGTGAGAATCTACAATGTAAATGTAAATAGTCATGAAAATAAAGAAAACGCATTTAATGAGAAGGTGTGTCCAAACTTTTGGCCTGTACTGTATATATATATATATATATATATATATATATATATATATATATATATATGTAAGGGATAATAGTGAGCCGGTGACTGTTGAAAAATAACTCCCGACAGGGGAAGAGGGTGGGAGTGGATGAACCCGGTTAAAGAGTACCCGCCCGGCCGGGACGCTCTAAAACTAAGGCGAGCGCGCCCACAAGGAGGCAGGAATCATTTCATTGGTCAACAGTAAATCTGGCATTCTATTGGTTGGGGGATTTTGACAGGGTTGTTACACAAAAAAATCCAAGCGCAGGGCAGAAATCTGAGAGCAGAAATTCCACAAGCGCACAGAAACAGTTTGAGCGCGAGGAGAAAAGCCGAAGCTCGAGCAGGAAATCTGTGCGAGCAAATGGTATCTGAGTGCGTGCAACATGGTATCTGAGTGCAAGCAACTTTAAAGATAAAGCTCCATACCCTACAGGCTTAACTAAGATGGCACACCTGGTAAATATTGCATGCTAAAAATTAGCATGTTAACATGCTGATGTTTAAGCAAAGCATCCTCTGTGTCTAAATCAAGCCCATAGACTGAAAAATAAAGATGGACAACATTACAGCTCCAGGCCCCTAGGAAGTGCACTTGGCTGTGAAGCCAATTTTTGTAGACTTTTTCCTGTAGAGTTATATTTTGAAAGAGGCTGTAAATCAGTGGATGATTTCACTATCAGGATTTGTATCCATTCATTTCGATGACATTTGGAAAGTTGAGAGCTGAAAGATGAAATCATGTTATCCCCATTCAATTTAGCATAGCGCTAAATTGGCAGTAGCTGAGTCAGCCGACAGAAGTCTCAAGTTTGCTTGCTCTATGGGCTCAATTATGTGGAAGCAGTGGCGACCACCTGGATAATTTTATATTTTATTTTTTGGCTTAATGTACCACTGAGCAACTTTCATAGGAATGAACAAGGTCCCACCTCCAAACTGTATTGAGGCCTTTTTATACACCAATTGCTTGACAGCTCCCCCAAAGTGAAGCCAAAAAATCTACATCACACCCTAGTGGTTTGGCTGCAGTATAGGTCATAAACCCCACCCATAAACCTCAATGTTAGATGGGACATCAAAGTACACATCAAATAAATTTTACCCAACGATGGTTTCTATCATTCTAGGTAGGTCTTACCACGCTGCTGTATTGTCAAGTGTTCACTTTTCTGATTAGTTTGGTTATAACAACATAGTTATTTTATGCTTTAAAGCCACTACAAGGAACTTTTAACTGGATATGCAAAAGTCTCTCGTTTCTGCTGATGTCTGTGCGTGACCTACAACAGCAAATGAGACCATCAGTGTGAAGATAAGCTATTTCTATATAGTGTATATCCATACCTTTAGGAAACTGTGTCCGGGTCCACCCCAGGTCGCTTCCAGGACGAAACGATTTACGGCACTCAGACGGCACACTTCATCTTACCTAGCGGCTTACATTTAGTGACTCTTATAAATAGTCGCTATTCCTCCTCCTCGACCCGACGTCCGCGGGGAGTTAAAATAGCAGCAATCATCGGGTAAAAGTTCTGTGAAAGCACTGAACACCTCATCCAGGCCGACGACAGGTACCAGCCAGGTGTCGACAAGGTCCAGCAAGTGCCGAGAAATAAAGAGGTGAGGCACTGCTCTATACTCAGTCCAAGAAGCCGTGGAAGTGCTCGCCAAACAGGCCTTCAGCCTTACCAGCCGACTGCTGCGTTTACCCCAGCGGCGGTGGCGCTTACGCCGGAGAGGTGGAGCTGGGGTGCGGCAGAGGTGAGCTGGGATCCCTGATAGGAGCGGGGACAAAGTTTTCTCGTCTTGTTGTTTCATTCATCCCCAAAACAAACACATGCGCGAGCCAGGTAAGCGTCTTTACGACAATACGTGCTAGAGCTCATGGGAAATGTAGGCTTCATTCTGGCAAAACACTACTGCTTTTGTCCACAGGGTCGCCAAAATCAACTCAAAATGAAAGTTCCTTGTAGGGGCTTTAAAAAGGGGGCTTGACGTCATGATTGACAAGTTCAGGCCAATAGATGTGCTTGAAATCAATGGCGCTGCTCGTGATTGGTCAGATGGCAGGAACTTGATACTGCGGAGATGGCTACTGTCAAAGAGCATGGATACCAAGAGGCGAAGCTCAATAGAACGCCCCATAGCAACAGACTCACCCATGGTTTTGTCCTACCGCCGCCATTTTGGACCGTCAGCAGACCGCAGCAGACCCGCTTGCGTATGGAGCCAGAACGGTGACTTTAAAATTTGGCATCCAAAAAAAAATTGGCATTGAAAACAAAGCCAGTACTGAAAAAGGAAACATTGGCATTGAAATATTTGTATTGAAAACAGTTGTATTGGCATTGAAACAAGTATTGGCACTGAAAAAAGAAACTAATTAAAATAATTAAAATCTGAAAATCTTATTATTTTATTTTATTGGGATTTTTTTGTATTTTTCAATGACAATATTCAGATTTTTTCTTCATGCCACTTTTTTTTCAGTGACAGATTTTTTTACAATGTCAGTTTTTTTTCAGTGTCACTGATTTTCAGTTTCAACTTTCTGTCACTGTTTTGGCGTGGAGAGGGAGGGTTCTGGGGGGAGGGGCAAGTAGAGCGTGGTTTACATATAATTTGCATATTGGCATACTGAAGACGTACGTCTCTTTTCCGAACCCGCCATCCGCTCGGAAGCCTCTGGCATGGTGGCTTTACTAAAATGTCCTGTTCACACGGAACTTCCAAACCGCAAGTAAGTCTGTTTTTTTTTCTCTGCTATTTACATGTTTATTCACATGCAACCTGGCCTGTTTGGTTAACTTTTAACGGCCGTCATGCTGTTTTTGTAGAGGTCCGCTGGAACATGTCAGTTTCTAACATTAACGTTAGCCGTGTTGGCTAACTCTACCTGTGGTTAATGCAGGATCAAAAATAAACACCCGCCAAGCGCCGAACACGGCTAAAAGTCGGTTTTGGCAGAAAAATAAATTAACGTCATGTGTCACCGGCCTGGCAGTAAATACTTGTTGCTGCCAAGTAAATAATACATCACAACAGCGGCTAACAGTAACATAGCCTGGAACGTTAACATTGACATGATAAACAGCAGGGCTTCGGCTGTGTAATTTAGCTACTGACATCCCCAGCACACGCACACACACCATACAGCCTCTCATCTTTGAGCCGCTAGCTCAGCTTCAACGCAGGTAGTACACAATAACTCTTACAAGGGCCGCGAATTTGCTTCTGGTGACGATAAAAATGTTCCAGCGGACTCGGTTTCCAGCGCGGTCAACGAGAGTCTGAGCAGCTAACTTACTGAGCTGTGACTACCAGCTCTGCTTTTCTCAGTTTACCTGCCACTAGCAGATGAGCCAGAAAGTTAAATGTGGACCCTGGGTAAATGGTAGCTAATGTTAAGTCTCAAGCCCTGTGATGTTTTGCCGTCGTGTTTTTCACAAAGACCCTGGCCGAGTTAAAGTTAACTTTGAACGGCTGTTGTGCTGGTTTGGCAGCGGTCCACTGAAAGAAATGCTAAGTTAATAGGTGTTGGCTAGCTAATCTGTGGTTAATGCTAGTTAGCGTTAATTCTCCAGCCCTGTGATGTCTCTTTTCTTTTTCTTTAGGAGTTAGAGGCCAGTGTTATTGCTGCTGCACAAGGCCTCATAAACGTGCTAACGCAAAATATTCAGCAGCATCACACCCCAGCACAGCAGAATCCAGTGCAGTCACATGAGCAACAGAATCGACAAGCACAAACCCGGAATATTACTTCAGTTCAAGGGAGGTGTTGCTGAAGTTGAGAGAGATGGCAGATTCGCAACCCCAACAGATGACGGTAAGTTAATCAAAATATGTTTGCCTATTAGCTTTTATATATTTGGCTTTTTGCTCTGACGATCCAAGGAAATGACATCTTTTGTTATTTCATGAATTGCACTGAGTTCTGCTTACCTCTCTGTAACAATTTGAAATCAAAATTAAAGTGTTGCATTTGCTTATATGTGGAAAGAGGGGTTTCTAACATTAAATTATTTGATTTAAATGTAATTAATATTTAGTTAAATGTGCGCCAATTCAACATTTCTATAGCTGTATGGCAGATCTAAGGTAGAGTAGCTTGTCATGGCAACTTGAGCGCTGATAAATGTGTCATCACATTAGTGTTTTTTTTTTTTAAATATTAATTACAGGAACCTTCGATTGTGAGGCAGTTCATGGAGAGAATGCTGAGAAGGCTTCATGAAGTTCTTCGACGTCAGCCTGTGGATTTGGATTATTTACACTTTGTTTTAAGTCATGAAGTGGGACTTGTACGCTCTTTTGCCAATGTAGTAGAACTGCCTCAAGATGTTGTTCGTGCTTTATCTGACTTATTAAGACTTCTTCGTTTACAAGAGGAGAGTTATCCAGCTGCCACCTATGTAGAGGTTCTGAGGGGTGGTAGGGGACAGCCAAAACTTGCAATTTCTAAAGAATGTCTCCAAAACCTTATCGACATGCAGTTGCCCATCCCCTGTGTAGCTAAGCTCCTGGGTGTCTGCAAAAGGACAGTATATCGGCGGATGCATGAGTATGGACTATCAGTTACGGGAACATACAGCAATATCACAGATCTGGAGCTGGACAATCTTGTGCGCTCAGTTAAATTGAGGCTGCCGCACATAGGCTATAGAATGATGAAGGGCGAACTGCAAGCGATGGGACACCGAGTCAGATGGGAGCAGGTTTCAGCATCCATGCACAGGGTGGATTCTGCAGGGATCTTGGAGAGAATGGCACGTTTAGGCTGTGTTGCTAGAAGAACATATTCTGTCAAGGGTCCCCACTCACTGGTCCACGTGGACACAAACCACAAACTTATCAGGTGTGTGTGTGTGTATGTGTTATGTTTTACAAGAATATTGTTATAATATGTTCATATATTTATATGCATAAATGTTGAAATAGTTTGCAGAGTGAGTCTTGCTCGAGCTTTTACAAATAAGTTCTATTCATTGTTTGAGGGATGCTGGTAGATGTTGTATGCAATTACAACATAGGCTATAGATTGCTGGAGCTGTATTACAACAAAACAAACTTTTGTAATACAGTTTATTAATTAAGCTGCACATACAGTTAGTTTGTGCCCCATTCTATAAAATTTCAACATGTGAATGGGTAGCTATTTAATGATTGGTGCTTAGTGACTCTTAATCCATTCCACACTGTGTGGATCAGCATGCATGCTGTAAATTAAGAACATTCCTGAAGAAGCCATGATCATTTTAGCATGGTTCTTTAAGGTTGTTTAATTCAGCGTTAGGCAGTAAATGCAGTAGTTTACCATTAAAAAAACAGGATGAGGATGTCATACAGTCAGGAAAAGTCTGTTGTGCCACACATAATGAAACATGGTTATGTGTACAACATTGGTTTAACTGTTACATGAAATAAAGGAGGGAAAAAACAGTCATTTACACACTGAGGCTAGCTTCATTTCTCATATCATATTATAGGGGGATGTCCCGTCTAAAGTGCAGCTTTTACAAATAATTGGACTTCACTCTATGAGACCATCTCAAGAACATCATCTTGAATACTGACAGTTTTTCTTTAAGGTCTTTGCAGTTGTCTCCAGTGAATGTGTAGTCCTCTTTGGACAGTGTGAAATTAATTAATTAAGAAATTATTTAATAAAGTGATGGTAGATGTCTTGTATACCCCCCTAGTAAACCATCCATTTAATATTGTGGACAATATACCGGAGGATGCTGCCCATCTTTGCTGATTAAACCTTTTTGAATACCCTAATTTTTTTTATTGTAATTTGGTTAAAGCAGAATCATGAAGATAACTTTTTTTTTTTTTTTACAGTATAACTGCACAGTGAGAAAAGAAACATGCAATTCTGTAGTGAAAAGATGCTAAATGTTACATGGGTTCATTGTAAGTTAACATGAAACCGGAAATACCTTGTATGAAAATTTGAATTGACCAACTTAATGATTTGTGTATGTAGAGCTATTATAATTTTAAGGGTTGATACACTTTCTGATAATTTATTTTTCCTTTCAGATATGGTATTGTTATCTTCACTGGAATTGATGGTTATTCATGAAAGGTAAACATTTGACACTTTTTCAAAACAAAGCAATGGGGCTGAGCCTAGTATTACCATATTCTATTTAGTATGGCACATTCACGCAAGTATTTTGTTACTATACTCTAGATAATGTACCTGGGTTCTGCGAATAATAACAAGGCATCAACAGCACTTGGCTTCTTCATGAGCTCAGTTGAAAAGTTTGGCTTTCCATTAAGGTAAGAAAACAGCAAGAGCATGATTGTCTTTTTGTCAAAATTCATAGACTGAAAACATTTGACTTTATCTCTGTTTCTTATGTCATAATTTAGAGTTAGAGGAGACCAAGGGGTCGAAAATGTCGGCATTGCTCAATACATGTTCACTATTCGTGGCTGTGGCAGAGCAAGCTACACATCTGGGAAAAGTGTGCATAATCAAAGGTAAATATCAAAGTTGTGTTTCTTTTAAGTAACCCTAACCCAAATCAGAAAAAAACAGTTTTTCCGCACATCAGTGTTTTTATTTACTGAAATGTCAGTCTGTCACTAACACTTTTGTTCTCACAAAATACAATGGAGGTGAATGTGATTTGTTTTTTGATGCCTAAAGCATTAAAGAACTGCATTGCAAAGACCGTAATACCAACATCTCTGTCCTAGTAAATTTGGATAATTCACAGACTCGCTGTAAACAGTCTTCACCAGAAATTATTTATTTAAAAATGATTTCTGTCATAGAAATTCTTGGGAGCAAGTCAATTCTTATTGACAGCCAGCCAGGGAGACTTACAATAGTAATACAGAGTGAACACTGCAGTACCAAACCAAATCTGAAGGATACATCCTCACAGGAAGCATTTATCCTTCATAGGCCTACAGAGATGCATTGTGTCCAAATTAGGTTATTGTTCACCACTTTATACATGTGTGAAGAGTCTTAGATTTTTGTTCAAATCAAGACACCATGCTTACCTAAGTTAACTTAAGTCAATGTTTCCCACATATAGACTTTACTTGGGCGGGCCACCCAGGTATATGAATGGCCAGCCCGGGTATATTTGGCGACCCATTCAACATTTTGCAGAGAAAAATAGAGAAGCAATCTATTATGTTACAATACATGCAACACTTTCTACAGAGAGTCTATCTGTAATGAAACAAAATATAGATGATCTCAACCTTGGGTTACCTAGGAAATGGATAGCAGTGCATCCTTATCAAGACAGTTGCGTCAGTCAGTTCACCAAGCAGGCAGAGGAGAGACCAAGTCTGACCTACATTTTGAGTGTCCCTGGCTGTGATTCTAATATTAATATTTTTTGTATTTTTGATCCTTCAGAGTGGAGCGCTTATGGCGTGACGTGTGGATGGCAGTAACAAGGGTATATTATGAGCTACTTCATGGTCTTGAAGAGGAGTGCCTACTTGATCCCTCCAACAGCCTGCAGTTATTCTGTGCCCAGTACATATTTGTACCACGCCTCCAAATGGACCTAGACACTTTTACAGCCGGGTGGGATAACCATCCTCTGCGAACGGAACAAAACCTGACTCCCAATCAACTTTGGACCATTGGATTTCTCCAGTATCCTGTGGCTGCTCCAGAGAATCTAGAGGTAGACCTCAAAAATGTTGAATCCAAGCTATATTTAATCAGGTATACCCATTGTGTCATATATTTTAAGATCTGAAACAATTGTGACAGATAATGCAAAAATAGATCAAATCAGAAGTCAAAAATGTTTTTAACGACAATGTATATTCAGTATTTTCGTACTCTCAACAAATAAATAATAAAATGAATTCTTTGAAGATCAAATGTGTGAAGTATACAAAAGGCAAGTGTTATAACAAAATTACTTGCCACTTATAGGATTTGCAAGATCACTTGTTGGACAACCCTGACAGTTTGAGAGAAGATGCTCCTGCTGCTGTTGCTGCTGGTGGAGTAGTTCTACCACCCATCCAGTGCCCTCTGGGGCCACAGGCTATGGCTGGACTGAGGGCAGCCATCAATCCTATCACTCCCTCCCAGGACAATGGAAGAGACATTTACAAGGCTGCGCTTGACTATGTAACATTTCACTCAAACTTGGCAGGATAACATGCAGTCTGCAATATAGAATAGATGTTCAACAGTTTTTGTGATTTCAAAAAAAATGTTTCTGATTCTTAGACAAATGAAATTGTAATTGCTTGCATGAATAGGTATTTGTGCAGAACTATTGTGGAGATTGTTTAGGATATAGGTTTTACTATGCAGTATATAAACAACTCAGTCTGTCATGGTAAAAAGAGATCCACTGTTTTATTCTGCTGTTACTTGTTTTAAACAACCAAATGTAACCTCCCACAATTTTATTGGCCAAACTTTTAAATCTAGTGTATGCAGATATTTTAAACTGGGGTCTTAAATACCATTAGACAGTTATCTCACACTGCATAACACATCTACCAAACTCAGTATGTCATGTTTGATATTTTGGTAATGAAGAATTTAAAATAAAGCTATGTGGATTTGAACACTTTGATGCTGCATAATGTGCATCTGTATTGTGTTGGGCTCTGAAGTGAAATGCTGTTTTTTTTCTTTTCAGTGGAAAACAGCACATTAGTTCCATTGTACAGCATAATACTGTATACATACTCAAGTAAAACACTTCAGTTAATATTCACAATGAAAAAAATGATAAAGGCCACAGACCGCATTATATCCATATTTATTGTTGTCAAGTTAATTTTTGCTGACGATTTAATAAAAAATCCAAACCCCCACAAAGTTGATTTCACTTGAATGACATGAATTTGCCTTACACATGTTGAAACTAATGCATATGTGGAAGACTGAACAATTTCAACTTTTCAACAGTACAAGTAACCTTGTAATATGAGGAACAGCATCACATTTCAAGGTTCTATATTACATGTACATTTGTCAGTGCGCTGTAAACAAAATGCAAATACAGAGTTCTTAAATGACCTTTTTTCAAATAAATTGTTAGCAGTGATCCCAAACTAAAAAAACAATGCAATGGGAGAATCAAGTGTAAAGAACCAAACCGTAATATTGAGCTGTTTTTATGGTTAGGGTTATGCTATCTGTATTTTTTTATTAAGACTCTCTCAGAACAATAAATAGCTCACTGAACAGATTTAACAAAAATGCCCAAAAAAATTCACAATACTGGCTGACTTTCAAGTAAACATCAGTGGTCACAAAACATGACCTCTACACACGACCGAAGTCTCTACCCATTCTGATTGCTACTGTCATTATATCTCTGAACTCTGTGTATGTTTTCATATGTTCGACAGGAATAGTTATTGTATTTGTGCAGGCACTTACAAGTGGGAAACAAATGTGGTGACCAGGCATTTTCTCATTACAGTGGTGTTCAAATCTTAGATTTATTTTAAAATCTGCCCTCTCTGATGGAAGAAAGGGCTTGTGCCTTTGTCCAGTTAACCACTGCATTGCTGTTGGGACAGACAGGCTTGCGTGTTTTTGTTGATTCCAGTGCCCTTCACTTAGCAGCTCCTCTTGGGTCAGAGGCTCACACATTTTCTGGTCTTCATTTCTGACCTGCATGATAAAACAAATCAGAGTATTGCATTACAATGGAGTAAAAATCCAACACTGCAAGAAGCCAACCCTATTTACTAATTTGCATGATTAATCCCGAAGGCCTATTTCAACTAACACTACTGCATTCATTTCTATTTGATATACACTGAAATAACTGAAAGATAAAAACAAAAAGGTAGGAATAGTCCTAGAATAATGTAATCCAAAAGAATACCAGGTATACAGTATGAAATCATTTGATTACATTTGTAGTGTACTATGTTGTCACCACAGGCATATGTTTCCATTCAACATTGGAGGGGACACATAAGCTTAAACAGTATTCCTGTATTCTGGGAATTTATTTTTTTTCTTAAGAAACATGTATTTTGATCTATTACTTATGTCTTTGGGCTGTGGAGGGCAAAGTCCAGAAAGGCTCTAGTGAAGTTCAAAACCTGGACCATTTTGCCATAAGCATTGCAACCCGCCACTACCCACAAAATTAATGTTTCTAAAAAGGAAATCTATTGATGGTCCTTTTTGGTGGAGTGCTAATATTCATCTCCCTAATCAAAGACTGTGGAATCATATTCTGCTCTACTCATTTTAGGTACCAGCTGTTTGCATGGCAAATTTGTATAGTACTTTAAAATGCTGCTTGCCTTGGACTTCCCTTCTCACTCAGCTCAGGCACTAGGATACTCATTATGTAATCAGCATCCGGCTGAGGGGGGGGGGGGGGGTAAAAGGGGGAAAAAAAGGAGGAGGGTTGACTACACATATAGGAACACATAGAAACTTTGAAAAAGACCACAGGTCCACATTACATATGACTTTGTATTCTTCAAAAACAAAAAAGTTTAAGCAAAGCAATAACAGAAATTCATAAAAAGATAATGGTATAAATCATAAAGAGATGCAGCTCTACTACTACATCCTGTAGGGTTTCTAAGCATATTATCAAGTCATAGCAGTAAAGCAAATCTGGATGATTTAATGCCCAGAATCCTTACTCTGTCATCGTCCTCTTTGGGGACAAACAGGTTTGAGCAGAGAGTTTGATGCTTCCCAATCACATCCAGAAGGTTGTAGATCTTCATCCCATTTCTAATTTGCTGAAGCATAGGAGTCAGACGCATTGTAGCATGCAGAACAATGGCTCTATTGAGAACAGGGAACAAAGTTTGTCTTGATTTGCAGAAGACCCATAAACAAAAAGGGAAATACATGCTTTTTTCCACACAACTAAATTAAGACTAAGACAAGGCTGTACAAATTTATATTTTAAGTTCAAATGCTGCATTTCTAAAAACAGTAATAATACTATTCTGTTATAGTGGCTACTGATGCTGGGTGCATCAAAATGAATTATACAAAAATAAAAATTGTACTCTGGAAAATAAGTACGGACCTTATGATACTGTCCTTTCGGTCCATCTTTAGCAAACCAGTGTAAGCACAACTCACGATTTCATCTGTCAACTGTGTCAGATCAGTTGCTGCCTCCACCTAAAATTACAACAAACTTATTAACACTATAGCAATGAAATACTGTACACTAAGAAAAGCCTTTAATAGTCTTGCACAGTTGTTCATAGCAGATGTACTCACCCTTTCTATGAGTAAAGCATATTCAAGATCATCCACATCATCTTTGGTCAGCTGCAGAGCATCAAAATCCCCTGTTGCAAGAAACTGGTAACTGTGACTTTTTACTTTTACTTGCATAAACTGCATAATGTAGGATAACTAGGAAACAATGCAAACCTGTAGAAACCATTTTCTAGGTCACACATAGAGTAGACAGGACTCTTTCCCTTCTTGCCACTGCCCTCAAACAATCGCCTCTCAATGCCATGCATCATTTCTAAATACAATAAATGATGACAGAAAACACAGTTCAGTAAATAAAAAAATATTGTACCTATGAACCTGATTTCAGTAGTGTTTGGTGCGAGAGATTGTCATAAAAGATACATTACCATTCAAAAATTATTTGCTTAATGCTCCAGTGTCGATTCCAGCTTCACCAATGAAAGTCACATTGAGTTTGTTGACAGGGGAGCCCTTATTCTGTCTCTGCCACTGAATTAGGCCTCTTTGGACGAGGTTGTCCCGGGTGATGCAGATCTTAAAATCTTTGCTTGCATCTACTTGGCTTGCAAGCCACTGGAGGACATCATCGTCACTATTAAAAAGCAGCAAAAAAAAAAGAGAGAAAAAAATCAATTACTTAACTTTGAATTTAATGACACCGTAGGAAAACAAATGACGATGAAAAAAGATGGGGGTAAAAAATCACCTAGACATATCGGCCATAGATACGCTTCCCTCGCGTAGCACACAGCTGTCTGTACTGTAGTTCAACATGCCCTGTAGACTGACAAGGATCAACAAAAACACATTAAAACATTCAATTTGTATGTAATATTCAGTAAAATATATTAATGTTTATGTTTCAGCACACCTGAAAAACAATGGTAAAAAGGCATTCTACTGATGTTATTTTGGACCTATGTGTCAACCTAGATGCCCATTGAGTGACCTTGCCATTACACTCTTGTATTATCACAGCATTTCTTGTGCATTATGAAGGCTAAAACAAAGATGCAAATTATATTTAAATTAATCCCAAATCCCTGATATAGTGCATAGTAGATATATTACAAGGAGACACAGCTTTAACAAAGACAATATGTTGGGGAAATAAAATGTATAATAACATGATAGAATGGCAAACCTTTCCCCACACAGGCTTGCATGCAGAACAATTTCATCTGATGGAAAGCAGCCACAACATATAGGGCATTCCTTTCTATCCTGTAGACAACAGATATTCAAATCAATTGCACAAGGTCTCTGTCTGCAATTTTACATATCTTTCAAGATCTCAGCTCAAAATCATTACCTGGCCACAATCTCTGGACTCTTTGTTAGGGTGCGCAAGTGGTGAGTTTGTGACAGAAAGAACCTGGACCTCATTCTGCCAGTCCTGTAAAGTAACAAACAGCTGTATCCATGAATACATAAGAGGAGAAATAATCAATGCTACGACATACATACAAACAATAAAAATTTCCGGACACTTTTTTGCAAACAGTGTATTATCTCAATTGTCTATAAAAAACATCTGAGGAACTCAGAGCACTTCATGATGTTCTGAATTATTACAGTACAGGGTTTAATTCTTGCTTCGTAAAGTCCAAATTTACATCGTTAGGAGTATAGTTTATATATAAGATATTGAGATATGTTTTATGTGTTATGAAATAGTGTTACCATAGACAAAACAATGTGATGGTATTTTACCATTAATTACGCTGTGATTCCCAAATATATGTACTGTTTTGCCATATCTTCTCTGTTATATGCATTTACCTCATCATCATCATCATCTGCTGCAGACTCCATACAACCCTCGATGTGCAATGCTAGGATATGCAGAGGCATGTTTTCTTTGCACACTTGGCATGCAGCCTTAGGCATTTTTTGAAATTCAGTGGCATCAGATGGCAGTGGAGTAAGATCAAGGTCCTGCTGCAGTGGAACAATGTACATGGTCGTCTTCCCAGCACCCGAAACACTGCGAATCAGTCTACCTGTATAACCGTCTACATCAGGAGGAATGGCAAGCAATTTTCTTCTACCGTGGCCACCTGCAAATACAGAAAGTGAGAGAAAGAGTTTTGAATGTTGGTGTTCCTGCACCATGCAAAAAGGAAAGGTGTTTGAAAATGGTATGCACCTGAAGCCTTGTAGAACAACCACCCTTCCACCGCCTCCATTTTGGGATATTCTTCAATGAGAATTTTATTTACCTGAGAAATCAATAACAGAAATGGGAAAAGGCGGTTAAAAAAGGACAGTATAATAAAACGAATAAAAGTATTTATAATACTTTAAATTGTTTTGTATAGTAATAGCATCACAATAACTACATTGACAAGTTTAATAGTGTGCATGCAGTTGGACTGTAATGCCAAAATTATGATAAACTTAAATTTAAAGAGTGGTTGCAATACCATTGCATGGCTCATATCATCCGTCAAAGTGAGGGACCTCTTCCCCAACCCTGCTTGACTCAACTCCAGCTCTTCAGCTGCAGAAGGCGTGCTGGTACAGCCCTTATTCACCAAATATACATACACACTGAATGGCTTACAGCCATTGCTTCCCTGGAGTGGTTTGTAAGGGTGAAAAGCAGTTTTTGCCTTTCCTTTTGGTAAAGAAGCCAGGAAATGACCTGCACGTGGGAGGTTAACAGAAGTGTATAAATCAACATTATCAAATATACACTGCCTGGCCAAAAAAAAAGTCGCCTCCTGGATTTAACTAAGCAAATAGGTACGAGCCTCCTATTGGATAATTACTGCATGGGCGATTATCTTTCAGCTGGCAACAAGTTATTTAACCCCAACTGGTGCAATGAGTTGCTTCTCATTTCCTAAACAACCATGTCGAAAGACACATCCTGTGGTCGTGGAAAAGATGTTAGTCTGTTTGAGAAGGGTCAAATCACTGGCATGCATCAAGCAGAGAAAACATCTAACGAGATTGCAGAAACTACTAAAATTGGGTTAGGAACTGTCCAACGCATTATTAAAAACTGGAAGGATAGCGGGGACCCATCGTCTTCGAGGAAGAAATGTGGCCGGAAAAAAATCCTCAATGATCGTGATCGGCGATCACTTAAACGTTTGGTGAGATCAAATCGAAGAAAAACAACAGTAGAACTCAGGGCTATGTTTAATAGTGAAAGTAAGAGCATTTCCACATGCACAATGCGAAGGGAACTCAAGGGATTGGGACTGAACAGCTGTGTAGCCTTAAGAAAACCACTAATCAGTGAGGCTAACCGGAAAAAAAGGCTTCAGTTTGCTAGGGAGCATAAAGATTGGACTCTGGAGCAATGGAAGAAGGTCATGTGGTCTGATGAGTCCAGATTTACCCTGTTCCAGAGTGATGGGCGCATCAGGGTAAGAAGAGAGGCAGATGAAGTGATGCACCCATCATGCCTAGTGCCTACTGTACAAGCCTGTGGGGGCAGTGTTATGATCTGGGGTTGCTGCAGTTGGTCAGGTCTAGGTTCAGCAACAGTATGTGCTCAAAGAATGAGGTCAGCTGACTACCTGAATATACTGAATGACCAGGTTATTCCATCAATGGATTTTTTCTTCCCTGATGGCACGGGCATATTCCAAGATGACAATGCCAGGATTCATCGGGCTCAAATTGTGAAAGACTGGTTCAGGCGGCATGAGACATCATTTTCACACATGGATTGGCCACCACAGAGTCCAGACCTTAACCCCATTGAGAATCTTTGGGATGTGCTGGAGAAGGCTTTGCGCAGCGGTCAGACTCTACCATCATCAATGCAAGATCTTGGTGAAAAATTAATGCAACACTGGATGGAAATAAATCTTGTGACATTGCAGAAGCTTATCGAAACAATGCCACAGCGAATGCGTGCCGTAATCAAAGCTAAAGGCGGTCCAACGAAATATTAGAGTGTATGACCTTTTTTTTGGTGGTGACTTTTTTTTTGGTCAGGCAGTGTAATTTTCCATCAAAGTCCAACATATGATCACAAATAAATTAAACACCTGGCCATCTCCTCCTGCACTGTTTGTTTTGTTGTTTGTGCTTGTCGATTCTGTTGCTCATGTGACTGCACTGGATTCTGCTGTGCTGGGGTGTGATGCTGTTGAATATTTTGCGTTAGCACGTTTATGAGGCCTTGTGCAGCAGCAATAACACTGGCCTCTAACTCCTAAAGAAAAAGAAAAGAGACATCACAGGGCTGGAGAATTAACGCTAACTAGCATTAACCACAGATTAGCTAGCCAACACCTATTAACTTAGCATTTCTTTCAGTGGACCGCTGCCAAACCAGCACAACAGCCGTTCAAAGTTAACGTTAACTCGGCCAGGGTCTTTGTGAAAAACACGACGGCAAAACATCACAGGGCTTGAGACTTAACATTAGCTACCATTTACCCAGGGTCCACATTTAACTTTCTGGCTCATCTGCTAGTGGCAGGTAAACTGAGAAAAGCAGAGCTGGTAGTCACAGCTCAGTAAGTTAGCTGCTCAGACTCTCGTTGACCGCGCTGGAAACCGAGTCCGCTGGAACATTTTTATCGTCACCAGAAGCAAATTCGCAGCCCTTGTAAGAGTTATTGTGTACTACCTGCGTTGAAGCTGAGCTAGCGGCTCAAAGATGAGAGGCTGTATGGTGTGTGTGCGTGTGCTGGGGATGTCAGTAACTAAATTACACAGCCGAAGCCCTGCTGTTTATCATGTCAATGTTAACGTTCCAGGCTATGTTACTGTTAGCCGCTGTTGTGATGTATTATTACTTAGCAGCAACAAGTATTTACCGCCAGGCCGGTGACACATGACGTTAATTTATTTTTCTGCCAAAACCGACTTTTAGCCGTGTTCGGCGCTTGGCGGGTGTTTATTTTTGATCCTGCATTAACCACAGGTAAAGTTAGCCAACACGGCTAACGTTAATGTTAGAAACTGACATGTTCCAGCGGACCTCTACAAAAACAGCATGACGGCCATTAAAAGTTAACCAAACAGGCCAGGTTGCATGTGAATAAACATATAAATAGCAGAGAAAAAAACAGACTTACTTGCGGTTTGGAAGTTCCGTGTGAACAGGACATTTTAGTAAAGCCACCATGCCAGAGGCTTCCGAGCGGATGGCGGGTTCGGAAAAGAGACGTACGTCGTCAGTATGCTGATATGCAAATTATATGCAAACCACGCTCTACTTGCCTCTCCCCCCAGACCCCTCCCTCTCCACGCCAAAACAGTGACAGAAAGTTGAAACTGAAAATCAGTGACACTGAAAAAAAACTGACATTGTAAAAAAATCTGTCACTGAAAAAAAAAGTGGCATGAAGAAAAAATCTGAATATTGTCATTGAAAAATACAAAAAAATCCCAATAAAATAAAATAATAAGATTTTCAGGTTTTAATTATTTTAATTAGTTTCTTTTTTCAGTGCCAATACTTGTTTCAATGCCAATACAACTGTTTTCAATACAAATGTTTCAATGCCAATGTTTCCTTTTTCAGTACTGGCTTTGTTTTCAATGCCAATTTTTTTTTTGGATGCCAAATTTTAAAGTCACCGTTCTGGCTCCATACATGCGTACAAAAACACACAGACAAACTGAAGTATATCGCTATTAATTATGCTTACAATGCTACTCACCTCGTGATAGCTTGGTCACAGCTGCTTTTTCATGTTTTTGTAAAGCAAAATATAGACTTCAAAAAAACAAAACAAAGAAAAACGGCCTAGATGGCATTTCTACATATTACATCCACTTTTGAGAAGATTAACTTAATTACTCCTTCAAAATCACCCCATAAGCCAATATACCAAAAAATAAAAATAAAAAAAAAATCAATATTTTAACAAGAAACACATTAATGGCGACGTCACATAGTCAGGAATAAAGATTTATTTACAGTTTGTACAGTAAGGGGACAGTAATAATAATAATAATAATATATAGGCTATTTTAATATGATATATTTTAATGCTAAAGCAGTAATCAGTTCTGATATAAATGGTCCAAGAGGCCATATATATATATATATATATATATATATATATATATATATATATATATTCTTCCCTCCAAAACTGGCATATTAAATTGTAGGGTTGGGAATCTCTCTGTGATAGACGATTCGATACGTATCTAGATACACGGGTTACAATACGATTCAAAAACAATATATTTTTTAATACAGAACAATTCGATACAATTCGATACAGTGTAGGAACGACACGATTCGATACGATTCTATGGTTAACATTTGTTGATGTAGACATTAATCATACATTATAAAATAAAGAAGCCAATTCTATAAACGTGACATTCTTACAGTATTTTCAAATTTGTAAAAGACCACATCCCCAAGCATTGTTGCTGTATGGCACTGGCAAAAATAAAATAAAAAGTCAAACAACAACAAAATCACGTCAAATGTATTTATTTTTAGACATGGACCAAAAAAAGTCTTGCTGAATGAACATCATTTTGTTGGATGGGATCAATATAAAAATGAGAAGAAGTTTTAAACTTTAAGTGAAGTGAACTTTAAGTAAAATTTAAGTGTTTTAAACCTACTTGTTGTGTTGTTTTTATGGTATTGTCTGTGTTTTTGTATGTATCTTATATGGACTTGAGTCTGGAATAAAGTTTATTATAACGCTGTACAATATAAACATAAAGCAGAATAAAATAATAACATGCAATGTAGAGGCAGAATCTGACATCTGTTATTAGTTGATATCATGGACTGTGATGACTAGCAGCTTATCACTGACAGCATGTCAGACTATTTCTGTGTTTGCTACACTCTGTGTTTGTCATTTATAAAAAGATAAATGTCTTTTCTATAATACATCAATGATATTTCAATGGAATAAATTACTTATTGACTTATTCATACTTCAAAAACAGCATGAATAAGTGATTAACATAAGGGGGGATCAAAATAAAATAAATAAATAAAATAAAAATCAACCAGCCACCCTCCTCCCCTGACAAGTAAAGAACAGTCCCTAAAGAGCGGTGAGGTTTGTGGAAATGTGAACTGCTCGTTTCTCCTCTGACACGTCACATACCTGTGTGCTGCCAGGGCTTGGCTGGTATTTCTGGGCAGTCATGACACCGACGAAGACTTCTTGGACCTGGAGCCGGGCTTGTCGGTCGCCGGTAAGCCGTTATCATGTGCTGCCGTATTTGACAGGGGCAGCACTACCACCCCACAGGAGGCTCTCGTGCCCGGCTGGACCAGCAGGGCTGTGGGAGTATTTCTGTCTGTGTCTGTGACCCCGCGTTCAACCCACAACCGGCAGGATTCGCCTTTAGTTTCTGCTGCGGCTTGGCTGCTCCCTGGTTTATCCAACCAGCATTAGCTTCTGTTCCTCATCTCCACCGGTCAAGCTGGCGCTGATGTTTACATCCATTATCGTTGTCAGTAATGCCTGCTACGGAGCATGCCGCCGGCTCTCGCGTTGTTTTCGAGATGCAAACTGTTAAAGTCAGTCAACCGATTGCTAGTCTCGCGATACCCAATCCATGACTCTACACTCGATTCATGGCTGTTGGCAAAAATTCAACGGAGCTTCGCCTCTTGGTATCCATGCTCTTTGCTACTGTGCAGACTCTGGCTCCAAGTGATGTCACTAGTGTAAGATGGCAGCCGTTTTGAGAATACTTTAGCTTCATTTTTGTACAGTGAAAAGAAGTGTTGTCTAACTTTATCTTTATATACAGTCACTGCTACAGCCTCACAGAGCAGCATGGCTGTAGACTCGTGAACAGAAGGGTTACACTCTTCTAAGTGACCAACAAAACAGCTATGTTGCACCTTTATTGGAAGTTATCCTGCCATACAAAAAACACAATAAGCATGACAGCACACCGGAATAACTTTAGTTTAGCCACAACAGCTATTTCTAATGATGTTTAATATTAAATAAAAAATAAAATAACTCCACTCGACAAATACATTTTCAATTTAAATGACATGCCTTTTCTCTTCAGTCTGCAGATCCTCTCTTATCACAGACTTTGCCCAACTGTGCTTATGCTATTCAGTTTAAAGTAATTCCAAATTACCTTTTTGTGAAATAGGCTGTTAAGCTTCAACTTTACAAGCAGAATTGCCCAGACCAGCTCATTGTTCTCGTCTGTAAACAAACTCTGTCCTCCACACAACGCACTGAAATGAGCCACATATTGACCATCATGCAATTTAAGTCATGCAGAATTTTCTCTGAACTGATCACTGTGAAATTAACTGCGATAACCACTGCTAATACTACATTCTGTGACAGTCTTTCTGTCCATGCACTTCATTATTTCCCCTTCTCACTGCTTTGAATGTGTGCTTATGGTACTGGAAGGGATTTCATGGGGAAATAAGCCTGAGAACTCCCAAATTAGGCCAAACACAAGCACAAAGCTCACCACTGGGAATACAGTTTAAAGTGCTGACAGTTTTGTTCTTTCTGAAATGAAACTCATCACAGCTGTTTCAATGAGAGAAATCCACACAAAGTTTTGCAATTAGGGTATTTCTTGGTTTACAGAGGATCTGGTTATTTTCAACATGGAATTCCCGAATTTGAAGAATACTGATAGAAGTTTAATGCATCGATGCAGGGATTTCTATTTATTCAGTTTCACAATACCCATGAGCCTATTCAAGCATGGTTAATAGCCATATTTATAAAATAGCCATGAATCCATCAGTTTAAATGTTTTGTCAATGAGAAAAAAATTCTTATCAGTACTGTTGCAACTGGCCCCAAAGCGTCAGACCCGAAAAGGACAGTGCATTTGTTAATACTAATATCAATATTCCTCACAATCTTTGTGGAGCGGTGAGTGTGAATTGAGGGCTGCCTGATTGGTTTTCATTCTTAACAAGGGCTGTGGAGAGGCAATTTAATTTCTTCTCCTCCCTGCCTCCTGGGAGACTATTTTTTATTTTATTTTTGTGCTTTCCTCTCCAAAAAATGTCAACATGACTTTGTCAGCACTAAGCACATTCTCTGCTGTGACAGATATCACCTGACCCCAATTTATGAAAGGCACAGAAGAGACACATTCCTGTAGCACAATATGAATATATTATCATCCTGAAATGTCCTGTATTCAGCATTTGAGAATTATATTTAATGTGCTGGAAATCCAAGCAGCCTTCACTTAAATAAGACAAAGGTACTCTACTTGGATGCAAAAATAAAACAGGGCTCATGAATACTCTTAACGCACAGCTGTCCCTCAATCTGGTCACAGAAACTGCGATGCGACTGTCAAGCTTAGATTAAATGAAAGTATCAATCAAAAAGGTGCATCAAAAAAAGTGCATCCAAAAATAAATAAATTAATAAAAAAGCTTTTATTTCCAGATGGCTGAACTGTGAAATCCCATCTCCTGGCTGATGCTGCTGACATATCTGTATGGAATTCCTGTCTCTCCTTTTCAACACTACAGCCAGCCCTAAGTTCAAATGCAGCCTATCTTCCTGATAGTGCAATGTCATTATGGCACCAATATTAGCGATGTGAGGAAGGATCTCTGCCTTTCTCAGCTAAGCAAGGAAAACAGCAGTTATAGAGCAACCTTCTTTCTCCCTCTAATGGTGTTTTCTGCCACTCAGAGAGAAGTGCCTGGATAATGTTTACTGAATTCTGTTCTCAACAACAGCCATAAAAGCAAACAACATTGGTTTTAGACTGAAACCTCGAGTAGGCAAATCTATATGTTACATAAACACACAGTGCAACACGCGCGCATGAATACGTGCACAGATGAAACATCTGCAAAGGTTTGGCTGTATGTGTATGTATGTGCACATGTATACGCCCACAGACACACACACACAAATTGCATTCAAAAGACATCTGCCATCATGTGACCATGAGGCATTCAGATGCTACCCTCCAATGAATATAAAGTATAAACACTCCTACAAATTCTCCACCCCTGGCCTCTATTTCATGCCATTATCTTGGCATAATAAACACATTAGCTTCTCCCTACCCAATTCCTGCTCCTAAGATGAATCTTTCCCCACTATATAAAATAATTTGCCAACATTATATGTGCTGATGAATAATTCATGAGGGTTCATGGAGAGTTTCAGCCCCATCTGAGTCCTGGAGGAGGCAGAACTGACAGACACGCAGGTTCTACAGTTGGACCGGCTCTCAGGAAAGAAAGTGGAGGATTTACTGAAAAATTCTTCCTTTGAAAATGATATACAGTCCCCTATATTTACTCTGAAGGGTACTTATTCACACAGGCATGAGGGCAGTTCAAATGAAGATACAGGATCATTTTATCTCTATTGAATTGTCATAATTGGTTCAAGTGAAATGATTTCTAAGCTGCTCTGTCTGGACTTGGGTTTCCTGTATCCTATAAATACACTGCAGACTTTATCAGTGCTAATCTTTGGGGAAAACAACATTTTCTATGATTGTGATAGAAAATAGGAATAAAAAACAACAACAAAAATGAAATTCAACTGTGAATGTCATATGACACTTCAGTGTAGGTGTCAGCAGTGGGAACAGCGTTTGATTCTGAAACTTTCTTTCACTGAATTGGTCCTCTCAAAGTGCTTTTGACAAGTGATAGTACCCTAAACTACTTTTGTGCTTCAGTACTTTCCAAAATTACCTACATGAGCTTCCTTAAGGAGTACATTTACATCCCCTGAAGATCCTGTCTTTGCTGACCTCCAGTGGTTTAACTTTTCACCTTGCTGCAGAGAATTACAGATTAAAGGTTTGCTGGGGAATTTTCTTCTAAACAAACAATATAGTATACTTGAGATCTAAATGTGTCAAGTGTATTTCCTTCCTCATAAAACATTTGCAAAGTTGATATTTTAAGTATTAAGGGTTCACAGTGGGATGGGTCTGACCTGTCTTAGGGCAGCAACAGAAATTTTGCTGATCCAGCAGGGAGTTTGCACAGGCCGACTTTGATTTGCTAAAGGGTGCAGGTCTGTGTCCTCAGACCATCTGCCATTTTTAGCTTTCTTCCTTCGACTTTGATTTTCTTTAAACAGATATAACGTCACGTTACTCATAGATGACCACAATAAAAGTGGAAATGTCTATCCATCTCAGCATTTGAATTATATCAACTATATAAAAATTGACTTGTTTTCCCCACCCCTTGTATATATCCAAGTTTACTAGCTCCTTTAATGTCTTTGTTGGCATACTGCAGCATATCTTACTGCCACCTGTTGATCAGTGAAATAGTGTGACACCATTGAAAGGACTGCATGTAATAATAATAATAATAATAATAATAATAATAATAATAATAATAATAATAATAATATTAATAAATTTTATTTGTTGGCGCCTTTCTGAGCACCCAAGGACACCTTACAATAAAAACATACAAAAATACCAATAATACAACATTAAAAATAGATAAAATACATGACAGAAAATTAAACCGGATAGGCAAGTCTGAACAGATGGGTTTTAAGCTGTGATTTAAATTGTCCAATGGAGTCAATCTGACGGAAATGGGGGGTCAGAGAGTTCCAGAGTCTGGGTGCAGAGCAGCTGAAGGCTCTGCCACCCATAGTGGTCAGTTTGAAATTAGGGGCAGACAGAAGAGCAGCTGAGGAGGAGCGTAGAGCACGGGTGGGGGTGTAAGGGTGGAGAAGGTCTGACAGGTATTGGGGGGCCAGGTTATGGAGAGCTTTGAATGTGAGGAGAAGGACTTTATATTGGATTCGCTGATGGACAGGTAGCCAGTGGAGCTGAATGAGGGGGGCTTGGTTTAGTGGAGATGTAAAGTTGTGTTCCATCGGCATAACAGTGAAAATGAATTCCAAAGTGACAGAGGATGTCACCAAGGGGGAGGATGTATATGATGAATAGAAGCGGTCCCAGCACTGATCCCTGCGGGACACCATGTGTAATGGATGATGGTTGTGAATGAACATTTTTCCCTTGAACAAACTGTTTCCTGTCAGATAGATATGAAGTGAACCATTGTAATGCAGTACCAGAGACCCCAGTGCCAGCCAGGCGTTCCAGGAGTATGGAGTGGGAGATGGTATCAAAGGCGGCACTGAGGTCGAGGAGGATGAGGATGGTGAGAAGGCCAGAATCTGCTGCCAGGAGGAGGTCATTGGTGATCTTGATTAAGGCTGTTTCTGTGCTGTGTTTTGGGCGGAAACTGGACTGGAATGGTTCAGAAAGACTATTATTGTGCAGGTGGTTCTGGAGGTGGGTTGCTACTGCCTTTTCTAGGATCTTACAGATGAATGGGAGGTTGGAAATGGGCCGATAGTTATTATGGTCATTGGGATCAGAACCAGGTTTTTTAAGAATGGGAGTGATGGACGCAGTCTTCAGTGATGGTGGAACAGTAGCAGTGGAAAGGGAGGAGTGAACTATGGATGTTATAATGGGTGAGACTGTTGGCAGACAGGCTTTAATTAAGGCAGTGGGGAGAGTATCATGTCCTCGTGCACAATATAAACAAACTGAGCACCCATTCACAGAACTATAATTACTACTTCATGGTTGTATGCCTCCATGCACGTGTCAAGTTGCATAAATTCTGAAGTTATGGCCAAAAACATTTGTGAAGTCATAGTGACCCTGACCTTTGTCCTTTGACCACTAAATTCTAATCACTTCATTCTTGAGTCCAGGTGGACGTTTGTACCAAATTTGAGGAAACTCCCTCAAGGCCCTCTCCGGATATTGCATTCAAGAGAATGAGATGGATGCAAGGTCACAATAGCCTAGACCTTTGACTGCCAAAACTCAATCAATTCATTGTTAAGTCCAAGTGAACGTTTGTGCCAAATTTTGAAAAATAAAAAAAATCCCTGAAGGTGTTCTTGAGATAATGTTTTCACAAGAATATGACAATTGAGGTCACAGTGACCTTGACCTTTGACCCATGACAACCAAAATCTAATAACTCCATCCTTCTGTTTAAGTGGATGTTTGTGTCCAATTTGAGGAAGTTTCCTTGAGGCAGTCTAGAGATACCTCGTTCAGAAGAATGGGATGATGTACAGTCATATGGACAACCCAACAACATATTGCCTGCGACCATGACTCTCGCCGGCTCACAGGCATTAAAACAGCTTGAAAGTGTTACTTGAGATGAGAAGCCTCATGTCCATGAAAGACTTTGGGCATAGAACCTGTAGAACCAAAATTAACCCCTGTGGACATGTACCTAGACCATACTGTAGATCACTGTAGTGTTTCCAAAGAAGACAGTACTCTTAAATGTGGGCAGGGTTGTTGTCACTCATTGCTTAGTCCAAATTTCGCCACATTTCCTCATCACCAGTGATACAGAGGAACATCTGCACTTTGTTTGTAGTCCTCAATGCTCAAAGGTCCAATAATCACTGAAGCGTATGTCATTCAAGAGATAATAATAACAAATATAATGGTCAGAGTGGAGTTGATATATTAACATTAAAGGTGTGTTGACTGATTCACCTTGTCAACTTATGCACTGAGTAACATTAGAAGTAAACGTTCAACTATAAAAGTTGCGGGTAGCTGCTGGAAGTTGGCATAATGAATTAAATTATTTTTCTCAGTCTACAGCTGCTGATCGAGGCAGCAATTCCTTTCATTTTATAGCAATAGTTTACTATTGTATGAACCAGTATGAACAATGGTTACATAACTTTTAAAACCAGCATCAAGTCAGTCCTGAGCTAGTCTCTATATACAGACTTTACATTCAGTGAATGTAGAGTCTGTAGGCAAACCCCGGAGATCTTGCCTCCGGAAGAAGAGCGGAAGAGCCCTGGTTTCCGGTTGTACACTGTTTGTAGTCCGCGTGATACTGACCAATCTCATTTGAGTCAGCTGCAGTTGTTGCCAGGTTAAACAGTACGTGCGGTGAACTAAGGAGGCGGAACATAATTGGCGTCACTGCAAATTCTGAATCCATCGCAATGGTTCAGCATATTTACTTATATATCACCGGAAGTCGGAAACGGAAAAAAATCGGGGGTCTGCCCCCAGGGGCTGTATCGCCGCCTCCCGGAAGTCCGACGCCGAATACAGCCGATGGGTTCTGAAAATGGTCCTGAGCAAGAGTGACGGTTTTCTATTGACCAATTAAAGGACTGAAGTGTTTATGGCTCCACCTTTTAGTACCAGATCACTTTATTCGGAACTCCAACAGAGGGTTGCGAAAAATAAGGGCAGATCTGTCTGTACCATCTCCAACTTTTCACAATAGAAACGATAAAATAACTTTTCTAATGCGTACCAATTGAACTGAACTGGGCTGCTCAGTGGAAACGAGGCTTAAAATACCACAGAGAACCTTTAAACTGCCAGCTCTACCAGCTCAGTGGCCTTGTGGTAGAGTGTCCGCCCTGAGACTGGGAGGTCGTGAGTTCGATCCCCAGCCGGGTCATACCAAAGACTATAAAAATGGGACCCATTGCCTCCCTGCTTGGCACTCAGCATCAGGGGTTGGAATTGGGGGGTTAGATCACCACATGATTCCCGAGCGCGGCACCGCTGCTGCTCACTGCTCCCTCAGGGGATGGGTCAAATGCGGAGAACAAATTTCACACATTCAGGTGTGTGACAATCAGTGGAACTTTACCTTTCCCTTTAGCTAACAAACTTGAGAAAAAAAATGTCATGGTATAAATGTAACAATGAAATCTTAAATGTCCATATGTACAGATATAAATGGACTTAGTGGAGGAAATGCCACTCTTCTTTAGGTCATGGCTTTCTTCGCCTCTGTCTCAGCCATTATTTTTATATAGCAGGAAACCTTGTCATGTGTTATTGCTGAAATGAGATATTGTAATTTACTTTTATGGTGTATCTGCCTTTTATACTTCTGCTTGAGTTATTGTTTTCCAACCTTTACCCGCATGCTGCACAGCAACAACCAGACATTAAGAGTCACAGTCCTTATTAATGTGCTAGGTCTTACTAACATTAAAACCTGACATTCACTTCTAAAGATTGTTTTTTTTTCTTTATAATAAACTTGCTTTTAGCAGGGGTTATATCTGTCTATATTAGACAGATATATTATTAAATTAGACCTAGGAATGCAATAAATGTCTCGATGTTTTTCCCAATATTCTGTATGTTTAAAGGTTGTAGGAGGTTGTGGGTGGATGTTACAACTTCAGTTTTGTAGTATTACAGGAGGTAGTTGCTTGAAGGCAATCACATTAACATTGTTATCAATTAGGTTAATGCTAAAGTAGCTCATGATTGAACTTGATTCATTTTAAATTTACAATAACCAGATGTCAAAACAACAGGGTCAGAGCACTTCACTGTGCGAGCACTGCACACTCAGGTATGATTTTACAGGAATCCCAATTTATTAAACAATCCTCCACTCTGAGCACATTCCCCAACAGCTGCTGTACGCTGCTCGCTCTTATTGAGTACTGATTGAATAAATATGTCAGCTTTAATCAGGTGTTGCAGTAACACTTTGGTGTTTTGTAAGCCTGAGGCAAGCTCTCTCATAAACAGTGGCAATAAGCTCAGAGGGTGTAAACTTCCAGTGGAGCTTATGCACAAAAATGATGCACACACAAATTTCCTCACTGTTTCCTCACAAGTCTGGTATTTATAAAAATACAAATCTGACGTGAACAACAACCCCTCTCCCCTCTGAGGTGACTGAAATCGGTGCCTGGAATTGGGCCTGACGGCTCCCGACCCCGTCCTCCTTGTTTCTTCTAAAATGTCTTTTGTTGTCAATTCAGTATCTTAGGTTCGGCTGGCAGGTACTTATAAAAACACTGGAGATAGGCAGAATCTGGTGCAATCGAGTTTATTGTGTTCACAGGCAACAACACAGACAAACTCACGAGTCAGCCTCCGGAGGACGACTGAAAACCTGCTTTCAGCGCTCTGGCTTATATGCTGGTGGAGGTCGAGGAGATCTCCACCCATTTCTGTAGTCCTTCCCACTTCGATCCGTTTTTACTGGTAGCAGACTTTTGCCTTTATTCCTGCTCAACTGGAATCTGCCACCAGTATTTCCGGAATCGCTCTCACTCTATTTTTTAAAAAACCATGTGATCTCTGGGGACTCACATGCTACAGTCCCTCGTGCTCTATTTTTGAAAAACATGTGATCTCTGGGGACTCACATGCTACAGTCCCTTCTGATACAATCATTTGAGTGTGTGTGTGACCTTTTCCCGTGTTATATAAACTCTTAAGTGCATTTAGGCAGTACAATCAAGTGAGTGTGTTATCACAGCACGTGGCAACTTGTATGAGTGTCACTATAAGTTCACAACATCATGTGAGTGTAGGTTAATGCATTATATCATTACACAGCGCGTGATAGGCTATGTGTGTCAATAAGAGTTCACAACTGAGATGTCACTAAGAGTTCACACCGTTATATTGCATATTACACATAAATGCAGGATTAGGTTTTGCAAACGTCTACACACTAACATGGTTATATAGCTATTTGTATCTCATCCAACTTATATGGTCTAACATCTGATGAGGGTTTTGACTTTTACACTACACCTCTCTTGTACATTTTTACAGCATGTATTGTCTTTTTTTCCCCAAAATAATTGAACTGAGATGTGTGTCAGAAAGGGTAAAAAAAGGCCTCACAGTGTATTTCTATTCCCTGGTAGGCTGACTGAAACATGTTTACAGAGTGTTAGGGAGCTATTTAAAGTTAGCAGTATGTTTATCCAGCACAGCACATTTGTTGTGTTTTGCTGAAGTAAAGGTACAATATACAGTACCAGTTAAAAGTATGATGATGAGGTCAAAAAGATAAAATCTGAATTTTCCCTTGGGTGAATTATTAGTATACTACTGTGTGGTGATGGCTTTGGTGTCTTTAATTTAAAGTTCCCCATGAAAGTGTCACTATACCTACAGCAAAGGTATCTTAGTAAAGCTTTATACCATGAAAAACATTACACTACATGCAGGGTAACACAGGTCACAGGGACTCCTCAGTAACTGTAATTCTATATTTCATATGTGTTTTTAGGTGCTCTTAGTTTGTTTTAACCCTTAGAAAACATTAAGCAATGCAAAGAAAAACTGTAATCTCCTCTTCACCAACAGTTAGAGCCCATTTCAAGAAATAACATTTTCTTTCGCTGCTATTGTTATTTTTCAGTATTACAAAGTGAGTATATTAGTATTGACAGATATCAGGTTTTTCTTGAAGAATGACTGTGCTGCATCGCCTTCCATCTATGTCAAATGGTAAACAATATGCAAAACTACAAATCGGTTCTTACCTTGTGACCACTTATTGTGTAACTAAGTCCGATTGTAGTGCTGCAAATAATTGCTAACTTTAAATGGAACTCAGGAGCTTGTGGTTACCACATTGGTAGCCATGTACACAATATGCTTGGCTTTCAAGTAAAGTTGTGAGAGCACTACTGCAAGACAATGGAAACATGGACGCTACTATCAACGTCTAAAGACCACAGAGGCTAACAGCTCAGCTAGCTAGCACGCGGGTCACATAATGCAGGAAATGCAATGGCATGAGGATAATAAAGATGAGGATAAAGACGAGGCCACAGGGAATTTTGATATTGTCCTCAGACATATCATAAAATCATACTGAACTCAATATGACTAAAAATTACAATATACTTACTTATCATCTACCAAAAAAATTAACGTTCATGGCCTCCTCCATTTGTGATAACCTCAGCAAACACATTGTGAACTTGGAAAACTCCTGAACACGGAGCTTTCAGAAAATGTCAACTTACGAGGTTGTAAGTACTTCATATGGACTCTTCTTGTCAACACGGTAAACACGACCCCATTTTAGCACAGTAAATGACAAACTTCAGTCACAAACTGTTTTTTTGAGGCTGTGTCCACACCGAAGCTCTTGGTTGTAAGGTTTGTATTTTTGGTGCATACTAGCAGCATGGCTCCAGGGAGGTCAATGTCTGAATAATATAATGCCATAAAATGCTGTACAGTCATGGTTTTCCAATAATGTAACCTACTGACTATCTTGACCCTCTGCCTTTTCCCATGGAGCCACCAAGAGGTTGACATTTGTGGTGTTGAGTGAAATGTCCCAGCACTGCGTATGGATTGTCATAAAATTTGGTACACTGGACATTTGTGAACTCTGCAGAATTAATTGGACTTACTTTGGTGATCCTCTGACTTTTCATCTAGAACCACTTACAGGTCAAAATTGTATGCAAAAACTAATGACTTCACATAAGCCCAAAGTGTGCACTGTATTTAGTGCTAATTACTAAATTTTAGCATTCTAACCTGCTAAGCACCACAGTGCCAAAGTGGGTGCAGACTCTTACTGGTAAGTATAATTAAAAAACTAAGTTTTGTTTCAGTGTGAGTTTTTTATGGTCAGGATAAAGAATATTTGGGGTTGAATCTATGCAAGGTTTTTGACTTAACCTTCAGAGTTTTTAATTGTTGCAGCTACCGAGGAATATCATCCTTTCTTTTGTTTAGGGGAATTTGATCTTTGGACTGACCAAACAGTGACTGCCACATTATGTGCTGTCTAATTGTTTCTCTCTGTGGACCACCATGGAGTTGACCAGTTTGTCTTCCTCAGATGTCACACCATATTCTTCTTGTTCTTCTTCTTATTATTATTATTAAAAAATACTTTTCAAAATGGGAAATGCAAGTTTGTGTATAGCCTGGACAGTTTTAGTGCACAGCATGCATATACAAACAAATCATGCCTGCAATACAACTGAACAGAGGACAAGTAATAATGCAAGAAAAGGAAGAATCGTGTCGGCTTTGCAATGCCTTTGTTTTCAATTATTACAACAGAAACAACAAAGTTCTGAGACTGTGCTGATATTATGGATGGATGAATACATTAAAGATTCATCAATGTCAAAAGTTTATTCGTCCATTATCAAGCTGCGCACATACAGTGAGTAAAACCCAACACGTCAGATAATAGCAGAGACAGACAAGAGAGACAAAAACCAAGAGCCAAACTGGCTGAAGATTTGGATTTAAATTGCTCCCTTTACTCTCTGCAAGCCTTCAAAGGGCAACACTCACTCTCAGATTCACTGATTCGCTGTTTCTGCCTCAGTAGCAATAACCTTCAGGTCAAACTCCTCTTCTTCCTTCATGCCAGCATGTAACTGTGCAACCCTCACCCTAACCTCCACATAACTCAGCACAAATTTATTTAAATAAGCTAAGTTGCAGCTGTACTCAATGGTAAACAAAGATAATCTGAGTGCCAAACCTGAACACAAGTGCAAGACTATACTGCTACAGAGGGTAGAATTTATGGATTCAGATCAGTCAACATCGACCCCGGACATCTGGCGGACAACCACAGGTGGGCATAAACACAGACCACAGTCAACCCTGGCATTACAACTGAAAAACAGGTTTGAACCATTCCTAAATCTCAGTGATATGTGGAGGTGACTACGTATAAGTTTAGATATGGGAGTATTAAGAGTGTAAGCTGACAGAAATTGGCAAATAAGAGATTTTAAAGAACCCTGAAGAGACGTTTCAACCTGTAACTCTGGTTGTGGGAGACATCCCTGTCAGAAACATTAATGGTAGGACAATTAAAACAAACTGCTTCCCACATGGTATGATTTGTGAAATGAAAGAGAAAATTGATGAATAAACACCCCCAAAATTAATCAAATTATCTGCATGTGAGGGGCCAATTATGTTTTTTTACAGAGAGCAGTCAGAGGTGCTAAAGCACATTTTCGGTGAGCTGTTAGACTGTGTGGACAGCCTGGTCTCACCGGGCTTTTCACCAACTTCAGTGTAGACCCATCCATATCATTATTAGATGCTTAGAGCAACAGGTATAGTTTAGAGAGTGTGAAAGTCTACTCAGGGTGGATGGGATCAACAAACACCAGACTTTGACTCAAGAGAGCGGTGTTGGAGGCCAACAAACAACAACATTATTGCAGCTTTTGTGCCATTCAAAGCTGGGTGTTTTGTAGCAACACACCACTGCCTTTCCAGTTGCATTTGTGCCACTCAGTTTTTTCTATTTTTAAGCAACATTTGCAGTCTTTTCCTAGTCATAACCAAGTTGTTTTGTTGCTTAACCTTACCACAGACCCCTTGCGAGAGTTGCCTCACATGCCTAATGTCAGCCACAATCTTTTCCTAACCACAACCAAGTACTTTTGTTGCCTAAACCTAATCTCCAACCCCTTTTTACTGCCGTGTTTGTGGCACTTAAAGCCAGGTGTTCTTTTAAGCAACATCTGCAATCTTTCCTGAACCATCACCAATTTGCTCTGTTGCCTAAATACCTAACCACCACAGCTTCTCTACCACCATCACCATCCACGTCAAGATACAACACAAAAGGCAGCCCCTGGTGCCATTTTAGTAACGCCCAGGGGCTTCTGCCCAAGCGGCAAAGTATGACGAGTAGGGATAAGATCATTTATGTTCGTCTGGACAAACTGTAAGCCCACTGCCAGCAGCCAACAGAGGGATGAACTGGTTCAGCAGATTCTTAGAACTCAACACATGGATCAGCGTCAACTACATGGATAATTCAAATCTGTTCTGTGGACGTGGCATGTGTCAGGGTAGATGGTCCGTGACACCCATCAGCTGGGTGTAAGATGATGAACCCTGACTAACGAAAGCATTGGTGCCACCAATTCAAAACATCAGCATGTTGACAACCTGCTCATTGATAAGCCTCTTGATTAAACCTCCCTTCACTCTCCCCTCCCCCCTGCCTTGTACCTTTTGGGATTCACTGATAAAATGGAAGCACTAGCTAACACTACCATTAAATTCACCCCCTGGTCACTGCCACTTCCTCTGCCTTCACCCAAACCAAGCACACTGTGTAACACCTACCCTGCTGATAATGACGATGACAAAAAAAGGGAAAAGCATTCTCTTGCCCTGGCTGGCGAGACTGATAAGGCCAGCAAGGTCATCAAAAGTTTGCCTCATTGGTTCCCCCCTGCCTCCCTTCCCTTTTAGGGACAACTCTAACAAACTGAGATCAGAGATTAAGGAACTGCATGTGATGTTAATGGATGCCCCAAAGCTGCAATACAAAATCTTAGAATTACTGACATTCAGATCAGCACCAAGCAAACCTGCCTTGCATCAGTGCAGATGAGAGAGGATGTCTTAACAGACAGGATAACTGCCTCACTTCTACTACCCCCAATATGTCTCTTCTTTCTCCTATTAGATGTAGACACATGCCTCATACTGTGGCCCCTACCAATGCTCAGACACAGACTCTTGGACTTCCCAGCTCTGTTCGGTATGGAGTACCAAGAACAAAATGCACCCAACTAACTCTGCAATTTTAACAAATGTGGTATGGTCTGAGAGGAGGTGTGATGTTTATTTCCTAGTCCAAGGAGGTTAGGTTTTCAGTTTTGTTTTTTCGTTTTTTTTTGTCAGCAAGATTACAGAAAAACTACAAAAAAAAAACTTGCCCAATTTTCATGAAACTTGGTGGAAGGGTGTAGCATGGGCCGACGAAGAATCCATGAAATTTTGGAGCAGATCTGATTCACAATTTTGGGCAGCTGGCCATGGCAGAAGTCTTTGCACTATGAGTGCATGAGGGCTGTATCCGACTCACATTTGACTGTTTATTATGAATATTCAACGCTTAATATTTTTTTTCCATTAAAATTTTTAAACGACAGATCGGAAATGTGTAACATTTTTTTCCGACACCAGATGTCAAACAAAAGCCAGAGACTGTGTTGTATTAAGTATCTGCGAGCTGTAAATTCACTACTTTCAACAAAAGAAGATAATGTTATCTCGGAACCTTTCGATGAAAGGTTTCTCCTCCTCAGTTTGGCTGCATCACATCTGCAGTTGTCTGTAGAGTGCACTTTAAGTTGTTTTTTTAAAAAATTGTATTTATATATATTTTTTTGTGTTTGTGTTTAATCAGACAATGAGAATCTTCCGTTTTTGTAATAGAAACAGAAATATGTTGTGATTGTCAACCTAAAATGTTGTCACACTTTTCTCACAGAAAAAAAAACTTTATTAAATATGAAGCATAAATGACATCATGCAGGCTTAATTTGACGTCAAGTATTGCTATCGGCAGTTCCTTCTGTATCTGGAGTAGATAAATTGTTGCTGTTTGTATTTAATAACAATCTGACAGGTGGGAGAAACACTGTTATCAAAGAGAAGGACAGTCAAAACTTTGCACTTCTGACTGTGCTCTAATGATGTGACAAAACTACTATCAGAAAAGGATTGCAATTTTATCATAAGATATTTTGACGTGGCCGTGACGCCTGTGATTAAGGCGGATAGCATGAGATAAGCAGTAATGGGCTGTCAGTGTATTATCTAGTGTTAGGGAAAGGTGATGTAGGAGTAGGAAGGAGCAGCAGGAGACAGGGGGAAGAGAGAGAAAAATATCATATGGAAGAAAAGTGCAGCTGACAGTTCCATCTTTTCCTGAGGCCAATAATGCTGTTTTGTAAAATAGATTTACAGGCACAAACCAGACAAAACAGAGAGCAGAAATAATTTGCAACCAAACTGAAGCTCAACAGAACCCTAAAACACCAGCTGCTTGGTCTAATTTACTAAGGAGAAGATAAAAATATTCAGAACAGAGAGTATATTTTTACAAAAGGTAACAACACTACAGACCTTCTTTTATTTACTTCCATCTCTTATTTACCAACTTGTACTCTCTGGCCCTGGCTGTCTAATTGTAAAAGTCCCTCAATTTTCCACATGCAGTGGGAGTGAACTCAAACCTTTCATTGCTTACATTTTAAAGATGGTTTCCAGATGTGTCAGTACACAAGCCTTCCTGGTAGCCTATTTGTGAAGGGACTGCAAACAATTAATTTGATTTACTGTAAGATGATTCACAAATAGAAGAGGAAATGATTTTCCCTTTGAAGCCACATTGTGTACTATAACTGAATGGATGTGTGTGATCCCTCTGTTTAGGATGTTTTATTAAATATATATCTCTGCAACTATTCATTCCACTGTAAACTAATGTCATCTGTTTATTTCCATAAGATATTTAATGACAGATCATAAAATAACTTTTTAGAGATACTTTAATGTGAGTTAAATTATAAACATACTTATATGCAACATATTTATAATGTGTAACAGGCTCCAATATATGATTTTTTTTAAAAAAAGACATGATCAAACATGAACAAAATATGTTTTAATTAACAAGCACAAACTGGGACTACAGTGAGGGTGTTATATACACTTGGTGCAGCAGCTGCTACCACAATTAATGTGATTATGTGCCAAGCATAATGTTAATTTAGTGTGTAGTTTCTATTTCAAATATATTTTCTATTATGATGTGCAAGACAATGCACATTATTATAATGGTACATAAAACGAAAGGTGTGAAAATGGAACTTCAATGGAAATGTCAAGAGTAGTGTTGAAATAGAAGGTGTGAACGTGAACAAATAACCAAACTACAATATCCTCTCTTGTACGATAGATATTGTGGTTGACCTATTTAATGTCATAGTAACTGTTTCTGTTCTCTTCCAGTTTGCAGCTTCTTTATGCTTTTATTTCCAATAAACAACATTACTAAATATAAAGTTATTTACAATGGCTTGCGTACTTGGATGACACATTTTTTTTTATCCTGACACAAGTAAAGCTTTTAAAAGCACTGACAGTATGTGATAGTATATTATTTTTGCACATGTTGAGTCTTGTTTACATTTGTTGACAATGGCATTTTTTGTCTTGAGGGCACAGCAGACTTCCCCTGAGTTATGATGCAATATCACAAGGATCTTGTGTTTCCATCTATGGCAAGAGCAGTGCAAACAGACACTGTTCGATCAGGATGTCTTCCGGTTTCCATCCTGAATGTGTGGTAATTAGAAATATAAGTGGAACAGAAGTGATGTTAAAATGTAAAACCAACAAATGAAAAAAAACACTTATATGGCCTCCATGCAGAAGATGACTGGAGTACATTACAGGTTAAGCCAAGTAGCCTGGATGCCCCTCTCCACAACCACATCATCCAGTTTCTCCTCAGGGACCCAAAGGAATTCCCAAGCCAGATAGGATATATAATCCTTCCAGTGGTAACCCTCTAGTGTCTTCTCCCAGTGGGGCAAACCCAGAAAAGCTCCACAGCAAGGTGTCCAGGTGCCCATACTAATCAAATGCCTCAACCACCTCAACTGGCTCCTTAAACGTAAAGGAGCAGCAGTTCTAGTAGAGCTCCTCACCCTCTTTCTACTCACACTCCATGTTACCTTTCTTCATGACCAAGATACATTCAAGAATTCCTTTACTTTTACCCTTCACTTTTCAGACACCCAGACAAATGTGGGTAAGCCACCCTTTTTCCAGCAGAGTACCATGGCCTCAGATCAGAAAGTACTGACTGCCATCCCAATTCACACTAGCACACAAGTGCAAACTACTCCAGTGCATAGTGGAGGTCACGATATAATGAAGCCAAGAGAACAACATCATCAGCATAAACCTCAGATATGACTGTTTCATGAAATTTGCAAATATAATAAGTGACAAAGCACAAACTCGGCCATGGGATTGGATTTGATTTGTTGTAGGAAATGAACACACAGCGTTCAATCAGGGTATACAAGGACTAGTTAGCTTCAATGAGCCAGGTAACACATATTCTCATAACATCCCCACAAAATACTCCAAAGGCCATAGTCATAAAACTTAGGTACTGGACATTTTACACTTACTATACTGTGACACATTCGCTGTCTAAAAGTGCTGATCTTCACAAACTGTTATTCTGAAACCACAGGCGATGCAGCTCTGCAATTAAATGCATTTGTACTCTGCAGAAGGAGTGGCAACAGAGAGCGTGGCTGTGCACTGGGGAGTCTGTATTGTTCTTGTGGAACTGGAGGCTGTGTTTGTGTTTTCCCTAGAGGCCTTACAGAGTGTGGACCCATGGGAGCCAAGAAAGTGAGCCTGTGGAGTGCCGCAACATCGACAACAGAGGCAAGATAAAGCAGGCTGAAACAGTGGAGCAGAGATTTTTGGACCCAATCTGAAATCAACCAGTGCAAAACCCACCCGAACCCAAGATGAATAGATCAACTTTCTTAAAGGCAAAGGCTTAAAGCAATAAGCAGAAATTCATCATTTCTAGATTGAAGGAATTAAAAAATTGCTATGTGAAGAACTAGAGGTGTAATTTCATCTGGAGTATAGCATGACCTCACATACCCTCTCTCTGTGTTGATCTCCAGCCCATTGTTTACAAGCTGGTCCGGCTGCGCGTTCATGTACGTTCGGAGCTTGAGTTATTAGCGGCTCGGTCCCAGCAATGGGTCAGGCGTTTCGGTTGTGTTAGGTGAGTAGCCCGGCAGCTCAGCTAACATTTCCAATTAGCATTGTAAAATGTAGCCCGGCGGGCAGCCTGGTGGCTGTGTTTAGCTATTCCCCTGCCTACTTCAATGATGATGGTACCTGTAATAAATGCAATATATTTGCTGAGATGGTGGCGAGGCTCAGTGACTAGAAGAGCTGGTAGAAGCGCTCTATAGCTGCAAGCTACTCCAGTAGCCGTAGTAGCTCTAGTGCTAACTCTGGGAGCTAACGCTAACATTCCTCTCTTCTCCGTGAGCCCGCCAGGCTCCAAGCTAGAGCTCGCTGGAGCCGAGAAGCAGGCTCCCAGAACGTTAGCATGGCAGCCAATTGGTGCTAACGCTAACGTCCCCACGCTTCTCGGCTCCGACTCACTGAGCCTGGCGGAGAAGCGTGGGGACATTAGCACTAATGGGCTGCCATGCTAACGTTCCAACTCTTCTCCGTGAGACCGTGAGCCCGGCTCCCAGCTCAGTTGGAGTTGGAGTGTTAGCGTGGTAGCCAAGTAGTGCTAATGCTAACAGGAAAGCAGGGAAATAGCTAAACACAGCAGAGACCGAGAGTGAGTGAAAGACATTGCTAACTGCTAAATTAAGCTGGCTGTTTAGGTTTAGGGTGTTGGAGAGCAGAGGTAGAGGGAGGAGTGGCTCATGACACACTTTGTTTTACTCTACAGGCAGTGCACAACAGCGAACCTAGCGGTGAAACGATTTCGCTTATTGCCCCTTTAAAGATGCAATCCAAAGAGAGTGTTTTGTTATATTGCTGCAGCTTTATTTCAATATGAATTCTCTGCCTCCTTTTTGGTTGCTTGTTTTTACCAATCTGAAATTGTGTTCAAAATCTGAATTGTTGGAGCATTAGACCATGTTTGCTTTAGCTTTAACCACATACATCTTTCAAAAATGATCAGTTCTTTCTTTGTATTCTAGCAGTGCATGCCGCTACTTAACACTGACACACTTCTCTGGTTTGACAGTTTGTTCTGACATAATATTAGGCAGATGTCATAGATCACTTGTATTGATTGTCCACAGGGCCCAGAATATTCAGCATATTACTGTCAGTGCTAGCTTTTCCTGTGGTCAGTATAATGCCATAATGATAATGACCTGACATAACAACAGAAAGCTTAAGGCCATAAACACATATCTGGGCTTTGTATCTCCTCACAACCTTGTTCAAAGAGAATAATACTCACCACTACAGAGGCAGATCATGCCTTCTGGCTCCAAACATGACAGCAAAGCATCAGGCTGTGAATTCAAGAAGATGAAGAGACTAGTCCAGGTCCAAATAAGGTAACATCTACAATCCCCCCAGTTGTTAAAATAAGGTTTAATCACCGTTATGTGTTATTTTTTGTACTTGAGGCCAAGCAGTGCTAACACAGGTTAATTCCTCCTCTGTCTGATCTAAGTCAATGTGATACAGGGAGGTATCCCAAATGGCTTAACGCCAAGAATGAGTTCGGGCTGCTGAATCAAAATGCAGGACTGCTATAAGACTAGCTGCTAACAATATCTGGTGCTTCTATAAGTGTTTAAATGTTCAGTTTTCATGATACTACTAATACTCACTCTTCTGCCTGCAGAGTGGGCTTATCTGTATCAGATTTGTACAGCATGTCTTGGCATTTTTGTGTCTTTATTTACACTCTGTAAAGCACTTGTAATAAATTTTCATCTGAAATCAATCTTTTGTGCACCACTCCCTGTAGGCTTCGAAAATGGCTCATTAACAGAGCAACTCTGGCTCTTGTCAGCTTGCAGCACTTCTCAGATGTCCATCTGTATGTTCAGTATGTTGCAGACGCTTATAGATTTGTCAAAATATGGCAAAATATGCTGTTTCTGGCTGAGCCTTTGATGGAAGCAATAGCTTGACATGGAAGCAGCATATTTTGTCATATTTGGTCAAATGATTGGGACTACTGAGCATACAGATGGACAACAGAGAAGTAGATTATGAGTGGTTAGAGAAGTTTTTAATAGACATTTTAATATTGTTTTCCCATCAAAGAAACTAGTGGAATCCATTGGAAATGTCTGAATACAAAGCTGACCAGTGACCACAGCTGCTATTCTTCCTCAATAAGAAAACTGAAAACTCTTAACCATAGAATTAAAAGTCTACAGGGGACTTACAAGTACCAAGAAAATGTCATTTGGTTCTTGCCACATGAAATGCCATTTATGGAATTTTAATAATGTAGTTGTCTCTTCTGTTGACATGACCCATGTGAGGTTTTTACGAGTTATCATGGAAATAGATTGGGCAATGACATGCAAAAGGCCACGTGACGATATGTCTTACCTGGACACCCCTATTCTTTGTAATTTCATGACTTTCTGGTAAAGTAGAATCTTGGCAACATGCTAAGGCTTTGTGTAAAGCAAAGGACTGCACCGCAACTTTACTGTCTACACAATTACATTTTCATCAGCTTTTATAATATCACCTCTTTACTGACAGAGGCCTACAATTGTTTAAAATATTTTGTGCCATTGATGCTAAATTTCTTCATGCACAAATCAAAAATGTGCATTGAAACAGGAAATGTAAGGAGTGACATGACCAAATATGGACTTTAACTATTGCACCGCCCAGTCGCCAGAGGAAAATTTTGGCACTATGTTTCTGCAAACCAAGCATACATTACATTTGTACATTTCATACCTATTATATTAACATTTCTAGAGTTATTTAGTAAATGACGATGATTTTGTCATCGGTAGGTGAAAGGGATGTTAGGTGGTGTGACGCCGAGGTGAGAAGGCCGCCAAGTCGCAGTCCACTGTTTGAGACCAATAAACAAGACACTTGTGGCATTTCCAGCCATGTTTGTGCCACCAAATCTGGGTACCTAAAGCCGAAAAATGATCTTTTCCTAACCGTAATCAAGTGTTTTTTGTGCCTAAACATAACCACTTGTTAACTACAGTGTTGAAGAAACGTAAAGGTTCAGCATATCTGCCACATGATAACATACGAATGTTACAAATCCATGTCAGCAGAACCTTCAATACCAACATTTATCCTGGCGATTGTGTTGCTATTGCAGCATGCACAAAGAACAAGAAACACCAAAGGCAGCTCCAAAAAAAGACACACAGATTAATGCTCTCAAATCTAAAGAGGAGTGTGTTTGGGTGTCCAGCACAGGAGAGCATGTAAAGTCCATGCAGAGAGTGCCAGGATCAAACTAGCTTGACTGTTCCAAACCTCTGAGCCACTGTGACAACCCTTCACTTTGTTGAGTATTTCCCGGTATTTCCTCATGTACAATAAGCTTCATGTGGGGAAAAAAAACAGGTCTCGCAAGTATCTGTCAGCAGGCGTACAATAATGGAAGTACACACACTCCATGTAAAACCTATTAAAACATTACATGAACAAGGAGCTGAAAACAAGCAAGCAAAAGCAGAGTTGGTCTGATGAGCATGTTTTACAAGACGATCAGAATGAGCTTGTTCGGTGTCCCTTTGGGCATTGTGAAAGAATTACAAACATATTAGTGTAGTGTGTCTGCTGGACATCACTGATCTTATTCACAGCAGTCATTTTCTCTTGTTTTTCCACAATTAGGTTTTCAAATCAGGCTACCCCTGAGACAGTGGAACTTGATTGCATAAAAATGTATGGAGCAGAGCTTGTTGTGTTCACCCACAGCTGTGGATTTTAGGCTCCGCTCATTTTTCCTACAAATACTGTGCCGTCAGAATCAATATTTACGGAACGGGCAAAGATCTTTTTGAAAATTGATAACAGTTGGACAAGGCTGTAGGAGCTGTTTTGTGAATCTGTCTTTTGTTTTATTCAGAAATGCATTCCTCACTCCTTTTCATTTACTTCTACGGTCTTGCAGCCTGCTTCTGTTCACTGTAATATCAGGGAATGTGCTTCCTCTTATATTGGATCCTGTGGCCTCGGTGTAAGCAGGAGAGGGACATGAGCAGGACAAAAACCCTGAGGTGAGCCCAGAGCAAAAGATCACCACTGAGACATAACCCCATTTAGCCTCTACATTTGAGCATTTCTGTTTCACAGGAAAAAGCAGACTCTCAGCCAAACGGAATGAAACGTTTAAAGTCTAAAAGACGGACAGGCGACCCATACTCTTCACTGAAATATAAGCCCCACAGACAGTAACCCTAGCATCACAAATGTGCACCAGAGGTGGCCCATCAACATCAGCACAGAAAATGTACAGTGTAAAAATAGCTGTGGAACCAGAGGAGCAATCAGTGGACTACATGTTGTGCGGAAACAAGTGGGGGGGCTGATTACCTCCAGTTGGTTCGCCCTGGGAAACTGATGCCAAATCAATTCTTCAAGGTGCACCTCTGACAAACATCCTGCAATGGTTTTACCAGTTGGAGGAAATTCATGGAGCTCTTCCAAAGCCTAAGTATTCTGGCACTGAATTCAATCTGATGACTTTGTCATTGTGACAGCTGTGTCTGCAGAGACAGACAAATCTGGTGTGTTGTTTTAGGATTTGTCACTGTAACAACACATTGTCTGATGTTTCATTCCAGTTATACAGCAAAATTAAGGCAAATAGAGAGATTAAAATGGATGACAAGATAATAATAGGATAAATGATTGACTAAGTCGTTTGTGTGTTCAGGAATGAACAGCTTCCATGCAAAAAGATGGAAACATCTGGACAAGCCACAGCAGGTTTACAACAGATAAAGACATTTTATAAACAGTCTGACATTCATACATGACTGGAGAAACGGAAGAGCATTTGATTATTTGCTATATTAGAATGTAATATGTTGATTTATACAAAGCAAATGAAATCTGGTGAAAAGCCTGCCTCTCCAAACTCAATGCTTCATGTATAAGACTCCACAGATGCACTGGGAAAATGTAGGTGAGGTAGATAAACAAATACTTTACATCCTCTTTACTCTCAGTACATACAAAATGCAGTCTGGAAATACGGTACAGACTACTCCCCAAAATTCAGTTCAATTCAATTTAATAAAACTTAATTCATCCTGAAAGAAATTCCTGTGCCAGAGAATGCTTCAAATTACAGTTACAAAGTTTCAAAATATACAAGATATAAAGTGTTAGACAATAGAAGACAACAGAAGTAAGATACGTTTAGTACAAGAGTTACTAAAAATAACCTAAAACGGGGGGAAATGCAGATTGCACCTGATAAGCAATATTATATTGTATATAATATAACAATGAGAAGTAGTACTGCACATGACTCTGACATGTGATGATGATATTGAAAAGTCATATTGCACATGATGTTGAGGAAAATATAACCTGACATACAGTATGTTGTATCTTTGGAAACTTACAGAATAAAAATCTTTGGGTTTGAATAGTGTTTTGCTGCCTAATGTGAGTGTGTGGATGCAAACAGTGCCGGGTCCAGCAGAGTCTCAGAGGTTAAGTAAGCGAGCACAGAGACCGCTGCCCTTACACCGACCACTCTGGTTCTCCAGCTGCAGCTACATATACAGTAGTAGATGCAGTATTCAAACCAAAACTGCTCAGATTTCTCTCTTTATGTTTTTTTTCCATATTATATAGCCTTAGAAAACATATTCATTGTCAATTTAAAGCATGAATTATCCAGTGACCATTAAGTCAATGATGAAAAAGTTATTCTCTATTTAACACAATTATATTTTTTGCTGTGAACATGTGTAAGTTTACCATACAGAAAAGGAAGATGTACTCAAGTCTCTTTAGAATAATAAAGGGGTTACACAAATACAGTGACTTATACTTTGGTGGATGTACAAAGGTAACAGAACAGGCTATGGATAAAAGAAGTAAAGTCTGTTCCCTGAGCTATTTTTCAGGACCAAACATCATTTAACCTAACAGTAACCTTTTTTTTTCTTTTGGTCACTTGGGGGAACAAGCTTTAAACACAACATTGACATATTATCACCTTTGACGCTGGTTTGTTGAACTTGTTAGTAAGCAGCTGCCTACTCACACATCCTGCAGACATGAAGCAACATTAACATTCATAATTATAATTCCAGTTTTCTCCGTCTCTCTCCTGGCTGTTTTTTGGTCTCTACCAACACCTGAGGGAAATACCTGTGTCTTCAGCTGCTAAATGCTCCACTATGTTCACCAGCTTGTCACTTAATGTGTGTGTTTGTTGTTCGGTGTTGTGCAGGTAACGTACACTTGGGTTTTAGGAGCTTTTTCTCTGAAAGATGCTGCCTGCTGCAAGAGACTTGTCCATGGATTTAATTATTTATCATGACCAGTGACCCCTTACACATTACACATAGTTGTTATCTATTGTTATTACAAATATATTGCTTAAAATAAAAGTCCTCTGTATATTCTTCATATGTTGGTATATTCAGAACCAAAATAACTCATTTAACAATGAAGCAAGCGTGCACATCACACCAATTCTCAGGTTTGCCTACTAAATTCAAGTGTGTCAGAGAAAAGACATTTAAATAAGTCTTTTTACAGAGGTAGAAAGATACAAATATTTTTGAAAGTGGTGCTACATGACCAGAGAAAACAGAGAATACAAGCTGTGGCATTCGCTTTTGCTCAAGAGGTAGAACAATCTACAACTACTAGAATGCATTGCACTGGACCAATAAATGCTCCTGCTGGTGGGTGATGTAATGCGAGTTGCCAATCCAAAACAATATGGCAGCCTAATATGTCTAGTAATAAAAAGCTTGTATTACAGTCAAACAGTGAGCTAAAATATGTTTCTGAAAACATTTTAGGAAAGGTATAGGCAACACAGTAAAATAATCTTGGTTCATATTTATCAGCACTACCTAGTTGTAGCATTTGACCTGAGTTTGTGAGACAGTGAGAGACAAAGAGGCAGGTCTCTCTTAAAGGGACACTGTGTAACATTTTCAGTTGTTTATTGGCAAAAATCGATGTCTGCATTCATAAATATGTCATCATTGGTGTAACAGCGGCTAACAGCTAACATCAACAAGTGCCTCAACCTCACACACACCTCATCCCTCTCCTCGCATCACTACGTCACTGTTAGCTGTTAGCCACTAGCCGCTGTCAGCCTGTGATTGCATTGCCTTTCTCCTTCAGCAGCTCTCTCCACCTGGGAAAGGCAATTTGCCGGTCACGTTGCCTTTTTGATTCCCTTTTGTGCTTTCCTGGCAACGAGGATTCCGTCTCCCGTGATGCTGCAGCAGTGCCGGGGTGGCCTGTCGCGATATGCGATAAGTCGGTTAATTGCACGGTAAATTTAAAGGGAGACGGTAACTTTTCCAGCCGCAATTAATTGCCATATTCATGTATGTTGGTTTTTCTCATCTCTCTCCACCAAAGAGACTGGACAACAACAGCGTTCACTGCCGTGCATCGTCTGGCAGCCAGGTGAGTTGGTTCATTAGCGTAATGAACGGAGGGAAAGCTCTTGTCATCGAGTGTCTTTGTCTCTGTGGGGGAGGCGGGGCTATGGGACACACACACACACACACACAGTGCGATCTTCGTGAGGGCAAAGACGGTGGATATCCCAAGACGGTCCACTGCGAGTCAGTTTCCTGTATCAGTGTCATGTGGGGTTCGCGCCCACCACGCCCCTTTAGGAGACTAACCACAGGTCCAGAGTCCATTGACTTCAGTGGGAGAAATGAACGTGATTACAGATTGTGGCCCATTCTTTCGCCCCATAGTCACGGAAGCAAATATTGGACCCATTTATCATAAGCCACATATCTTCAGAACATTCTGACACCAAAATGGCAAATTTCAGACGGACAAATCAGGAGAAAATTTACTTTGTTTAAGATCTGTCTCTGTCTCAACAACACACTCTCGTGAGATCTGGCAACAGATATCTCCTCTCTGGTGCTGAAATCAGCGCAGTTTCACCAAAGATACTGGATTAAAAAACTATTTTTTTCCGAGGGATGTCTTAGTTACAACATGATTGAGCTAACTGGAGTAGTTTCATGTCGTATCCGACAACGGGAGGCTTTTAACAGATGATGTCCTGATGTTAGCTTTGCTGCTGCTGTTAGCTGTCCCTGTCAGCTGCAGCCACTGATGCTTTCTAGACATCGTGATTTCCCAAAACTGAATAAATACCACACATAGCAACACAAAACTGTTTTGCTAGCTCAATCATGTTGTAACTAAGATATCCGCTGGAAAAAATATTTTTTTCCCCAGACCGTTTATTGAGTTACTGAGTTATTACAGACACCGCTAACGGCTAACGGTCAGCCCAGCTAATCTACGATAACCAAGCGAGGTTGGGGATACTCGTCTTTGATTGGTGGTTCTCCATCGTCTTTGATTGGGCTACGGGGGACAATGCCTACTTAGGAGACCGGAAATGTATACCATTTCATACAATGGGGGTATATTGTAGGTGGGCCATCTTGTAGTAATACAGTATCTTTGGTGAGGGGGAGTCGAGGCGGTGGAAAAAAAAAAAAAAAAAAAACAGTTCAGTGTAAGAGAAAGACATGGAACTTGTTCCTAACCAAATGCCACGGCCCCTCTGTGGGAGTATTTTGGATTTAAACCAAATGACAGAGGGGAACCCAGTAATTTGGACAAGCCAGTGTGCCGGGTTTGTTCTAAAACCATCTCAACAAAAAGAGCGAATAGATAAACTTAACTGCACACCTGAGAGTGAGAGATTCTGTTTTTTGTATTTATTTATTTATTTCGATATTTTTAGGTGTTATTTCGGATATTTAAATTTTCTTTTTGCATTCCTAAATATTCTTGTTAAATAAATGTTTATTTCTCTTTAAAAGGCTGTACTTGCATCAATATGCCTTTATTATCATTAGGCTATATAAGTTTAAAAAATGGTCTAAAAACAGCAAAATTACAACAATTATAAAATGGTCTTGAAAGCACAATATTATGCAATATTATCGCTTATCGCAATAATTTCTGACGCAATTACTCGCCCAGCAAAATTTGTTATTGTGACAGGCCTAGTGCCGGAGTAGGAACAGCGGGTAACAGCTGTCAGCAGCGCAATGTTGCGAGGAGAGGGATGAGGTGTGTGAGGTTGAGCCACTTGTCAGTTGTCAAAAGACAAGACGTGATTGGTTTGTTTCGATTTACATCCGCCCCAACAGTCCTTCATTGTAAACACAGCCAGCATGGTGAGTAAGTACAGTCTGTAGTTCGAGGAACAGCCCTGAAGCCAGCGACAATGTGTCTTCTTTTGCTGGCAAATAAGAGCAAGATCTGGGTGCTGGTGAGCTGGAGGCAAGTTTAACAAAATTCATTTACACATACTACCCACATTGTTAGGAAGCTGATTAAAAATTGGCAAAGCATCCCTTTAAGTGCAACTGCTTTTGAGTAGTGCGCATGCGCCCGTGCGTGCAGCCTGTTGCAGTCGCTCCTGCTTGTTTTCTCGGTTTTCTTACTTTTTTGCTTTATTAAGTTTGGTATTTGTGCTGGCTTTTGTGATTTTGGAACTGCGCCCTCTCAAAACATGCTGATTGAGAGAGTTGTACTCGTTTTCCTCACCCTGGAATTACTTATTTCATTCGGACCCGGCACCATTGCGCAACAACTTCATGGCCGCATTGCTTACTCCAGAGATCAGCTGATCGTGCTGAGGCCGGCCGGCTTGGCGGCCGGAACATCGGAGATACCAGCTGAACTGTGGAGGAAAACACACAGAGGATGCAGGGGAGGAAGTAAACAGCAGCGGAAAAAAGCAGGGTTGAGACAACGGAGGCTTATGGAGAAGAGAAGATATAAGCCGTGTCTCCCCTCTCTCATCATGGGCAACGTGAGGTCACTGGCAAATAAGATGGACGAGCTGACAGCGGTTGCCAAAAGTCAGAAGGAGTACCGGGAATGTAGTCTTATGTGCTTCACTGAGACATGGCTTCACCAGGACATTCCCGACACCAACGTCTCCATCAGCGGCTTTCAGACTGTTCGGGCCGACCGGGACTGCACCGAGAGCGGTAAACGCAAAGGAGGGGGGCTTGCTGTTCTAGTAAATAACCGCTGGTGCAGTCCTGACCATATTTCCATTAAGGAACGTATCTGTTGCCCGGACATTGAACTGTTTGCTGTTGGACTCAGGCCGTATTATTTGCCCAGGGAGTTTTCACATGCCATTATTGTAACTGTTTACATCCCCCCCTCTGCCAACCCGACGTCGGCATGTGACGTCATTCACTCCGCCATAGCCCGCCTGCAGACTAAACACCCGAGTGCCTTCATAGCTATCTCGGGTGACTTTAACCATGTCACCATGGCAACAACATTGCCCACATTCACACAGTATGTGAGCTGTCCTACCAGAGAGAAGAGGACACTGGACTTGCTGTATGCAAACGCCAAAGATGCATACAGCTGCTTCCCCCTCCCCCCTCTGGGTAGGTCAGACCACAACCTGGTGCACCTCAACCCCTGCTATGTACCACTAGTCAAGAGCCAGCCTGCGACCATGAGGACAGTGAGGAGATGGTCGGAGGAGACTTATGAGACACTGCAGGGCTGTTTTGGGGTGACAGACTGGCAGGCACTCTGTGAGCCACATGGGGAGGACATCGACGGGCTCACAGAATGCATCACGGACTACATCAGTTTCTGTGTGGACTCCACTGTCCCAGCCAGGACTGTCCATTGTTATCCAAATAACAAACCGTGGGTAACAAAGGACATCAAAGCCATCCTCAATGCAAAGAAGAGGGCCTTCAGAGCTGGTAACACGGAGGAGGTGAGAACAATACAGGGGGAGCTGAAGATGAAGATCAGGGAGGCTAAGGAGAGATACAGGAGGAAGCTGGAGAGGAAACTCCAGCAGAACAACATGAGAGAGGTCTGGAGTGGAATGAGGACCATCACTGGCTTCAGGACCAACAACCACAGAGGAGTTGAAGGCAGCATGGACAGGGCCAATGAACTGAATCTGTTTTTTAACAGATTTGACACTGCTGGCCCTGCCCATCCCCCCCCTGACTCTTCTGCTGTCTGTCTTGGTCAACCATCTCCCACTCTGCCCTCCTCCCCCACTCCTCCCTCTCACACCTCAACACCCTCCTGCTTGACCCCCCCTCCTCCTCCTCCTCCTCACACCTCATCCCCCGTGGTCAGACTGACTGCTCTCTCCATCATGAGGACTACACCCCTCCCCCACGTGTCGTCACCTCCACAATGTGCTTCACTGCTGACCATGTGAGAAGACAGCTGATGAGACTCCACTCAAATAAGGCTGCAGGCCCTGATGGTGTCAGCCCCAGGGTGCTCAAAGCCTGTGCCCCCCAGCTATGTGGAGTACTTCAGCATGTCTTCAACATGAGCCTGAGTCTCCAGAGGGTCCCCTTGCTGTGGAAGACATCCTGCCTCGTTCCTGTGCCAAAGACGTCACGTCCCAGTGGCTCCAAGGACTACAGACCTGTGGCATTGACCTCCCACATCATGAAGACCCTGGAGAGACTCGTCTTGGAGCAGCTCTGGCCCATGGTCAAGCCACTTTTGGACCCCCTCCAGTTCGCCTATCAGCCCCGACTTGGAGTTGAGGACGCCATCATCTACCTGCTCAACCGCGTCTACGCCCATTTGGATAAGCTGGCGAGCACTGTGAGGGTCATGTTTTTTGACTTCTCTAGTGCATTCAACACCATCCGTCCAGCTCTACTGGGTGACAAGCTGACAGCAATGCAGGTGGATGCCCCCCTGGTGTCCTGGATTGTAGACTGCTTGACTGGCAGACCACAGTATGTGCGCTTGCAACGCTGTGTGTCAGACAGAGTGGTCAGCAATACCGGGGCCCCGCAGGGGACTGTCCTCTCTCCCTTCCTCTTCACCCTCTACACCACGGACTTCAGCTATTGCACTGAGACCTGCCATCTTCAGAAGTTTTCTGATGACTCTGCTATAGTTGGATGTATCACCAAGGGTGATGAGGATGAGTACAGGGCAGTTGTGGATAACTTTGTCACATGGTGTGAGCAGAACCATCTGCAGCTCAACGTGGCAAAGACAAAGGAACTGGCTGTGGATCTGAGGAGGACCAAGACACCGGTGACCCCTGTTTCCATCCAGGGGGTCAGTGTGGACATTGTAGAGGACTATAAGTACCTGGGGGTACACATTGACAGTAAACTGGACTGGGTTAAGAACACTAACGCTCTCTACTGGAAGGGCCAGAGCCGTCTCTATTTTCTGAGGCGACTGAGGTCCTTCAACATCTGCCGGACTATGCTGAGGATTTTCTATGAGTCTGTGGTGGCCAGTGCTATCCTCTATGCTGTTGTGTGCTGGGGCAGCAGGCTGAGGGTGGCGGACGCCAACAGACTCAACAAACTGATCCGCAAGGCCAGTGACGTTGTGGGAATGGAGTGTGACTCTCTGATGGTGGTGTCAGAGAGGAGGATGCTGTCTAAGCTACGAACTATCTTGGACAATGTCTCACACCCACTCCACCATGTGCTGGTCAGGCACAAGAGTACTTTCAGTTGGAGACTCATACCACCAAGATGTACCACTGAGCGCCACAGGAAATCATTCCTGCCTGTGGCCATCAAACTGTACAACTCCTCCCTCTCAGTGGCCCTGAGACTTTCACACACTGCAATAATTTAATTTAACTTGTGCAATAACCCCATTCACCCTGACTATATATATTCTGTTTGTGTAAATTTTGTTTACAATATATATATATATATATATATATATATATATTTATTTACGTTTATGTTTGTTAATAATTCCTGTTTATTTAACTATATATTTGTTAATACTATTGTTTAAATTTCTTATATTTTCATGTATCTTTCCTCTCTTGCAAGGAGCACCTGTAACATAAATAATTTCCCCTCGGGGATCAATAAAGTATTTCTGATTCTGATTCTGATTCTGCTTGTCTTTAAAAAAAAACTCACTGTTTTATGACCAAACTCCCTCAGCCTGTTAGATCATCTGGTAGTGATCTGCTAATCATTTCCAGAGTCCAAACTGAACTCAGTGGAGATGTATGGTGTGTGCTGTGGTCATTAAGCACTAAATACTCTTGTGGGAAACAACTTTCAGAGGACCACCATCAACTTAATACACATTTAAAACCAGGTTAAAAATCAGTGATCTCCACTGCATTTGACTGAATTGCAAGCACAAGAACTTAATTTCATTTTTTAACTTCTCTAAAAAAAATGTGTTTAAATCAGTATGTTCTTAATGTCTTATGCTGTATTTTATGCATCATGTAACACATATTGACTTTGACTTTGTGTGTATCAGAAGTCCTGTAAACTTGCCTTGCGTATAATATACAGACATTCATTTCAACAGCCTAAGATCACTCTCTCTTTTCACTGAACATGCTGCTCACAATCTGATCATTTGAGTTTATTTTTCTGTTGCACTCATCATAAGCTGCTGTTCATGGGGGCAACAACTTAACAACTAAAATCCAATCTGGCTCAAACTCCTGTTTTGTTGGAATGATGGTATGATAGCCTCTCTGCAGACCAGATGACTGATCTCGATAAAGAATTTTCTCGTTGACTGCATCTGAGAAGTGCTCACTTTAAAGGCCTGTGATTACTGATTGACAGAAACAACCATTTTCGCTCCAAACCCTGATAGAAAACACTGTGATTCCCAAAGTCCAAAGTTTGACTCCTGTGTGCCCACTTTAAGCTCCCGTGTATTTTTCAATTTTCTCTATTGCAAGTAAATATCAGAGGTGTCAAACTGGAAACGTAAGGGTAACCTGAGGGCACAGTGGTCCTATCTGGCAACACACTGAGCCCAGCGTGACACTGTCTCAGTCCACAGGAGCTAAAGGCTGATTGATGGTAAGAGCTTCTCTCTCGGTTGAGGGAAGAAGGAGAAGACCAGAGAGCACTAGAGAAAGGAAAAAAAAAAAAAAAAAGGACAGATATTGAGCGTGAAATGAGCATGGAAGTCTCATTAAAAATCTCCATGCGGCTTGCCGATGTTTAACTTTATGATGGACATTAGATCTCTGCGGTGTGCAGATACATATTGAGGGTGGTGGCAGTGGCGGGGAAACGCACCTCTAGCTAAATCAATTGGACAGGTATGAGATTAGGAGAGGCTGTAGCCCTTCTCTGTGCGAAAAGTTCCCCCGTCAGCCATCCCTGAAGACAGAGGAGCAGCATGTGGCCCTGTGCGATACAGGTGGAGGCTGTCGGAGGTCCAGCAGCATGTGACCTCAACGTCCCCCCTCTGCTGGGGCTTGTTTATGTACTGCTCCCTTTTTATCACACCTCACCACAGGCCTAATTAACAGGCTTTTCAACAGAGTCAAGGGCCCATCCAACAAGGTGTGCTGTGCATTAATACTCTAACACCAATAACTGGAGTCCCTCAGACCCCAGCCAATTAATCCTAATATAATTAGAAAATGGTGAGGTTCAGGGAGTCAGATATTTATATCAAAATCACTGGCTTTCCTCTCCGTCATCACCGCTGCCCAGTTATCTCCTGGAGACTCCGCTTGATATGAAACTCTTTGCACTGCAAAATTTTTCGCTGTGAATTCACAATAAATTATTGGATAAGTTTTGCATGACTTTCATAGTAAGGATTACAGCAATATACTGTGAAATGTACTCACAGCAATTTACTGTAATTTCACATCTGTGATATTACAATGCATTGTTGTAAAAGCACAACTGTATACTGTAACTTCACAGCTTCAGTGACAAAGCAATTACTGTGATATTACAGTACATTACTGGGGAATTACAACCTTTTGCTGTACATCATTACAACAAGGCCCTGTACTTTTACAGTGTGTACTGTGAAAGTAATGCACAAGTTGACAGTAATTTACTGTGAATTTACAATGTATACTGTGGAAGTCATGCAAAAATTGGCCAGTAATTTACTGTGAAAACAATGCAGATGAAGTTTCCATTTACTGTGAATTTACAATTATTGTACAATTAAATAACCCCCCCCCAATGTTAGCCCAATGGCATATTTATTTACAAATAAAGATTATTCAACATAAATGCCAAGAAATTCAACTTCCTAGTCATAAACTTTCCAAAGCCATCTTAAAATGCAGAGAAACTGTGCAAAAACTTGCGATTCAACTACCTAGCTGTGTCACAATAACAGTAAGAGGATGGGAATGAGGCCTACATGGCAAGGTAAAAGAGGAAGGGAGAGAGCGATGAAGGGATGTCGTGAAGGGGTCAGGCGCTCCTCTCAGTCTCAAACATTCTATAATCCACACGTAACAGCGTTGAACAAAATCTTGCAGTGCAAAGTTGTCTTCAAAAAGATCTACTCAAAACTGAGCCTGAGAACTGCTGCAGCAAAAAAACTATGACGCCCACTCAAAGTCAATTAGTTTCCTCAAAAGGGTGCTCACATGAGGTTCACTGTTGTCCGCTTCTTGGTCTTTGAGCCTCTTTCAGGATTGATGCCCAAGAAGCACCTGTTAATAAGCAAAGATAGTTTCAGTTGTAAATAGACTTGTGTATTGCAGGCAGCATTTATCAAGGTGTTCACTTGTGCCTTTTCCCATATCACACCCTAACAGACTTCTTGTTGGATCTTCCTTTCACCATAAAATTATTTTTAGCCATTTTTAGCCAGAGTGCCTCAGGTTAGGTTTGCCTTAGGCAAAGTGGTCTGGGCATCGTCTGTTGATTTTCTACTATGAGGGGCTGTATCAACGTGCGCCGCCACTCTATTTCAATTTCAATTTATTTAGGATAGCCTCTTGAGATGCAGCATCTCATTCAAATGCATCTTCACGCAACTGGCCAGTTGGGTAAATTAAACCAAACCCTGTTAAAGTATGACAAACACGTCCTTTTCAATAAAGGGTCTGAGAGCATTTTGTTCTGCTTTTAAAGAAAATTTGCGCTCTACTTCATTCAATACATTTGCATTTCACAATAGATGTTTCAAAATCACATAGCCCGCCCCAAAACAAAATAAACAGCTGTGATTAGACCGGTAGGTATTTGTTGGACCATAGTCAGTGTAACATGTGTAGATACCCAGACTGATCTGCAGAGCGAAATTGAATGAGTTCAAGACAATCACTGAGTTGAAAGCCTATACTATAATGTGAATTACAAGATTAAATGTGATCTTTATACAAGACCTTTGAATGAACTCCAGTGTCGACAATCCAGCGGCAGGATACTCAAGGTTGAAGATGTAATAGCTGCTGAAGAAAGCAGCTACTCTGTGTAAAAACAAAGGGTGTGGGCCCATTACGACATGTCCCTCGATGGATATAAGGGTTTCATCATGTCACCTGAAATGAACAGATACCACATCATGTATTATGAGTGCTTTGAGATCCGTTTCAGATATAAAGTGCCATACAAATGTAATTATTATTATTATTATTATTATTTATTGTGGTCATGTAGATTCCTAGAATCAAAACAAAATACTGAGTTAGAAATGTCGATACAAGATCCAAGTAACATTACCTTGAATGATCAAGCAGGGGGTGCTGGGGAGTTCTGCAGTATTAACATCCACAGCAGTGGCACATGGCTGTAACATAGTAACACACAATAGCATAGATTTAACATGAAAGGATAAATATTGATCATTGGTCAGAGGTAAATCAGGTATCAAGGTAATAAATGGCATCTAATGTAATCACTCATTTTGCATTTTAAATATTTGAATAAAAAAATCTTACATCAACTTCAAGCATCAAATTCTCCTTCGGCTCTTTGAAGTACGACATTAGGAGCAGCAGGATGCAGGCAGCCTTGTCAGAGTCTGGATCATAGCAGGCCAGAACATCGCGGATCTTGGGGTTGTCCAGTGTTGCACAGTAATCCAGGATGGTCTGGTTTCGTCGACTAATTGCCTCCTGCAGTTTTTGAAGGACATCGATGTCCGTCAGGAGGCCAAAGTGTGAGAATAGGCATTTCTGAGAGAAGAGAAACGGCCACTCCAGTTTGATCTCAGACATCGCTGGGGCAGGCACTTTGTTAACGTATTTCCGCAGGATGACGTATGTCTTTTTCATTATTGGTTCTGCTCTCTCTGCCCCACTCATTCCTTCCTCTGTGTATACAGACATACAAATGTATTGTTAGTACCCAAGTAACAATTTGGTCTCGTAGCCACCCCCACACCCACCCCCCCCACACACAGTGTTCAGATCTGGACAAATGACTAAAGTCACCCAAATTTGCATTAAACAAAATTCACCAAAAAGACAGTAGATTGCATGCCTGAGTAGATGTTGAGCAGATCCCTCTTCATATTCTCCAGCGTTGCCTCGGTCTCCCCCTCTGGCAAATCTGCTGGGCCCCACCTCACACACCTAGGGGTGGGCATTACATCACTCTGTAAACCTGTTGTGAGGTCATCTAAGAAGTGAATGAGTACACAGAGGCTGTGACATCATACATCAGCTTCTGTGAGGACTGCTGTAGGCTATATACCATCACTCACTACAGTGAGGTATAATGGAGTTAAATGAAGTTAAATGAAATTAAGTTTTATAGACATTTCTCTCTCTCTCTCTGTTTTTTTTTTTTTTTTCCTCATACTTGGGCCAGTAAGAATATAGAAGGGGCCAGTAAAACTCTGAACTACTGGCCCGGGTGGCCAGTGGGGAAAGAATGTTATGTTGAACCCTGACATAGGCTAATCCCGTATACCTCCCCATATACCCTCCCTTGGGACCAAGAGCACACGAGAGAAAGAGAACATTAATTCATCTGGTACTGAAATTATGTTAAGTTTAATTCATCATATCTATAGCAAAAGTGATATAGTCCCTTACCAGGTGCCTCGATTAAGTAGCAGAAGATGTCTGGAAATGACACTTCAGGCCACTGAGTCGGATCATTCGTCCGGTCTTTTAAAACATATGAACAACAATCCAACCCCAGTGTATTTAATTTTTTAATATATCGATCCTTGTCAGCAGGCAATAGCGATTCAGAGTAGGTCATGACAACTTGTTAGCATTCTGCGTTTTTACAGTATAGCGGGCAGGGAGAAGGATTGTTTTCCCCCTCGGCTCTAACCGGATGTGACGTTTGTGGGCGGTCTCGTTGTTGCCGACTGTATCTATACCCCTGGCATCGCCTCTAAGTTAACTGACCAAAAAAACGCATAACATGTTGACCTCCATGCAACACTTTCACCATTGATATACTATATGATGCCTTTACCTAACTATATCTGATCAAATGTTGAGTCATCATCCTTCATAATCTTATCATATAAACACTTTATACAGTTCAGTAAAATCATAATGTACAGTATTTAGGTATTCAAATTTAAATAATAAGATCGGCTGCCTCATGTTTGTCTGATCCAGGCTGTGGTAAATAGCAAACGCTAACATTAGCTAGCTAGCGCTGGCTAGCCTATATCAGACCACACGGGCAAACGCTACAGCTAGCTAACTTTCATAGATATATATACATAGATACCACACCCTGGCTTGTGGGATGCGTCAATACCGCCGCCATCTTGCCTAGGTGCTCTGACCGGTTCAGACCTGTGTCAGACTCGGCAAAAATGCCACATTTTTGCTCTGCATTTGGGTGTACTAACGAAAGAAGTGTTAAAACCAAGCAGAAGGGAATAACATTCTACAGGTAAGACGTTGTTTTACAATATTTTACTGTTACGAACATGTTTAATGAGATATATATCTCAAAAAGTGATCCTTCTTTTAAGGTAATCAAGTAAAGTAACTGTCCTGATCTGGTCCTAATGCCAAATTAAGCTAAAGCTATGTCATACAACTTAAAGAAAAACGGTTAACCTTTATACAATATTACTTATAAAAGTATGATGCTTTGTCAAACAGCTATGTCAGTGTATGTGTTATTCCAAATTGTCAACTATCTGTTTCATGGCACCAACGTGACATACCGCAGTATAACGTTAGTAGTTAACTTGTGGCCTGAATTGTAACTACAAATTATGTGGAACTGCATTTTCCAGCACACATATTTTGTGTGTAGTTTCCCAAAAAACACAGAGAGGAGACGGGCATGGGTAGCAGCAGTGAGGAGAAAGGACTTTGTCCCAGTGACTCCTCAGTCATGTGTGGCTGTCACTTCAGACCTGAGGACTTCGACAGGACTGGGCAGACTCCTAAAAATAATACTAGCTACTGTACACTGTATTTTTTGTAAATATGACCTAATAATGTAAACAGTTCTGTGTCCAGGCTCCCATGAGCACTGTGGTGTTATACATATGAGATCAAAGCAAAATTTTGTGTAAACATGCAGCTCTAAGTCATTTATTTGCACTTGTACAGAACCAACATTTATTAATCAGAATGTTCAACTACACTGCAGCTCGGCACAACCCTGCTGATACACTATTTTTGCACATTGTGTGAAATGTGAATAAACATTTATAGTCAAAATTAATAATTAAATGACATCATGGTGGGCATTGTACATCTAGTAAAAAAGAGAATATTTATTACATGGGGAAAGTTTAGTTTAAATGTGTTGTAGAACTATTACTGTTACTTTATCGACATAAGATCAAATATTTTAGTATGAAAAGCTGCATTTTTTATTTAACCAAGTATTCTGTATCATAACTACATGTCTGACAATTGTAACAAAGCAAACCGCATGAAAATTGGTTGAGAATTCAGCGAGTAATGATGATTTTAATCATAAATAGTCTCCTGCCTCAATAGACATACATGCATTAGGCAGCGCGGCTCCACCTGGGCAAGATGGCGGCCGCGTTGACGTATTGCTCCAATGAGGAGCACCGTTGGATGCGGCATCTACGTATATATATCTATGGCTAACTTTAACTAGTCAGCTAATAGTGCTAATAGTGCTAATAGTTGCTAATGGTGTTACTAGCTACCGTTCGCCAATTACTCCTACATACAGTACTCGAGGCCTTGTCGCATCTCCAGCAGCTAGCTAAGCTAGCTACCCAAGCAAAACCCAAGATGTTGGACACAAACACTGGGCACATGTCAAACGCACGCCATTTGTTGAGTGACTACTGCACAATGAAACACCACGCAGCTAGCTAAGCTAGCTACTGGATAGCTGAAAAGACAGCTATCACTATTAGCAAATGCTGTGAGAGAACGTTTGACAGTTTCGGGCACTTGCTAACAAAATATGAACTGTGTCATGCGATAAACGTTCATTTGAAAGTAAATATTATTATCACTTAAAATAACAAGGGTGTACTGCAAACAGACGTTATGCATGCAGCTCACCTTCTCCATTCAGCCCAGAAGAGAAAACAAGAGAGTCTGGCTGCAGTCCTCCAGCATCAGGCCGCTTCCGCTGCAGGCTCCTCTCTCCCGCCTCCAGTGTCACAGTGTGTTCACACCGGGCACAAGGCGAATATTTTACTCGCGCCCGGTGTGAAAACACTGTCAGGATGCTCAGGATAGAGTGCCGAAGTCACGCCCCTTCCGGTGAAGTTCATGGGACCTTAGATCGGAAAAAATATGAATGGCAGTGAATGAGGAGAGCAATGTTATCTTTTGGTCCCGTTTGAGTTGTGACATGTCGTTAATGAATTTAAAACATAAATTTTAAGGTCAAGAAAGTCATACTTTGTGGTAAAACTGTTGAGATATAAGCTTTTGAAAAAACGTAATTAGAAAAACTACACAGGAGGCGGTCGCGTATGTGACGTCATAGCTTTCGTTCGCTTCCAGCAGCTTGGAGTGACTGTAACCTGACACAAAACACACAGACATCTTCAATCATAAATCGATTAATCAGAAACAGTGGAATTTCAGCAGGGAGGCCAAGCTGCAGGAAGCGAGCGAAAGCTATGACATCACATACGCGACCTCCTCCTGTGTACTCTTGAGTCTTTCTAATTAAAAAGCTTATATCTCAACAGTTTTACCACAGGAGGAGGTCGCATATGTGACGTCATAGCTTTTGCTCGCTTCCTGCAGCTTGGCCTCCCTGCTGAAATTCCACTGTTTATGAATGATATCTCAACAGTTTTACCACAAAGTATGACTTTCTTGACCATAAAATTGATGTTTTAAATTCATTAACAACATATTTAGATTTCATGTCGCAACTCAAACGGGAACAAAAGATAATATTGCTCTCCCCATTCACTGCCATTCATATTTTTTCCGATCTAAGGTCCCATGAACTCTACCGGAAGGGGCGTGACTTCGGCACTCTATAGGAAGTGCACGCAAGAAATTTAAAAAAAAAAGATCGTGTTGACACTTATGGAGGAAGAGGCTTTGTCGTTGATTTATATTTCATTAATCACACAAGAAACTTCAAAATATGATCGTGTTGACACTTTTGGAGGAAGTGCCTTTGTCGTCCTCTCAGAGAAAAGGGAAATGGCGTCTTCAGGTTCAGTGCCGAGTTCGGTTACGTCATGTGACTTACCAGGGAATATTTGAATAAAAATATTACACTGTAATAATACTGTTGAATACTGTGAAATCCTTGCATTTTTTTTACTGTGTTGCTGTGATATTACAGACCTTGTTGTGATATAACAGGGTTTTTTTGATTGCAGGATTTTACTGTAAAATAACAGTTAAATGCTGTAAAATCCAAGGATACTGTAGTTTTTACAGGTATTCATTGGGATATTACAGGGGAACTTAATTACAACAAATTACTGTAAAATAATACTGTTAATTATTGTGAAATGCTGGTAATTTACTACAGTGTGGCACTGATTCAAAAATATGTCCTCCATTAAGTGATGAACCAGGCTGAGCCATTTTTTGGTGGAGGTAGAATTAAGCAGGGACGAGACAAGGTTGGAAGGGAATTACTGTGATGCTGAACCAGCTGTGGATTACTCTATTGACAGCATAAATTCCCCCGTTTATTTAAGCAGGGCAGTTGCACGTTGAGGCAAATCACACTACATGTTTTAATCAGCCTTTCTGCAGGGCCAGAACCTGCGACTTCAGACTACTCAGATCCAGCGATCAGCCACAATGTGGTACTCACACTAGGGCTGCTCAACATCAAAAAAAGTCATATTGCGATATTGCCATTTCAATATGCATTACAGTTTCTGTGGTAAATGTTAATTTTTGCACTCCATTTTCATTGAAAAAATAAAAAATGGTGATGATTTTGCTGGTGTCAGTACCAAACAAGCTTGTTCCTTTATGTCTGGAATATGCTTTGTAGGCTGGGGCATATATAGCACTTTGCCATATTGCCATTTCAATAATATTTAAATTAACTGGATAGCTTCTATCTCACACTAAACTAAATGCTAGAAATTAGGGGTGTACCATATCATCTCACTCACAATAATACCGATAATAATGATTTTTAATATATGAAAAACTCATATCTTGATACTCACAATATTTCAACTTGTTGACATTTTGACATCATACTGTTACGCATGGCAACAACAACAACTCCGTGGTGGTTCCAAAAAGAGGAGCAGCTTCAGTAGAGTGGAATTAATTGTGGTGTCTCAGACTCTTTTAGTGACTTACCATTCAGAGGGAACTCATTCAGTGGCTCCTCTGGCAGCAGCACAGTGTCTCTCTCTCTCTCTCCTCTCTCACTGTGCACACACAGGAGTCGGTGTCATCAAGTGACTCTGTCATAAACCTCTGGTAATGTAAAACTACGTGATGCTCGCAGCTTAGCAAAAACTACATAAACGTGAATGTGCGATGGTTATCATAACATAACAGCCTGTTAATAGTTACAGCGTGATGATTAGAGGAGAAATGACAGAGCATAAAGGTCCAGGTGGAGAAAAATAACTCAATCATTTAGGATTTTGCTAAAAGAGAAGGACATTGCTTGTTGATTTATATATATATGAATCCATGGATATATTTTCTTTTTAAATTGGGAACAGTTTAAATGTGTAATTCGTGATAGATTTTATTTTGTTGAACTATTAATGTAGATTTGACTGAATATTTGAAGGCAAACAGTTGGGTTGACATGTAACACAATTTATTTTGTTGTAATTCTATGTTCTTATATTAATAATAATTTTTCTTTTTTTTTTTTTTACTAATTTGTCATATCGTCAAGAATATCGTTATTGCAAAAATACCCTGAAATATTGTAATACTTTTCTTGGGCCATACTGCCCATCTCTGGTAAAACCCCTGGTCAGTTATGTCTATTACAATTCCAATAAGTTTATTCAAACAAGAAGATTATGGCCCTGACAATGTTGACAAAAAAGAGGCAGGCAGTACTACTTTTGGCAATTTTATTATGAGTGGAAAAAAATTAAAATATAGAGTTGGGGTTGGAAAATGGAGACAGTAAGGTCCATCTGTTTTATTCAAACAAGCTCACTACAGTTTAAATTGGATTGTTTGACAGCAGCTGTGTGGGAATTTGGATCACTGAAATGTCCAAACTGCAGGCAGCTAACCAAAATTTCAAATATGCCAGAAATTCAAGCAGAAATTCAGCCCGATCCTCAAATTAGTCAGGGGCCATCAACTGGGGTTACAACGGCCTTTGTCTGGCTAAACATGTGCAATCCCAGTTACTATATCTTAGAAGTGGTGTGAAAATTCATAGCAATGACTGTGAAAAAAGTAAAAAAGTAAAGAAATCCTCATCTGATCAATGGACCTAAAATAACTGCTATATCATTAGCAATTTTAGTATTGTAATTCAGCATTTCACTGTCAACCGACTAGATCTAAATCAAAATGCCATTCATACCCTCACTCCATTTTGAAATTGTATCACCAGTCTGCCCTTTTGTGCAATCACTGACCTTTTCATGTGACTCACATTGTGTCAAAGATCAGAGTCGTCTCTGGTCGAGTGCTGGAGAAGCTCCATTTGCAAAAAAAAAAAAAAAAGACATTTTAAGAACAAAAAAGTTTCCCCCAACATGCAGCTGAATCAAAGCATCGAACAGCAGAAACTCAGCTCTAAAAACACATTTTGAGCAGTTGTTTCCATCAGACCTGTTAATCCCTAATAGATCTATTTGACATGAGCCTGCTCTATTAGTCGGATTTTAAGCCCTGAGCAAGAATTAAAGAGTAGTTTTTGGAAAAGCTGGAGGTTTAAGTACTGCACTCATTCTCTGCTCACTCTCAGCAGAGATCTTCAGTGTGCTGGTGAAGGTGGTGACCTATTTTGGCTGGAACCGTTGAGGTCACTGAAATCCATTAAAGGCTGAGATTTAAAAGTCAAGCAAAATTGATCAACAGAAATGTTGTTGTGAAATGTTGAATGTTGCCAACACAAAATAAAGGATGGATAACATTTCACAGAGAGTGACCCTACAACAGCGAGTCATTCATCTTCCTGAATTTACTTTTCAAAGTACGAACTGACACAAGACTGACATCCCTGACCCTTGTTCCCAAAAGCTGTACACGGCTATCTGAATCCCAGCTGGGTGCTACCAGTGTTGGGCCCTGAAGTCAGAAATGTTCTTGCACATAGTGGTTGTCAACAGGAAGTTAACTGACCCTCTAAGTTATGGCATTTATACCCACCCACTGGACATCGACTGGCCAGCCACAGGTTTATAAGACAACATACAGCTCTCATCACAGTTAGTGGCTATGTTCACTATGCAGCGTGTCCATAGCTCAGTCCTGTGATAAAAATAGTTATTGCAACCTAACTCAATGACAATGAAACTCCTAACCTAAGCAGTGTTTGCTGTTGTGCTAAGTTCACTTTTCTACAGATCCTCGAGCAAATTACAACTGTCCAAATACAAGGACAGGGCGACAATGACATATTGTTGTTTGCTGACTTTAGTGGAAACATAATGTGAAGATATTAATATAGCACACAACACTGTTATATATATATATATATATATATTTTTTTTTTTTTTTTTTTTTTTGTTAAGTTGTAATTTAAAAATGACAAAATAACTTATTGAAGGTTTTGTTTTAAACACATGAAGAGTGTTGTCTAATGTAGCACAACACAGGAATGATTGGTTTACAGTTGATAAAAATGATCAGCGTGATTGTTTTTCAGGTGATTTTGAATTTCTACATGTACCAAACTATGATATGGGTATTTTCACCACAAAAAAGCCAAACTTATAGTTTGGTTTTTAGCAATACTTTAACCCCCAAATTACCATTTGTACCTCAATTTCTCACCTGATGTTATGTTAAATTTGTGAAGAAAAGTTTTTGTTTTTGCATGCTTCGGATGAACGAAGAATGCAAAACCAGAGAAAACTCTTGATAAAATGAATTAATGGGAACCATGTTTAACAACCACAAAACTATATCGACACATCTGTTTACAAACTCTCACACAACTCTTGCAGAATAATCCAGGACTCATTTTTCCAGTCATATGCTCAGTAATTCCCAAATGCACACACTTTAACTAAAAAACCAAATGGAAAGTGAAACTTATTTATGCTCTCTTCAAAGCCAGACTCCATTGACAAAAACAACAATTTTACCTCACTGAACACAGGAGCTGCTGGTTCACTGCTGCTTCAAACATTTAGTTGTATTTGTGTTATTGTGTGACTTTGGTGTTTTAAAGGGTTAGCTTGGATTCACCATAGTCACACAATAACACAAATTAACTGTTGATCAAGACAGCAGTAGACCAATAGCTCCTGTGTTCAGGGAAGTAAAATTACTGTTTTTGTCAAGGTGGTCTGACTTTGAGAGAGAATAGGTAAGTTTCAGTTTCCATTCAGGTTTAAATATTAACATTTTTAGTGAAAACGCATGTGTTTGGGAAGCACTGAGCATACGAATGGAAAAACTAGACTTGGGTTATACTGCATGAGTTGTGTGCATTTGTAAATGGTTGTTCTGAATTGGAGCAATCAATGAAAATCTGGAGCAATTTGATCAAAGAATAAGTAAACAAAGCTTATAGCATTTGGCAATTCAGTACTTTGTGTTAACGACACATTTTGGTGAGTGCCAAATTATTTCGGTTCAATACACAGCTCTTAGCGATATATCTCATCATAAATCAGAAAATATTCGTATTTCTATCATGATATTAATTTGAACTGTACTGCCTAGTCTCACTAAGCAGTGACACTGTGAACACAAGAAAAATCAAAAAGCTTTCTCTGTCAAGTAAACATACTGTACACTATTTAGATTTCAGTCTTTGTTTGATGACACTGAGTGTTCACATATTTGTAACTGAGGTCAGTGTGCTGTCAGCCTGTTTGTTGTGGTGATCCTGGCCCTGTCTACCACACTGCCCTCGCCCCCCTGTTGATAACAGCCCTCACAGCTCTTGAGGTGCGGTTTTGCACTTCAGCTGCAATCTCCTGCTCACTTCAAACCATTGTCTCACCTCCTGCCGCGACCAGAGCTGTCACCTACATTTCACTCTCACCAACACCTTTCCCCCTGTCCCTCCAAAGCCTCCTGTCCCACTAGTCATTTATCACCCTGTTTGGACAACTCACCCCCTCCTCCCCCAGTCCTGTAGCAAAAGCATGATTTCTAATTAAACCTTCTAACTGTGAGGTTAAGAGCCAATTTCATGCACCTTACTCTTGATAAATAGGCAATAGCCCCTTCACTCCTCCAGTCCTTTCCCTATCTGTTGTGCCCAGGCTACTCTGGCATTACCAGTCTTTAGCCTGCTCCATTCCTCCGAGTTTCACCTCTCCCAGATAAGTTTCATCAGTAATAACATCTATTATTCATCTTTCTTCAGAAATGTCATTAATGGCGAGTCAATGAGGGAGCAATGAAGTGAAAAGACATGAGTACAGACCATTTATTGCTGAAATAATTCTAATAGGCACAATAGGAAGCACATCAATTCAAACCCCTTTCAAACACGTTTTATAAGCTTCAGGGTCCAAGTTTTAAACCAGCAAAACTATTCTGCAAGGGTTCAGATTTTCTTACGGGACTGTGCTCGAGCATTAATTATTTGGCTCCCATAAGATTCATTGATTCCCCCCGATGGAATGTTAAACATGATCCAAAAAAATGGCTACTCATTTTCTGAAAGTAGAAGAATAGGCAGAGGCATTGATTAGGGTCTTTGACGAATGGTCATGCCTGAAGGCTCTGTTGGACTGGGGATTAATTACTATCTTTGCTCTGGAAAAGGAAACATTGATCTGAGCGAGCGAAGAAAAAGAGGATTAATGACAGGCAGCTTTATGTTGATTAAGATTAAGTGAGACAGAAAAGATGTCAGATTTGAATGTCTGACACCTCAGAGTGGGATGATTAGGCCTTTCACTTTGAAGACTGCACACAAGTTAGATACTGAACAAGGCTGCTACTTTCAAACTGACCTGATTTAATTTTGTTCTATATTGCTAAAACATGTGTAACATAGAAGTCTACATTTATGTATGCAGCTGTGGCTCTTGTAACAGGCAAGATTTCTATGCATACCAACACGTTTGTTAGCAGTCCATCCAAATACCCTATATTTCCTGACAGTATAACGTCACCGTCTTCTACGTCTTAAAGCATTTATAACTGATATTTTTATAAAAACAATGTAAAGCTTCCCTCAGCTTTACAGAGCTTTATGGCAAGTTTCAGGTTATTGTTTAGCTATCCGGCCCACAACTTTACTGTTTTGGTAAACTCTCACTGCATTCATATCAACACATTGTCACTCCAACTTCGTATCGAAGTTTGGTCATGGACTTGCCAAGTTGAGATATGATGCACAAAGGACCCCTGGTGAGTTGGTTGTTGACGTTCTGGAACACTGTGTCAACTTCTGCCTGTTACATGCACTGTGTGTTTTCAAAATACATACATACGTTTTCACAGGAAATGTACACTTTGCATTTGCACCACCCTTCCTGGTCAAAGTCTGTGGTTGTTGGACCCATCCACAACACCTCCCGCCCTCCTCGGACTTTCACCCCCTTAACTTTTGTTGTTGACCTGTCGCATTTCCCCTGATGCCGCGGGGCACTGTTAAATGCCAACCAGTCATGTATTAGGCCGATGTGAAAGGACAGCTTTTTATATCAGTGTTTGACGCCAGAAGTCACTGACCAAGCGCCGGTATTCAGCAATTTCCTAGCGAGACGTTGTTCATATCAACATCTTGGCCATTGCATGCAGCTGTTTTCAGTTTTAAAAAAGCTCCTAAAACTCACTGTATTTTACCTGTTTAGCATCAAACAGCAATATGAAACAGTTAGCAATTAGCTGATAAACACAGTGAAGCCTTTAGCATTTAAAGAGTCAGATATTTCCCTCAGGAGTTGGTACAGAACAACAACAGAAGTAAAATACTGGACTTTCACCATGTAGCCCGAAACATTTACCCCTTGTTTCATTGTACTTAAAAAAGGATAGTTCAGATTTTTTTAAGTTGGGTTATATGGGGTACTTATCCATAGTCAGTGTACTATAGAAGCTTGGAGGGGTGGTAAGAGTGCCAACACAGAGGCTAAGCAATGTACTGTAACAAAAAAAAAAAGACAGTTTAAGTTTACTCTGTATTGAGAGTCACCGCTTTACCTTTCTGTCAGACAGCCTGTTCTGACCAGACTCCACTGACAAAAACACTAATTTTGGCTCACTGAACATGGGAGCTGCTGGTCTACTGCTGCCTCTATCAATTATTTTGTGTAACTGTTTGATTTTGGTGAACCCGCATTAACTCTTTTAAACACCAGAATCACACATAATAACATAAATAAATTGATTGAAGCAGCAATGTGTTCAGTGATGTTAAATCACCGTTTTTCTCAGTGGAGTCAGCTTCAGTTCCCAGTCAGAAATCTCTGTCTGATGGTAAGATAAAGCAGTGAAAATATCCTGAATATAGTGCACACTTGAAGTGATATTGATTTTTTTTTTTAAGGTTGGTAATTTTTTAGGTTTTGTTGCCGGCCCCTCTACAGCAGCACATTGCTTAGCTTCTGTGTTGGACTCCAGCCTGCCTCTCATAAAGCCCTACTTTAAGAGATTTGTACCATCCCTTTAAAGGATAATTTGGGTTGGTTTCTATTGGTAATTATAATATTATACTCACACTGTTAATTCTTGAGATCTGGGGATATAGTGAAATTGCTACAAAAAAATCCAATGGGCCAAAAACACCAGTGGCCTGATGATGAGAGAAGGCGTGAACAAGCCTTCAGCAGTTGACCCCGGTTATCTTAACCACTTTATTTGGAGATAAAACTGAAGGTGAGCTCACCTGAAATTTGTGTGGGCCAGAGTTGAACACAAAGTCAGTGTGTAAACTGTGATGGATGTTTACAACGGGCAGTATGGGTGAGAGCTGTGTTCCTTTTCTCTTCCAAATGGGTTTTTGCTAACCTGGGGGTTTGTTTACAGCCTGTGTGATCATCTGACAGCTCCTGTGCCCCGTTGGAGAAATTGTCTTGGTGAGTACAACACTACAGGAGTAATGGCCAAAACTATTAAAATCCCAGGTTGTAATAAATCTGCATTATCTTATAAACTCATTTATATCAACATATTTATATGCACATAATCCACATATCCTATGTTCACTGTTTCATTCATTTGTACTTGGGATGTTATAATCCTGAATCCTCTCACTTTTGCTGCAATGGCCCAAGTTCCCCAGCGAGATCAATATATGTAATCTTACCCTGTCTTATTACGATTTAATCTCACAGTCCACTTAGTGCTCACAGAGGTAATTTAGGAAAGTACACAGGACCCAGCAAGACGTTAGACTAATTAAGAACCAATGTTCAAATTTTGTTGACACACTATTCTTTTTTCCCCTCATAATAATTGGATTTGGTGTTATTTTGGATTATTTTGCAGTTTCGACACAAATCCTCCTCTATTAAAAGCACCACAGGGTCTCCACAGGGTGTAAGGTCGGCTTGAAGTACTTATCAGGTCAGGGCTTACCTCAAAAGTTGAATGAACCAAAATAACACCAGATGGCTGGAGTCTGCTTACAAACAAACAAACCAGATATCCTCTAGAAGTCTGTCTCATTTACAATTCACAACACGCAGACTAGTGCAAATAAAGTGATGACAGATTAGCTTCGCCTCTAATTTAAAATAAATTCTGTTAACCCGTTCAGATCCTCCGTCCAATCCAATGGACATATTTTTTTCTGGGATGTCTAGATCTTTGATTACTGTCACCTGACTCCACCCGAATACACAGACTTATTTGATGGAATGTCTATAAACCAATCACAGTGCTCCGCATCATCTAAAGTTGACTGCAGTAGAGCCACGCCCCCTTTTTTAACAAGTGTGGCCGACCGTGCAAAGAGGAAGCACAAAGCACATTTCAGTCTATGAATCATATTGTTAAAGTACATAATTTATATTTTAAAAGTTTTTAAATTAAACATGAAATGTTAAATTACTTATGTACGTATGTCAAAAAAATCATTTGAAAGATCTGTAGTTCATACTCAGGATTTTTTCAAAAATATCTGAGTGTCATCTTGTGATTTTTTGTTGAAAAAAGGTCTATGAAGATGATTTATTGTATTTATCTTATTGGATGATTTCTGTAAGAAGCTTCATCCATTGGAATGGGAAAAAAAATTAAAAATTAAGTATCCTAATAAAAACAACAACAAAAAAAGAAACAAAACGACAAATAATTTAAAAAACTGCTTGTAATTTATAAGTGCATTTAAGGTAGAAAGCCACCATTACAATATATTATTGTGTGTGTTTGGAACATAATTTGATGTTGATTGTGTTAAATGTATATCTACACATGTTCTGGATAATGATTTATACATTTTCCTTTTTTTTTTTTGGAGAAAATCTTCTTCTAAGATTCTTGCTCCTTTTACGAAGCTTTGCCCTTGAATGAATTGCATGACTCTCGAAAACTTCCTATAACATGAAATCCATTCAGAGCCCATTATGTGCTCTAAAAATTGTATGGATGTCAATCTGAAAATGCAGCTGGTATTTCTTCCCCCTATAAGTCATCTTCTGAGCGCTCAGCTGTAAAAGGGAAATCCTTTCACAGCGCTCTGTCACTGGGAAAGTGATGAGTCACAACCAGCAGATAATGACGGAGCCCATTTGGGAGGATAATTTCAAAATCTGTCATCAGAGAGAGAGAGAGAGGGAGATGAAGTTCACAGATTTATAATATAGTAAGATTCCCTTTGCCAAATATTCATTACCATTTTGCACTCTGTGTCCTTAGTTTTTTCACTTCAGAGGAAATTAAATCATATTTATTTTCTCTGCTGCTGTGTAAACACCAATAGGGTGACAAAAAATGACTCAAATAAAAAATGGACTGAATTGTAATTGCAACAGAAAAGCAGCGAAAAAACTGAATCAGCCAAAATACATGTTTCAGCACAAAAACAGCCAACAACAGCAGCCAAAAAAATGCTTATAATAAAAAGAGTAGTGCTATACTTTTGTTCATAATGGAAAAGTAATGTGCACTAAAAACTTCTGTGAGGTGCTGACCACTGTAAGTAGGTTCTGGAACAAAAGAACAAGCAGTTCAGCCCTACGCACATCTACCATCAATCTTTCTTATAAAATATTTTTCGCTAGCAGCTTTTAGCCTCACCTTCAGAGAGGCCCTTCTTCTTATCGCTCTTTGGCATGACATTCATTCAGACACTTGATCTGCTGTTCTCCGAATAAATCACAAGGTTGGACGAACCGTTGCAGTTTAAAGAGGTAGTCAGAGGCAACAATGGCCAGTTAAGCAGATAGTGTCGTGAGGGTCTCTTTCATAATGTAACACTATAATGGCTGGACTTCAAAAGAAATGAAGCCTGCATGTTTAAGGTTACATTTACTCTGATATCAATAGAATATTAACCCTTTGAACCTGATTGGTGCAAATATCACACCCTTACATTTCAGTCATGACTCAGGCAGACATAATTCACATACCGCTGCTGAATTTATACTTAGCAAGGGGTAAATGAGAATCCTACCATGCATAACTACGTCATAGGTTTTGATTTATAGTTGAATTTTATCTGTTGATAGCCCCAATGCAAAACTAATAGGATGGATACGGGATCAGGCCATGTACTGTTTTAATTATATTCCCCACAGCAACTTCATCATTAAGTTTGCGATATAGTCAATAGTGGGAACGTCCAATTTGACTTATTATTGAATACGAGGCTGCTCTGTGTAATGTTGTTCATTCAACGTTACAAGGAAGGTTTACAGTGAAAACAGCTTTTCTGGGTGCGTTAGTGAAAAGGTAGAAGACAACGGAGCTTTTTGACTTTCTTGCTTCATTTCATCTTTACTTTCAACAATCTCAGCGTCTGAAAATAAAGCTTACATAGCTGTAGCCTATGATGTAGCTACAGAGCATTTGCATGCACTGGAGCTGCTATACATATGCTGTAATCTCTTGATGCAGAACTTCAAATTGTAGCTTTTTGGAGTCTGATATCAAACTGTAATGAGCATAGACCTGATCAGTTTATAGGTCATGTTCTAAAACAAATGATGCATTACTCTTTCCAGTGGTAGTAGTATCTTCAATATTTGTTTTGGATAAATCTCCATAATTCCAGTTTGGTAAATTAATGCGATACAGTTGAAAGCTCCTTCAGGACCTTCCGTTTGCTGTTTTCTCAAAATACTTTTTTAAAGGGTCAAAAATGAGCTGCATCTCTTTAAACCCAGCATGGCTGGGAAGTCCCTATGGTAGGCTACCGAGCTCGCATGTCAGCAGATCCATCTCCATGACAACTGAGCCAACTTCAAACACTAATGATGAAAGTATAATGCTAATTTGCTGGAGTGCCCCTTTAAGGTCTTTCCTCATGATTACAATAAGTCTGTAAATAAAGACAGAAAAAAACTAAACACAAACAGCCCAGGGTTCAAAGAGGTCAATTAAATTAACCTGTCAAGGCAATTTAATGGTTGGATGTCGTGTACATTTACTATAATTTCCATTTCATTAGGTAAAGAAGCTTGTATTGAAATTCCGTATAATTCAGTAATGCTGAGGAAAGCCTGGGGCTGAAACATGTCTGTTTCCTGCTGCTGCTGTGCATCATTAAAAGTATTACATACTTATTTGTGAAAGCCGTAAACTTCATTTTCTAATTTTGTATTAAAATTCCCACAGCATGAATATCATTACATCAGTCTTATTCCTCTACCTGTGTACTTTACATCCGTGGGAATAAACTTATTAGTTTTTGTGAGACTGATGAGACTGTAGCAGGGAGGCAAAAAAACGAGGCAACATGTGGTCTTGTTATGATGTTACCCAGCAGTCCTATTGACTTGAAGTGTTTGGATTTTACCAGGTGCATGGCAAATCTCTTGGTTGAAATTATAACAGCCTATTTGCCATGTGGCCGACAGTGGCAGTTTGTAGTTTCAATTGAATTTTATCTCAGCAGCCAGCTATTTGCAGATCATTACACAGGGAGCACAAGCCCTAGATTGCCACTAGAGCGGCGTCGGCCTTGTGCTGGTTTGTTTGCTCATTTATTTATTTATGCTATTCAAATCTCAACACCGTTGCTGTTCATTTGGGATGCTAACAAACTGGTTCAAGGTTGTTGCAGTGGGACAAAACGAGAGAGAGAAAGAGAGAGAGCTAGCAGTGCATTCAGTGCCAGCTTGCTTCATTTCTGTGCTGGCAAGCTTTATCACACACCCACACTATGTTGCCATCATATAAAATGTTAATTTGAGAAGTGTAACGTTGTGGGACGAGGGCTGACTCAGTGCCAAAACATGCAGGGCCAGGACTGAGGAAGGCAAAGGCCAATACCAATGAACTGGAGAGATACACCGCTGCTGGTTTAACTGCCTGTGGACAGCTGGCCACAACAAAACATGCTCTGAACACAGATGAATATTACTCCAGCACTTTGACAGACAGGCACCAACTTTTATTTCTTCACAGGACTGACGCCTCAGTGTATTGTCGGGGCACACTTCTCTAAACCTGCACAGCTCCTTGGATGCTAGTGCTCTTGCCATAAACCCACAGTGTGCTGCAGTACAAATGTAACCCAGACTTACTTTCTTCACTTACAGTTAAACAGTCTCACATGGAACAATAGCTAACGTGAAGCTAATGTTACATCTTTGTGGAACATTTTCCCTTTTCAGTCGGCACACCTCCACAGATGTTGAGAGGCTGTCTAGCTTCAGCGCTGGTTGCCCCAGGGAACATCTGGCACCACCCACAATCTGGATTACTCCCCATGCAAATGTGGTAGAAGAGGAGGATTTCAAAATCATCAGGAGAAGAAATAGTGCCGATTACAGGTCCACAGAGGAGACAGTTTTTATGGTTGACCATCCATGAATTCATGTGGAGGTATATGCACTAAATAAATGAAGTAATATCCAAAAATGCAGCTTTACATAGACAAATAAATGCAACTCCAAGGCTCGTGTGAAGGGTCAGGTAATATTTTTGCACCTTTAAAAGTGCTTATAATTTTAAAGGTTTGAATTAGTTTTATTTAAAGCCGCTGCAAAGAACTTTTAACTGGATATGCAAAAGTCTCTCGTTTCTGCTGATGTCTGTGCGTGACCTACAACAGCAAATGAGACTATCGGTGTGAAGATAAGCTATTTCTATATAGTGTATATCCATACCTTTAGGAAACTGTCTCCGGGTCCGCCTCAGGTCGCTTACAGGACGAAGCGATTTACGGCACTCAGAGGCACACTTCATCTTACCTAGCTGCTTACATTTATAGTGACTCTTATAAATGGTCGCTATTCCTCCTCCTCGACCCAACATCTGTGGGGAGTTAAAACAGCAGCAATCATCGAGTAAAAGTTCTGTGAAAGCACTGGACTCACCAACAGCCGGCAGGTCCACGGCGTTAGCTGTCTGGGGAGCCACACACAGAGGCTGCAGGTTTCGCAGATTCACCCTACACCAGCGGGGACGAGGAGAGCAGGGGCCGTGGGGCTGGAACACCTCATCCGGGCCGACAACAGGTATCAGCCAGGCGTCAACAGGGTCCAGTGAGTGCCAAGAAATAAAGAGGCGAGACACCGCTCCATACTCAGTCCAAGAAGCTGTGGAAGTGCTCGCCTTCAGCCTTACCAGCCGACCGCTGCGTTTACCCCAGCGGCGGTGGCGCTTATGCCAGAGAGGTGGAGCTGGGGCGCGGCAGAGGTGAGCTGGGATCCCTGATAGGAGCGGGAGCAAAGTTTTCCCGTCTTGTTGTTTCATTCATCCCCAAAACAAACACATGCGCGAGCCAGGTAAGCATCTTTACGACAATACGTGCTAGAGCTCATGGGAAATGTAGGCTTCATTCCGGCAAAACACTACTGCTTTTGTCCACAAAATCAACTCAAAATGAAAGTTCCTTGTAGGGGCTTAAAATATTGCTACTGTCATGTAAAATCATTTAGAGTCCAGTTTTATTTATTTAATATTTCCATTTCATGTTCCTCAGTTTAGCCACTTCTATGATCCCTGAGCTGATAAGGCTACAGGACAAGTAAAATGAAGAGGTTGATCAAAATGATGATGATCAGTGTCATAGATACTAATATAAATATCAACACTGCCTACTGTAGAAATGATAAACATCACACTGCTTTATGTGTTGGCACTGAATGTTGCCACTCAACATAAATTGCTAATGCAGATCAGCTGCATATGTGTGCATATCCTCCATCTGTGTGAAACCGGTGATGTCTGAGTGTCTGTTGCTCTCTGTCTTTAACTGTACTGCAGACTTTTGGCCCAATGGCCTGGCACCAGGTTTGAGATGCAACAGGCTGGAAAAAATGAGTAAAAATCCAGTACTCTGATGTTTTACTGCATTTAAACAGAAAGATGAACAGAAGGAGAGTTAGACAGACAGATAGTTAGATGTACTGAGCCCTGAATAATGCAAGACTGGTGTGTTTGAATTTCCTTTATCACAAGAATATTCAAAGATTGTTTTACATTTAAAATCAAGTTGCTTTTCCCTGTCATGTTTATTTTTAATAGCCACGCCGGTGGCGTAGTTATTGATGGGAGTGCCAGCCAGACTGCCTGTCAGTCAGTTGATCCACGTTGGTTCAGACTAAAATTTCTCAAAAGCTATCAGATGGATTGCTATGAAATTTGATAAAAATATTCATAGTTCCTGGATGTTTAGTCCTAAGGACTTCGACGATCCCCTGACTTTTCCCCTAAGCCATCAGGAGGTTGACAACCTTGATAACCTTTAGAGACATCTATGGAAATTGGTGCCGAAGTTCATGTTCCCCCTGGGATGAATTATAATAATAATCAGGTCAAATTAAAATGCCCGGTCACTTTGTGGGCAGAGCGGGTGCCCCATGTACAAAGGCTATCTGTGGGTTTCATTCCAGCCCGTGGCCCTTTGCAACATGTCATTCCCTCTCTATCCCACCTTCACACTTAAAGGTGTCCTGTCAATAAAGGCCAAAAAAAAATCTTTAAAAAAAAAAGAAGAATTTTGTCCAATTTTGGTCTTGTGACCAAATACCTGCAAAAGTAATGACATTCCCAACTGCCTCCCTGCTGTGTTTATGATTTGATATTAGCCTGCTAACACACCAAAGTAAGATGGTGAACAGGTAAACACATTATACTCATTCTAAGGATGTTAGCATGCAAATGCGTTTAACTCAAAGTGCTACTGTGCTGGCTGTAGACTCTTAAGGCTCAACTCATCACCCGGACATGCATGCAGTTCAATTCATAGTACAATTGAGGGTCCACGTCAGCTCCTAGCAGTAAGTGGGAGGGCTGGGGGTGAGCTTACCATCCTCCTACCACCGACATCAGGTCAAACTGAAACTAAGAAGACGCCGCTGAGTCTGGAGTAATAGTCTCTTGAATACGATTTAAAACTAACTTCATCATGGTACAGAGGCTGTGGCTGGCTTGACCGTAGTCTTTTGGACTGGACTAGCGTGTGGAACTAGTGATTGTAGCATGTGCAGTCTGCGCGCTTGCTATGGGTACAGTCCGTGTGGTCACAAAAATGGGCTGCACACTGACATATGTATCGAGGTCATGCAGATCCTCGCGGACATGGGTGAATTTTGACATATATGTCACACAGACTAAAGGGGACCTTGTAGACACGCCGATGTGGTATGAATTGGCCTTTGGTTTTGTTGTACCTGTGATTTGGTGTCATAATAATTTTGTTGACATTTGTCTTTCCTGTTCTGTTTTTATTATTATATGGATTGTCTGTATTTTTGGGTAATTGGTGACCTTATTGAAGAGGATGCATCTCAAGCTGGCTTGACAGTAAAATGCGTCAAATATATTGGATAGAATATGTAGATGGACAAAATAGATAGACAGATAGTAAGCTAGTCAATAGCAATAGACAGACAAATCAATGTACAACTTGTAAGTCTGCTGAATAACTGACTAATTGACATAATTCTCACTGATATGCACAGATTAACAGCTGATTGGAGTTGCAGGCAGATGGCGCTCGGCTCCTCCTCGCCAGCCATGGCTGAGGGGAGGGAGGAGGAGAGAGACAGAGCAGGGCTACGTGCACATGACAAAATAGCTCCTAACAGCCTCCCAGCTGGGTAAGACAAATGGTGGGACTGATCAAGTCAAGTCAAGTTTATTTCTAAATCAATTTCCTGAAAAAACATCTGTGACAAAGAGCTTCACAGACAATAAACACAGATAAAAACAAGGACACAGTGTCACAGACAAGACGCAGAGTGAATGATGCTGCTTCAGTGTGTTGTCTATAGATGTACCATATGCCTCCTAATGGGGATGAGGGGGTAGATTGACTAATCATGTGTGTGTGAATGAGTGAATAAATGAATGATTATGTGAGCGAATTACTTTGTGGATCCACAAGGGGCTCTACATCAAAAAACAAACGATAATGAAAGAGGGACAAACAAGAACAAGAGCACCGCTAAGTCCAACAGATGGGGTTGGAGCTTGTGTTTGGGGATGGAGAAGCTTTGTGTTTGTGTGTGTGAGGGGATGAAATGACATTGCGGCCCACTGGAGAAATAAGTAAATGACAGACTGCAGGCAAGTAGATAAAGGGAAACGAAGGGCTTGGGCTGATGCTGTTGAGGGAGGAGGCATTGTAGTGGAGGGCAGTCAGACGGACTCCTGAAGTGCTTCTTGGCATGCCTCAGTGGAAAGAGCCACAGACTGAAAGTGCTCCATTGCATTGACATTTTGTCATCGAGAGGGTGGAGGACATTGTCCATAATAGCAGACTGCGAACATCGTTTTCTTCACCACTACCCTGAGTGAGTCTGGTTCATTCCTCTGGCAGCACTGGCTTTTCTCACCAAGTTGTTCCTAAATGTGTGTCCTCTGAAATGATACTGCGCCCCTCCAGCAAACACCCTCAATCCTGTCAGAAAAGCTTATGGACTCAAGTCTGACAGGCACAGGATTAGTGCCGAACCAACTGGTTTAGTAATCAATGATCAATAGAAAGTTAATCGACTTAAAAGGAGAAAATGAATTGATTAATCCTCTAAGCAATTTCTCAAGCAACACATTCTAACAGTCAAACCAGCAGCTCTGTGAGGCTCCACTTAGGCACAGTGGGGCTGAGAGCTAAATGCTATTGTCAGCATGCGAACATGGTCAAAGCAGGGTTGGAAGATATGGAGAAAATCAAATGTCATTATATTTTTTACCAAATACATCAATATTACAACGAAGGTTGACTGTTGGTGCTTTCACAAAGTATTTACACAATGAGATTTTAGATTGAAAAGATTCCCAGTAATGTGGATATAATAACTGAATTTATAAAGTCAAATAACAGAAGAGTGAGAACAGTTTGGTGAATTCAGAAAATTACATCACTTTACTGTAATGCAGCCAGGAAAAGACGACACTTACGATATTACAATACTCAAAATCTTAGATGATATTCAGTCTCATATCACATTACTGACATAATATCGACAACTAAAGGCTGTTGGACATCACTGCTATTGCAGGTATACAGTCATAAACAGCATCCTGAATGTGATTTGCTTTTTTTCTGTTTCATGACTGTTAACATATTCTGGTTCCGGACTGAAGACCGTCTCCTTGGGCTCTTAATGTACATGTTTTTGACATTCTAGAGACGAAATGATTGACTCAACCAATCAATAATGGTAACGGTCATTAGTTGGAGTCCTACAGTGGATACGTATCAAATTTTTGGTATAACCTGTAGGAGCTTTAGTTGTTCAAACATTCTGGAGTCAGAAATAATCTCTTTGGTTGGTTAAAACCTCAGTAGGTGGAACCAAAGATTGAATCCAAGTTAGTAAACTGGAAAAAACATGAATGGAAAAGACTAGAATATGCAACATCCTGCAGAAATCGTTATTCATTTATTCATCATAGTTTTATTATTTTTTAAACAGTTTCAGCAGGTAAGCTCATTACCTATTAGCCTGTGTATTTACTGTAGCTTGACATTCCATCATAATTTACTTCATGTAAATGGTACTTTTCAGTTCACAGGCATTAGAAGCAGTAATAATAAATATAATGAAATATTCATGCATGTATCTGTCTCTTTCCACTAAGGTTTAACTCAACCACATGTATTATTTCTGCCTGAAGAACAGCTCTGCCTCTGTGAAGCCTGTGTCAACTCAAGAAGAATAGTCTGCTCAGTCATTTAATGAATTACGGGTCAGTAATCCAGTTTTCTATCAAAGTGGCTCTCCGAGTGCTCCGAGGATTGGACTTCCTCCACATGGTGCCTGAGATCAGGGGCTTGTCCAATCAGAAATCTACCACCAAAGGTGAAAATTACTGTGTTCTAGCTGGTTCGAGCTCACAAATGTATTCTTATGCCCCCAGGACAGTTTTGTCTGCATTGGTAAGCAGCTTCTGTTTTCCATGGTCAGAAGCAAGAAAAGTGCTTCCATCTATCAGCAGTGATGCCACACCAACAAACAGCTCCGAGGAGATATTTTTACTGGGATTATTTGAGGCCAAGAAACTCAACCCGATATCAATAATAAAGTAACTCATATAGTTTAAATTAAGTTAGAGTAATGAATAATTTATTATGAGGCGCAACTTCAGACAAATATACTGTAGTAATAGTCATTAACTGGTCTCTCATTCATTATAAGGGAAGCTTCTTTGGTTTTGTTTTGTTTGTTTTTTTCTGTGCTGTTTTTGAAAGGTTTTAAGAGCTGTTTATGGCTACAATTAATAATGATATTTATTAGGGTGAAATCTGTTTATTTGATTAATGGTTTAGTCTACAAAATAAAAGAGAATAGTGAAAAATGCCAATAACAAGTTCACAGAGCGGGCCGCACGGTGGTGTGGTGGTTAGCACTGGGGATTAGGTTAATTGATAACTCTAAATTGTCCATAGGTGTGAATGTGAGCGTGAGTGGTTGTCTGTCTCTATGTGTCAGCCCTGCGATAGTCTGGCGACCTGTCCAGGGTGTACCCTGCCTCTCGCCCGATGTCAGCTAGGATAGGCTCCAGCCCCCCCGCGACCCTCAAGCGGATGAAGCGGTTAGAAGATGAATGAATGAATGAAGTTCACAGAGCACACAGTGACATCTTTCAAATTGTTGTTTTATTTAATTTTTTTTTTTTTTTTTTTTTTTTTTTAAATAAAGCCCAAAAGGCATTCAACAGAGTGCTGTAGGGATGCAGTTGTATTGTAGGCAGTCCTGGAAGTTAGTGTCATCCTGGTTCTCTTATGAAAAAGCCAATAGGATTTCCCATTGAATTTTGGATTACTGCAAACAACAAGCTCTGAAGCAAACAAAACTTTGACGTTTTGTTCCGCAATATCTTTACAAATTAACACTACTTTTATGATTTTTTTAAAGGTAAATGCAATCGGCAGAATTAAAAGGCTAACATTAGTCTATACAGGGTTCCCGCACATTTTCATAGACAAAATTTCAAAACTTTTCCATGACTTTTCAAGGACCCCTTAAAAAAAGTCCTACTTGCTCAGTGTTTTTCAAACATCAGATTCAAACTTTATTAAAACATAATTTCAGCTAGCTAGCATACATGAAGAGAGACGGAAGACAAAGAGAAAATGAAGAAACGTGATGGTAAACAAAATGTTGCCAAACATCAATGCATATTAGAGCTACTTACGTCGACAGATTCAGAAAATAAATTTGCCGTCATGTTACATTACGTGGAAAGTTATCCAGGGAATGTAATAATTTCATGACACACAACATAATTCCATGACTTGATGGACATGATTTTTACTAATTCCGTGATTTTTCCAGGACTGGAAAATGTGACTGTGAAATTCAATGAGTTTTCCAGGTTTTTCACGACTGTGGGAACCCTGTCTATAAACGCACCACACGACAGTTGCATGACGCCACCACAATGCAGCTATAAAGTTGCGTATGACGAGATGATGTTCTGTCTTGTTCACAATCACCTTGCTGAAGATACTTGAAGACCTAAAGATTCACGAGTGGGATATTTACTGATGTATTTTATGTCATGAAACAAAACATGAAATAATAATTGATAATTGATTAATGACCTAAATGATTGTGAATGACAGTGATTGTTAAAATTGGTGCTATTTTTTCTGCTGATCAACTAACCAATTCATCAACCTATACTTTCTCCTCAAAGTCCAAGGCTGCTCTAATGGAAGCTTCTTCAGTTTGTGCTTTAAAATAAAAATCACATTTTCTATATTTTATCATCTATTCATAAACATTTCTTAACAACATACATCCACATTGAGCCTGGTTTTAACAACAAAATGTCTATCTTACATTGAATGTTATTCCCCTCCTGATCTCTCCTGAACTAACCAGTGCTGTGTTCATGTAAAAATGCCTGCAGCTATTTTTCTGTCAGGGAGTGTCTTTGCCACCAAGTGTCACTGTTGCAACACTGTGCTGTTGCCTCTAAGCGCTCACCCCGTGTTTGTCTGAGGAGAGGTGGAGGGGGTGGAGAGAGATAGACAGACAGACAGAGAGGGAGAGGCAGCTGCTGGGCAGATCATCAGTCTGTCTCTTACTGTAGTCGTCTTCCTCCTCTCTCGCCCTTTCCCTCTCTCTCCCATGGCTCTGCATGCCCCAGAAACAAGGTAGTTCCGTCTAATTGCTCTAATGGCGTCCCATCCTCATTAGACTCTTGACCTTGGCTGTGCGTGATAAGAGTAGGTCAGTGTGGATTAGAAGTGGCCCCCTAGGTCTCCTCTACTTTCCCAGTTACCAGTCAATACCTCCGACTCAATTCAGTCCCCTGAAAAAAAAGTGTTTTCTCATTTGAAACTAGGCAGCATCAAAGCATTTTTCTGTCCGTCCCCACTGGACATGTTGAGTCTGGCTTCGCATGCAAGTTTTAACTCAAATAAGTGACAGCACGTATACCTGGAACCTCTGACTATACCTTCATTTATTAATCTGTTCTACTGATATTGGTTTGTTATTAGAATTATAGTCAAGAGCAACAGTATGTGTGACACATCATAACTGCTTTGTGGTGCTCTCAGTGCTGTATTGTGTTGTACACTAGTATTACAGCTAAATGTGTACAACATGGAAACCAGACAATCAAATGCACTATATTATAGAGTTGCACCAATAAATCGGTCAGGCCAAATTATCGGCCAAAATTAGCTTACTGCAGATACTGTATGCTAGATATACGTAACAAGAAATTGCAGCGGAGACAAGGTTTAACGTAATTTAATAGTGTCATGTCACAAAATTTAGGACATCTGTATCGAGATCATTTATATAAGTTGTATGTTTATGTTAGGCCTGTTACAAAGTACTTTTGATGGACAAAAAGGATATACTGTCCCATAAATACCTGCGCTAAATGATATTATTGGCATTTTGAGATCATTTCATACCACTGATATAATGATAATATACTAGCATTATAATGCAAGATAGTGCTGTACCTTGAAAGTTGGAGATTCGAATCATCAGTTGGAAACCCCTTAGTCTGTTTTTTTTGTTTTGTTTTTTTTGCTAGTGGGTGGGCTGTGCAGTGTCCTATTGTGGGCGTTTTGGTCCCCAGATTTTGCTACGGAGTGAGCGCTCTTGACTTTCATTATTCTTTGGTATGGAGGTGTTGAAGCGGCACAGAAGGGGAGATACTCTGCACCATAATGTTCTGAAATAACAATATCCTCTATCTTCTGCTTGGAGGCGAATTAACAGCTCACAAATCATGACATCATTAGTCATTAGTCATACTTCTACTGTTATTATACACATATGACTATTGTCACACATGTATACTGCCAGATATTAATACATACTTTCAACATATTGTACCACAGTAGCCAGAACTATAACTATAATATTATTACTTTCAATAATGTTGTTGTAACCTACTGTCATTACCTCATCTCTCTCTCTGTCTCTCTCTCTGTCTCATTGTGTCATGCGGATTACTGTTAATTTATTATGCTGATCTGTTCGGTACGACATCTATTGCACGTCTGTCCGTCCTGGAAGAGGGATCCCTCTTCAGTTGCTCTTCCTGAGGTTTCTACCGTTTTTTTTCCCCGGTAAAGGGTTTTTTTTGGGGAGTTTTTCCTTATCCGCTGCGAGGGTCATAAGGACAGAGGGATGCTGTATGCTGTAAAGCCCTGTGAGGCAAATTGTGATTTGTGATATTGGGCTTTATAAATAAAATTGATTGATTGATTGATTGACAAATAGTTAATATGACACAGTCTCAGGTTTTTGTTAGATATCTAGTGTCAGCAAAAATGTTGCATTTCTCTGATCTATTGTTAGCGCTGTTAGCTTGTCTACTACTGTATATTGAATTAATGCTGCTGCAACACTGAAAATTCTGCTGAGCTACCGGTAAGCTACGCTGTGTCATCTTTGAAGTGTTTTATTTTATTTTATTTTAACCCTGCAAATAGGCAGGGGTGTAGAGAAAAAGAGAAAAGGACAGTCATTGCGTAAAAGTCTTAAAATGGTTGGGAAAACCCTGCTATTTAGTCTGTTCATGTTGGCTAAAATGTTGGTCACATTCTCATTCAAACAAATGCGCATGTAAACACAGTTGGTAATATTGAAGTCAACAAAATGATCAAGGTCATGCCCATATATCATATGATAAGTGGAAAACATATTTATTGTGACAAGCCAAGTTTATGTAATTACTATATACTGTTATACTGTTATATACCAAAATCTCAATATCATCAATGGGTTAAAACAACAACAAAAAACAAAACAAAAAAAGGTCATGCTACAATGTATTGTCATAGATGTGAAAGTGCTGCATTGTGGTTTAGACCATTGAAAACACTGATATCATTCAGCTTTTTGAAACTGTCACTGTGATTATGTTCATTTTCATCTTGCAATTATTTTCTAGATTAATTAAATGATTGTTTTGTCTACTGGAAGTCTGAAAGGTGAAAAAATATCCATCACAGTTTCATCAAGCCCCAGGTGATTATTTTATTTCTTTAATTTAATGTTTTATTTGGGACCAGTAAATAGCGTGAACCAAGGCCAGATACCAGAGCATTTATCGGCTAAGTCAAATATGCCGTTCCTCGATGGACCTTTAAAACATACAAACATGCCATCAAAATGCTTGTTTTGTCCGACGGTCCAGATGTACAAATATTCCATTCATCACATAAAACAAGGAAAAACAACAAATCCATGCTGAGAAGGTAATGCTTGCCTTTATTGCTATATTACAAATGATTAATTGACAATGAAAATAGCTTCCAATTATTACCCCCGCCAAGACGGAGGCTATCCCAGCTGACATTGGGTGAGAGGCGGGTACACACTGGACAGGTCGCCAGACAACCATTCATGCTCACATTCACACCTATGGGCAATTTAGAGTCACCAATTAAAGCTGCAGTAGGTAGAAAGCCTGAAAACGGTTGATTTTTGAGTCTCATCTGAGTTAGGTTTCGTTTGTCTCCGCCCTGAGCCCCTCCTACCAGACGAGCACGCGAGTATTTTATCCTACTTGGTTCTATTTCTCCCTCTCTGGGAGCCTCGGCTCTCCCTCACCGCGCAGCTGCCCTCCCCATCCCTCCCTCGCGGCCGTGCACATACTCCCGAGCCTTGCTCTCCCTCTCCGCACAGCAGCCCTCCCCATCCCTCCCTCGCAGACCCGCACATACTCCCGAGCCTCGGCTCTCCCTCACTGCATAGCAGCCCTCCCCGCACATACCCCCGAGGCTCGGCTCTCCCTCTCTGCGGAGAGCCCTTGGCTCCGCTCCCACGGCCGACCCTTGCGCCCTCCAGCCGGGCCCGGCCCCACCTCACCCTTCCCCTCCCTCCGGGGCTCCGGGGAACCAAGTTCTGTCTTCCTTTTTTGGGTTTAGCCATGTAGGCAGTTGTAGCCAATGCTGGAATAGCTATTTTACCTGGTGCACTGCTCGGCATTGCCGCTTGCTCTCCCCTTCTGCCGGCGGCACGGGAACGAGCATATGGAGTAGAACAGCCAATAGGAACGCAGTGGTCTGAGCTGACCTTTGATTCGTTGATGCACATCGGCACGATACTGATTCTTTAGAGGCTGAACACAGAGCCATGTGTGTTCCATGTGTTTCTGCACCAGTGAGGTGCAGAAACCTATTGGTTGTCTCAGACCACTTGATTTACATTATGCTTAGAGGATATTATAAAATTTTTACTCAATTATACCAAAACAATGTTGCCTACTGGAGCTTTAAGGTATTAAGAGGTTTGCTGCTGTATTAATGTTCTGAATAAGTATTGCACCTTTAACTTCGTGAGATAGGGCATTTTGCCATTTTGCCTTGGAGGAGGTCTGTCATCTGCAAGTGCCTTTCTACTTTTTCTTTCAATTGACCAGTCAATCAATCAATCAATGGACTAATTATTTCAGCTGTAGTCATAAGCTTACTGCTCTGTTACATGGCCAGCTTATTGTCTGTCATGATAACCGGAGGTACAATCTTCTTTCCTCTTTTGTTTCAACAATAACAAGCTAGATATAGATACCAAAATCAGTAGCTATACTTGCTATAAATGTGCGGCTCATGAAAATCACTGGAGACTCTGCTATCACCTGGGAATCAGAGTATTTGGACAGGATATTTGATTGAAAGAGATAACAAAACTCAACCAGAGGCTTTGTAGAGAGGCACCAGAGAGGACTGTAACAGATTTTGTCAGAGAAACAGTACAAAGAGTAGAACAATAGCAGCATCTTAATTTTGGACAAAACCCTAAACAATCAGGAAAGGACCTGCACTCATCTGCAAGACATGTATCAGCTTCTGGTAGCAATGCAAAATGATTTGTTGCCAGTAATTTAGCCACACAAATGGTAAAAACAAAGAAATGTGGGTTTCTGTAATAGGACAGGTCGTAATGAAAGGATGGAGGGGAAAGGCGACACAAAACCTTGAAGTGCTCGCTGTAATGATCCTTCACCGTGGGACATAATATTCACACCTTTTCCAATTCGTACCTCATCTCAGCTCTAACAGAGTCTCTGTTTGAGGGGGTGGAGGACGGCACAGCGGAAACTGTGGCAAACAGACAGAGATAGACAGAAAATGTTGAGCTGTAACCCCTCAAGACAAAATGTAACAACTACATGAAAAAGACTGCAGTGGAGTATCTCTACAGGCAAAACAGCGATAATTTGGCTCCATAAGACCGTTATTAGACTCCTATCCACCTATGCAATTACACTTAGCCTGGCTAAGCTCCCCGGGAGTAACCACTCCCTCATTCTGCCTCATCCTCAGTGTACCTAGAGGATGTGTGTGCCCGTGCACATGAGTCTGTATGTGTGTATACATAGCAGATAATCGTTCTTGCCTTTATGTGGCTAAGCATGTATTATATCAGAGAGAGAGAAAGGCAGATACACAAAGACAAAGAGAGACAGTGAACCACAGAGACTGAGTTGGATTGCATCAAAAAACACCAAACGGCACTTTCATCCTTCAAATTCAGTCCCTCAGAAACACAGTGCCGGGCAATCCTACCAGCACTTCCTGTTTGCAGAAGACCTCTGCTGCTGAGTGCTTTGAGGCTTGTGATAAACAAGTGTTAATATGCTACCTCTGCTAGAAACTCCAGCTTAATGAAGGATTTACTTCCTATGACCAGCGCTGACGAGGGACCCAGTGATTAAGAATACTTGCGGCCTTTGGCTATCATTCTGTTATGGCTGACCCTTTTCTTCTGGCAGCAATGTTTTCAAACTCAGCATTAATTAATTGTGACTGTATTCATTCTGTGAAAACCAAGACATAGAAGGGAAAAAATGGCATAACGTCATAAAATAATGGGCTGAGCAATTTAAGAGACAATCAATCTGTATAGGCTCCTGTTGCTCAGAGGTACTGCTGTTCATTTATTCATCACTCTCTCCTCCATTTTCATCCATTCATTCATTCGTCAGACTTTAAGGCATGCAGGCATTCTGTAGGAATGATATTTAACTGAAAATGTCAACAGCAGAATGGGAAAGGTCTTCTATGTGAGGCAAGACCAGATGATAATACATTAATAACACCATTCTAAAATATTTATGATCTAAAGACATTTTAAATTTGCTCAGTGGCACGCCAGTCCTTAAATTGTGTTGTTCAACTTGCTTCATATTATATTTAATTTGCATCAGTGCATTTATTGTTTATCTCTTCTTTTTTTTTTTCTGGAGACATCTGGAATAAAAGCAAAATGCTTCAACAAACAAGTGAAACACCGCCTCGTCTCATTATACCAAATCAACAGGGAGCCAAACTGTCTGACTAAATTACATCTTGCAGAAATGACATAAGAAAGTCCCTACACAAATACAAGAAGAAGGAAAAATAAATGAATTATCGCTTCAATCACACTGTATCAGAGGAGAAGTGAAATGGTTTGCACAACAGTTTATGGCAAAAAACAACAACAAAAAACAAACATGAAGCAAGATGATGTTCTTGCTCAAAGAAAATAATTTTGGGCTAAAAATGACAGAACTGAATGATGCTTTAAGTTGGGAAATTCCCCTTCCCTCATGCTCTCTGTTTCAGTCTCTCTCTGTCAGTTGCCAGGAGATTTTTTTTGTTTGTTTTTTTAAGTGTTATGCTTTTTCTCCCTCTTGATCTCCTCCAATTTGCAGTGAAGACATTTCCTGTCATGCAGGAAGGAGAATTCAAGACAATTATCAACACTCGTACATGTTAAATTCACCCTCTGTCAAATATTTTTTAAGGTGACCGCACCATCATTTAAGAGTCTTTTCAAGGCATTCAGTCCCACATCACTGGCAAAGCATAAATAAATAAAATCTATCTTCATCTGCTTCAGGAAGGTGAACCTTTTGATACCTTGCAGAAGGGCGGAATATTAATACTGTGGGAAACAAGTAAACAAGCTCTCAAAACAAGGGAGGGAAGTGTGCACTCTTACTTGTTGATTACAGCATGATCTATATGTGTTTGTGCGTGACAGGGGGTTGCTGTGTGTGCATGTGTGTGCTTGCATGTGTGCGTAAAGGTGTGTGCGTGTGCAGAGGGGAGATGGACAAACCCAGGGGTCCGTTTATCTACGCTGACAGAAACAATTTACAGCACTGCCAAATAGGGAGCATGAGCCCCTCACACACAGAGTGAACTGGAGGGGAACCAGACAGAGAAAGCAGGAACAGTGTAGCATTAAGAAAGAGACCTGTAACACTCTGCTGCTGCTAATAACACCAGACTGGGGATGAGATGAGTGACCCACCCATCCATCCATCCATCCATCCATCCATCGTCTCACTGATTACCTCCACCAAGACATGATGTATCCGGCTCTTTCTGTTTGTCTTTTAGGATGTCTAATAGAAATGTTAAAAAAAAACTCTTGGCCAGGGTGATAAGTTTTTGTGGCAAATGTAATCATTCTTTTTTGGTCTGTTACTAAATATTAAAACATATTCTTTAAGTGCTTGTGATGACTCATCATTGTAGATCTGCTTTCAGTAGAATTCAGGGCTGCACAATATGCAAAAAAAACCCAAACAAACATTTTGCCACTATTTTGACGGATATTATGGGCAGGATGCACCATATATAATTACATATGAGTTGCGATGGCAATTTCTGCAGTTCAATTTCACCAATAAAATAAAAATGATGATGATGTGATTTTTGCTGGGTCTCTAATAAACAGTCATGTTCACTTACATCTGGAATATGATTTGTAGGCTGTGGCATCTCTGTAACACCACAATGAATGTATGTTGTGATACATTTTACCTTTATCAAAAAAATTGCGGCTTTGCCATATTGTGATTTCAGTAATATTTTAATTAATTGTGCAGCCCTAGTAGAATCACATCATGATGATATGAGATCTGTTGAAACATGTAAATATGAAAGTTAATTCCTGAACTTGGAAAGAATGTGTGCCAAAAATAATCTGAACTCAAAGATCTACTTAGCAGCTTTTTATGAGCTTTCAAACTGAATGAAATTAATTTTTAGGATAAAACTATGTGACTAAAAGCTAAAAGGAGATCACTTTGTTACACAATGTTTCCAAAGTCAGGACTGAACCTCAAATCCTAAAACCAACATGAAAGAGAAGTCTAAAAAATAGCAGAATCCTGACTGATAATGGATAAGTGAAGCTGATAATGACACTGTGTGAAAAAATATGGTATTGCTATTTGGCTGATACTCACTGTTTTGCATAAACGCAAAATACAAAACATTTTTAAAAACAAATCACTCAAATGAATTAAAAAAATGATCTTTTAAGATAAGGAAATCATTATTTCAAGATAATTTCTCATTATTTTGCAGGGTTTCCCACATATTCATTCATTTGTGACGGCCTGCCAGGATATCAACATTTGCTGCTACATATTGATTTTCTATTTTTTTGGAGCTGGACCCGTTCATTAGGAGCACTGGTGGAATATACCGTTGGGTTATTCAGAGCTCCACATCATCGGAGCACAGAGTGTACTCTGGGTAGAGACAGAGCAGTCAGGTGCAGTCAAAGTGAAACTTAAAGGCGCTGTATGTAAGAATGTGGCCAAAACGGTTACTGCACTCAAATTCAAAATACTGCCTCGTGTCCGCCCCCCCTCCCCTACAGATTCAAGGTTGCTGGACAGCGGCACGCTGGAGACTGATTTGTTTGCCCACGGGCGGCTGCCGTGGCAGGGCCATGTCGCTGCGTCCTTGATCTTCAGTTTTCCAGCGGACCGTTCAAGCAAGTCCAGCTTCTCTGCTGCTAACGCTACTGCCGGGATACAGCGGAGGAGCTGGCTGCTAATGCTATGTACCGGGACACTGCTAATGCTGCTTGCCGTGCTGCTGTAGCTCAGTTGTAACTGTAACTGATGCTGAGACTCTACTGACTGTGTGACTGGTAGACGGCGGTGGGTGGCGCAACAGGCCAAAACACAAATTCAAAACATAAACATGATTTGCAGACTGTAAAAATGTTTTTTAAATGCAAATATTCTGGCTGTACTATTGTTGTTGGTGAGATCAGTATGTTATATGAACATTATTCCTTAGTCTCTGTGACATATTCGGATGATTTTACGACTATTTGCTTTAGATTTCTTACATATAGCTCCTTTAACCATTCATGAATTCATATAGAAATACAAAGCTCATAGAAAAACAGCGCTCTCCTGTTGGTGTTGTTAATCGTTTTTTAAACTACGGAAGATAAAACTGGCTGCATTTCCATGGAAACCACGCACCCCATTGTCCAGTACTGGGTCTAAAAGGTTGCTTTCACTTGCCATTGCAACAGCTGCTCTGCTAATCCATCAATCCAACCACACACTAATCGACTGATCAATTCTCCACCCAGCAACTCAAATTCAGCAAACTGCTGCTGAGGAAAAAAAACTTTCTGACAAAGTTTTGCAATATTTTGAGATACTGAGTCATTATTTCAAGAAAGTCTCTGATAATAACTGACCTGCAGGATCTTTTATTCCATCACACTGGTAGAAATGGGCCTTCACAGCCCAGTTCTATGTTCTACTATAAAAATAACTAATTATAAAGATGCTGCAGACTTCATGGAGACTTGAATAAAAGGTGCATTCAACACTGAACTTCAGTGTGAATATCTAAAACATATTGAGTATTGATGCCTTGGGCCAAAAACTGTTTGTTTTCAATGGATGATTTCATAAGGTTGGGCAGTGCTTACAGGCTAAAGATCAGGCAAACAAACTAAATTTATTGAACAGTGAGGATCTATAATTAAAAAGATACGATCACCTGAAGTGGCTCCCAGTAGATCAGAAGTTGAATCCGAATGTCTGCATGAAAAAATAGGTTTCAGTGAAAAGTTACCAAAGAAGATGACAGGAACAGAAGGAGTCGCTGCCCCACCAAACAGCCTTTGATGAAAATACATCCTATGATCACGATAAACGAGCTGTACAGGCATCCAAGTGATGGGTGCACTTACAGTAAAGGCCAGGACCAGCTCCACAGAATAATGAGCAAAAAAAAATATATGATAAATCGCAGCAGATGCTGGCAAAATATGCATGATTAACACCACGTCTGGTGGAAACAACAGCCAAGTGTACAATGTCAGCTTCTCTCATATCCTCTTCCCGTATCACTAACAAACACCCACATACATGCAAACACACACTACAAAGGCAAATGAGCTGCAGCAGCCAACATTAGAGCCTGAATCAGACCTGACCACAAGAAGAGAGAATAAAATAGACCAGCCAAAATTAATGTAGAATCTAGATGCAAATGTGTTTATTTAGGATATGCCCCTTGATATGGGTCATCTCGTTTTCAAGGGGGTCCCACATAGCACAGACAATACAAGTAACACCACTTACGCGGGAATGAACACAGTTAAACAGACAAAACAAAAACAGACAACACAAAATTAAGAGAAAAAAAATACAACCTCATTAATGTCACTTAAAACATGTACAATAATCTCAAAATAGGGCATTCGGGCGTTCTTAAAAACACCAAACAAAGTCACAGATCCAATATTAGAGTTTCAGTTATTCCAGTCAGAGGGAGCCTTAAACATGAACATAAAAATTGCTTTTTTAGGGACCCCCTTGAAAATGAGATGCTACATCTCAAGGGGCTATCCTTTAATAAATTCAAATTCAAATTTTCCAGTTGCTTTTTTAACTGTAGGAATACAGAAAAAAAAGTCGAGCAGAGTGCCTCAGCTGAGAACTGGGAGAAGGCCAGTTAAGTCTATCGTACATTAGACAATGACGAGTAAGAAAATGAGATCCAAGAACAAATATATTAAGGCTAACATCTGCAAAAAAATACTAGGCCTAATATTAGTAGTAAAGCAACTTTCTTTCTGACACTAGATTGGTATAAAATGAGCAATATGTGGTTTGACTGTGGGCTCAGAATCGAGTCATTAGCCCAAGTATTTAATTTTATCAATCTGATGTAGAAAGGTTCAATAGAACAAAACATATTAAAATAAAATTGTAAAACTTTTGTCAACAGCTCAGACAATACTAGACAAGATGAGAATACAACATAGCAGAATTGCAGAGTATATGTGTCAAAATCACTCCTTGATTTATTACTATCTGCTAAATCAGTGGTTCCCAACTGGTGGGTCAGGGTCCAAAAGAGGGTCGTGGGTCCATTCTGAATGAACCGCAAGTGACTCACAATCATGTCAAGTTTGTAAAACACTCTTTATCTTTAAGTACAGTGAACTTCCAGAGTTTTTATTCTGAAGTGCTATAGGGTGAGTTACTAACGGGCAGCTGTTTGATTGAGACAGAAAACTAGCTCAACGTCACGGCCAAATGCCAGTATGACGCTGAATGTATTAAACTGTGTGGACCTTGAACTAATAACTAAGGAGAAATCTGGACCCCATGGCTGGACCAGTTGGGAACCACTATATATAATAGACACTCAGTCATTTACTATGTATTAATCAGTAAGTTAAGATTCCAGACATTTATGAATCAGGGGTGATTTCCAGTTTTGCTGGTTCAGTCTGGAGTACGAGCTTAAACCAGTTGGATTTTATGCAAACAGGCTGAACCAGCATTTGTCATTATAACACGTTTGGCAAATTGAAAAGTAGCCTACATCAGCAAGCTATCCAAAAAAAGTGGAATTAAGGGTTAATTTCAACCAAACCAGAGGTGGTGATTGTTGGAACAGTGAACTAACTAACTGGATGAATAACAAAGGGGGGAACTCATGCCATCATATACCCCAGTGCAATTTTAGGGAGGAACGATAGTGCCCAATCCTAGACACTAGTATCTTACAGGCTATGAGCCAAGCATGGCAACATCAACATACAACCAAGGTGGGAAGGGCAGAGCAGTGCACATTGTTTGTTTACTAAAAAGTTCATGTGTTTATCTTAAGTGACGAGATGAAAAATGGCAATAAGTCTGTCAAGAAAACTGCACCAATATGGCAATAATTTGTATTTGAAGACAAAGGTGTCCTAAATAACCATGAGCGACACGGTGCACTGTTTTGAGCTAAAATTTGGTCAGACGCCCTGTTCCTGTTAATTCCTGTCACTAGCTTTGAAAGCACCACAATGGATGAGAAATGGTTGATTCATGAAGTTGAAATAAGGAGTTACCTACACGATGCCTCCTTATGTCACTACAAAACCAAAATAAGGTGGCAGCTGACTTGAGTAAGATCGCCAGGGAGCTGAAAGTTTCTGGTAAATGACCTAGGCTACTTGCTGTTTGCTTTATTGTGTGTCATTTCCAGTAAATATCCCAATAAAAAAGTATATTTTATATTTAAAAAGTAACTTAACATATGTAGAAAAATAGCAAGTGCTCACCCATGTTCCAAGTGGTTATGTCTCATCTAGTCTAATCTAGTCTGATCTCCAGCGCACAGCTTGTTATGTGTTATGCGATGCAAAGTGATAGTCAGGTGCTTGTTGGCTGGTGGGACACAGTGTCATCATGTTCCACTTCGGAGAGGCTGCAGCAGTCAAGTGTGACACCTAGTGATGAAATTCAGTATACTGGTCTGATCCGCTGTTTGGCTCAGTATCAAAGTGGTTTACATTTTATTTTACACCGCTGTACATCACCTTGTGGGATTATCAGTGGAAAGTAGTGGACTATAAGATCCACAGACACTACTGCTAACAGAAGAACAAGCAACTGTACAAAGCCGAGAGAAACATTCCTTGTGGTTAAAGGAAGAAACTTTTCTTAAATTTTAAGCTGTCTCTTACAGTTTTTCTCTCTGTGTAACAAACGACACTTTACAGAGTTTGAGCAGGGTCACTGCAGCCTCTGGTTACACTGCTCAGAGTAATGGAGAGAAAACAAAATACTGTCAGAGGCGGGTGAAAGGGTCTTTAAGTGGCCTTGTCTTTCTCTACCAGTCTCCAAAGCCTCAAATTAGAGTACACGATTACTCTTCTCTCTCTTAAAAAAAAGGAAGAAGAAGCACACTCTGTCTCACAGAGCCAGTCCACTTTCTGTTGCATAATAACTTGCCTGAGGGAAAACCTGGCTGTGGGAGGTAAAGCTTGGCATTTTAAGACATCCGATCCAACAGAAGCAGACATTCCATAAAGACATCTGAACATTTTTACACACACACTCATGCTTTGATATTAATGTGATTATGAGAATGGTGAGGTAGACTCGCTGTACGTCACGTGAACATGTTAATCTAATTATGTTGCTTCAATTACGGCCATATTCAGGGCATTAACTCCAGCATTAAGACGTCAAGAGCTGCAGTTTATTGAAGTGTGTACAGATGTTGATGCTCTATTCTGAGTCACACTGATCATGTCGTTCTCTACAAGTTGTGACACTTGCCCAACATCCACTGGGCTGTTAATTTTTACAGCTCCTATCTGTATTTACATCCATCCTTCCAGCCTCGAGCCTTGGCACTGAATAATTTTAGGAAAAGTTGCAGGGAGGGACATAATATAACAATATTGGAATGATTGACATTGCTCGTGTGCTATGGGGCAGCAATTACAAGACAAATCTATTGAATTAAAAACTGCAGCGTGGATGATTGAGTGAAAATCTCCTGCAATGCATTTAAACAGCTACTGAAATTCTCCTCATAATCAATGCAAGGCATAGATGACTGTGTCCGTATAAACAGTGTAAGACAAAACCCACTTGATGACTTTGTGTAAATCAGTAAAGCTCCCAGCCCATAAATGAAAACACCTCTGAAGGAGTCAGTGCATCTCTTCCATTTCTCTGGCAGTAATGGACTAAAGGTGCTATCACAGCCTTTTAAACTTTTTTTCTCTTGGGAAGCAGTTTCACCATGAATACATTTTGCCTTTCAGATCATGAATATAAAAGGGAATATAGAGGGCTAATATGGAACGGCTTTATACCAAAAACCTCAGGGAGAATATTGTTGCTGGAGAGGTTTAGGAACTGCAATCACAGACATGTGTTGTATATTACATGTATATGTTATTATAATAAAGGCTCTTCATAATAGAAGTGTGTAATAAGGATAAAATATATACATGTAATATACATGTATATATTTTATCCTTATTACACACTTGTATATGTTATTATAATAAAGGCTCTTCATAATAGAAGTGTGTAATAAGGATAAAATCTTCCTTTTTCTTGGCCTGTGGCCTCGTCCCTTTGACCGAATCACAGCCGTGCTGAAATTCGGTACAACACCGCTCGCTCTAATGTGATATAGCTTTCATACAACAGTTCTAATAGCACCATTAATTAGTTAACAGTAATAAGCGACAATGGATTTTGATTTGTTTGTTTATTTAATCATTCATATGGCTCCGCCAACACAAGTAGTCCACAACTGGACTGAGACTGGACTGTTGCCAAGCAACACATAAAACTCCTGCACAGTAGCTTGCTACTTTTGTAGGTCTACATGTTACCACAGGCCAGCTACCTTGTATCATCCTACATGTATCTGTATATTTCCATTTATTGTGCAACCAGTGAAATAAGAGTTTGTAACAGTCGCTTTGATGGCATATGTGTGATTTTGATGAGTTAACAGCGTGATCATACAGTACCGTTGAGACATCTGCTTATGTCATATGAGCACACCTGAAGATTTGCAGGGAAGCAGTCTCTAATCGGCTATCATCTGTATACTATAAGGGGTGAGGTCCAATATTTTGAGCTAATCTGGCATTACCAGTGGATATGCAGGCCAAGATGTCTGAGCTAGAAGTTTTAGTTTCCCAGAAGAACAATGCGTTGTAACAAAATAATCAAAGTTATTCACTTCACCTGTCAGTGGTTTTAATGTTTTGGCTGATCGGTATAGCCTCTTGTCCAATCACATTACTCGGTTGGAACTTACTGTTGTATAATACATCATATATCATCACAGCAATATACTAATTTTACAGTAATAAGTTGTAGTACATCTGGAAACACAATTGATGGACTCTACTATTTTTTTCCCTGTTAAAGGGTTTATTTGGGGAGTTTTTCCTTATCCACTGTGAGGGTCCAAGGACAGAGGAATGTTGTATGCCGTAAAGCCCTCTGAGGCTAATTGTGATTTGTGATATTGGGCTTTATGAATAAAAGTGAACTTAACTGAACTGAATTGAACTGAATTGAATTGGATTGAACTGAATTGAACTGAATTGAATTGATTTGAATTGACTCTTCTAAGGTAAAAAACAACAACAAAACTTCACTATTCACAAGCTTCTATGGCATGAATAACATTTTAAACTCAGGGAAGTCAGTTAGGCTGCATTAGGCTGCATGAAACAACAAGTTATAAACACACTGGCATAATATCACCTATTAGGTGATATGGCAAAGTAGCTCTGTTTTTGGTCTCTACCAAATCCTGAGGGAAATATCTGTCTCTTGTGTTCCACTAACTTTACCAGCTAGTTGCTAAGTGTGTCTGTCTGCTGTTAAGAGCTGAGCAGGTGGTGTACAGTGGGTTTTTACAACTTTTTCCTCTGTTAACAGCTGCCTATTGCAGCCCAATCACTCCCACTGCCATGAGAGCAGTTGGAATGAACAAAAACAGTAAAGCTGTGGACTGGACAGCTGGAAAATAAACAAAATAACACAAAACAAAACTAAAAAAAAAATGTTTCATGCAGAACAATTTGATGTCACCTTTGACCTTTTGGATATTAAATGCCATCACTTCATCATTTTATCCTATTAGACATGGGTGTGAAGTTTTGTCATAATTAGTGTGAAAATTCTTGAGTTAAGGCCAAAAACATGTTTTGTGAGGTCACACTGACCTTGACCTTTGACCTTCAAATTCAAACCAAATTCTAATCAGTTGGTTCTTCAGTACAAGTGAATGTTTGTGCAAAAGTTGAAGAAATTCCCTCAAGGTGTTTTTGATATATTGCATTCACGAGGATGGTCACACTGACCTTGACCTTTGAGCACCAAAATCTAATCAGTTCATCACTGAGTCCATGTAAATGTTTGTACCAAATTTGGAGACATTCCCTCATGGTGTTTTTGAGACAGCACGTTCATAAGAATAAAATTGATGCAGGGTTGCACTGACATTAACCTTTGACCTATGATCATCAAAATGTAATCAGTGCATCGTTAAGTCCAAGTGGACTTTTGTGCCTCAAAACCTCAAGGTGTTCTTGAGATATCGCATTTACAAGAACGAGACAGACAGGTCACAGTGACCTTGACCTTTGATCCATGACTACCAAAATCTAATCAGTTCATTGTGGAATCCAAATGGTTGTTTGTGCCAACTTTGAAGAAATTCCCTTAAAGTGTTCTTGAAATGTCGTAGTCATGAGAATGGGATGGACAGCCAGACAGCAGGACACCCCAAATACATAGTGCTTCCTGCTATCATAAAAATTATAGTAAAGCAGAAACAGCACATTTCTATTATAACCTTCATAACAGCAGAATTAATTACAGGAATGCTGTATTACACTGCATTAGTTTAAGCAACAGGCACCTACTAACCTATTGTAGCAGCAGAGTGTATACTGATATGCTCACTGAATTCCAGATGATACTGAATCATATTCTGGTATCAATGTTATATCAATTTATTGCTCAGCTCCACTTCATAATGATTAATGGAAAGATATGCGCTTTATATCTATGAACAGCTTCTGACCTCAAAGGAATGTGCTGCAGTTCAACCATCTAATATGAATGGAAGGAGAGAAAATCAATAATCATGCTAATGTTACAATATACGCTCTCATCTGCATTTGTGGCCACAGGTGCTGAGCTTTAACACTCACAATTCATGTTATACGCTGAGAGATGTGAGATCAAACATGCAAATGAGCCAGTCTTTCCCCTCAGCAAGGTCCTGTGACCTTCATCCCACAAAGCTGCTCACGCTTGTGCTTCATTTTGATCAGGAAATGGTTTATTATAGAGAGGGGGGTTTTTTTAGGGTAAAAGGAGAAAATGTGAATGACTGTGACTTAAAAATGGAGCAGATGGCAAAAAAGGAGGAAAAAAAATCAATGACCTGAATTCCAGCAAGGATGAAATCTACAATCACTGTTAATTCTCCCATTTAATTATAGCCCACAAAAAAACATCTTGACAAGAAGCTAGGGTGAGAAATCCAGAACCACTATTGTTTGCTCTGCTGTTTCACAAGTGCCTCCAAGTATCTCAATGAGCCTTTAGGTCCCACGCGCTGTGCTGAGATTATCTTTTATGGTAGTCGTGTGGGTGCCAGTGGCCTGACAGGGTATGTATAGGAAGGCAAGTATTTAATAAAGGGTTTCTCTTGGCTCTTCATTTCCATTTTTATAACAAGCCGTCAGCTTTGCCCCATGTAATGAGGGTATTTACTCTGTACAAAAGAAAAGGGAGATTAGAGCATCACAGGACGGGATTATAAAAACCTGAGACCACAAAGACAGCCAATCACTTCCAGAAAATCCTTCAACATCTTCAAGCTTTCATCTGCTATTTCCCTGTTTACTCTCCACAGTGCTTCATCCCTCTGCCTGTCTTTGTTTCTTCTGCTGTCACGCAGCTCTCTTTTCATTAGGTAACGTCTGTGATTAATAAATACATAAAAATAATATCTGATCCAGTAAGAGAGAACCATTACACTAAATACTGGTTTTGCAAATGCATGGATTTTCCAGCATTTATGCTGCCTGACGAACACTGATTACTGTGAACCTCCTGCAGAACTAGCCAGTGAAATACTAAGTCACTTGCGTACAAAGGAATGTCAAGGACACAGAAAAACAAAAAGTTGCAGAAGCAGTGATAGCAAAATGAAAAATTGCCTGCAAATAAATAAATAAATAAAAGAAATACCCAAGAGAAATGGATGAAGAGAAAACAACTCCACTGCCTGACTGCATAACCCATCCACAGGCTAAGACAATATCAAGGCAATTTCAGTTCAAATTTAAACTGCCCACTTGTCCCTTTTTCATGAAGCAGATAGAATCTCGGAGCAGCACGGGCCTTGAGAAAAGGTCACAGATAAGAACTGGCACTCAAATGATACACAGTGAGTGGCACAGCAGCAGCGCTACCCCTGATTCAAACCTTTTTTTTTTTTCTTCAAATTGATGTGCGAGAAAAGCCAATCCACTCCGATAAACAAACTAACTGTGAATACAACCAAACATACAAATGAACACCATGTAGGCTTTTCAATTCTGTCATAACGATTTATCAGAGAGTAACAGATGGAAATATATACTTTGTTTTACTGAAGGGGCAGGGATTATACATAATCATCCTAAACTGACAAACTTCTTGTCATTCGAGGAAAGCGGCAATCTGAATATCAACAGGGAATAGAAATAAGGTACAAGTTGATTGATGACAGACTGGTGAGGCTAACAGTGGGGAGTGTGCAGGTAAATTAATGAGAGGAAAAATATTCATGGTTTATTGAGATGTTTTTGGTAATACACAGGAATATTTCAAAGCACTCATTAAAAGCGTTTACCTAGTCCAAGACTGAACAAGCCACCAAAAGAATTACTGTAGTAAATGTTCAGAAGTGTGAAATCTGCAGCTGCTATAAAACCATGCGCTGGTACAGAAGCTTAACATGTGCCAGATATTTTTCATTGAAGTAAACACAGTGGCTCATAAGAAAATAGCTAATTTATTCAAACTTGTCAAGTATCATGCAGCGTTATAGGTTCCCTGTGGAGGTTTTGACCACTAGCGGTGCTTTTGTTTAATGTGGTGCACGACTACAGATTCTCACCAACTGCAGAGGGCAGAAATGCAAATATGTTGTGAATGCAAGCCACAGTATTTCATCAATCAACAGTTGGTGGGAGTAAGGCAAAGTTTACAGCTGTGTATTCAGGGGTTATGCTATAGCTATGGCAGCTATGTGTGTTGGCTCTGAAGCACCTGCTTAAAACTGTAACTGCACAGAGGCTGTGAAGACACCACATTGGGAACCACAAGAATTGTAATTGGTAAAATTGGGCCGCTTGTTTTTTCTCCTACAAATATCTGCTGCCAGGCGAGATTGTTGAGGGTGAAGACAACATGAAGCAAAGTGAAGGAAGGTTCAGTTATCTTTTCCTTTTCAGTAACACACAAATAACAAAGACGTTTCCACTGCAAACGTTTGGCTACAAACAATCATCGACTGCTCTCTACAGTGAGTCAGACAAAAGAAACAGGGATTGTAAGGCAGTAGTTTCCTAACAAGACAAGGTGAGGCCTAAGTTACTCAGTGTTTTCCCTGCCATTGTCGAAGAAAGGAACAAAAGATGTTATTCATGTCATTTACCTAATTTATGCAAACTCATCTCGGGTCAGTGTCGTGGTCCCTGTGATTTGCTGTCATTATCATAAGATGCAAAAAGAGGAAATTCCCAAAAACCAAAGATGGACGTAGAATAAGTTCACCTGTCTCTGTTTTGCCTTTAGGGCATGGGGAATACAATTAAAGCATGATATGGCCTGATTATGTATGATATCAGTCTCATGCTGTAGTGATGTTTTCATCAAACAGGCAAAATCCAGTAGGTATGTACTAGGGATGCACGATATATATCGAGCCAATAAATTACTGGCCAATAATGGGACATTTTCATAGTTATACACTATTCAGATAATTAAAGTTATTGTCGATAACTAGCGCCGATAATTTGAAGCCAGACTGCTTTCATTGACTTAACATGGGCAGCATCTAAGTAACTTTAAACGTGGCTCGTGAGCCACCAATAAACACAGAGAGGAAGGCAAAACATGTCACAGTGTGGACGTCTTTCAATTCACAGTTCCAGAGGAAGACAACAGAATTGCGCCAAGGGTCTGATCTCTGACCGCCTGACACTGGTTAGACGCCATGCTAAAGGACCATCTCCAGAGTGTTAGCACAAGCTGATTAGCAACAGCAGCTTACATCCAACACCTAGCTTTTAAAAGGCTCAACTCTGCTGTTAAACGTATTAATAACCGCTGGCCATGTGATGCTACAGTTAGGGATGATTTGTATCGTTACCTGGCAGCCCAGTCTGGAGCACGTCTCACTCTCTGGCTGCTTGTTTGTCTGAGTAGAGTGTTAATGTGTGAGGTGAATCAATAGCGCATTGCTTTTCTACTTGGTAGTTGTAGGCTAGTCTATCGTGGGATGGTGAGTTGGCGCCTGCGTGTTTATGAAAATGCAGTGTGACGATATAAACATTTCACACACCAGATGTAAGGCGGACATGCCGCTGTGCATTCAATGCATTCGTAGCTGTCATTGTGTGTTTCTGTTAGTAGAGACTCCACTCTGCAATGTAGTTTATACACTTTACTGATACACCAGAGAATTACACAGTCACACTGGGCTTCATAATCTCTCTCTTACTGTTAATTATTGAATTTAATACTCATTAAAAGTCCTTTTACTTTCACATCCTTGCATTTATTATGTTCATCTGTAGTATAGGTGTATATGACGGCAGGGGGTAGGCCATTTGACAGTACCCCAGGAAATCTCCCTCTTTTTCACAGCCTAATATTGGCAGGTATGGAAGAGTCAGAACTGTTCTTTGTTATCTTGTGTTAGCAATAGTGATGTTGGTTTGATCTGGATCGGTCAGGGCTATGGAATATTTAATCATTCATAATTTCTCACTACATCTTAGCCTTCCTTACCTTTAGGTGTACAGTGACTACAGGTTATACACTTCTTTTTAAAATACAAAAATGTGAAATTATCAGTCACTGTATCGGTTATCTGCCATGAGAAGCAGTTAAATATCAGCTATCGGTATCGTTTGAAAAAAATCCATACTGTTGCATCCCTACTGATCATGTATGTTACATCTGTCTCATGCTGTAGAGATGCTATCATCAAGCAGGTTAAATCCAGTAGGTATCTACAGTGTGACTCAATGTAAAAATAGATGTGAACTATGTATGTTTTAAAATAGTCAAAAATTTAAAAAAAAAACAAAGGCTTTGTAACTTAGTAAGCCTATTGTGGTGAGAAAGAGTGTTTGTTTACCACAAAACAAACTCTGCAGGGTATAATATGAATGTCCTTCAAAGAATTCCTGGAACTGCACCAAAAGCTAATCACTTGTTCTTTGGCCCACAGCCTGACCTTCAGCTAAATATCTTTGAAATCTGTTTGTAGATTTTTGACGAAATGAAAATAACATAGAGGAAACACAACACGGAAACGTGCACAGCTACGGGTATTATAATATTCCATGGTGCCCTTTTGGCAAACAACATTACCAGCAACAGTTCTGCATCTGACCGTCATAAATCACGCTTAAAAATAAACAATCTTTTCATTCTCCATGCCATAATCCACTTTGCTGCACCCCAGACTTTGCAGCATGAAGACTGTGCACTAACTGACTTGGTGTCAGGCATGAAGCTTCAGTCACTCTTTCAGCAACACCTTCGGGTGTGGAATCTTGTTATCGTGTGACTGCTGCGCACAAAGCGAGTTTGGGTGAGGGGGATGAGTCAAAGAGGGAGTCACCTCAGACGGTCTGTGAATCTCAGCAGGACATGTAGGAATCACACAAAAACCAATCACTTTGTAAATGAGATCAGTAGGAAACTAATAATACATCCGCTCCAGTGTCATTGTTTCAGACAGTCTTCCAACGTGGGCGTCCACAAACTTTCTTGTCTTCTACTTCCAGTAAACAACAGAAAATAGCTGTAATAAGTCCACCAAGGAGGGACAGCTAGTTTGTTGTTCTAGTTTTTGGTTCAGTGCTGGCCATGATGGATAGACAGCAGCATCAGTATAGCACACTTTTTTTTTTTCCTTTTGTCCCCCATGATAAAATCAGGTGAGAGCTGCGGATCTGCACAGACCGCTCATCTGTCTGTCACTCGCTGAAACACAGTATCTAGGACACCACCAATCAGATTTTATTTATTTATGCATAAATACATTTTTTTTCTTCCGTATTTCAAATTGCTCTGATTGCCTTAAAAAGTGCATCATCACCTCGTATTGCCTGCACTGAATGACTCCTCTCTCTCCCCTGGTGCATAAGAAACACCCGGTAACACATTTTTCGACTTCTTGCCCCATTACCACTCTGCATCATTTGTGGGGCAACATGTGCACTTATTTGTTGTCAGTGTGCTTTTTCACAGTCTAGCTGCTCCTACTGTGTCTTCTCCTGCAGGTTTGTCTTCCCTGAAAGTCACTGACTGCCATTGTTTCCAAAAATCCAAACAAGCAGCATCTGAGACAAACACACACACACTGCAGCATTTGATGGAAGTACTCCATCATTTTTACCTGCGTGTCATGTGGAGGTCATGTGATCACTTCCCTCTGTCCTTTTGTCTGTCGGTGACAAACATTTCTCTAACACTGGGTGGAATGGCATGACATTTGTGTTTCCTCCATAGCGCCAAACTTCCTTAATGCACCTTTATTCAGTAAAATGTTGACACAGACATTGCAGAGTGCAAAGATCAGGGGAGGTCTGCCCTCTACTGAGTAGTGCTGGAATGCTTATGTGCCAATTAAGCAATAAAAAAAATGCCAATAGTTCCATAAATAATTAATTCTGTTATTCATCAGGTGTTAATGCCTGAACATGTCTTCTAGAAATTCAGTTTCTTCAATTTGCTTTGCCAGTAACAATGATGTTTTGAGGGAAACCTGTTGCCTGAATTTGTTCCCTGGCATCTTCTTTTTCAGGGATGTTGTATTGCAAGAAGAGATACTGCAGGAAAGCTAATGAAATATGTCATGCTATGTATGTTTTTTTAAGATTAATTTTTAACATTGTATGCCCTGATAGTGACAGTGAAGAGAGACAGGAATTGTGGGGAAAGAGATTAGGCGTGACATGCAGCAAACAGTCTAGCTATCTGGGTTTGAGCAAGGGAATCGCCATTCAGGGAATGTGGTTTGCCCCTGACCACTTGTCTATTCGGTCAGCTGGTGCAGGTTCTTTCATCAAAATTTTGTTACTTGGTGGAATTGTTAATTAACGTTTTTTTGTTTGTTTTTTTTTAAACATGTTTGGGGAGCATTACTACGACGGACTCCTCCGAGAACCGTCACCTTATCGTGGTGGAGTAGTTTGAGTGCCCTAATGACCCTAGGAGCTGTGCTGTCGGGGGCATTTCGCCCCTGGTAGGGTTTCCCATGGTAGATTGGTTCTGGACGAAGAGTCAGACGAAGAACGGTTCAAAAGACCCTTCATGATGGAAAATAACAAGAGTTGGCGTACCCGGCCCGGAGGGAGCCAGGCCTGGGGCCCGTGGGTGAGCGCCTGGTGGCCGGGGCTTCGCCCATGGGGTCCGGCTACATGGGCTCGTCCCCCTGCAGGCCCACCACCCGCAGAGGGATCCAGAAGGGTTTGGTGCAGTGTGGATCGGGCAGCAGACCAAGGCGGGGGCCTTGGCGGTCCAATCCTCGGCTACGGAAGTTGGCTCTTGAGACATGGAATGTCACCTCTCTGGCAGGGAAGGAGCCGGAGCTTGTGGAAGAGGTTGAGAGCTACCGGCTAGATATAGTCGGCCTCACCTCGACACATAGTTCCAGCTCTGGAACCCAAGTCCTTGAGAGGGGTTGGACTCTCTCCTTTGCTGGAGTTGCTCTGGGTGAGAGGCGGAGGGCTGGGGTGGGCTTTCTGATAGCCCCCAGACTCTCTGCCAGGGGACTCCATTGTTCTGCTGGGGGACTTCAGTGCTCACGTGGGCAATGACAGCAGGACCTGGAGGGGCGTGACTGGGAGGAACGGTCTGCCAGATCTGAACCTGAGTGGTGTGCAGTTATTGGACTTCTGTGCGGGTTGCAGTTTGGCCATAACTAACACCATGTTCGAGCATAAGGATGTCCATCGGTGCACGTGGCACCAAGACAGCCTAGGTCACAGGTCAATGATTGACTTTGTAGTCGTATCATTTGACCTGCGACCATATGTTCTGGACACTCGGGTGAAGAGAGGAGCAGAGCTGTCAACTGATCACCACCTGGTGGTGAGTTGGATCAGGTGGCATGGGAGGACGCCGCGCAGACCTGGCAGGCCCAAACGAGCAGTGAGGGTCTACTGGGAATGCCTGGCGGAAGAACCTGTCAAAATGATCTTCAACTCCCACCTCCGGGAAGTTCGACCGCATCCCGAGGGCAGAGGGGGGCATTGAGTCCGAATGGGCCTTGTTCCACTCTGCCATTGTCGAGGTGGCTGTTGTGAGCTGTGGCCGCAAGGCCGCGGGGGCCAGTCGCGGCGGTAATCAGAGGTGAGGGGAGCCGTTAGGCTGAAGAAGGAGGCCTACAGGGCATGGTTGGTCTGTGGGTCTCCAGAAGCAGCTGATGGGTACCGGCGGGCCAAGCGGAGCGCAGCAGCGGCAGTCGCGGAGGCAAAAACTCGGGCGTGGGAGGAGTTCGGTGAGGCCATGGAGAAAGACTATCGATCGGCTCCAAAGAGGTTCTGGCAAACCGTCCGGCGCCTCGGGGAGGGGAAGGCAGCAACTTGCTCACATTGTTTGCAGTGGGGGCGGGGAGCTGCTGACGTCAACTGGGGACATTGTCAGACGGTGGAAGGAATACTTTGAGGAGCTCCTCAATCCCACCAACACGTATTCCAGTGAGGAAACAGAGCTGGGGGTCTCGGGGGCGGGTCGTCCAATTTCTGGGGCAGAAGACGCCAAGGTAGTGAAGGAACTACGCAGCGGCGGAGCCCCGGGGGTGGACGAGATTCACCCTGGATATCTCAAGGCTCTGGATGTTGTAGGGCTGTCCTGGCTGACACGCCTCTGCAACATTGCATGGACATCGGGGGTAGTGCCTCTGGAGTGGCAGACCAGGGTGGTGGTCCCCATCTTCAAGAAAGGGGACCAGAGGGTGTGTTCCAACTACAGGGGGATCACACTCCTCAGCCTACCCGGTAAGGTCTACGCCAGGGTGCTGGAGAAGAGGGTCCGGTCGATAGTTGAACCTCGGATTGAGGAGGAGCAATGTGGTTTTCGTCCTGGACGTGGAACCGTGGACCAGCTCTTTACCCTCGCGAGGGTGCTGGAGGGGGCATGGGAGTTCGCCCAACCAGTCCACATGTGTTTTGTGGATTTGGAGAAGGCTTACGACCGTGTCCCCAGGGGCATCCTGTGGGGGGTGCTCCGGGAGTATGGGGTTGGTGGCCCTCTGCTAAGGGCCATCCAGTCCCTGTACCAAAGGAGCATGAGTCGGGTTCACGTGGCGTCAGTGAAACAGAAACAAGCGTTAGTTAGGGGACAAGAGTCAAGAGTCACAAAGACTCATGTATGTTAAAAGTTACTAACAACCGGTGTATTTACTGTAGGCTATGTGTACGGGGTCCTTTGCCTGTGGAACGAGTAACGTGACCACTAACTTGTCCCCAAACGAACGCATGTTTCTGTTAGGCCTATGTGTTTCACTAACCTTCTATTCAATTCAAATAAACACAAGAAGTTTGTGCTCTAATAAAAAAAAAAAAAAAGGGATCAGCACTCAGTGAATAATCCTCCTAAGCCCTACGATAAGCTATTATGGCAAGGCTTAACTATACAGACCCGTGAGCAGTGATAACTAACATGTCTTTGGGGTCATCAGGTGGGAACCTCCTTTCACCGGTGTTTCGTCTAGTTAGTCCCACGACACCTCCAGGAGGCTAGACAGTGATCTCTGGCATCCCAGAGACACTCCCCTAATGCCAGGTCTCACTGCTCCCCATACTAACCGAACAACCTCCTTTACCTTACCTATACTACCACAGAGGAGGTAGACCCAGGGAAGGAAGCCTTGTTAGGCTATCACACTCCCCCGCCGGGTTAGGCTGTACAGTCTACCTCCCCAGGACGAGCCCTCACAACAATGACACCTCCAGGAGGCTGGACAGTGATCTCAGCCCAAACAGCACTGCCACCTTCAACCAAGCCCAGGCTCCGTTTATGCGAGCTCCAGGCAGAAGCAATGCTGATACTACCTTTACTAGCACATTCACCATACTCTATTTCACATGCTACATAGCATAACTACAATGTAAGCTAAAGTTAAAGGAGATAAATGAACTCACAGGATCAGCAAACACACTCACTTTGCAGCATGGTCTCAAACAAAATGGATTCAAATAGGCCACTCCCACACTTAAATAACCTTCCTCTTCCTGGATTTTCTTCTTACTTACACATGGCTTTCTCAGCCCAAACAGCACTGCCATCTTCAACCAAACCCAGGCTCCATACATGCGAGCTCCAGGCAGAAGCAATGCTGATACTAGCTTTCCTGTCACATTCACCATACTCTATTTCACACACTACATAGCATAACTACAATATAAGCTAAAGTTAAAGGAGCTAACTGGACTTACAGGATCAGCAAGCACACTCACCTTGCCGCATGGCCTCAAACAAAATGGATTCCAATAGGCCACTCCCACACTTAAATACTTCCTCTTCCTGGATTTCTCCTGACAGGAAGTGGATCTCTCCACCTGATCTCAAGGAGTTATGTGCCCTGCTTAGTAGTTCCCCCTGCTGGCCCCCAGCTGACATTATTTCTTCTGTAATAGATAAACTGGCTGCATTTAATTGCTTCATCTGACATTTCCCTCACTGTCTTCCTCAAATTCTGTCCCCGCACTCCGAGTTCCCCCAGGAGTGAGACAGTTGATCTTGCTATGAATCCCCTACACCCCACTTCCACTGGACAAATCCTAGTCTTCCATCCTCGCTGCTCAGCTTCTGCTCCTAAGTCTGCATATCTAAGCTTTTTTCTTTCATAGGCTTCTTCCACTGAGTCTTCCCAAGGAACTGTCAGCTCAATGAAATAAACTATCTGTTGACTCACTGACCACAACACTAAGTCAGGCCTCTGCCTGGTACAGACTATTTCCTGAGGAACAACAAGCTTTCCCCCTAAATCTACTTGCATTTCCCAATCACAAGCACCTTCTAGGCGGCCACACCCTTGCCTCCTCACTAACTTATCCCTTCTGTATTTCTCTCCCTCACGGACAAACTGAATTACTAAGCCCCTATCCTTAACACCTTCTGAATTCACCTGCCTTCGTTTCCCTTCGATGCCTGCAGCTAAACATTTCAACACCTGATTATGTCGCCATGTGTATCGGCCTTGTGACAAGCTAACTTTACAGCCTGACAAAATATGCTTTAAAGTTGCGGTACGTGAACACAATGGGCATGATGGGTCCTCATTTACCCACAGTTTTAGGTATTATAAGTATATATACTAGTATTACTAGTATAAGTATTATGAAGAATGTCAGACTGGCCAATCAGTGGCAGAGTTGGGCCCGGAGTCACAAACAGCGCATTTCGACTGACACAGAACCGGCACGGTGCAGGTTCCCAAACCTAATTAAGTAGGCTACTTACAACAGCATGAAAGACAATCTGACATTCTTTTTATTGTTGGTTATTTCCTTAAAAACTACGACTTTATTCTCGTAATATTATGACTTTAATCTCATTAAATTACGACTTTAATCTCATAATATTATGACTTTTTCTCAGTTATGACTTCATTCTCGAAATATTACGACTTTAATCTCATAATATTTCAACTTTATTCTCGTAATATTATGACTTTTTCTCAGTTATGACTTTATTCTCAAAATATTACAAGTTTTTTCTCGTAATACTTCGACTTTATTCTCGAAATCTCCGATTTTTTTTCCCTTCAATGTGGCCCTAATACTCCATCGTACATTACATTTCTTACAAAATGTAATTTCTTGTTGCAAATTAGCAGTACAGAAAAGTAGTTTCTAGGGCATAGAGTGGAAATATTTCATATAAACATTTCTGTTGTTTCCAACATCTCAAATTCTGTGTCTGTTTATTGAATATTTTGGGGGTTTAGACTGTTGGTGCACAAAACTAGTCATTTGTAGACCACAAAATGTCTGGCTTTGGGAAAATGGGATTTTAGATTTATTTGACAGTACATAGACTAAACCTAATAAAACTAAATAATCAGTAGTAATCAGTTGCAGCCCTACCATTGAGATCTTTCTTATAGATTTAAAATAAATGTGGATTCAAGACAGAGTCTTTCTAGGGATGCATCAAGAACTTTCCACATTCAGTTACTGCCGGTTTCAGCTCCTCATTGGCATGTACACTATAACAGTAGGAAAAGAAAACATCAGCGTTGTCCTTTGAGAGTGAACCTGTCTGTCTCCTGAACACGTCTGTCTAAAAAAGAACTGTTCCTGTCTCATCCTGTGTTTTTTGTTGGAAAACAGTAGCCCGGTTGGGAAACACAAGAGTGCACTTTTGCAGTTTATTGACATTAAACTGTCTGAACACTAAAGGTCACATTTTTTAAAGACTTACCTCACGTTGCTAATTGAAAGCCGCAACATGTGAAGTTGCATAGTGCAGATTTACTCTACCTTTTATAAAGCTTTGTGTAAAAAAATCAATTACAGTGAGATTTATGTATATGAGACCAAAAGATTTAGTCATGAGCTGTGTTTGAAGCTGCTTCCCTATTTGCTCCAAAGTGCACTCCATTTGCTTTCTGCCATTCTATTATAAGGGTTTGAATTGTAAAGTAAATGTACTGCAGTGTGTCCGTGGTATGAAAGATATGTAAATTACAGTAATGTCACACTACACATGCCAGTATTGATGTAAAATGATGACCAGAGTCTAAAATCGCAATTCACAGCTCGCTACAGAGAACCACATCTAATGTGTTTAGGGAACAGTGTGAATGAGTGATTTCTGTCAGAGTCCTTTTAAGCAAATAGTCCCTTTCCCCTCTTAAAGCACTAGAGGTACCACAACTGATCTCAAGCTTCCACCAGTGAAGACATTCATTTCAGTCAACTGAAGGCGCTGAAGCAACACACTGCAGTCGAGGGTCACGGAGAATCAACAGTGAACATATTCCTCATTTATCCCTTTCAGTTACAGAGCGTATATACACAGGCACAGTAACAGGAAGACGGTTTATGTAAGGTATTAATTTGATGATAAATTTATACAGGTCTGACACTTGTCTCAATTTGTGACAACGTTACTCAAGGCCATCACTGAAGGCGTCAGTCTGCCTCTGTAATCCTGTCCCCAAAATGTCACTGTGTGCACACTTACAAGGCTGTGTTTGGAGAAATGAAAAGACCACCGTGGAGGGAGGCAGGTGTCTCAGATTGCTCCATTTGAAACAGGAAGGAGGGAGGTAATGAGTGAAAACAAATAGGGAATTAAAACATGACATCTTCCTCTGCACTCCGATTAACATAAAGCAATGTTATTTTTGCTGAAGGCTTATGATTTTAACTACATCTTAAAATACTAAAACCAGATGCTCAGTCATCAATAAAACATTTCCTATTTTTCTCACAGGGTTAAAAAGCACATGCAAACACACAGATTCTGAAGGTAAAAAAATGAATTTTAAGTTATTGCTCACAGACAGTTATTGTTTGCAAACAACAAAAACCCCTACCTAAATCTGGTGACACTGATGATGGCTGCCTGCTGAAACAGCTGCGCTCTCTCTGGAATAAAGTAAACTGAATACAAAGAATCTGCATTGTGCATCATTTTTTATTTCTCAGTTTTAACTTGCATCTAAAGATAACAGAACAGAACCTTTACCATCGATTATGTAGCAATATTTAATAACTATATTAATGATTAAGTGTCTGCATACGTCACTGTATCAGCTCGATTTTGTTATTAATACATCTTCTGGTACAGAACATGAATCATTATTATTGTGTGTTTGTGGCAGGATTGCCTGGGAAAAGTTAAAATAGGCTCCTTGGTACTTTTCTGGGTGATCACTACATAATTAAGGGGGGATTAAATGAGACAGGAGTTTGCTAGCTAGCCAACCCATGGTCCCTCCCCCTCACTCCCTGCCACTGCGGACTACTGCGCCTGAAGGAGAGCAGGCAGCAGCTGCAGAGACAGAGCTTCAGTCATTAGCTGTAGCGGCTTGAATTTGGCCAGCGTAAACCCCAGTGCCAAGTGTCACAGCTGATTGATGCAGGGGCGGGCTGGCCATAGGGAGGTTCGGGAGTATTCCTAAACAGCCGGTCTGTTCCAGGCCGAACCGGCCGGTGGTCGGAATGTTTTTTTACCCCATAAAACGCAGCCGCGGTTGAGCGCAGCAGCCTGCCCTCGCAGCCACAGGTGGCAGTGGCACAGAGTGGAACATCAGACTGGGTCAATCTAATATTTTGCATATTAAGGGGGATACGAGCGGTTAGCAAGCACTGCCTACATGGCTCTATCATCCCAGACGGGTCGGGCTGGCCCGACAAACCCGGGACGGGATAATGCCAGTCATAGGAGTGAGGAGGAGGAAGAGACAGATGAGGAGGGACAGGAGAAGGAGGATGAGGAGATGGAAGAGGACGTGGAGGAGAAGAAGGAGGAAGAGGAGGAGGAAGAGGAGGAGGAGAAGAAGGAGAGTGGAGCAGGAACCACCAAAAAAACAGTGCAGTGTGGTACAGGTGCAGTGTGCAGGACTGGGTTGGCAATAGGTCTTTCCATAGAATTATATTATATTCAATACACTCTACTGACTGACTAATCTGTGTGTGTTGTGTTTAATATCATTAGATTGTTTTTATACTGCAAATAAAGTATTCGTGTTAAAATTATGGTTCCACTTGTGTCTGTCATGCGATCGGAAAAAGGCCTCTCCAAATCAAGCTCCCGAGCTGAATTTCAACCCCAGCCCGCCCCTGAGGCGGAGAACACAATGTGCTTGGAGGCTCTAGCTAACGTTAGCTACATAAAAGTGAACTTGAAGCTGCAGTTCACAGACGACTAAACTATTAGCAACATTTTCTCTTCATCTTTGAAAGACTTTGCTGGTATTGATGTGTTTTATTTTGTTGAATGTCAGACTCTTTTTTTTTCATAATCTTTTTTTATAAGTTTTTTTTCCTTTAATGGGTTTCTTTGAAATGTAGACAGTTGTTGCCAATGCTGAAATAGCAACTTTCTCTGAAGGACTCTCCACCATTTCAGCAGGCTTTCACCACCTGAAGGGAGGTGCACGTGCATCTGTAAAACAGCCAATAGGAACACCCTCTCTCTGAAATGATCTGTGATTGGCCAAAGTCTCCTGACATGGGTTAGATGTTCTAAAACAGAGCCAAAAGGAGGTGCAGAAGTCAAGCATTCACTCATACTATTTGAATTACAATATGCTCAAACAGTTATTATGAGATTTTTGCAAAATAAAACTGTTTTAATTACAATCACAAGTGGCTTCATATTTACGTAGTAATGGCTGCTATGTAGTTCTCCACTTATATTTTAAGATAAACCGCTGGTAAGTTACTGCAGACAATTAAAACTGAAGATATCAGATATAAATTTATCTTGTTAAAAAAACACAGCCTCCACTTTAGCTGCTGAGCTTGTGTTATATTACCGTTTCATAACCTGCTGCTCCATTCTGAATGTATGGAGAGCCTGAAGGTGATTCAAATATAGCAATGTGATGTACTTGAAGTATAACTGTCTTCATGAATAGCATTAACACACAGTCTTGCTTAACTATGTAAATAAATATAGTGGTCTTTCATTCCCTAAAAACATCTTCAGCAGAGCATGCAGACTTACACAGGCTTGGGAAGCATGTTTACCGGATAACAACAGTTTCATTTTGAAGTGTGGCTCTCTCTCACAAAATAAATGCTGATACAATTTATAAACTCCCAAAATGAGAAGCCTGACAGCATCGATCCTGCCCTTGATTTTATGGGGACAAGTGCGCACAGGGAGTTTGTTGTGATGGTGCATTTTCTATTTTATTTATAGGTGTAATTGTTGCAATGTTGCGCTCTGGCTAGAATCCTGGAAATATACAAACATGACTCATTCGGGTGGACAAGCTCGAAGATGAAAAACAAACAAACATGTTATTGATGCGCTTTAGTCTTTTCAGTTTTTAACATAAAAGTCTTGATTCTTGGAATTTAAGCATCAAATTATTTGTCAAAAATGTAAGATGCATTTCAGAGAACTTTAAATAATGTAAAATTCTTGTTGGTTTCAAAATCTGCTATATGAGCGTTCATGGTGTCTACCTTAACAACTGTTTTTGTGCCTGAAGAACCATGTGCCTCTTTGCTTTTGGCCTACTTTCAATACAGTATGGATTTCATTTAAAATTCAAAGACCAATCTAATGCCTCATGTGTATATAAATGCCATCTACAGCGTTACAGTATAACCCTATCCAAAAGTTTTGTACCACTCAATTAGAAAAAGGTCACAGAACACTGTTCCGGGTCTTATTCAGTTTTCATTCAAGCATGTCTCAATTTTGCACTTACTCTCTCCTCTCCATTTCCCTCAGTATTTACCTCCATAAAAAGTGCAAAATGTCAGTGGAATAATAATTCCAGCCAGGAAATGAATGGTGGAGATGTCAGATTAATACTAGCAGGTACACTCTGAAAATGAAAGGTTTCCTCTGGGCTCTTGTGAGAAGATTTTGGTTGTAGAAAGCAACATAAAATGTTCAGTTAAACCTCAATGAATTTTTTGAGAAATAGTTTTCATTTAAGGTTACATCTAAAGAACTGGCAGTGTTTGAAGCAGCAGTGGTTGCCAGCTGGTGGATCTGGAAGAAGAATCACACAGACTGGGGTCATGCATGCAGCTACTGTTAGTCCCCTGAGTAGTGAAAGGTTTGAGCAATTTGCCTCTGTGAAGTATGCTGGCTGGTGCCTTTTGTTAGTGGAACTGGATGTTTGCTGATATACTGATTTCTTCACAGTTTGGCATATTTTCTTGTTAGTTTCTTTTTTCTTCTGCAGAGTGCTAGCTGATCATGTTCACTGGTTTCAATGGCTGCTCGTTAATGTTTGCCAGGATATTGATAATTATGTTGGCGAGTTGGAGTCTGCAGCATTCTGTGTGACAGAGTAGTTGGAAGTAGCATGCTCTGCTAGTGGCATGGTTGCTATACAGTACATAACCCTTTATTCCTTAGAGAAATAACAGCTTTAGGTTGTTAGCATGCTCGCTGTCAAGCTGTTTTTAGGGTGCATGGCTGTGCTGTCTGTATTTTCAGCATGGCTAGATGGCCAGTCTTTAGAGACTAATGGTGATAAGTTAGCCTCTAATGGCGTCAGTACACATATATACTTTTTAAACTTTTCAACCAGCTTAAATTGGAGGTGTAAATTAATGCCTAAGTAAAAATAGACATATTGTGAACAAAGCAGAACTCTGCACTAACACCTACACTCTGTAAGTAAAAAACTGTAGCAGGTAGTGTTCCTTAGTTTCTAGCCAACTCTGCAGGTGCTGAATGTTATTGTAATATTCCTACAAAGAAACAATCGCACTGACTAACACAAAGCAGAATGTGTGCAAGGATAATGACAGTGTGTCCAAGCTCCGCTGTCATTTTTGGTCATTTCAGAGTGTGCTCGGCAAAAGAGAAAAGTAAAATGTATGTAAATTGGAGGGTGTAGTGATTAATCGTTACCATTGGGATTGTTCGTCTTATTCCTTTTCAAACAGCTGTGCCAGTCACAATGACGTATGATGGAAGTGGCTTACCAAACGGAGGAAGAGCGAAGATTTGCCTCTCTTAATGATAAACTAGTTTTTGTTGTGTGGGTTTAGATCAGCAATGACACCCAGAAGCAGATGATGTTTCTGAATTTGTTTGTGGGGATGTAGTAACCATGTTTTCTGTAGGGGCTGATGCATGTTTTTGTATTGAAGGCCAGTTTAGCCAGTGTAATTTCAGTCCTGTGATGGTTATGGTTGGCTTGTGTTATAGTGTAGTTCTGACTAAATGTGAATCTGCCCACAGTTATCCAGTTTATACCCTTATTAGAAACTGATCAATCAAGTCGGTATCTGTGGAAGGTCACAAATATTTTCCATTTTTTATTATAAGCTAGTTTTGTCATTTGGTCGCCTTTCAGCTGTAAAATCCTTAGCTGAGTCCCACCCCTCGAACGCTGACTGACCAATCGCAGTGTGGCATCTGCCAGGTCTGACCAGGGTCCGACAACTACATGGCTGTGCTCCATAGTTTCAGATTTTCTTCATTTTCAGGCTTGTTTTGTGGATTTTGAGCTAAATGTTGTGCCTAGGACATGTGTGATAAAGGTACTTGTTAACAGGAAAGGTTGGAGGGAGATGTACATTTCTTTGCCATTCCAAAAGCAAAATCAAACTCTGAAAATTTTACGGTTAGCTAGCTAGCTACTGAAGATTGAGCCTACTGTATGCATAATGCCTTTGCTCTCTTAATGATTGAGACAGTTAATAAAGACTTATGCTGCTTTACAGGAACAGTGGAGGGAAATGGATAAACTTTGCCAATATTCAACCAGCTATGTGTCACTGCAGTGTGTGCAGATGAACAGTATTTGGCTTCCCCTGGAGCTCCCCACCTGTCTGCTGGGTGGAGGTCCAGATGCTGGCAGCACGGGGGGAAGTCAAACACTGTTCATCTGCACATACTGCGACGACACACAGCTGGTTGAAAATCTGCAAAGTTTTCCTTTAATTTCACTGTCTTGATCATAGTTGATGTGGAGGTTGACTTCTACACTGTGATCTGTACATTAGACTGTAGCTTCTATCTTAATCTTTTAACCTGTTTTCGCTGCTGAGCCAGTTTGACATCCTGGTTATATCTTTCAAAAGCATATTGTAGACCCTTCTGTCTGCTTCTCTCTGCATTTGCTTTTTGTCTTTCCAAAGATTTGATTATATTTCTTCAGTGAGAGCAGTTAGTGACACTGTGGGCTCTATGTTAGTTTCAACAGCTTGATGGACCATCAGCGACCAACAACAAAAGGACGAGGCTTAGCAAATGGTCAATTACATATACGGTGTGTAGGTTTAGTGATGCAAAATCTCAATGCTTACATTATAACTCATTTTTGAGTTCATGAAGTGCTTAGTAAGTTGTCAGATTTTATGTACAATGATTGTGAGCATTCTGTATAATCCCAATGCACAGATGCTGAAATTTGAATATATGTAAATGTTAGTGGTTACCTCGACATGATAAATACATGCCTGCATAAACTGGTCTTTAAAAATTCATGTAACAGTCTGAGGAAATATGAAAATATGTATTTACATGACATTCTAGTTCATGTACTTAATGCATATTTTATTGGACATGTTCTTAAAAGATTCAGTACACAAACTCTAATGGGCTCTGAAAAGTGTAACATGCTCACAGACACTTTTTGGATTCACAGAGGCATCCCTGCAGAGCATCTTATTTTTGGAGTGTTCTCAGTCATTTAAAGCTCAGGGGGTGACAACTGTCAACTATTTCATAGCAAGAGGTAGCACTTATGTTAAAGTGTACGTAAATATATGTCACTTGAGAGCCCTGCGAGGTTTTGAAGTTGGATCAATAACTGTAATATTCATGTTATATTTCCACACAATCATTATTCACCAGAACAACTACCAGGTAGTATTTTTAATATAATATTGGAACTCCTCACACAAGTGAATGTTGTGATGTGAAGGAGCCAGTAAATTAAATGAAGCATGCTTCCTCTTAATTAGCAAGGATTTAGGATTTGGCATTTCAGTAACATTTTGCTTCTGTTATTATGTACATTATGAAATCTTCCAGGTGAAAGAGGATATTGACTTTTTGAGGTTCTTATCTCAAGATAACAATTTGATAGTGTTACCTTGAGACATTGACTGTTCTTTTCTCAAAATAACTATTAAATTTAAAATGAACTGATCTATTAATAAAAGGCTTCTATACTGTATATTACCTTGGAAAAGAAAATTAAGGCATACTCAGAAATGTTGTGCCTTTTGTCAGATCAGTGTTTTTGGAGAGTAGTTGTTCATAAATGTAATGGTATCACAGTACACATAAAAAGTTAAAGAGAAGTGAAAGAATAGTACTCATTGACTAAAAGTAGTTTTCAGGAGGTCAGCAGTGTAGTCAAATTTTGATATAAGAATATGATTTTATAGACTATTATTGTTACAATAATGTAGGTTGAGTTGTGGAGACATATAAAAGTATGCAGTAATAATTACGACCACTTTCAGTGGCACAACATTCACTGTCAACTAAAATTGGAATTTGTAATATTGGTACAGTATTAGAATAATATTCGTCTCTTTTCTTACACCAACTCCTGCCTATCTTTTGAAATAATTAAAGTTTGAAAATAACATTTGAAATGTTGCTGAGCATAATATCAGTCGACTGTTTTCTTGAATGCGACTGTATTCTTGGAGATTTATGACTCCCACTGTCCCCTTGAAGTCTGTATAATAGTAATTGTGTACAGATTTACATGTCATCGGCATGTCACTTCCCCAGGAATAATCTCCTGTATGCACGCTGTGATCTGGGAGAGTCTGACAGTTACAGCAAACCCTTCATTATTCACCCCACACATACAGTTTCATATTTATCTTTGTATTTGCACACTCCTAAAACCCAGCGACAGTCAGACTGACAGCATGTGACAGCTAAACATAAGTTTCCCGTGTATTTGAGGGTATGAATGGCTCAGATTTTGACAGACATACATTTTTGATATAATGCAAAGTTTATGACAAGCGTGTTTTTCCATCAGCAAGTCAAACTCATCAATAATGCTTGGAAATAAACACAAATTTAGATTGTCAAATAAATCTTATTTGGCTCCTCAGAAACAATTATGTCTATAGCACAGTAGTCCTCAGCCAATACACACATAATGCACAGGGCCTACTGGATCAGTATAACACTGCACCAAAAAGCAGGTTTTGCATACAGGGGGAATAACATCACATAATGTGGAACACAAATGCAAGAAAACACAAACTGAACATACACGTACAAGCTAACAATCAGCAGTTTACTGATACAATATGAAATGGACATGTAAGACTTCTAAATGTAGTGTACATTTAAAGATAAAAAGCCATGTCTGTAAGCAGACATGCTGCACTAACACACTGATCATGACAGCTCAAGAAAGCACATTAAAGTCAACATACTGTGTAACAGTGCACTCTGCACTTTATTTTCACTTCGAAATCACATTTTACATGACAGCTTTTTAAAACACAATCTGATGTATCTTTTCTACTCATGTATGTGCAATTATGCATATACAGTATACTTTACATAGATTAAGAGCTAACTAAAATAAAGTGCATGTTCTCTGTTATACGCTTCAAAGTTATTGGGTAGAAGGAGCCTAACACACCTACTTTTCGGTTCAGAAGGCCATTTTCAGGCCGTGAAATGGCAGTTTATCTTTGTTGTCAGGCTGCAGCCGTTTGTGACCTTAACAATTATGACAGGAACAAAGGAGAAAGTTGGGTGACATAGTATAAAGAGCAAGAAAATTTTCATCAGGTCATTGGTCGGTCAGTTGGTCGGTTGGGCTGGCAGGTGGGAAGGGCAGTGGATGGGTTTAATCAAACACAGGATTTACCCCGGAGAGTGGAGTTTGTGTCCTGTGTGAAACCAAAAGTCATTATTGACGCTTTTTAACCGGGGGCAGTTGTTTTAACTGATGTATTTGCCTAAACATAGCCACATAGTTTCTGCACTACAAAAGTAAAAGTGAAATCTAACAAAACTGTGACCATTTCACAATAATTGATATGCAAATGACCTTTCAATGGCAACATTTTTATATAGTTGGATATACAAACAAACAACATTTAATAGGCTGATAATGGCTTTTGAACCTTATAGTGGGTGTGACAGGCCCCTACTAACCCCTATTTATGATGCTAAAAAACAGATAATGGCCAAAGACACTGTTTTTGATGATAGCCCAACCAATAATGCTTAATGCTTTTTAAGTGGATACTGATATTTTGGAGTTTAAAATTTCGAAAGGTAGAAATGTTTTAATTGTTAACATGGACAAAGAAAACAAGACATTTTACAATTTAAAAATTCACCATCCTGTAATGGCCCTCTGGTGAACAAACTCAAGAAGCTGTATTAAAAAAACCTCAAACGTATTTGGCATTTCTGTACTGCAGTATACACAGATACAAATATATCTGCAGTGAGCTAAAGCTATTTATTGATTTAGCTTTATTTTGGCTGCAATATGGGACAATTACGATTGAACTTAGACTTCAACAAAATATGACCTTTCAGATCCCATTAAATTTCAAAATTTGGGTAAATTTTGTTCCATTTGGACAAAAACAAATAATTCAGCAGTTCGGTCACCTGCTTACACCTTTCAGAGTGGCTCACAGAAAAGCCCAGAGTCATTATTGTATTCACAGTAATTACAGGCGCCATCAAGGTCAGAGAGGTGTCATGACCATTTAAACTCAGTCTAAAGTTTCCACAGTAGACAAACAACCAATCATGCAGCAGCCGCAGCTCACAACAACAGAGCAGCATGAGGTACATCACTGACCAGGCATTAAATCATTTTACAACAGCATGAATCCACTCTCTATCTTCTTAATCTCATCTACAGCAGTCAAGCACTCGAAAAAGACAGAACTGTCATTTGGCATTGGGTTGCTTACATCACATAAAACAAGAAGCTCAAAGTTAGAACTAAACAGCTGAGCAATTCCTAACCTAATCAACAAAGCAAATTTATCTTAGTCCGATCTAAGTCCATTATCAGCATGAAGCTAACAACAGCTGCTCTGTTGTAATGGAAATCTTAATTACACACATTAATTATGCTGGGATGAATGCAAGAGAAATGATATATAAGCCATTATCATCAAAATAAATTGAACCACGCAAGACATAATGGACTCTTGCACTACATGCAGAAATGTGCTATACTTTAAGCTAAATTTGTAATACATAGACCCCCGCAGAGCAGACAAAAGGCCCTCTGAAGACTCAGGCCCCAGCTTTGTTTCTATCAGTCCTCACCTTCGCCCATGATGGGATTTTTATCTGGAGGCCTGAGGGAGGGATCTGTTTGAATAGAATGTGGACAGGTCCTGAGATAGCCTGCTATTACCACCACCCAGCACCACAACAACCATCAATCTCTGCAAGTTTCTCTGTTTACATGCAGGACAGCACAACAGTCATGAGTCATTGCCGCTTACGATGCAGTTAGAGTGAAATGATGTTTCCCCACCTCCTCTGCCCATCGTCCGGACACTCCTAATCAAGCTCTGCAGCGCATGTACTGTCAGTGACAGGAGTATCTTGCAGACATTGTGAGGAACAGCCAATATCCAACCAGTTATTACACCCAACATTGTTCCCCCCTGATTGCAATCACATGTCCCGTCTTTGTCTTGTATGAGCTCCAAGGCTCAAAGATCCTTGTAAAGAAGCGGCAAATCACAAACTGTCAGATGCACCAAGCCTGCCTGATTTCCAACTCTGGCTGCACTGCCATCGCAATTCATTTTCTATAACAGCAGAAGATTGCTGGGTCTCTACAATGTAACCCTGATGAGACAGGTTAGTGGGTGTGCACCTTCAGGGAATGATCTTTTTTTTTTGGCCTAATTCTGACATAATCTGAACAGTGTGCTCTCGAAAATGTAACCCCCATACAAAATCGTGAGTTCACACAAATTTCTCTGGCATGTGCTGGAACCACAGAATACGTACAGAAAGAACAAGTTTGAGAATGTAGAGAATAGACGGGATTGAAGGAGGAACAACAACAAACAGATGTCCTCCTGGCTCTCAGTCACTCACGCAGAAACACATTGATGCAAACACAGACACCCCAATGCTGCATCCCACTGAGCGGTAGATTACCATTACTTCACAAGGAAGGACGAAACATGTTGCCAGGATTTTAATTAATTTCATTTACTTATGTTGGGAGTGCCATGCTGGTTTCTTTGGAAATTCACCACAGAACAATCATGTCAGAAATCTGACGAGTCAAGCGGAAACAAAGCACTGTAGGAGATGAGAGATCGGCAAATTCCAGCAGAGCACAGATTTCGATTATATTAAATCAAAATAAAAAAAAAGCGTGTAAAACCAATCAGTTCCTCAATTTTAGGTCCCCTCTTGTGCTTGACCGTTTTCATGCCACTCTTATGTATTCAGTGTCTCCATCATCTCAAATTTTCAAAATTCCTCAATGAAAAATTGCCAACATTTTGTTGTAGATCCATCGTTAAGATGTTTTCTAAAACAAGGGTCATGTAACATGTAACTGTTTCATGTAACTCACCAACAAAAATAATATTGCAATCAAGAGCATTCTGTATAATACCAATGCACAGATGGGATATAAGTCACAATGTTGATAATATTGTGATTACCTGTGCAGCCCTTATCTGCAGCAGCAGTGCTTCACTTTATGGGACAGCAAGACAAGCAGTCCAGTGATCAGATGTGTTGTAGTTTGCAATATAATAAACGACTACAATAGATACTCCAGGTGAATTCACTTTTGTTTCAAATCATTTGATTTGAACAATAAAGCTGAACTGATTTGCTTACATCTTGTCTGATCATTTAACCACTTGTTTGCCTAATGGACTCCAGTATAGGTATACTTTGCAGGATTGTCAGTTACTGTTTGTAAAAGTGAAAGTAAAAGCCAACCCTAGATTTACTCTCGTTTGGTGTTTCACCTTACTATTTTTGAGGGGTTTTTTTCAGTGCTGTGTCTCTTGGATGCCTTCTGTTTATGGTCTGGCACCTGGTTGCTACCTTTTTATCAAGCCCTGACCTCACCTGAGCGCTGTTGAGGTACACACCCATAAACATCCCAAACACAGAAAACAAAAAGAATGTAAAAATACACAGGCAGAGGTCAGAATCTCTGCAGAAAAATACACTGCCACACACCTCTGGTGGATTGTAAGTGCTGATTGAGACAGATTACTTCCGTATGAGTCTATACATTGTTTTTGAGGAAAATCTTGTATAGCAAACCTTAAAGACGTTAACAAAACTGTTCTACATCATAATACAAATCAAAAAACAGGTCATCAGATGCAAATAAACCAGGAAGAGACAAATTTTCATACAGAATAAGATCATGGCTACTTTTTATTCATTACATAACAACTTACTGCACATTCCTTCACACAAATGTCTACTGAAACAGTTCTGTCATACAAATCAGTACATTTAAGCTGAACACAAAGACACATTATTATGTGGATCACATCTTATGGGTAAAAACACAAAGAATGAAGACCTAAATCTCAGACGTCTGCAGTGTGTATGGAGTACACACTAATTCAAATTCTAAAAGGGGCTTTCAATAATACTCTGACTGACATCTCTCTCCTTCTACTATATGTCAGATTTACACTGATCTCGCAGCAAAACTACAAACACATTGAGTAATTAATACAAAGACAATAATCTTTTTAGTGGAGCTTTTAATTCAGCCAACTTCATGGTTCAGCAGTGATATTCTATATGTTGAATGACACAGAATGACTGAGCCTGGAGGCTTGAGCAAAGGTATGCTGTGGGACTGAAAGGTTCGATCACTGTCTCATCTACTGAATATAAATTAGAACTAACGGCAGGATCTTATAACAAGAATATTATGTCTTTTAAGAGACCTGGTTTCAATTGGATGGCTATTTCTATGCATTTACTGAACTTTCATCGCAGCCACATAAATTATGTGTCTTGTGAGGAAGCTACAATAATCAAATCCAGTAAAATGAGACCTTTGTCTTGGTTAAATATCCTCTGAATTCAGCAAAAAGCACACAAACCTTCCCTCGACAAGATCACAGGGGAGTGAGGTTTCAAATTTTTACACATTATTGGAAACTCAATTGTTTTGTCAGTGAAAACATCTTAATCTTCATCATGGTGCAAGAGGTTTTTGTTGCTCTAAATATATCCCATCATAAATGATTTTTGTATATTATGTATCTTGGCTTGCCTAATTGCTGCGGTTTGTTCACAGCAGGAAGAGGACTGAAAGCCAGCGCACCACTGCTTCTTTAGATCACTCCAGGCAATGACTGCGGCTCATTATGCAGAGGAAAGCAAATCATATCTAATGATTTTCAAGAACAAAACTGACACTGAACATGACGGCATTATTTTTAGGTCTCCACTCACCATCTTAGATTTCAACTGAATCTACCACTGCTCTAATTTATGGCTGTAATTAACAGTGATGATTTTAAATGCAACAAATAAACTCTGCTGCCCACAAGTACTCTCCACCTTTTCTGCTCTATTCATATGTTAATATAACTTTTATGTTTATGAATTTATTTTCAGCATCTTATTCAGTTTCTTCTGTCTTGCAGCAAAATTATTTGCCTATTTGGAACCACTACACACTCATTATACAATCCAGTTTGTCATTTATCAGTTTCAGGTGTAACTACATATTTGAAATTCACATTTACAGTAACTATTCTCCTTATTATGTCAGGCAATCTGAGAGCGCAAAACTGTCTTTTAAAGGGGCAATAAGCAGAAATTCATCATTTCTAGATTGAAGGAATTAAAAAATTGCTATGTGAAGAACTAGAGGTGTAATTTCATCTGGAGTATAGCATGACATCACACACCCTCTCTTTCTCTTGATCTCCAGCCCCTTGTTTACAAGCCGGTCCGGCTGCGCGTTCATGTACGTTCACGTGAATCGCCGCCTCCTCCCTCCTCTCGGAGCCCTTGGCCCTCCCTCCCTATAAAAGGCTACAGCCAGTGAGCAATGGCAGTATGTATTTTCGAAGCGAAATGGCGGAGAGTGGAACGAAATGTTCATCTGAAGACGACCAGGATCTGACATTACCTCTAAAGAAACAACAGTCGTTGACGAAGAAGTTGTCGGATAAAGAAAGGGACAGAACCCGGATTAACATTGGCCTTGCATTTCCAAGGTGGAGAGCACTGCGAGAGCTAAAGGGACTACAGTTTGACTCAGAGCTAGCTCTTCTTCTCCTGGACAGGTAGCCTAAGTAACAACATAAAGTCAAATGTCTGTTTTAATTAGTGTTACAGTAACGTTAGCACATGTCACTATGTTGATTCAATTAAATTTAATGTTACAATCGTAGCATGTGTTAATGTCTGGAGCTTGAGTTATTAGCGGCTCGGTCCCAGCAATGGATCAGGCCTTACGGTTGTGTTAGTTGAGTAGCCCAGCAGCCCAGCTAACATTTGCAATTAGCATTGTAAAATGTAGCCAGGCTTAAACATCGCTCTCACTCACAGAGAAGAGTAGGAACGTTAGCGTTAGCTCCCGGAGTTAGCACTAGCCGAGGTCCGGCGATGGCTCTAGCCGAGTCGGCTGCCACCGGCTACTGGAGTAGCTTGCAGCTATGGAGCGCTTCTACCAGCTCTTCTAGTCACTGAGCCTCGCCTCCATCTCAGCAAATATATTGCATTTATTACAGGGACCATCATCATTGAAGTAGGCAGGGGAATAGCTAAACACAGCAGAGACCGAGAGTGAGTGAAAGACATTGCTAACTGCTAAACTAAGTTTAGACAAGGCGAGTGGGGGGTGGAGAGCAGAGGTAGAGGGAGGAGTGGCTCATGACACACTTTGTTTTGGTCTACAGGCAGTGCACAACAGCAAACCTAGCGGTGAAATGATTTCAGTTTTTGCCCCTTTAAGGAATGAAATAAACATGAACTGAGCCATTATCGAGACATACTTCAGTGACACTAAAGTACTCGCTCCTTGATTAGTTGCTATTTGACTTTATATTAACACAATGCTGCTGGTCTCATGTTGTTGACTCTAAAGCTTCCAAAGAGCTTTTGTTTAGACATCAAACCTAATTAGTCTGCAAAGATCCTTCAGGTTTATTTAAAGAAAGCTGTAATGAAGAGATAGTTTGCTTTAAATCTCCAAATAAATCTGTTTTAAAGTCAGCAAAGTCTGCACTGACCTCACTTCTTCATCACTTTCACAAATATTCTGTGAAAAACATATAAATTATTTTACTTTAATGGGGCTTTCTTCATAAATAAAGGTTAAAGAAAGGTTAAGCAAAAGTAATCTAGCAAACTTATTAGTGTTTAACCAGAGGGACACTCAATTTTACAATGTCCTGTGAAACTGTCATGGAGTGATGGACTAATTTTCCCCTGCTGATTCTTTTTTCCCTCCCCTGTTACTATTTTTGAAAGCTGTCCCATCTGGCTGCTCTTCACAACAATATTGCCCAATGAACTTTCATTTCCTCTCTTGTTAAATAGAAATGAATCTGCTCTCCATCACAGGTGGGAGGCGCACTTAATTGACTCGTGTTAACATCTCTCCATGCCTTGTACACCTGGTCTCATTCTGTATGCACATTTTACCAATGCATTTTATTCCAATCTGATGATTTGAAAGTTAACCCACTGAGGGACAATCAGCTCACATTAATGTAGCGTTAATGTGGCGATTTGCATGGAGGTTTGAATTATTTGGCTTAAATATGTTTATGAGTTATACAGGTTGGTTGTTGGAAATATACATCTAAACAAATACAAAGTTCCAGACTGATAGCCATGATGTTAATGTGATTTATAGTTTGTGAAGTATTAAAGTGCAAAAAGGACCTCCAAAGCTCCACATAGGGCAAAACAAATGAGATGACTCTGGGTCTAATTTGTCTTCCAGTGCTCAGCTAAGGCTGTGTAAATGAGAAGGGAAGAAAAAAAAAACTGTAACGTTCATTTTTGATTGGCTATCTGTATATCACGGGTCCTCAAAATGAACGTCAATTTCATCTCATCTATTGCCTGACAGAACTTAAATTGGATCCCAAAGAGAATAACATGATAGAAATGAAATCAACATTTCCATTTTCTGCTTTCTCAGCCACTTATCATAGTTGTTGATTCAATGACTTAAGAAGTATTTCATTTAAAATTGCAGGAACATAGTTGGAAAACTTTTCAAACCGAAAATTCAAACAGCTCCCACAGAAACGTCACATGCTCAGCAGTTATTCACGGCTGTTATCACAAATGTCTGACAATGTCTGAGTCGAGCTGGGAAGGCTCATCACTTTCCTGATGCTGGCTTGTGTACCGCATACCAAATATTTACTATTCTTTCCTTCAGCTTCCCTCCTGTAAGAATATTTTAACAAACTGGCAATTCCTCTGGAACAAGCACCACTTTATGTAGATTCCAGGTAATTTTAATAAACTGTGGTGCAGAGCCATGACAATTACTGCACAATGCAAGAGGACCTGATTTATATTAAAGTATCCCCTTATTTCCTACACAATTAACCTTGGGCTAATGCTAATTTAAGCCTTCAGTGCCCACAAGATACTTCCTGGAAATGATGGGTAAACAGAGGAGGGCCATGAGCATAAAACTGTAAAGATTCAAGACTAAAGAAATATGCAAATGCATTTTTTTCAAAGCCCCTGAGTATAAAGTGTTCTGTAATATACATCTCAGGCATGGTGAAGAAATGAGCATATGCATGAATCCACTGCCCACCCCCACAATGATCTATAGCTGAATGTGGATACGCACCCTGTACATCTTTATATGGACAACACAGATTGTGTTCTGGCCTTGATTAGATACTGGTATATAATGAATGGCACATGCTGTGAGTCGTACAACACTGACTACTGATGGTGGGAATTATGATGTTCTATTTTTTACTGTCTATATTTGATTAAAAACCAACAATGAACTGGTCCTTTTGATAAGTTCAGTGTGTAAATCTCAAGCCTGATCTCTCTGTGCCATAGAGCTCTACTGTTCCATAAATGCATACATGAGTCACACTGTTGTCCTGGGTGATATGCTCATCAATATTGTAGCTTATTTTGAGACAGTTCCACATATGCCAAGAAAGCCAAATGTGTATTAGTCTGCACATAAAAACAGTCCCCAACAACTGAACGATTTACTCCTGGTTAAATCATGTTTGCTAAAATCTACACTGCCCAGCTGTTTTAGGAAACTGACTTTTTAAAAAAATGAAACTAGAAATTTGACAAATTTTTAAAGATTTACGTCTTTAGAAAGAATTCTCGGGGCGTCAGTGGCTTAGTGGTAGAGCAGGCGCCCCATGTACAAGGCTGTTGCTGCAGTGGCCCGGGTTTGAGTCCAGCCTGTGGCCCTTTGCTGCATGTCATCCCCTCTCTCTCTCCCCCTTTCACACTTAACTGTCCTGTCCATTAAAGGCAAAAAAATGCCCCAAAAAAAATCTTTAAAAAAAAAAGAATTCTCTTAAGAAAAACTGTCTTAACATCTCTTAAGAATCATAATTCTCAAGTATCAGTTATATTATATTTACTAAGTACAGTATGAACTAAATCTGTAAATTAGCGTGAACTCCATCATCCTACCTGACCTGGACATTTTCGGAACTAAAGCATAGTTTGCTCATTTTACAGTGAATTTAAGAAAACAAGTACAGGGTATTTCCTGACTTGAAATGAGGCGAAGGTGGTACCATACTGATCATGTGCACACGTGTGGATGTGAGCCATGCCTTTAACAAGCTCAAGCAAACACTTTTTACAAGCACCTTTTCTTCAGGAGTTCTATTAATTATATGACTGAAGAAAATGAAAATTATGATTAAATTGTAGCTAAGTTGTTATATGGATAGTGAGTGGTAGCGTCTGTAATGCAAATTCCTGTATATTAAATGTTTATCTGCAATTTTCTGTAGTGGTCCCAGTAATATTTGATCCTACAGTGCACTAATTGAAATAACACATCACATGGCATGGTTAAGCCCCATCTGAGACTGTGAGCATGACCACCAATAATCACTGATTATTGGTGGTGCTCACAGTCTCAGATGGGGCTTAACCATGCCATGTGATCAGAGTTGGGTAAGGGTTACTATAAAAGTAATCAAAGTTACCAGTTACCAGTTACTTTGCTGCATTACTCCCTGAGTAAAGTAACTGGAGTACTTTTAAAGTACTTCCAATGTTACTCCCTGAGAAAAGTAACTCAAGCACTTTTATAGTACTTCTGAGTAGGCCTATTCAACATTTCCTATTGGGCAATGGACCACAGGGCGCTAAGCCTACATTTTTTTGTCTCCAAAATTAAAGTTATGGACTACTTGCTCTTCACTGAGATCCAATTCTCCTATCACAGCCGTCACTTTGACCAGTAGAAACACAGAACGATCTGCTGCCGTAGACAACTGTATGACAACAACACCCCAGCATTTTTAATATTTCCTCTAGGGATGTTACCACACAGAGTAAAAGGGGGAAATGATGGTGTGAAACAGCAGAGGCACTTTGTCAACCCGCTGAGTTAACGTTACTGTCATTAGCATCAAGCTAGCAAACAATGGTACATCCTCACGGTCGGGCATAAAGTAATAACATTAACAAATAGTGGCAGGCCTTTTACTCACCACAACTGCAGAGGCTCCCAGCTTCATTTGAAACAAACTACATTATAGACGGTCCGTTATTTATTAATCCCTCTGTGTTTTTATATTTTTACTTTTTATCCGCTCCCGTTGTCTTGATAAAGTTAACACATCGCGCTGTCATTTCAAACTCAACACTTCCTGAATTTCTTTCAGATTAAAAGCCCCTTATAACCTCGGCTGAGAGAATCCCTCCAATTTCTAAATAGGCTTTTATTGTGAAACATTTGTAGGAACTTGGTTGTGGAGGATTCAGTAGCTTGAATGTTTGCGTACGGTGCTTCAAATGTAGCTCCTGCCATCTGCTGGCACTTTTAGGTGACTACAACAACATTTCAGCCACACACATGAACAGACACAGTGACGCAAATAATAGTAAAAGTAATAAAAATAGGACAAGAATAACCCGATGACATCACACACGTCGTGAAAGATGACCGGGGATAATTGGTGAGTACCATCGTGTAGTGTGTCATGTCTGTTGGCCAAGTCACGGCACCATTTTATGACTCCACAATCGTGTAATGTGACATAGTGACTTTCAGAACGGGCTGAAAAGCTGTGTAGTACTAGTGTGTACCAGGCATAATGCAAGTCTTGAGTCTGACCTGTTTGTCAGCGAGTCCTCCTCCACCTTTTTTAAACTCCACTGTAGACTATGGCAACATTTCTTCTACCACACAGCGAGCCACAAGCTTCATGACTTCTTTCAGACTGATAGGTTTAATGTTATCTCCATAATTAGAACCAAAAGACAGTCATTGCTGTTTCAGAGCTGAAGGACCAGCGTTCTAAAAGTAACGGAAGTAAGTGATGTCTTGTTTGAAAATGTACTTAAGTATTTGATTACTCAAACAGCAAACTAACGCATTAGGTTACTCGTTACTGCAAAAAGTAATCAAAGTACTCGAACGCGTTACTTTGTAATATACTGAATATCTTGTAAAACATTTTGATTCTGCTGGCAAAATATTATTTACACTTGTAGATCTCCTCCTGTTTTTGACGCATATAAAAAACATTTAAAACATAACCCCTCTCACATACTTTTACACCTTTATAAGACAGCCAATACTTTATGTATTAGTTTTATCTTCACTATTTTACACCCTAATCTGGAAAGCACTTAAGCGCTTAAGCTTAAAAGATGCTACATAAAAAAAATTATTGTTACTATGAATTTAAATCATTAACTTTTATCAGTAGTATATCTTCGTCTTTCGGATGCTCCCTTCAGGGGTCGCCACAGTGAATCATCTGCCTCCATCTCACCCTATCCCCTGCCTCCTCTGTTACATCAATCTCCATGTCCTCCTTCACTACATCCATGCATCTTCTCTGGGGTCTTCCCCCTTTCCTCCTGTCTGGCAGCTCCATCTCCAACATCCTTTGTCAAATATAACCACTGTCTCTCCTCAGCACATGTCCAAACCAGCTCAACCTGGCCTCTCTGGCTTTATCTCTAAACTGCTAAACCTTAACGGTCCCTCTGATCTTCTTATTTGTAATCCTGTCCATCCTCATCACTCCCAGTGAAAATCTCAGCATCTTCATCTCTTCATCGCTTTATGTGGCAGTAATGTTGTCAGATGTATTGTCATGAACCAATTAAAGATGTTGATTATAAAAACTACTTTATTTCCTAATATTTTAGCGGTGTAAATGTTGAAGTCACATACAAGACTGTGTTAAGGCACACATAGAGGCACATGGAGTGGTGATCATGAATGCCTATTGCCATTTGCAATGGCATTTATGTATAACGCCAGCTGGAGATTTCAAACTACATTAAAATAGGGAAAAGGAGTCTTTCTTTAGTGATGGCAGTTTTCGCAGCACCTTTCACAGTGCACTGTGCTGATTACGACACAGCGCCACCACATTGGCATAGTGCTGCAATTACAGTTACAGATGACAGAAATCCAACAAAACTAATGCTTGTTAGAAAGTAGTGTTGTCCATCAAGACACCCAGAGTTGCCGCCTCGTAATTCTCTATGCAGGAAAAACCCTGTAATCAATAGTATGAAAAAGACAGGGTTTGAGTTACATTAAAGTTTTGGCTCTGGTTGAGTAAGACTGCACTGCTTTCATCCTGTTTCACTTTGAGACCCCTACCTGTTGCAAGTCAGGTGTGTTGCCTGAACCTTTTAAAGTGGTTAGAGATATTTTTTCCCCCTCACACTTCATGCATGGTCCATATTATTCTCACGTTTAGATACCACAGCTTGTAACATTTTGGGAGGCCAGGCTAAAAGAAGGCAATACTAATACTAATACTGACTGCATGCTGAGTTAATATATATACTGCCTCATGTCAAGTTGCGTAAATCACAGGGGTAATCATTACGATGGTTTAAGTAGTTCACTGTGTGCTCTGTGATTATGATCTGAAAACAAACCATGTGGCGGGTGGATTATTATGGTCCAGTGGTGTTTTTAGATCAGGAGGAGGAGAGAGAGAAAGAGACCTGCAACTTAAGCCTTTGATCATCTGAGATGCTGAGTGTAGTGATTTACTGCACCCACAAACCCTTTGAAGGCCCCTCTACTGGAGTGATGGGGCCAGTCAGTCCTCCGAGCTTCACTTATTTATTTATCTCTCCGGACCCACACAAGATGATTCATTAGATTTGGATACACGCTTAAAAAGTATTTTGGGAAATCCAGCAGTATCAGGGACAGTTGTTTCAGATACTGTAAGTGCTGGAACTATTGGTCAGGTTACTGATACTGCAGGTGAAACCCTAAACGTGATACAAAAATATTAATACTTGACATAATAATTTTAAGTCATCAAATAAAAATACAAACATGCGGTTTCTAGTTACAAGTATATTCAGCTTTTCTCTCTCTTACTGAACCCTTGTGGGTTTTTAATCTGTTGTTTATGCAAAATAATCAACTGTAAGATGACTAAGGCTCTGCGAAACTGCAACAGACATCCAATATGTTCTGAATTTTTAACAGACTCATTAATCGATTTAATCAAAAAATTACAGACAAATTAGTTATTATTAGTTGCAGCCCTAACCTCAGATGATGAGTTGTTGTCATATTTCAGTAGTTTTACACAGACCGGCAGGTTAGTGATACAGTATGAAACAGTAAATATTGAGGCTTCTAAAAAGAAAACATATCGAATCAGGGTGTTTTCATTTGGACCCAGAAAAAGATAAGTTTGATATTACAAAACCAGCCTGTTTAAAGATTTAGTTTTATGTTATTTTCAAAGATAAAGTTTGAGGTAATATAATCTAGTACATGTCAGTCCATTCTGTCAAATCTGTACAAATTTACCATAGACTTTCACACTTTTCCTCATACAGCTGAAGAGCAAGAAACCACAGCCAACTGTGAGAGCACTAATGACAAAGATCTCCCTCAAGTAAGAAAATAATGTTTGGCTTGCCTGATGCTTATTACTGTAGAAAATTATATTCAGGATGATCATATCATTGTGATCTCAAAATGGCACATTTTATGGAACAGCAAGACCAGATCCACGTAACGATAATGTTCTAATATCAGTGTAATGTTTACAAAAAAGAAAAAAGTGGATTGCAGCCTCTCAAGCTGCTTGGTAGATGTTCTGGGAGATGAGTCATTGATGAAAGCAGCTTCCTTAAGATGTCTGTATCTCTAAAAGATCTCTATCTGGCTCCCTCGGTGACATCTTATACAACATCTATTGGCAAAAGCATGTTCCTTATACAAATATAGATCAAAGAAGCTGTGGATATATAGGTTGTAGGATTGGGGCAATGTAAAAATGTTCTGACCTGTGTGATATTAAACCAAGCACCGGATCAGATCAGTACACCAAATTTTACCACTACATGTCGCACTCAACTATGCAGCCACTCCCGAGGGGAGAAAATGAGGGTCAGACTATCACGTTGCATCACGTAACGTTAAAGCCTTCTGTCCACGCTGAGTCCGTTAAGTATGCACTTCCATCATATCATGTAAACGAACCATGTACCTATCAGCTCTGCTCTTGAGATCAGACTGGAGACGTTACCACTTACAAGATGGGCAAGTACTTGCTATCGTCATACACTTGTCCTTTTTATACAGAAAACACAGATTTTATATTGTGATAATTACCGGAAATGACATACAATATATCCAGCAGCAAATGGACTGCTATTAGTGAGTCATTTACCAGAAACTTTAAGCTCCCTCCAGCCAACTGCCACCTTTTTGGGTTTTGTAGTGAAATAAGGAGGTATCAAATAGTAAATTCCTCATTTCAACTTTATGAATCAGCCATTCTTTGTCCACTGCAGCACTTTCAAAGGAAGTAAAAGGAATAAATAAGAAAAGAGCATCAAAACTACCACTCAATATGGTGCACTGCATCGCTCACAGCCAGTTAGGATACAAAGGGTGGGAATCAGCGGAGGCCCCTCAATAATATGATCACAATAGGTCATGATGATGTTTTGTAATATGCTGAGTACTGTGAGAACATATATTGTGATACACTGGGACATATTAACTTATTAACCGCAAATTAAGGAAACACTTTGTCAACACCTGTTTTTATCTAATAAGATAATGTTTTCATATATTGTGTAATCATCATATTGCAGCAGCACAGTGGACTGAAAAAGCAATTGATTTCATTATTCTAGCAGCTGCCAAAAGTTAATTTGCATTTGCAATATTATTAATTTATATAATTAGAAAATCAATACAACACACTACTCTGTGTAATGATACAATATAACCAAATATCACAATACTGTGCTGTATCAATTTTTCCCCCTACCCCTATAGGATATCTCTTTCGTCGTCTTCAAATCCAAAATGTCTTCATACTGCCACAGTTTAAGTTTTTTCTTGAGAGACTAACTCGGCCATGCCTCAACTCAAGCACAGTGTACACCGCTTGTCCCCCCCCCCCCCCCCCCCCCCCCCCCCCCCCGTCTCTACTGAAATTTGATTTCCTTCCTGCTCAGTGCTCAGCTCACGTCCTGACAGACACCAGTTGCTCTGTTAGTCAGTTTATAAACAAACATAATATTATGTTAATCACATTGTCATTTTGCTCATTACTAATGCAATACAAGTTGGATTTAGGGCTGTGACGCTGTCAGCACAGGTTGCTGATGTAGGCTATTTTTTTTAAATTTGCCAGAACATGTCATGATGGCAAATGCCAATTTAGCTGGTTTGCATACAATCAAACCGGTTTAAGCCTGTACACCAGACTGGACCAGCAAAAACAGAAACCAACCCAACCTATATGGTTCTGGGTGGCTCTATGGATGATCTTCTATTGTGAGTATGAAGCATAACAGTATAAAGCAGCCACATTTTAAAACCACTAAATGATTAAAATCAACACTTGGGGCTCCTCTGTTCTCACTTTCCTCAGAAGTTTGTTCTGTTTAACACAACTTAGGAGGCACGTTCTCCACAAGGACACAAGCATCAACTTCAGTGTTCTTGGACTTGATAATTACCTTTATTTTGAACAGTGGGCTTCTCAAGAACCTATTAAAATTAATTTAATCACTACTAAAGTACTATTAGATGATGTGAGGGCAGGGCTCTGCAGGGGAAATACCCTCATAACACTGTAGTCCTTTAACTTGATTAGATCTGAAGAATATGGCCTCTTTTCTTGCATCACCCTTCAGTAAACACAAGAACTTGCATCAACATGTTAAAACTGTAATGCCTTCCCTAAGTATCCAAGCATTGTTTATGCTACGCTTTTCCTTTGTGAATGCCCTGCAGTGTTTGTGGATTGTACTTGCAGCTAGCACAACGCGCAGCAGGCAAACGTATGAGGCTGGTAATAAAGAAACCTGAGAGCTGCGAGCATGCTACAGTGTGGGAATGCTCCAAGAAATCTTATTTGTGCTTTTCATGGCCTAACCCTCTTGTCTCTAATCTATCCCACTTGATGTGTAGGTGTGTATGGGTGTGAAATATGCTTTTCTTCCATGGCAAGGATTCCACATTGTTCTTGCCAACAGGAAGGAGAAAATGTTTGGCAAGATTTGGCACAATTTTCTAAAACCCAAGCACCTACAAAGCAGATTCAAAGGAGGAGAATAAAGAGCAGTGTTGCTCCGAGCATTCAGTGTCTTTGTATGCACCACGACATCATCATTTCATGGTTATGAACAATTATGTCAGTCACAATACAGAAGTGAGTAGATGTCATGACCCTCAGATGATTGCTGCGTCTTCAGGGGAGCCTTCAGGAACCAGACAAAAGTCGATAAAATACCACACTTCTCATGACTGGTATTCCTCATGTATCATATTTACATGAACCACACATCTTGCCTCTCCTCAACTATGTCCAGTAGAATTAGTAAATTTCACTGTCAGTTATTTTGAGATGATGAAACCACAATGTAATAGCAAATAACACTGTAAAACGTGAAGTCTCCTACTGATAAAAATAAGCTTCTCAGCAGGTGATTTCTCTCTCAATTTTGTAATCCACATTTTCAAATTAGACTAATGCCAAAATACGTAAGAACAAGGCTCATGGAAAACCACGCTGGGAGGTTATCAATTTATAGTCTTAAATTATAAATATCATGTTATTTATAATTAACACTTTATATCTTTGGATTACTTTTGCATGGGTGAAAATGCTTGCATAGAAGCACTGAAGGTGACAGTTGCTTTAGCAAATGAAAAGCAGATATTTAAGCTTGTTTCTTGTCTTTCAAAGACAGAGTTAAAGAGGCTCTATACAGGTCAGCCAGTTAAGCATATGTGGTGTTGATGTTGAAACCTAAGCAATGTATCAATTCCTATGCACTGATTACACTGTATATACATAGACACCCATTGATGGAATATGAGACAATGTGCCCCTGGGCACAGACACATAAAAGGTCCCCTCCTCGACTGCACGAGACCCTCAGATTTGTAGTAAATCTGCATCTCTTATTAGTCATGTTGTGTCTGTCGTTGTTTTGTGTATTTTTATCATCATTTGTGTCTTCATAGTTCTTCTGTAATCCTATGGCTGGGTTGCACCAACAAAGATTAATTGTTAAACCCCATTAACTCATAGATTAACTTTAAATCATGTTGCAACAAACTTTAAAGCATATTAAAGGGGCTTAAAATTCAGAGTGTATGAGCTGTCTGGACATGGTTCTCAACATGGTCCGGCTGAGCTGTTGGCTAGCAGCTGATGATGCTAACTCTGTAAACAGTGCATAACAACATCAACAGTGCTGACAGAGCTAACGGTGTTAACCACGGGGGAACTGGAGGGTGGGTGCTACACTTCCGCAATGACGCTGTCCCGATATCAGCTGTAACCACTGTATGAGCACACTGCGAAGTGGCAGTGATGAGCTAGCCAATGGTATACACGCATGCACTAACATGCACGTGCACCTGGACTGGCTTACCATGACAGGGCTCGAAATTGCAACAGTTTTGGTCGCATATGTGACCAAAATTTCATCTGTGCGACCTCAAAATATAATTGGAAGCACTGGTGTGAGTGTAAATAATTCTTCTGGTGTGACTATCCCCCCCAAGTTAATAGGCTACATTTATAAAGTTCCCAGGCTTCTCTCTACCTCGTGAGCTGACAGTGACCAATCAAACGTGAGCTTGACCTTTAATGCTGGTTTTAGATTGGTTATTAGGTGATTCTCATGAACTGTATCACAGTAAAATAAAAATGTAATTAACCTAATTTGGCAGATTTTTTAACTCTAGTGATTATGTAGAATGTGAACTTTTATCTTTTGATAAAAGTTATACAGGAAAACAATTTAATTCAATTTTATTCCAATTTCATACCAGCATGATCCAGAATTCTCATTACCGATATGGAGAATGGAGAAAGCAGACCATTAATTAAAAAAAGATTTTTACTGAATTTTTCACATTTACATTAATGAGCACATTGAATGAACAGCACAGTGCATCAATAGTATTGTTTTATATATTTTTAATCACATTTAAAAAGTAGTAACTCTCATTACCGATATGCTAAAGGTATTTTAGAGCCAAATTTTTCAAATTATTTCTTTGTTAACAAGAAATGATTTCCAGAAAACACATGTGGAGCACAGTTAAGGAACATAATATAATAAATGAACAAATAAATTTCTCTGAAGAATAGAAATATGAAAATATCAGTTTATTTTCATCTGTAACGGTAATGAAATGTCCATTGCGGAGGATGAGATCACATGTTGCGGTAATGTGAATGAATTCATTTCATCTAATGGAAAAGGTCAGCAGGACATGACATAACTGACATTAACATTTTGACAACTGAACATGAAAAAGACAAAACTCATCAAAACTCATGGAAACTCATTTCATGCAATTCAGATGTTTTTTGAGTACTTTGCCCAAATTTGAGGCAAGACACAAAAATGACGAGCAGAAGAAGTTGCAGGCATTGGCTCTGGGATGACTTCCTTAATGTACCACACTTTGTCCCCTGGTATCTTGACTGTTGGGATGAAGAACCTGTTCGGTCCTGCCCTGTACATTGTGTCCACCTTGTACTGCTCAGCAACAATCTGTATGTTAAACACAGCATTCACAGATTTTAATTTTTTCTGTTTTAATATTGTTATTGGAAATGAATTTGTCAGCAGTAATGACACAATGCATGAACACTTATTAACACAGACATATGTCATTCTATTTAACTATATTTATTTATCTTCCAATTTAAATATACAGCATGCATTACCTTTATATGTGAGCTTTGTTATTTGATTACCTGTGTAACAATGCCTGGAAAAAGGTCTCCGTCGTAGTTCACCAGAACCCAAGTCCCAACTTCAATTGCTCTTGCATCTGTATCTCCTTCCTCCTTTTCCGCTCCACTGTTATGTGAACAGGAAAATCTTAATTCTCTTGGAGAGAAGCAGTCACACCAGCTTTTGCAGAAGCAGGAGACGTCTCTAACCCTGATGCAGCCTGCTTCCTTTGCAATGAGCTGTGAACAGAGGAAAAAAACATTGAAAAAACAAACAAAAGAACAAATTTTGATCATCTTTTAGGTTCAGTATGGAAAACAGAGTAGGATATGAAGCATAGTGAGAACTTACCTGGTGCACGCTCATTGTGCCAGGCACAGGTTTGAGTGAGGGAGGAACCAACTCAGAGCTTTTGAGAATCTCCTCCTCTGTGATTTCAAATATTCTCACACCAGAATGCTGTTTCAGATTTGTGATGAGTGCTCTCATGTCCAGTATATCAGTCCCACGTGCCACAATCCGATCGGCAAGGTTCTTCAGAGCACCTCCAACACCATCAGGTGCTCCTTTTCCATGTGAGGCCTCAGTGAAGTTCCAAGTAATGTAACTAAAACCTTTGAGGAAAGGCACAGTTGAAGCCAGGTAGAAGGCAGTTTTGTTCCTGTACTGTGGGGTAGGCCCATCAGACAGGAAGTGGAACTTGGTGACAGCAGGGTAGTGACTTCGGAGGTGCTCTAAAACTGGGTCCAGGTGTGCCCATGTTGCAGCAGCATCATGTCTGAGGCAGTCTGTCACCGAAGCAAATGATTCTAGTCTTCCTCCACTCAGATAGAGCACCCCTGTGTGGAGTGTCACCTGTCTGTGTGATCCTCCAAAGTGGACCTCCTGGATCTCCTTGTTCCATTTACAGTTGTAATTTTCACTATAGTCTACATGAACTACAGCTTCATCCTCCTGCAGGTTTGACATCAAGATCTGGATATGCTCAAATTGATGTTTAATGTTGTATGTATGTTTACAGAAGCAAGGAAGTGATTCTTCAGTAAGACTCACAAGCTTCTCAATGGAGGCAGAGCATTTTTCAAGGCTGGTTGTCTTGACCTCTATTTCAACAGTTGATCCATTTTCCCTTTTTTTTATGATGGGTGTGGACCTGCTCACCCACTCCTTCCACTGGACTATGTTGTCTTTTGTATTTGGATCCAGCATTGGGGAGAATGACTTGCTTTTGCAATCTTTGCATCGCCTGTACATGCAATCCATGTTCCCTTTCTCACACACCACAAAGTCAACCACACCTAAACAAGATGATACACCTGCATTTCCCAGTTGGTGTAACTTCTTTATTTTACCCTCAAAATTCTCATGAATTTTACATGCACACGTTTCCCTGTCCAATAGTGTTGGACTAGAGATCCAGAAAGGGCGGCACTTGAAAAACTGAGCACGAAAAATCTTCCTGCTTGGATTCTCCATCAGAAAACGTTTGTGAAGATTCTCTATAGTGTCACAGAGAAACCTTCTCCGGAATACCTGCCCACTTCGCCTGATCTCTCCTGCTTTCCCATTCACAATCGTGGATACGTCATCACGATGAAAGAAAGTTCTTATGGCACTTCCCATCTGTTGTCTCCTATTGATGGATGAACGGACTGTTGTAGGCTTATTCCTTGTTTTAGTTTCTTCTTTTCTCATCTTCATTCGCTTTATTTGCTCTCTAAGCCTGTCTATTTCTCTGTCTTTCATTTCCAAGGATTTGGTTTTTTTTTTGAGCTTGGCTCTAAGCTTGGATGCAGCAGGCCTCTTTCTTTTTGGTGTTGATGTTCTTGGGGAGACTACTGGTGAAGGACCTTCATGAGCTCTGTGATTTTGACCATTTTCTGAGATACGATGTAAGACCCTGCGTGGTGGTCCAGGCTGTACGTCAGTGTCATCAGTGATCGAGGGTGGGGTGAGATCTAAAACATCTCTTAAGGTCTTCTTTTTTCTGTAATATTTCGCAGAATTTTGTCTCCATTTTTTTTGTTGCCTCTTTGATTGTTTTGCATCCAGGTCACTGGCAGATTTTAGTTTACCCTCAGATTTGCGCTTTCGATACCTACAAAAATGAAATATCAGTGACTCACTGTCAGTACTTGCATGACAAGCATTGTACAATAGTAACAAAAAGATTCAATAGTAACTAATAAATAGCAATAATGCATTTATTAAATATTAATAGATTAAATACAAATGTGGATGTGATACAAGAGCGGAAATATAATCAGTGTGATGACATTGGGGTTGAGCGAGTACTCTACTGAAACTAGTATCCAGTATCATCTGAAGTTTATTCATTCAAGTTTATAAATAAAAATCTTTCTCGTGATCAAAAACATTGATCTGAAGCTCAGTTTCTGGACGGTTCTGTAAATAGTTTTCTAATAAACAACAAATATGGCAATTTCTGATCATATCAATTTCAGACTTAAATTAATAACTTCCTGTTTAAGCACCACCCACATCTGGGTTAAGTCCCGCCCATTCCAGGTACAGGTATGGATACATTTTGTTTAGATTAGATTTAGTCGGTTGAACTGATACAGATAATAGTGTACTTGCTCATCCCTATGACATCTTCCCTTAGTATAACTAACATATACCTCTCTCTTTCCTTTCTCCTGTATTCTTCCAGATGTTCGGGATCCCCGTATAATTTCTCCCTGTGCTTTCTAACCCTAGCTTTGGCTGCAGTCTTCTTGCGCTGGTTGTCTGTCAGTCTTGGCAACAGTCACAAAAAACATTCAACATGATCAGTAAAAAGGGCGTGGAGTATGCTAGCTATTCACGGAGTTAAGTAATTACAATTGAGTAATCGAGTAATAACATAGTTATTACATAGTAATGTAAGAAGTTCATATAATATTAATTAAAACAACAGTTAACTGTCCATTTATGAATGTTATTTTAAGCTCAAAGGTTAGCATTATGCTAGCATTAGCACTTAACTATGAGCGTCTCATTACCGCAACATAACTTCTCATTACTGATATGAGCCTTAAAAGTACGCGGTAATGAGAAACATGAGTAACAGTAATGAGACGCTCTTTGCTAAGTTAGCGTATAGCATGAAATGCTAGCATGCTACACAACCGCTACCTTTGCCACACGTTGAAGTCATAAATTATCTTTACTATTACACAAAAATAATGCGATATATTTTTAAAAGTATAGATTATCACCCCATATCGGTAATGATAATCAACAGTGTAACAGGAGGAAGATTCTAAGACATTTACAAAAATTTCATAATGTGAGAGAACAAAAAGCAACTAACCTTGTGTCCATTTTGAACCTTCTGTCTCAAGTGATGCATCATGGGACTGCTTGTCAATTTAAAGGGACAGTACACTTTTTATAGGTAGATGAAATTGTGTTGCGGTGATGAGGAACTTTTTGTGCGGACACAATCATTTTCAATAAAATAAATATATATTTATTGTTATACACCATAAATATCCCTATTGCTCATAAATATAGACACTTTTACATAACACTGCATAATTTTTTTTTTATTTATACAAAATGGATTTTTTTAGGGAATTAAAAAAACGATACAATAATGGATCTGGACACATTTCGGTAATAAGAATTCATTGGGATATTGTGTTAAATAATTATGAAAATTATATTAAAACTGTAAAAAAAAAACATTTATCCCTACAGTGTACTTCACCCTCTTTATGGGAAAATCATTAACTAATAATAATTAAGTGTTGTTTTGTAAAATATGACCTGGACATGTTCACTAAAGCTTCATGAGAATAACCCTATTAGCCTCAAATCACTAGGCGACCGCGGCACTTCTGTCACTCAGAACTAACTAGAAGCCGAAGCTAATTCATGCCGGAGAGAAGAGAAAATGAAGAGAACGCTGAAAGACTTTTTTAGAAAAGGCAGGCAGGCAACCCAACTACAAAAGCCAGTGGATGTAAGACATCCTTTGTGTCTAATAGTAGAGCAGTAGGCCCAATGTTGCCCTGTGTGTGTGTGCTGGGCCCTTACCACACACGATGGAGGAGAGGATGGCTCCAGAGGAGCCTTTGTATTTTGTTGTTTTCCTATTAAAAGTGTTATTTAAAATTTTCACTGTGCTTCTAAATTTCTTTCTGTGCTCCTAAATTTTTTTACTAGGAGCACATGTGCTCCTAGTGAAAAAGGTTAGCGTAGAGCCCTGTTTGAACTCTATTTTTAGCCTCATTGTAGCCTGTTGCTCTAACTGCTTCTCTGGGCACCACATTCACGTGTGCGCGCTTGTGCGAGACCATGAGACATAGGCACTGCGTTTATGTGTGTGTGCCTGCTTCAAGCGACAACCTCCAGGGATGATGAGTGAAGCCAATGCAGAAGTGCCAAAAACTGCAGTTTGTTGAATGGCCACTTGAGGCAGGCTCCAAAAGCGAGTCAATCCCCATAGACCCCCATGTTAAAATGCTCAGCTTTACAGCAGAAATAAACATGTTTACAGCCTGGTACAAAAAAAAAGGTTTTGGTCTCTATAGCTAATTTCCCCTTTCATGACAACTGTACGGGTTTATAACTCATCGGTCTAAATTTTAATATGACTTAAAGTTGCACATAATTGAGGGCGTGGTCACTTTGAGTGACAGGTGGTGCCATCATGGGTGACTAACTAGCCACTGGCCGTCTGCTAGGCGTCATCTAAGCTAATTCGCAAGTCATTGAACCTGACCTCTCAGCCGTGTTTGTGCCTTTTGGATATTTTGTTTTGTGAGGAAGCTGGCACCAAGTGTAGCATGTTAGCCTAGCTTGTTGGCCTTAGCTAACTTAGCAGCTTTGAGCAAGGTGGGCGTGTTTAAGCAACCAGGTTTCATTTAGCCCGCCTCTTTGCCCATTTTTGATTGGCCGGGAGTTGGGCGGAGTCAGGCACTGCCAAGATGGCGACGGCCAGAGCCACCTGCTTTGAGCTTCAAACCTGCTCCTCAGAAACCAATGGGTGACGTCACGGTGACTACGTCCATATTTTTATACAGTCTATGGCTTGCTTTTGCTGGTCTCGCACCAGCGTCGGGTCCAGTTTTCAAGATCCGCCCCGACCCGACCCGGCGACGTACAAACCCGCACCTGAACCGCAAACCCGCGCATCAGGCCAATTAGTACCGCAAACCGATCCGACCCGTTGAAACACGACCCGCAGCCCGACCCGTAACCCGGATTTAAAGTAATCATTTTGGGTCATATTGGCTGAATATTGAACAGCATATCGCCACAGTTAAGGTGTCAGTGAGTAAACAACGACCTGAATGAAGCAGCTCTCACAATAAAAACCTGATTTCAGCTCCATCATCAACCCTCTGTGTTCTTCTCCCATACGAGTGTAACTCGTTTGTTACGTTTAATGCTTTTAAAATTTTAATCTATGTAAAGGAACTTTACATTTGTAATAATAGACTTACTTTCTGCCCAGAGCGACGTTCAGCAGTTACGAGCCGTCACGTGTTTTTAGAATCCATCGAGGAGAGAAGTAATCCATCAGGGAAACACTTCAGAAACATTATAAAGTGATAGTTGTACGTTTTATCCACTTATTTCTCAAATACCTAAATAATTATTTACTGTTTTGGAAGCGGCGCTTGTTAGATGGTGGCAGCCATGTTGATTCTGTTGTCCAATCACAAATTGTGTTATTAGATGGTGAAACGCGTGTAAACAGCTGAACCAATGACCGTTGCGAAATAACGGAGGCGATCCTCAGAGAGTAAATAATGACCAAGATAGTTATCTGTAGTTTACCGAACAAATGACTGATGTGCTTATCTAAAACCCGTGATCCGACCCGCATGTTATTTTTTCCACCCAGATCCGAACCCGGGAAAAAAGGTTTTTTTTAAAAACCACACGCAAATCAGCTGTTTTTGCGGGTACCCGTGGGTACCAACTTTCACTCTCCTCCTGCTGTGCTCACTTCCCTCCCCTCTTCCACAGGTAATGACATCACTACCGTCATGTACGGTATGTATGGAAAGCTCCGCTCCTCAGCTTTCAGAATCCGTTGGAATTACGTCGATAGCGTGAATAATTAAGGAGTTACCATTTGAAAAAATAAATATAAAAATAAAATTGATTATGAGTTTTCCACATCGATGCTCACATCGTTCAAGACAGATTCTCGATGCATCTGTAAATCAAATTTCTTTTTACTCTATCTGTACTCTATCTGTTTAGTTTGGTAGTCATTTTGCATATCTTTGTGGTTGTTTTCAGTGTTGGGCAGTGATGCCTTACTCGTAGTGTGTTGCTGTAATAATATCACTTTTTCTGGTAACAAGTAGTGTAACTAATTACTGATAAAAATTTCAGTAATAATATTACAGTTACCCCAAAACCAAATAACTTGTTACAACATTACATTTGTTAGCACTCCACTACTGACTCAAAATCCAATACTCACATTAGTGGATTCATTTTTGTAGTCCTCACACTGATCATGCATGTCACAAAGCTGCAGGCTAGTCTGGAAAATGGAAACACATTTAGCAGCTGGAAATATTCCCATTTCTTTGATTTTGTCCGAAGGAAAGATAACAAGAACATCATTGTTCCAGGTAATGTTAGTGGTACTAAAACGCTTGCCACTGTGAAAAACACATCCTCAAACCTCCTGAAATACCAGCTAGACAGGCAGCACAACGATGTGAAGCTCCTGCAAATACACTCCACCAAAAGTGAGCTCTCCTCGTTCACAGATGATGACTGTAGCCTTACACTCGCTAAACATCCAAAGCTGGATTTTAATCATAAACAGCTGCAGGCTACAAGCAACAAAGAACTAATGAAGCTTATAGCTTGATGTGTGGTGGATCTCCATGTTTGACTCTGTCTTTACTACAGTGTATGCCGACACACAGAGGAGCACATATAAAGTCTGATTTTTGAGGAAAAAGGACACAATTATTAATATATGGGGTGTAAGGGAAAAGTAATATAACAAGTAGTGTTAATAAATTACTGCTGTACACCTGTGTCTAGTAGGCCTGTTCAGTAATCCATCCATATTGACAACCAAGTTTTACAATGTTAAAAATTCTTTATCACTTTTTTCTCGCCACACCAACTTCGACAATTTCTGCCCTCACAAATTAGCAAATGGAAACTAAAATTTAAGCTGTGAAGTGCTCACCAAAGAGGCTTTCCATGTTCAATTGAAAAGCCATTTACACTGTCTTTCACAGTAATAAGCCTCAGTGTTCAGGGCCTGAACAAATGAGATTCACAGTGCTATATTAGATAACGTTAAATGAAATCCATACATCAAGTTAAGTTGCTGCTTCTGCCGGGCTTCTGAGAAGAAAAATCTAATATTGTTTGTGGAATGAAAGCTCCTTTGTGGGTAAATCTTTAGAACATTATTGAATGTTTGTTTGCTGGCTTTCTACTGTATCCATTTTTCCAAACAATATACAATCAATGTGCGTAGAACAATGAAAGGATGCATATCACCTGCAGACATCCTGCACACCTAATACAACCAAGGCAGGAGTGGAGTTAAAGGTTTTCTGAGAAATGCTCAGGACTGATGAATGGTGGTATTAGCAGGGTTCTGAAAGCGGTCAGCCAGTTATAAAACAATTTGAATCCCAGCTCTTTGAAGGTGCAGAGGGTAACCTACACTACAGTTTCCAGTATTAACACATTGTGCATGTTAGGATAGTTATTTAATGTAGAATAAATGAAACCACCTCTTTTGTACAGTATGCATCAGCAGTAATGGCTGAAAAGTTTTTCAACTTATTTCCTTGTCTATCACCACAGTTGTCAATGTGCCTATTAACATTCATGAATACTGCTGAAATACCCTTGAGCAACACACCAAAGGCCTGCCTACTCATTTTTTGTAAGTGAGCATAAGGTAAATGAATGAATACTGAATGTAAATTTAAGATAGACAGGAGTGGGTGGTCCATGCTGAGGCATAATAATAGAAAGTCCCCGGTGTGTAGGTGGAAGACGTAATGCAAAAGGTGCAAAGATTTCCCACACAGAGAGCGAGAGCTGAGATTTAATGATGATGGAGATACATTTCATGCTGCACTGAGAAATATAAATGAGTGGATTGTGCTCAGACGGTGTTTAACAAGGACTTAAAGACAGATGCTATGGTTCATGACTTCATAAAATGGGGAAGTTATGTGTTAAATGCAAACCTTATTCTTACTGCCTAATACAATTAGAATCCCAAATGTTTATTCCCTTTATTCCTTTTTCACTAACTAACTCTTGCACCTTGTCTGCCTCTAATTTATATTGATTTATTTGAACTGCATCTGTGAGCACTGATATACTTTAAGCTGCACTGATCAGTATTTTCATATTCACAGTGGATTATATGACTACTGTGTATGAGATATAATTAGTTCCTCCTTGCTGTATGAAGTGTTGAGTCTTTCAGCTGAGTGTTTTGGTTTAACAGCCCACAGCTTCACAGTTTATTATTAATACAATCCAACAGCTGCAAATGTTGGCACTGAAAGTATCTGTAAACCAGGTATACGTTACATTTGTATGTCACTGTGTAGCTGATATGCTGAAATTTTACATTTTTGATGTTTCAGTAATGCTGTGGTTAAAGTGCAGTTAGGTTGAGGTAGAAAAACCACTTAGTTATAGTTTGGAAAACATCACATTTTGGGTTAAAATTCCCACGCACGCACAGTGAAGGGTCACTGAAAAGCACCCATATTTGTTGACTAAAAAGCCGCTTGAAATGCTGCACTGATTTCCTTAAAAAGCAACCTTTATTTGTTTGTTTGTTGGTCTAGAACTGTGGTCTGCAGCTTAGCAGGTGTCTTGCCTAGGTGCCACCATCCCCTCCAACCCCCATGACAGACAGCTCAAACACTACCTCACTTTAGTAACATTAATATGACACATATAAAACACAAATATATGCACAATGCAACATTGTATTCTGGCAACTGAGCTGAGTAATAAGACGTTACATGTGCATCACGTCACGGCTACAACGTGTATCCTGTGTTCCATCAGAAATTAAGGGTAAGAGAAACTAGTAGAGCTTGCTGTTTTACTGCCATGACCTTACTAACAATGGTAACCTGGCCCTCATCTGCCACTGAGTGGATAGACTTTAATCCTCCAGGTACTGTAAACACAAAGTATCCATGCAGGTATTTAAAGAATGTTTCACATTGCAGCTGCTTGTTTGCGTGTAAGTGAACCTGACGAAGTATGCTATTAGCCCATGTCTTTTCTTTGTCACATTCTTATTGTCTATCAATAATTGTTTGGTTAATTTTTGCCACAAGTGGTGAAGCAAAAGACAAATTGTCATACTGGAAGACAAACTTCCTAACTATAGTCCCAAATATGAAAAATAAAATAAAGGAAAAACAACTTACAATTTCTTCAGTGTGGCAAGAATCAAAAAAGAAAATGAAAATGTAATTCCTTTGGAAAGAAATAGGTTTAATATTAAAAACCATGTGAATTCCCTGTGGTTGCCTCTCAGGTTGAGCATATCAGTCACACATTCAAAGGCTCCCTGTAACAGAGTATGTAAACCCTACTGGGGCTGGTATGGATTACACAATGATATCTGGCTCAATCTATGCAGCAGCCCAGAATTTTCCTGTCTGTTTTCATCAGTGGTGTTGACGTGACAGGCAAAAGCAAATTTGGCAGGCTGACTCACGCAGGAGCTGAGAGGGGGCTGGTTGCAAGGTTAATTGGCAATGGGAATAATTGGCCACTGGGCTCAATTTGTCTGATGGGAGGAATTGGAAACCAATCTTACTGTCTGTTTGGAAGCATTCCATGCAATTCCTCAATGGAGGCGTCTTTATCTGATGCTCTCTGCTTGAGCTATATCCTGCTCTGTGATCACACTTGCTACGAGTGGTTGTGCAGGCGCGGAACTGTAAACAACTGGGAAATTCTAACAGCAGCAGTGGTGGTAAGTCGTATTTTTAAATCAGGATTTTTAAGTGTTCCATTTGTCCTTCTCTGTGCACACAGAAAAGGGGATTAAAGATGAGGGTTTTCCTGCCACCTGACCAGGATGTAAAAAAAAGTTAATAATGCCCATAAATTTAGTAAGGGAATGCAACAGAAAGCACACAATTAAAATACGTAATAAAAAAAAAAAAATTGTGCTGGTAAGGTTACTATAAACTGCACTGATAATGCATTTTATATTGGACTGATATACAGAAATGCAGGAACACTCTGACCGATGAATGTGTGCATTCGATAAAGTGTTCTTTTAGAGAAATTGTGTGGGTTTTTTTACTTCAGACCCCCTCACACTCCTAGCTGCTTGCTAAGCACAGCCTTGTCTCGGGGGCATGATTTGCCTGCCTTTCTGTTGATGGCTATTTGTATCCACAAAGAGGGGCTCAACAGAATCAGCATGTGAAATTGATTTCTCTCTGACTACATGTAAATGAACTTTGCAATGATTTTCAACTCAAAGCCAATGATGCAAATTTAATGGTGTTTGGCCTTGTTTTTATACTCCAATTCTACTCAGACTGCGTAATGTGATGACATGTGCCAGACTGTGCTTTTCCTGACATAAACTGAAAATGTTATTTGTTATCAACACTTTGGGTTGGATTAAAATTCTGAGGTTCTGTCATTTTTTTTTTTCCTAATCAAAACTGACACATCCGTACTGGTATGACATTTGAATATCATTTGATGCTATAGTGGTATGCTGATTTTTAAATCTTTAATAGTAAAATTGCACTTTAAACAATCAACATTTAGAGAAACTATATACCATAAAAGTTTGATGAAATATTGATTCTTCGATGCTCAGAGGAACCACATTTTATGCTCCTGACAGGCTTAACTGTGTGTTCCTAAGGGATCACTGAGGCCCCCCCAGGGGATTTCTAACCAAATAAGATGCATGTATGTTTTCCTAATCCATCCATTTTTTGCCAACCTACATTTTCTCTCTTAACCTACTCCTATACGTAGTATAATTCTATACTAAATCATATCCAACAGACAACATACATTTCCACATGGATTGAAACTGATAAACTGATTGTTGGCATGACTGAATAGTGTATGGCCTAAATCTGTTTGGTTTAGGAAATGGGTAAAAATTTACATTATTAAGCTTCAAAAGTATATATAATAAACACAGATCAACAACAACATTAAAACCACTGACAGATGATGTGAATAATACTGATTACCTCTTTGCAGTGCAATGTTCTGCTGGGACACCTTGGCACCTGGCATTCATGTGGATGCAACTTAACACTCACCACCCTCCCAAACACCTTTGCAGATGGTACAGATTCCCCAGATTTCAATCCTATCAAGCATCCTTGGAATGTGCTGGTGCACCACCTCGCAACACACAGGACTAAAAGGATACTGCCCGAACACCCTGGTCTTGGACACCACAGGACATTCCCAAAGGCCTCTGTGGTCTGTGCTTTGACAGGTCAGAGCCAATTCTGATCCAAGGAGAACTCACAGAAGATTGGACTTGGCTCTGAGGTACCGGCACGTCCCACAAATTCTTGATCAGACTGGAATCTGGGGACCACGTTCCTGCCTTGAGCGCTGTCACCTTCCTTCGGCCATTCCTAAGCAGTTTTTGTAGTGTGGCATGGTGCATTGTCCTGCTGAGGGGGGGTACTGCCATCACAGAGTGCAGTTGCCATGAGGGTAGTTGGTCTGCAACAGTGTTTCGATGGGTGGTATGTGTCATGTTGCATCCACATGAATGCCAGGTGCCAAGGTTTACCAGCAGAACATTGCACAGAACAACATGATCATTGTTAGTCGCTTCATCTGTCAGTGGTTTCAGTGTTGTAGCTGATAAGTGTATATCTGTTCTTTCAGCATCTTACTGGGATTTCAAGGTTAAAGTTTTAAAGCAAGGTTTTTGTTGTGCCAGGCAATCAGGATAAACAATTCATTACATTCTCTTTTTAATAAGGACTAACAGCAGGAGACCCACAGCTTTATTATACAAAAGAGGATTTTATTAATAAGGTAACATAGATGGCACTGATGCCCACAACACAGTAAAAATATGTCTGTCCTTCAACGTTATGACATTGTGTTTTGTGCTCTCAGCGCTGGCATTTTTTAATTTTACTAACAATTAAAATACCTTTGTTTGGGTATCCTTCTGATTGAGCACTAACTGCTGTTTTACCAACACAATTGTAATTTTCTCCATAATATTAAATAGCTATAATTTAGAAGAACTACCAAGGGACCCAATATACTGCCCTGTGATATCTCATCATCATCACATACAAAGGTGTTTTCTGATCACATTAAACAACTTGCTTGACTTGTTTGACAAGGAAGCGTGTCAAAAGCTGTCACACTGTCAAAAGCTTGTTCAATTACTTAAAAGTACATACAAAAGATAAGTTCAAGGAAGTGCATTTTTTCAGTAAATTGTAATAAAGATGTTATTTGTCAAAATCTTGTTCAGTGGTTAATTAGAAAATAGTTGCTCTCAGGGTGTTCAGTTAATTGAGCCTTTTTTCCCCCTTGTAACTATGACATAACAGGAGTCATGTCCTGTTGTGTACAGACAGGAGTAAACACAAAAACTTGCATTTATGAACTGCACCTTCATCTGTAAATGCCATGGGATACAGAGAGGCACTTCTCTCATCAAAAGCAATCTCAGAGAAGCAAGACAGGTGAGATGCCACAGGAGAAAGAACTGCAAATTAAAAATTTGTGGAAGGCATTAAACTTCAAAGCCAGTGTTTTAAGAGGTGCAACAAAAATAATGTTTCAAAGTTAACAGTGTAAAATTCTCCTGAAGTAACACCAAAAACTAAAGTACGTTGGATAGACTGTGCTCTTTCTTGTCTTAACTTCTCCCTCAAATTCAACCTGCTGGTTGAAAAAAAATGTTAAGTGTTTTGGTCCAATCCTTTCAGCTATATCTTGTGACCAGGGCTGCAGAGTAAACCGTATGGTATGTAAAGTAAACATTATCAGCTGAGGATTGACAGTTAATGGACTTTACTATTAATCTAAGCCTTCATCAAGCAGTTAAATTCACTTGGTGAAGAACTGAGAATCAGGGAGCCGAATGTAGAGGGGAGCTATGTCCTTCACTCATTTTACCTCTGTATTTCCTATACCTGATCACTCTATCCCTTTCTTACTTCTCAGGTTTTTATTGTACCTAATAAACTCAACTGGTCATATTTTATGTGTTCACATTTATTAGTGTAATTATTGATTGTTTAATCTCACCCAGGAGCCCCTGTGATATGAACCCCATAATAAACGGCTGTGTTAATGGAGGCTGATGTACATCAAGTGTTCAGTTTATTAGATGCACCTTTAATCTATCTAATAAAATTTGTTGTTGTAGGCGATTTAATGCGTCTGTTAAGTGGTGTGTCTGAGGTAAGTTATGCAAATTACTGTTGAATTTCCTCCTTCGATCCACAAGATGTTTATACCAACTGTTATTTTGACCCCTTTTTCAGGGGGATGGCAGCAAATCATGTGACAAAAAACTGTCATTTGGCCAAGCATCAACTATCATGCCACCATCAAAGTCATTAAGGTCACTCATTTTGCCCATTCCAATGCTCAGTGCTGAGATTAATGCTGCTCTTTACTGTGTAATCATGTCAAATATGTACAATATGGACATGAAGATGGGGGCTTACATGAAAAACTGACAACACTGTGCAAGTATGCTGTAAATAATGTATACTGTATTTATTTGTATTACTTACATTTTGCATCTTCAACTCATTATCAACATACAAATATTAATTCCAGTCAGACGTCAGTGTCTCTTAGTTAGGAGCTGATATAGAGATAGTGTTTGATGAAAAGCAAAAGGTAATTTGCATTTATCACTGCATTGCAAAGTTCCTCGCTAATGATAATTAATTCTAGATATTTATAGTGCAGGCAACTGAATCCTTTTCATATGCAGTCAAATTCCTGAGGCACTTGCACTTAGGTACGTCTGGGGACTTATTTACTCTTCTTCCATAATTCAGCTGACATAAGAAATCAAATTAGGAAAATTCATTTAAGATGAAGTTGAAGATGAAAGTCAAACATGTTTTTTTTCTACGAGACTCCAGGTCCTGTTTTAGTGATTACACAGTGTCATTGATTAAGCTCACCAAATTAACTTTTGCACAAACCTCAGCAACAGAATTCACTGAATAAGCCAGTTTGAGAAATGTAGAGTTCTGGGGGAGAAAAAAGTGTGGGAAACCTTTTCAACATCTTTTTCCTGAAAAAGTAATATGATGAGAAATGTCTTCATTCCTGTCTCTTTGAACACAAGTTCTATTGCTGCCTTTCTCACTTCCAATCTTTACATCATTCCAATTTCTCTTAACTTTTCCATCTGTATTTCATTTTAAAACTTCTCCAAATGCCAATGATCTATTTTTAGTAATAAATCACAGAATACACAAAGAATCAACATTATGAGTAATAGATTGAACATGAGTAACACAAGTATACAATGAAGAAGAATTGGAGTTAAAATTTGTTCAATGTCATCCCCCTTGTAGAACAATTTAGTTCATTATGATGCAGTTGTGGGATGTTCACCTCACTCTGACTTTCTGCTCAGACGATAGCAAGTCAACCTTTCATCCAAGAGCTCTGCTAAACAATGCTTCCCTAATCATTAAAGTGGCTAAGCCTGCAGATGAGCTCATTGGGTATAACGCACCCATCACAGTAATCATTACTGACAGGACATGCAGCTGCTAATGATCTTCTCTTAATCACACTTAATCAGGTAATAATGATTTTGAGGTGAGAGATGAAGTGCTTGCTCTCTGCTTTCGCCATGGAGAGACCTTGTTTCACTTGACTGGTTTTTGTGTCAGCAGGGGGGCTGAAGGGGGCGGCACCTCCATATGCTGCACTTCTTCTGACTCACAGGGTCACTTGTTGGGATTGGAGGGAGGAGGGATTTATGAATTAGGTCCTAATACCTGCCAGGCTGTGGCACCACGAACCTACATCATAAAGGACTGCTGAGAGACAGGACAGGACACAAAAATACACACTGAGCTTTATTGTGCAGAGAGGAGAAGAGAGAGTACTAAAGTTCTAAATAAATTTGGAAATTTGGGTATTTAGTTTTAAACATCAAACAAATTTACATGCACATCCGATAGGTAATAACCAAATTTAAAGTTATATTTCTAATAATTCTAATTTCGCATGGATTTATCCTGTACTACAAAATCTGAGAGCTGATACAAATTGAATTTGAAATAAGCAAATCTAAATCAGTTTTGCAAAATTGAATTACAAATCACAGCATTCATTTTAACAAAATGCACATACGGGAGGCAACGATTAGCATCACGGTTGATCATATGTGTACCATACTGCACAGCAATCTGAAGCAGGTCTTTATCACATGTAATGACTAAAATAATGAATCATTTTGAGTGGGGTTCAGACAATGTGAGTGCAGTCAGGAACACTTATGTCAAAGAAAACTTTATTTCCATTTGTGGTATTATATTTGGCGGAATGGCTCTGTTCTGGGGCCCCTCTGCCTTTCTTCGGGCCTACACAGAAAGCCTCTCCCATGCGGCAACGTATAAATCATAAGGCAGAGACAGCACACCTCTCCGCCCTTCCACATGCAAATGAGTAAAGCCTGAGGCAGAGAGGCAAACCTCCTTGCCCTTCCATGTGCCTACATGGAAAGCCTAAGGCAAAGAGCAACATCAAAGCAACAGCAAAGACCCCTTAGGAACAGAACAGAACAGCATCAATGACAAACAGAAATGACACTGATAAGTCAGACACAGCATGAAAAGGAGGAGCTGGGGTGGAGGCGGGTTGCAAAGTGGCTTGCAGAGGAAGCAGCAACAGTAGGCAGGCCAGAGCAGTTTAAATAGGGCGCCCTGAATGAGATTTGCCAATTGGTTGCATAGAAAGATAGAATAGATAGATAGAATCTATCAGCTGACTCCCTTCCATCAATCAGCTGCTTCATCAGTTGATTGGCTGTTTGAGATCATCTGATGTAGCTGGGATGTGAGACAAGCTTGACATTGTGTCCTGCCTGAACTAACACAATGCTCAATAAAAAAAAAATGGCAACCTTCTTCTCTCCAAAAGAACGTTACAACAGTCTTTTTAAGGCTTCAATCTATCAGTTTAAAGCTGCAGGACTATGATGGAACAACTGAACACCACAAATGGACGCCAATAGACCAGTTGTCACTTTTTGTGTTATTTTTTTAGGGCCTCTTCATACTTTGGATAGGAATAGGTATGCATCTGTCTGTATTGGGTAAGTTGAAAATTAACATACCAGTTTTATTTTGGGGTCAGGAATATGCACTAGGCATGAAATGATAAGAAATTTTAATGTTGATTATCCAGGCCAAAATAACTGTGATTATAATGTTATTCCAATAATCATCAAAATATGCTTAAAAATCTTAAAATGGCAAAAAACATGCTGGAATTACTAGACCTTACATTTGGTTAGGAAATAAATAATTTTTATTGCATCACAGATAGGACATACATCCTTTTTAGTGAAAAATAAACAAATTATCTTAAAAAGCCAAGCTTTCCAAATGGCACCATGTCTTTCGATATGAAACATAACAATGCTTAATTAAGATCTTTGAGATCTTTTGAGTTTGTATGCAGTGTTTTCGCAGTCTCTTTTATTGTTGGTTGCCAGCAGTCTGTCTCGCTGCTGCTGGACACAATATTCACAATTATCCCAATAATGGAAATTCACCAAGATAAACTTGTTGTTCATGTTTTATTATAATCTGCAACAAAATCGTATATCATCCTTAATATGCACTGTTGGTTTGTTGATGGTATTTTGTGTCAGATGGGATCTAAAATGCCATGTTTATAAATCCCTCTGATTGTTACTTATGCTCATATTGTTTCCACAAAGTGGTAACACTATTACCTGGCTTTTACGGTCTGGCCTGCCAAAACCATTCATTTGGTTACATGGGATAAAAGGACATTTAAATCTAATCTCATAATTAACATGAGGTGATTGAAATAAATGAGCACAGCAGCGCAGAGCTTACGTATCAGACTGCATGTTGTTTTCGCTGTAAATGTAACACTGTGGTTTCTGTCTGCCGACCTATTTGTGTAACTTGAAAGTCATAATAAATTTAACTAAAGCCACAATAAGTGGAAAGATGGAAAGAGGTTGTTTGATGTAATAAGCAAAAGTTTAATGACATAATGGCACCATAAGAGCCAAATGCTTTGGAGATCACCGTTGTCCTTTGAGTTTTGGCAAAAGCAACAACTTTGGTTGACATAATAGTTTAATTTAGGTGACTAAAATGGAGGTTCAAGTGGAGGTTGGAAGAGAAACTGAAAATAAAAACCATCACTCTGGCCTCTACAATTTGACTTTCCTGTGTGCAATATCAATTTCAAGCTATTGCCTGATTGTAATAGTGTGCATCCATCCATCTGTTTTCTAAATCTATTATTTCCATTCAGGGTCACGGAGATCTGGAGCCTATCCCAGCATGTATTGGGCATCAGGCATGGAAGCACTCTGGACATGCTGGTGGTCCTTCACAGTGCTACAATTGAAACAAACAAGCGGAGCCAAGCTCACACCTACAGGCAATTTTGAAGATCCATTTATGGACGGCAGCACTGTTTATGATTTGTCCAGGTGCACAAGCTTACTCCCACAGTCCAAACACTGAAACCCCACACAGATTACACCAAACCTAAAACTGTCATGTTGTAACCACTGAACCACCACCGTGCCCACCGTGTTTCATCCACATGATCATTTTTGAGTTGGGGGAAAACACATTTCTTCAACCTAAACAAGCTTATATGCCTTTGGTTGAACACTGTGACAACAAGTAATTCTGGAATAATGAAACACTGAATTTCCCTGCCTTTCTTCAACACATCTGAAGGCTGTTGTTTTAACTGCATCATCATTCAAAACCTTGCTGACAATGAGATGAATAAAAGCAAGAAAATAAAAACCCACAGGTTAATTTGGAGTGTATTTATAACATGTTTAACCATAACGAGGAAACCATTCCTATTGCGTCAGTGAAATACTAAAATGTAGCATTTGTTAACTACTGTTTGTGCGCTATTCTACTTAATTTGTACAGCACTTTGGTCAATTCTGATGTTTTTTTTTGTTGTTTTTTTTAAACATGCCATATAAGTAAACTTGATTTAATTTAGTTTTATAAACGTAGCACAAGTAGATAAAAATCATTTAGTCAGTGAGCCAGTGTGGGACTCATTACATACATTACTATGTAATACAGTATTGCTTTACTCTTTTCAAAAGTACTACTATTACTTTACTTATTACTTCCTCTCAACAGTAATTCATAACACTACTTGTTATATTACTTTTTCTGTTACACCCAATAAAACTGGTACTTGTGTATCTCCCCAAAATTCAGATGCCTATGTGTGAATATGAGGGTGACTGGTATTTTTCCAAGAATTTGCCTGAAAGACAGAGAGTGACTCGTGAACCAATATTTCATCCACCGCAAATCCAACACATAATTCATTCTTTGTAGCCTGCAGCTGCCCACAAGTAAAATCCAGTTTGCTGTTGTGGCTGTTTAGCCTGTGTAGCGCTACAGCTGACCCCCACGGCCAAGGAGGGCTCAGCTTTGGGGGAGGGTGTAGTTTTGGTCATAGTAGGTGTTTCAGACCAAAGGTTTTATAGGAAATAGAATATTTCGGCTGCTAAGCAAAGTGTTTATGGCCTGTCTGTGCAGTGCACCAATTACGAAAATGAGTCAGCTGATGTGATGTTGTATTTCAAGTCAGTAGTGATGTCATAACAAAAGTAAAGTTGTAATGAGTTGTTTGGTTTGAAGGTAACTGTAATGTTATTACTGAAAAAAATATTAGTAATTAGTTACACTACTCTTTACTGGGAAAATGAATATTATTACTGTAATGCAACATTAGCTAAATTTTGCAGACATTTGCCTATGGTGGTAACCAACTGTGATAAGACTACAGGAACAAATCCTCTACATTCATGTGGGCAGCTCAAGTATGTTTTAATCCACAGCTGAAAATAGTCCTCTGAAAATGCATTATTTACTTGTGTTAGGGTGATGTTTGTTAAGAACTACAGTGCCCAGCTGTTTTTGGAAATTGCTTAGCCTTTTTGAAGACAGGTTAGGGTTGTCAGAAAGCACTTAAAGACATTGTTGAATTTGGTCCGTTCATGGGAGTAGTTCATAATATTTGAAAAAATAACAGTATACTACCTTTTCTTTTTTTTTTTACTTACTTACTTTCATGACACTTGTTGGACCAGTACACCTGACCGTTTTTTTTACACATTAATCCGCTGCTGACGGAATGAAATCCCGGCTCTTCTCCCCACTCTGTGATCAAAGTGTTAAAGGCTCTTGGATTTGCCCACTCCGTGGTCACACAGCCTGGCAGTGAACCGTGGCCTTCACTAATTGTAAACTCAATGAGGCATTCTTAACAGATGCTGGTGGAACGGCTCCATTAGGCCTTACAGGGGGCTGTCATCCACATATCAAAGCCATGAAAAGTCAAACTGTCATTATCACGCAGCTCAAACCGCATCTATCCACCCGCCAATTTAATTCTTATTAAATGCACATTATAAGTGGAGATGGATGGTCGTGGTCGAGTGGAGTTGCTGCTTTGGAAAGACTTTTGATATGACACACACTCACAGGACTCAGCTGTACCACAACAGTTTTTAAAATGTCGGCCATAAAGTATTTATAAACAGAAAAATAAAAGCCAAAGTGTCGCCTGTGATGGAAATATGGAATATTTACAGCTGTGGGATGTGATTTGAATGGATTTAATAGATAAAAGGTGGTCCAGAATGTGTGCAGACCCTCTGTAGAGAGTGATTGTGCAGGCAAAACAAAGCTGTGACAGTCCTGTGTTGCTCTGCCAGCCTGATTGAGAACAACTGCACGTGACACAACAAATAGGCTTTGGGCTGTGTGATGCAGAGGTTATACCAAATGACTCCCAGACCACAGTCCCTTATCTCTATGCAGCTTTATTTTTTATAAATGAGGGATTAATTATTGCCTCCAAAAAAAGAGGAGGAAGCTGCATTCAGTAGATAAATCTACTGTAACGGTTGCCCCCCTGAGGGTCTCGTATGGGGAAAAAAAATGATAGAAAAAGGCGTGGGATGGTTTAGTACAGCAGTAAAGTAAATAAAACAGCCAAAACACAATTTAACTCATATTTTGTCTTTAATTAGCAAAACCAAATAGAAACAATTACTCCTGCAAATTTCTCAACTGGAGAGTTATGAATGTTTTTGCTGTTGTTTATGTTTAAATGATTAATTAATACACTTTACAAAGTAATTAGCGTGCAATCATCATTTTCTGTTTCAGCCATCCAAAACAAATCAAACTGATAATAAACTGTTATCGTTATAATATCTGTGAGATTCGGAGCTACGCCATTATGTCTTTTTCCGATCCTGTCTCCGTTTCTCCATAGTGCATGACCTCGAGTTACCTTTAAAAGGCCTTTTCATGATCTACAGCACCACTGGTAGTTCAGACAATGATGTGATTGTGACAAGGTGCGTGGCAAGCCTCCCATGTGTGTGTAACAACAAGCCAGCTGTTCCTCGGGGATATTACTGCAGACAATCTTCCTTGAATATTCATCAGACACTGTTGCTGGCACTCACACACACACACATAGACATACACACACACAGATGATCATCATATACAACAATGCTTCTCTGATCAAAGAGAGCTCATTATCTCCCTGTTGTGCTGCAGAGTTCTGCTGAAATAACCAATCAGTCGAAGCTTTCAGTGTTCGGTTCTCTTTCTGCCTGTCTCAACAAACCATCTCCTTTGGCTGGTAACACTTTAACCAAGGCATATTTGATTCCTTTCCTCTCACCAAATGTTGATTTGAGAGTCTGTTCAGAGAGAGGCCCTTTGATTGCATTAACAATAAATGAGAAAGTGAGTCTGATTTATCTCTAGTGTACAGTTTGATTCCACGGCGATGAAGATTTCTGTCTGATAATCAGCCTCTTGAAATGAGTGGTCAAATCGTTCCTCAAGATGTCCCATTTGATATGCGTGGGTTGGCATTAATGCATATGTGATGACAGTAACTTTCTGAGAAGTGAGAATGAGATTTGACCCGGATGATCCACTTTTGGCACAAGCTGAATTACTGCGATAATCACGGATCAGATTTGTCAATTGACCTCCACTCCTATCAGACAGACCTGCAGCAGATCTGCTAATGACGACACCCACAGGAAGCCATTTGTGCAAAACTATGATGCAGTGTCTTTTTTTTTTTTTGTAATTACAGCGACACACAGACAGAACTTTAGTGGTGTCTTGTTTCCATAGTCACTGGATTTAGAGTTGAAAGAGGATCATAACCAAAACTGCAAGGTTGTAAAGTCATCATCATCATGTGACATCTCAAGTCCCTTTTGAAAGATTTTGGGATAAATTGTGGAGGGGAGGCTTGATTGGTTAGGATGGCTCATTTTCTTCTCCTGGAAATATAGAATGTAATGTGTAGAAATATAAAAGAAAAAGTCCTTAACTAGCTACATTATCAGTTCAAATAAAATTATGTACTTATTATCAGCAGTACCATAATCAGAAAGACACATTGGGAATAATATGCCCTCTCCAGAGTGTTATCTCATTTATGTGATTCTAAAAAAGTGTTTGGTCTATGTAATATTTACACTTAGTACTGTACTTGAATAAATAAGCAGATGAAACATGATTTTTCACTTCATCCATTTATCCACAGTCTTACACCACTGCAGGGCTGAGAGCTGGAGCCTCCTCCTGCTCACACCAGGTGGGAGGCAACCTAAGCAGCTCAGCAGTCCATCACAGGGCTGATGTACAGTATATGGACATTTACGCTCACAAGCAGTTAGCAGCAAGTTAGAGTCTCGTGCATGCCTTTAGGCTTTGCAAAGAATCACAAGCACCCAGAAAACCCACGCAGGCACAGGAGAGCATGCAGACTGCAAACAGAGACCAACCTGTTTATGCTTTACACCAGAGTCAGCTGTTATGTTGCACAGAAAAGCAACAGCAGCTACAGTCCTTTGTCAGAGTCAATAGATGAATACATGTGGTATTATGCATTCATCTATTGCCTTGCAGGGCTGCCGTTGGTGATTATTTTCATTATTGATTAATCTGCTGATTATTGTCTTGATTGATCAATTACTGTTTTTGGTTAATATAATATCAGAAAAATTGTGAGAAACACCCGTCATAATCACTGACAGTGCAAGTTGACACTCGAATACCTTGTTTAGTCTGACTACCATCCCAAAGATATTCAGCTTACAATCACAGACAAGTGTTATTATGTAAATATAATCATAAATGTGTTGACAATTAACATTCTCTTGGTTGACTAATCAACTAATGTAATTCTGCAAAGCTGGAAAAAATAGTCTTGTGTGGCAGCTACACTCAAACTGTAACGTGCCAATGAAATGTTAGCCATTTCTTAGCCAGTATAGGCAGCTGTTTGATTTAAATAGAAGTTCCAGATGTGTTGGATGGATGAAAAACACTAGTAAATGCCTTTAGGGTTTTCAGCCATTAAAAGCTTCTCTTGTCAGTCTGTTTTTATCATAAGTTACATTATACCTGATATTTAGTACTTTTAAGGGTACAGAGTGAATAACATCAGGAGTACCAAGTACAATTCACATTAAATCTATCAGTCCAAATTCCCATAACCAACGCCGGGAACGCTTGACAAGAGGTGAAAGTGCCCCAAAGCATCCTGAAGCCTGGAAGCCAGCCATGGAGCTCTGAGGTCTGAGGCTCCACCGAGCCACCGGGTTCCACTTTAGACAGAAGATGGAAGCACCCCGAGGCTGGAAAGCTGGCCATGGGGCTCTGTGGACGCTCAGTCAGCTTCCCCAAGCCAAAAAGTCAATCTGCCATGATAGTTTCAGAGTCTAGTCTAATTTCTTTTCTATATTATTTTAGTGATAGCCTAGCATCACTGCTAGATGAGACAGACAGACAGAGACAGAAGAGGGTCCGTGTGATCCGAAAAGAGCAAAGGAGCAGAAATGCTTTTAAGTCTACTACGTCACCACTGCAGCTTCGAAAATTACATTTTTGTTATTACAGAGAAAGTAAAGTATGGGAAAAAGGTATTGTTGGGTACTCATAATAAATTACATGTGTCAATACCAGTATCAGTTTAGATGTGAACGGCACTCAACCACCCTAACCTTTTTCAAATACCATATTCTTTAGATTAATTAGAGCTGATCTAGAGATTTAGGAGCAAGTTATGTTAACTCGAGAACTCAATTCTACAATGCAGCTAGTCAGAAAAGACTTATTGTTGATGTTTACTTGTTTGCTAACTTATTCAGCTGATAATAATCAGCTGTTGTTATCAGAGTATAAAAGGTTACAAATAAGTACATGGACAGGGAAGAGAGAGATTCAAAGTGATGTTTCATGCACAGGTTCAGCAGTGAGATAAGAAGCTTAGGAGCACAAGGTAACACAGACTAATATATTCACTAACATCTGAGTATGTACGAGAGGCTGACACTTTGATCATTTCCATAGGTGGTGCACATGTTTCTGAACTCAAAGTAGGGTCTTATCCAGCACAAGCATTGAGCCGGTGTTTTACATTACTGCAGGCTTTTTCGGCTACTCTTGACTGATCCTCCTCCGCCTGAAACGGCAGGCTTTTTATTATTGTTTATTTGCCTTAATTTAGTTTTATTTTCCCAGTCCAGTCAGCTAATGGTTTTCAGTATTTTTCCAGAAATCGAGCCCTCCTGGGGTGTTTGAAAGTAATTTGGTTCCACCTGAGGCGACACACATGCTTGCTCAAATGCAGAATCAATATCAATCGACTTTGGGGGTGGGGTGGGGGTAGGGGTGAAGCATGTCTTCAAGTAGATGTTGTAGCCTGGAGATAATATTTTAGGTGGGTTGAAGTGTTCAGACAGTGCTGCCGTGGTCACCGTCAGGCGTTATTGATGACCCAGAGAGGCTCTTTGCCTCTGTGTTTCTGTCTTATTCATTTTCTCGCTCACCTCCGAGAGCTTTACCGCCATTGTTCCATCACTCCTTGAATTTCCTCTCAGTTTCTTTTTCTTCGGGCCCATATCAATAATCTGAGATGGATTGAATGAAGGTGAGACATAGCTCAGTATTCAACATTTTCAGGGCTCATGTTAGGATCTAGTAGATAGAATATTGATCTCAAATGATGCCTTGATTAAAAGTTAACAGTTGCTTGAATGACTTTTGCTAATCAGTCTTTAAAGACTAGGTGGCCTCGTTGATCGGGTATCTTGCTCCACCACACTGAGCAATGACACAATTGCAAACTACTTAATCTGCAAATTGACTTAAATTCCTCTCGTGTCTAATTCAATAATGCATAAAGTAAGTACAAACAAAGGTGCCCTGTGAAGTTTTTTTGTAAACAAATGTTCTGTGTACATGCAGTGTTTCTCACCAGAATGCACCATGTGTGTCCTTGAGGTCTAACAAATAGTGAAAGAATTCCCTTCCTCAAAAAACACTTGTGAATCCAATTTTGGTAATATTTCATATCGTGCACTGTTTACATCCTGACCTGATGGGTCTTCTTTTCTCCACTGCCTTTGTAAGTGCATTGCTGTATTTTTTGGCACATTATTGAAGCCAGACAAACTAAACAGGGACACACTCATAAAAACATACTGCACATTGCTCTATAAATGCTGCTGCTGCTGGTTCAAAAACTCCTTTAATAACATTTCATTATTGATCAAAGGTGTTTAATACTTTATATACCCTGTTTTGAACTTTTCTAAAGGCAGTAAGATACTGGAATATATCTGATCAAAGGATTGCCCTCTCATGTAAACTGCATAACTGTATAAAGCCATGTGTATGCAACTGATCTCTTTCTGTCTTGATTTAAATTGTGAATAACTATATATTTTTTTTTTATATTTAGGAATATATGCAGTAATATATGCAGCATAGTTATAGTCAGAGGGTTCAGATTCAAATTCTTTCGGTCTTGTTTTGTTTTCATTCCCCTGCAGTCTGGGTATCCACTTTTTGTCATTTTGGGTGGTCTTGACTACAGCACAACAGTCAACATCAGGTTAGGTTTTCTTTTTCCCCTTCAGAAGCACTAAGGAAAGGCTTCTTCACAGACTTGGGATTTTAGTGCAGATTTGTCAAAAACAATCAATGTTTGGTACAGGCAGAAATTCATCATCTGACAGCAGCTTCAATAGTTCACAATGCGGTGCAGGCGAACGAGATGTTGTGTTTTGAGTAACGAGTGGGCGCGACCCGTCTTCTTCTGTTCACTGAAAACAGTCGCTTTAAACTATTGATCTTTCTTATGGGGTCTACAGTATGCCCTTTTCTGAGAAAGGTGCCCACAAAGTCAGTTCAGCATGGAATATACAGCTTTTTATTACAAAATAACTGAATGCATTAAATATCACTTGATGAAATGTAATCCTGAAAGAATATTCTCAGGTGCCTTCCTTTCGGTGCCTTGCTCAAGGGCACCCTTGTGGAACTTTGAGAGGTAAGTAAGGATTTCATTGAGACACTTTCTCAGCCTTGCATTAGTAGCCTGCAGCAAATGTGAAATGATGATTTTCTGGTTACAAGCCCACATTTATAACCTTCTCCAACCTGAGATTTCTAGGATTTCAAAACTGGCAGGATTTTTCGACTTGGCATGACACAGCCTCTGGCAACACTGCCAGCTTTCACAGTAACAAATCACAAAGAGACTTAGGAATTCAAGAGAAATTTAGGCCTCAAAATGACCTCCTGGCAAAAGGATTGTTTTACACAGGTTACTTTACAAGAAAACAAAGCTTAATATAATTTTCCTTTAGCTTTATTTATTGTATCTTAGCCTACAAATCTATGTTACCCACACTGGCTTAAAGCCATTAACACTTATCACTAACTGCATAACAAATGTAATGTGATAAAAAAAAATATTATCACTTTGTGTATTTGTTTCGTGATTTGGTCACCCACTAGTTACATTATCCAAAACAGAGGGAAAAAAAAACAATTAAATCATCTTCCTACTCCAAACATTGTATGATCTAATATTATATTGTTGCTAAGAGATCACAGCTGTTATCCACACTGCCAAAGAATAACACCTTTTTTTGAAGGTAATTTGCCAACTCTATGTATTGCACTTATGCTTGGTACTTAAAGGGGAACTAATGTTTTTTTTCAACCTGGGCCCTATTTTCCGATCTACTTTTGTCTAAATAAGTGATATGATGTTCAATATTTGAATTTCTCCAGTACGAAGCTAGGGCTAACCTGCCTGCAGCCCGTGAGCGTGCGCTATATTAAATAATAGGGCACTCAGACAGCGTCAAACAGCGTCAAAATACGTCCACTAAAAGTGCATTTTTTCACACAGATAGACTCGGATTGTTAGTATAATTATCCAACAGCATAACGGAAAGGAGAAATGAACGTCTGTGTGTACCTTTAGCTGGATTCGGACATGTTCCTCTGTTAGTTTTAGTATATATGCTACCGAAGTAACATTGCTCCCTCTCTCTCCTCGTCCGCTCTTCAGTTTCAATGAGCTCTGCATCTGTGTACGTCCGTGTACTCTGTGTTCAAATAAATACGGTCCATCCAGATCCAGATCCAAAATCGGGTAAAAATTGTTTGTTGTGGCAAGTCAAAACACTCACTCAGAGAGTGAAAGTCTGGCTCTGAAATATCACGTTTCGCGAGATTTGAGTTGCCGCTGGAGTGACCTTACAAACACGAGGAGTTACTCTGTTTGGAGTAGTCATGGCTGAATTTTTACTCAATTTTGACCAACTGGATCTGGATGAGCCATTTGAATTTGATGACCGCCCCTATTTATTTGATCACGGAGTACACGGACATACACGGATGCAGTTACTTCCGTAGCACATATACTAAAATTGCAACAGGCAGAGGAACATGTCCGAATCCAGCTAAAGGTAAACACAGACGTTCATTTCTCCTTTCCGTTATGTTGTCGGATAATTTTACTAACAATCCGAGCCTATCTGTGTGAAAAAAATGCACTTTTAGTGAATGTATTTTGATGTTGTCTGAGTGCCCTATTATTTACTATAGTGCACGCTCACGGGCTGCAGGCAGGTCAGCCCTAGCTTCGTACTGGAGAAATATTGAACATCCTATCACTCATTTAGACAAAAGTAGATCGGGAAATAGGGCCCAGGTTGAAAAAAGACATTAGTTCTCCTTTAATGTGAATATGCAAAAATCATACGCTCTGATTTTTTTTTACCATGTGTGACCTGTATTTAAGGACAGCATATTTTTTACTTATATTGATGATATGTTTTCATGTTCAAAACAAATACTCGGTCCCCAAAATGCCTGCAAACCCCGTGTTGACAAATTCCCATTTAGAGTGCCGTTGTCAGTAGAGGGAACTGTTAATTGATGGGACTGATGCATTTACTAGCCTCTCAGCACACCCAGCGTGCAGACAGGTGTGGTTAAAATCCTGTCACTCAGCAGTTCAACTTTCATTACTTATTCAACACTCCTGCATTTGGCTGGTGCAACAACAATTAATGAAGCTATCTCTTCAGGATTAAGCAGTGCAGCACACGCAGCTTTCACCACAGACGCCTGTACCTTAAATGGATTCCCGCTGTATAATATTCCAGCATCCTCAAAACTCAGCCCATGTTATCTCAGTGGAAGAATGCCTGGAGGATAAACAGTTTCTCCTGCCCTTGAGGCGAAGCTTATTTTTCTGCATTTGTTTCAAGATGACTCAGTCAGCACATAATGTCGAGCCATAGCAGGACAGTCAGAATTGGTGGGGTAGAAACTCGCCGATATTGCAACAATCACAGGAATGTATGAGTTAGGTGAGATGTAGCCTTGTGTTCACACTGTTGGTGTGAGATAAGACAAGGCCAATTTCATATTTTTACCCTGTCGACAGCGGCTGGCAAGTTTTATTCCTGCTGTACCGTTTGGCTATTGCTCATGTGTCAGAAGTGAATTCCACTTGGCAAAATTCACAAACTTTCACTTTCTTTTATGTTTGGCTTCCTCACAAAAGTCTGCTTAATAAAATACTGATTTCTGTGTGCTCTTTTCAAAACTGCTTTTGAGCCAACAAACTCACAAGAAGAAGTATAATAAAATCTGCTGATGTAAAATAATTATAATAACACATCCAAGCTGTGTGAAAAGCACAGTATGCAGTCTTACAATAATAATATGAGGATAATGCTTTTGAGGATATACTGTATGTGCCTGCAACTCAAGACGTGATAGAAGAATCTTATTCATAAATGCACGTTTTGACTGGATAAAGTAATCTACAAGTGCCGCCTGTCAGTTGTATTCTACTGCGAACCAATCAAGTTGCAGTTACAGTTTACATCCATGTTTATGAAAACATGGTTACGTTTTGCAGACACACGATGTGGTTGGGTTTAGGCAACAAGAGCACGTGGTTGAGTTTAGGAAAAAAGAACAGGGTTTGGCTTTACAATGTTAAGAGAAACAAAGACCAGCCTCCCAGATGAAAGTCTGTGATTGTTGGACCCGTCCACTACCCCCCCCCCCCATCCTGCACTACTCAGTCTTCCGCTGCCCTAACTTTTGCTGTTGTCACCACGTGTTTCCTCCTGACACTGTCCATCACTGTTGAACAATAATGGTGACCGGCCGCATGTCATGCTGACGTGAAAGGGCGTCTTTTTTCTTCTGTCTAACACCAGAAGCAGTTTTCGAGGACTTCGGAGTGAGACTGGGTTGTCAGCACAGTTTCAAGGTGGGCACCCAAGATTAGTGTAGCACCTGTGAGGCTAAACAGCTCTATAGGACCAGAGACTAGGTTCGGAGGAGCAGTTAATGAATTAACCAGGCAGTTAAAGACCACAGACCAGGAAGTAGATTTAAACGCCGGCTTGTTTATAGAAGATTAGTAGAAATAGAAAAGCATACATTTGGTACCATAATACACTTCACAAATACACATACACTCTTCGTTAAACCCTTTCTCCCCTTTTTGAGTTAACTCTGTTCTTTCAACCTATTTTTTTATACTTCGAGGTGGTTTAATCTTACTCTAGTTATTTCTCTTACCCTCAGTTTTGTTATTTGTTTACCTTAACCAGAAAAACAAATTGTTCACAGAAACACACCAAACAGCATCACCGATATCTCAATAAAACTTGACATCGAATTTAAACTCAAATCCTCTTGTTTAAGAACACAAACAATAATTCAGATTTCACAAGAAAGAAAATAGTCTTTTAGTTAAGGCTTTTTAACAGTCCAGTACATCCACTACAGTTGCAGCAATCAATGGAGCAAATATCCCAGTCCTACCACTTTCCCGGTGAAACAGAGCAATGTCCTCATCTGTGAGGTGAAGGTATAGGTACAGTTCACTGAAAACGCTGTTGATCCAACGATCCCTCCTGTGGGTGGCTCGCCATCTTGTTTCCACAGCGTGTGAATGCAGCGCTGACTAAGTCTTCAACCCGGAAAAAGTGGCCTGTAATTTAACAGTGCAATATACATAAAAATAATTAAATCATTTTCCTGCTAATTAGCTCAACTGAAAACTTGAATAGTTTCACCGCTAAAATACAGGCTTTAGGATACGTTTCACACACACACACACACACACACACACACACTGCATAATGGCGGAGTAATCAGATTACTACACGGCTGACGCCATATTAGCTTGTAACATATAGCTTCTGCTTCAATTTCATAACATTTACAAATACATGATTCACAGCTTAGCGATTCCACCGTAACTTGGTTATAAAGAGATAAATTGAACGGTTTTCTAGCAAACAAGTACCCAACCAATCACACAGCAAAAGAAACAATCAACTCACCAAGTCCTGTTCAAAGTAAAGAAAATTGTCCAAAAACTTGAAAGAATGAAGAATGATGGTTACAGCATCCAAAAAGGTTATTTTTTCAGTTTTCTCCCTCTTTTATCTTTTTTCCCCTCCTCGCTAAACAGAATAGTTGTGCTCGTTTCTCTCTCTGCCATCTCTGACTATCCGCTACACGGAACTCAAGCTTAGAATTGGCTGTTGCAGTTATGTTGTTAAAGAAGCAGTACAACTATTTTTAACCTTGTTAACATTTTTTTTCTCGATTTTTAAAGGGCTTTTAGTAACCTAGATTACATTAGCATCACCAATACAATATCTGACCACATGTCTCCCCCTCTGCTCCTGAGATATGATGTTGAATAATGGCCACAAATGTGTTTTTGCAGAACATTATGAACAGTGAAGTTGACTTTTGACCTTTTGGATATAAAATTTCGTCACTTTATCATGATATCCTTTTACACATTTGTGTGAATAGTTGTCATAATTAGCATATGAATTCTTTAGAATATAGCAAAAAAACATGTTTTGTGAGGTCACAGTGACCTTGACCTTTGACCACCAAATTCTAACTAGTTCATTCTTTAGTCCAGGTGCACGTTTGTGTCAAATTTGAGGAAATTTGCAGCAACCAGGGTCACAGTGACCTTTGACCACCAAACTCTAATCAGGTCATCCTTGACTCAAAGTGGATGCTTGTGCCAAATTTAAAGACATTCTGTCACAGTCTTCATGAGATATCACGTTCACAAAAGTAAGATGAATGCAAGATCACAGTGACCTCGACTTAAGGCATTCTTTAAGTATTGCATTCACAAGAATGAGACAGATGAGGTCACAACCACCTTGACTTTTGACCCCCAAAATCTAATCACTTCATCCTTGTGTCCAAGTGGACATTTGTGCCAAACTTTCCTGCACTTGAGGGCGTTGCTGAGATAGTGCATTCACGAGAATAACCCAACCCAAAACATAGTGCCTCCAGCCACGCCAGCCCAGGTGCATAAAAACAGCATTGTCATTGAAGCACTGGTTAATCCTGCCAAATTTTGCACAAATCACACAAAATATAAAAGTCTATTTTCCCACTTGGACAGAGGGAAACAATGACAATTTCATGATTGGAGATTTTTAAGCTAAAAGAACTCATTTAATTACGTTGTCTTGTTGCTCTTCTTCTGAAATATTTAAATAGCACCTGTGGAGAATTAGTGCCATCTGCCAACTCTTTATATCTGACTTGCAATATGTGCATCACGTTAATGGATGGAAATTAACAATAATTCAAATTCTCATTTTAAATCTAACACTACATTTGGAATAGGTTTTGACTATAAGCTTTACCGCTCATTGTTTGAGTTCCCTCATACCCCCATGCAGTATAATAATAACTGTAAAATCAAACCATTTTTCTTGTCTTGGATCTTTCTGACCTAAAACCCAATATGTTAAAGTGGTAACTCCAGCTTTTGCCACAAACTGGACCTGCACATTTAGTAAATAATGATCATAAAATACTTGTTTTTGCACTCAATAAGGAGCTATTTCATGTTGTTACGTGGGCTTTGTGTGAACAAATATACATTCATTATGTTTGCCAGCAGTTGCTCTTTCTACAGTATGTTACTGTATCCTACGTGTTAAATAATTGGTCCCCAGAGAGATGAAACTCTTTGTAAGATCTCTTATAAACATTCTCCAATAGCAGACATCGGTTTGATCTTATTTGGATGTCTTTTCTGTGGTCGACTTCCGAAACACTTCATCAGTCCAAACTCATGTGATAGCAATTCTCATAAAATCAGAAAAAGTCATTAAGTAACAAGCTGATCAAACAACATTAAGTACTGTATGTCCCCAAACAGAACGTCACGGATAAATAGACAATTCTAAATCATATTAAATCTTCCTTTATTGGAAATTAATACAATGCTCACTTTTGTGTCAGACGCAGCAGTCTTGTTAAGCTCATATAACAGCTTCTCTCTTAAACGCAGAGAGAGAGAGAATGAGATTCAACACCTGTAGGTATTCTTAACACCCCTGCACAGCAGATGGGTTAAAGCATTTGATTTCCATCTATAATTACCTCCAGGTTGACAGTTGCAAATCCACTGTGTATTGTAAATATATTCTTTGTAAGCATGTTTTTGCAGATTCTCTTTCCTGTCAGAGAGGGCTCGAGTGCTCCTTGCACCTGTCTTTGAAAACTTGTCACAGAGCTCAGCAGCTAAAGTGCTGCCCCTGCTCCCTGACAAGAAAAGAAATCATTTCACATTTGATTAAGTATTTATGAGGGCATCTTTTATTTATTTATTTTGATCAATGCATCCCGTTTCATGCTGCTGTCGTTTTGTATGTCGGAGATCCTCAAATCACATCTCTAGTAGGCATTATGGCTCTCCAATGCCAGCTGATACTCAAGAAATCATGAGCGTAGTCTGTGAATCTCAAATGCAATTGCAATTTGGAGCAGAATGTTATCACATTTCCCTCCTTCCTATGCATCTCTCCATTGTCGTATTCATCAAGGCTGGAGAAATTACCCCTATTGTGGTTAAATGTGATGGAAATGGGAAATCATTGAAAAGCTGTTGTGTTCTCCAGCTCTCCATCAATTCAGAGAGCTAAATCTCAACAGAAACTATGAGCCTTCAGCGGACAACAACGATTACATGTGCAGGAGAGCAGGTAATGGACATGAATAGTGTTTAACTTCCTGTTAGTTTGTTGATTGTATTACTAATGAGAAATATATTCCCCTCAAGAGAGGGTGAGCTGGTCGAGACAATACTCACTGAAGCAGACCCAATCTCTGCCATTCACTCTTGCAGCGAGATAAGCCCTCGAGTGTTGTGATTGTTGACGTGTATGCCAGCGGGAGCTCCCCAGGATTACCAGGTCTCTCTGTCTTCTCTTTGAGCTGACCCAGTGGGACCCTGGCAAAAATGGCTTGATCCTAAACCCAGACCCCTCATCGCTGCTGGTCAGTCTGCATTATAGACTGACCTCCAAGCAGAATCTCAGCGGTACGGTTGGACGTGCGGTAAAGCTGCTGGAAAGTGCAATGACAGGACTGAAACAACGAGAGCCAAACATATTATTTTCAACACTGGCACTCGTGGTTTTGTTCTCTGGGATGCATAAACATGGAAGCATTTCAGTATTTCTGGTGCATATCTAAACCTGCAGAGATGCAGTCAGAATTGATCCCTTGCAAGGCTTTAAAAGACATGATTTATTTATGATATGACAAACTTATTTGAGAAAACTTTCTCACGCAGCATTTGGGTAAGGGGTTCAAAACAACTGCACAGCACAAAGGATTAGTGGTACACAATCTTTCAATCATTGCCAAGTGCTCATTTAATTCTATGTTATTTTTGGTGAGAGAGTGGAACAAAGTGTCTATTTATTAAGACAGAAAAAAAAGACGGCAATTGACAGAAAAAGGGTGAATGATTTAACAAAAATCACTACGAGTTCCTTGAGACACAAGTGTGCTTGTTTGGGGAGTTCAGAACAAATGCGCTGTAAGTGATCCTTGAAAATCAGTCCTAGAAACTCCAGCACATTTACTTAATCAACCACTCTATTATCATACATTTAAAAACCCAGTGTGTGTAATTCTTATGTGATTATAGAATCTTTCATATTATCCTGATGGCTTGAATTTTATTAGTACAATAATGAGGCAATCCTGGTGAAAATTGGGGAAGCATGTGTGTTGTCTTTAGCTTACTGACCCTTCTTATTTTTATTTTATTTTTTGACACCACCACTTAACATTTTGTGACTCATAAATTTCACGTTTTTTATGCCGCAACCAATAATTACTGCCCTTGATTAATCTATCAGTTATTTTTGAGTATATTAATAGATCATTCTGATTACCTCTGATGAAATGTTTATCTTGACAGTGTCAAAAAATGCGAGAAACGGGGTGATATCTTTAAATTGTAATTACAATTAATTACAAAAGTTACACAGCACGAGGGTTCCTGGTTCAAACCCGAGGTGGGGAAGCCCTTCTGTGCGGAGTTTGCATGTTTTTCTGGTGTACTTGGGTACCAGGGTACTCCGGCTTCCTCCCACAGTCCAAAGACTTAATTGGTGTCTCTAAATTGGTTGTGTGAATGTGAACGTGTTGCCCGTCTCTATGTGTCACCTGTCCAGGGTGTACCCCGCCTCTTACCCAATGTCAGCTGGGAAAGACTCCAGCCTCCCCGTGACCCCTAACAGGATAAGCGATAAAATGAATGAATAATGGTTGGCAATTTTTTTTCAGTTAACCATCATATGGTGACACTCACTTTCAGGGCTTGTGACACTCATTAGTTCAGGGCTCAGTGCATGCGACCAGAAATCTTTCAAGTGCGGCTAACCATGTTCATCAGTTGCACCAGTGCGCCTGACATTTATTACATTGATGCAGGTTATGCAAACCCAAGGTTCACAAGCACAAGTTCTACCCAAAAACTTTGGCTGCAAGCCTGCACTGTTAACAACAGGAGCTGAGGGTAGGATAAAAAGCTGGTTGGTGTGTGAGTCACAGTGTGTCGAGTTCAAATGCAATGGTGGAACTTGAAAACCCACCTGCGGTTCCCACTTAGCCACAGCAGCATCAGAGAGAGAGTTGTGTATAAGACGAGGACTGTGTGTGGGCATTTCTCCACCATTGTAGGGTCTGTCAGTGTAGGAACATCCAACATGTAATGCACATTTGATGGCATCACCCATCACCCCCATCCTTCCCCCCCTATTCCAATAGCACCTGGCATACTGTTGTATGTTTGATTAAACAGAGCAACTGGTCATCTCGTTTTCCAAATTGGCATTTAGAGTACATATGCATATAGCCAAGGTGTAACTAATTGTAACACCCCTCCTTAGTAGGTCTGCCCCTTGAAAGTTGGGGATTTGAATTGTCAGTCAGAGACCCCTCAGTTGACTGAGATTGCTTCAAGTCAACAGTTTGTTTTGTTCTTTGTTTTTGCTAGTCAGTGTGCTGTGAAGTGTACTGCTGGGGATGATTTGGTCCCCAGATTTAAGTGAGAAGTGATTGCTCTTGACTTTTAGGTTACTTTTTAGTACAGACAGCTGCAGACGTGATGCAGTGGTACAGAGAAGGGGAAACAGTTAAGCTGTGAGATAACATTATCTTCTCTCTACTGCTTAGAAGTGGTGAATTTACAGCTGACGGATATTTAATACAATAAACTTTTGGCTTTTTTTTTTTATATGTAGTGTCAGCAAAAAATGTTGCACATTTCCGATCCCTTATTAGTGTCATTAGCTTGTTTAAGTGAATGCTGCCGTTACACTGAACATCCCGCTGAGCCCCGGCTGAATCTGATTTGACTGACATAATTCAGTCAGGTGCAGTCCTACCTCCTAAAGTTTTATTTTTATTTTTTTATCATTCTATTTACCAAGTATTTTCTTTTTCACAATATAAGAGATGCCTTTAGTTTTATAGAAATTACCAATGTGTATGGAAACAAAAAAGTTAAAATGTATTATTTTGGCACCAAAAGGTGTGATGAAAAAATTTGGGGTGCACGTAACTTATGTGCTGGTGCACCTAAATAAAAACTTAGGTGCACCAGCACAACCAATGTAAAAGGTTCTTTTGGAGACCTGTAATTAAACTAAGAATTGAGGGCTGCAACTTAAAGCTGTGTTCACTGTCAATAAAACTGATGATTGTTTTGATTATAATTTGCTCTACAAGGTGCCCCAAAAATTCGGGAAAACCCAAATCGAAATTATCTTCAGATGTTTTCTTTAGTCTAACCAACAGTCCAGAACCCAAAGATATTGAATTATAAATTATACAAAACAAAGAAAACAGAAAATCCTCACATTTGAGAACCTTGAACTGAAGAATGCACAAAATTCTGCACAAAAATGACTGTACTGATTAATCAAGTATCAACATAGTTGCTTATTATTGTGTTTATCCTTCCTTGAAAAAAAAAATAAAATAAAATTCAGTGCAATTTCTTGATACCAACATATGCCACAGTGATCCATTATGACTCAAGTATGTTCAAGGTATCTCAAAGAGCAAAATCCAAAAACACAACACACATAATTTTCTCTTGTGCGAGCCATTGTGATATGTAGCCCGAAGCTCTGTTGCTCTACCGGCCTCTGCTGCTTGTGTGTGGTGTATTAACCGAAAAAAATCCATTGATCATGCATCCCTGCTGTTTGAATGACATCTTCCGACAACCGGGAGATTACAGGTTCATCTACAGGCGAGGTCCTGCTGCACCATTTTTATGCTGATTCTACGCCTTGCTGGATTATTCGGCCCCCCTCAGTTTAGAGCCGACATGATATTTTTAAAGTGTTTGATTTTTTGGGGCCTTTTCTGACTTTACTGATGTTGTCTGAAGCATTTCACGAGTGTTGGACTGCAGATTGACCAGTAAATTGGTGGTTTTGCTTTTTATCATCGCTTGTGAATAAAGTCCCAGAGATATTTGAAGTCCTTCACTTGAGGCAGCTGCTTCTTCCCCCTTACTACATGCGGATGGTGTTGCCCATTTGGTTTCATTGGACCGTGAATTCCTATGTGCACTGGAGCGCTTTCAAGCCTCAGAGTGACGCAGCTGAGATGAAAATCAGCACCTCCAAATCGGAGACCATATTTCTCGCTTTAGAAAAACTTCTGTGTGGTGGAGGGTGGTGAAATGCAGCTGCTCTAGTTAACAATGGCATCACTTCAGCTCATAAATAATGTATGCATGTCACCTAGTTGGTGGATTACTTTATCACTGCATTGTGAAAACAAGGTAAAAATCTTTATAAACATTACACTGAGGCTGCAACAAATGATTGATAAAGCAGTCTTTTTTTAATTGATCTACTTATTGATTAGTCTACAAAATATCCAAAACTAGTGTAAAATGCCCATCTGAGTTTCTCCCAACTTAAGGTGACATCATTAATTTGGCATCTGGACTGTTGGTTGAATAAAAGAAGCAAAGATTTTCAAGTTAAATAGAAAAAAAGGAGAAAATAGCAGCAAATCTTCACATTCTTTAAACCAAATGTGTCTCATTTTAGCTTAATAACTGACTTCAATTACTAATGGATTCTCAAAACTATATCCACAAATGTCTTGTTCTGTCTGCAACCTAAAGATATACAGTTTCCTATGATAGCAGAGTAAAGAAACCAGAAAATATTCACATTTAAGAAGCTGGAAACAGAGAAATTAGACTTTTTTAAAGGCTGCCCCCTAATAGCCAACCAAATGTTAGTCAACCAGAAAGGTCATTAGTCGGCAAGATTTCATTGGTCACTCAGTCGCAGACAAAAAAACAAAACAAAACAAAAAAAAAAGCGTGAAACTCTATGACTGGACCATGTGGGTCTTTGATTTGAAAGGACGGACATAGGAAGTGGCCACGTTCAGCAGTCAGACACGAGTTTTGTTAATTTTCAGGGCTGGTACCTGTGGTTACTACACAGGCTAGTTAATAACATGTCAGGCAGGAAATGCGAAGCGAAGACCTTGAACTTAAACTATTGTGTTGCCCCGCCCAAAATATACAATTCAATAATTAAATTAATATTTTAAACATGTGGGCAACTAGTTGACTAATGGCCCTTAATGACGACTATTGGTCAACTAGGAAAATTCTTAGTCAGGGGCAGACCTACTTTTTTTTACCTTAAAAAATATACTCAAAAAGATTAATCATTTATCAAATTACACTTGACAACTAATTGATTAATCAGTTAATTATTACAGCTCTATAAATCTGCGGTCACACTCAACAATCAGATCTGGAGAGCACAGTTCACAAACACTTCCACCTGCTAAATTACAAATTCATAAAACTTTTAAAAGCTCACCTGACACTCCAACACTCCAACTATCAAGAAGCCTTTTATAACTGTTGCGTCATTTTCATCAGTCCCTTTCGTGGTGGGTTTCTGCTACTTCTGTGTGCACTGCTGTGTGCTGTAGAGAAGCCCTCACGCTAGCTTCCTAGGGTGATTGAATATGTGATTTTTGGAGTGCCAGGATTTTAAAAGAAAGCCTGGGATTCTGTACAGTGGATATAAATTTCAACAACCCCTGTGAGCTTGGTTGTTTGGGACATATCCATACTCTGAACTATTGTGCCACTAAGGTTGAGAAAATTGCTTTGTAAAAGGATTCTCTTGTATGATGAATTTTAGAGCTCTTTTTTATACCCTAAGGGCACAGTTTGGCCTTTGAGACATAGTGGATAGGTGAATTAAATAAAGCTGGTGTCACAGCACAGTGTTCATAATAATTTGCTCAAGACAGGATAGGTCAGCACTATCCTTAGGTTTTGTCAGGGAAAGCCAATTTGTGGAGTAACATCGTTGCATTTAATCAGGTATTTGTTGTACAATTGTACAGTCTGATTGTATGTATGAGTATGTGTGTGTGGCGCACTACCTGTGTGTCTCCTCTCTCTCTCTGTTTCCTCTCTAACCCCCTCCCACCCAAGCAAGCTGCTTCAGGAAAACTTTGTTTTGACAGCCATTTCAATTCCTGCTGTAGAGATCTACCCACCAAGCTGAACAGCCCTTTTGTACAGGCGCTGCCCAGGCTCATTGAAATACTACCTTTGAACTTAAATGTTTTTTCTCCCTCTCCACTGCACATCATGCAAGAAAATACAATTCTAGAGTCCAGTGAAACCTCTTTGGTAATGTGTGCACGTTGTTGATTGTTGTCATAATTAATGTGTCTGTTGCACTTTGTTCAAACGCTGCAACTGTTCCTTCTCTTCTCTCAAGTCAAACACGAAACAAAATAGAGGCGAGCAGCAGGATCGAGCGTTAATGCAAATCATGTCATCTCTGAATAAGCAGTTAGCCAAAGTGATAATTATCTTTTGTGCTCTCCAGCTGTCTGGTTAACTGAAGTCCACACATAATCAGGCAGCTGACTTAAAAACATTGCTGTTTGTGATTTCCATACCACTGTATGTAGCCAACACTGTTCTGAGACTGAAGCAACTTGGTCTAGGGTTCAACGATATGACAGTGTATACCATCCAGATCTGAAACGGTTCAGTTGGTCAAAAAGAGGCAACTGATTCACCATTTCGTCATCATTTTACAAGCAAAATTCCCAAACATTCTCTGCTTTCAGCTTTGTTTCTGCCATTGTAAACTGAATACCTTTGAGTTTTTGACAGCTGACCAGATGAAAGAAGACATTTGAAGAAGCTACCTTGTGTTCTGGGAACTTGTGATGGACAGTTTTTACAATCCCTTATCTCTTTAAATATCTCTGGGTGTTTAAGGTCACTAGTGCAGTGCCTGATTGGAACTAGCCGATTGTTTGGCCTCTGGTATTGCTGCTTGCAGTTTTCTCGAGAACTTCTCATCCAAACAACTAAATTCATACTCAGTACTGCTTTTCTTTGGGTCCTGAGTAAAACACTTGACATGACATAGTTGCAGTCTTGAGAAATGCTTGAGTATATGCATTCTAATGGCTAGCTATTTGGGAGCAGACTAAGTGTTCTATCCTAAAGTTTCACCGCTAATGCTTGAAATGTTTGAATTTGCTACAATGAAAAATATACGATCTCTTCCGTCTCTCTTATTTCATTTGCTGTTGAGTGTACTCTAGCCATGGATTTATAAAAAGAACTAGATACAGCGTTGGAGGCGGTGCCTGTTCATTCATATGAAAGTTGCTCAGTGGTGCATGAAGCCAAAGAAGTTTGACTTACCAGTTATAAAATTACTGGGATCTCCTGCATCGCAGGCTCTGTTGTAACTGCACTACAGACTTTGCCAGCAACCGGCTAACTTCTGCTGGCGGAGCAGCTAACTTCCTGTTTAGCCCTCTGCTTACTTGAATGGGAATGAAATGATTTAATCATGAAGATCTTCTAGACTTTTGAAATGCTGGATCAAATCCAGATGATAAAACACATCATTTTGCGGGGGTTGCACAATGTATTCACTGATTTATAGAGGTCTCTTTTTGTCATTCCATACTTTGGCTATGATGTAAAATTGGATTTAAACCCCTGTACTGTTCCTGGGGACTTGACTGTACTCAGTATGCCGTTCAGCAGTGCAACAGTTAACAGGGGTCCCCTCTCAATAAACTACAGCATGTGCATAACACACTACTAATAAATATGTCCCATAAATCTCAAGAGCTCACACTCGACACTGCACTTCCTTGGGTCCTCAGCAATACATGCACCAAGTGTTGAGTCGACTGGATGAATGGCTGTCAAGAAAAGACAGACACTCTTTCCATTCCATTTTGGTGTGATTATGGGCAAAGTTGTAAATCAAAAAGCATAACCATTTTATGGTCTTTGTGGAGAAATCTTCATGTTAGGTATTCATTTTCCTGGATACGGCACGTCAGTAAACACAGAATATACACAATATCGTTAAATATATTGACACCACAATATAAAATGACATGTAGTTTAAGTGATTTAATCCTTACAGCCCATTCCTACTTGTTTAAAGGAGAGGAAGTCTGGTTGGAGTCCACTACGATATGCCGAGACACCTGTCAATCATCCAAACACATCCCGAACGACATTTCACCTTAATCCTCAATATCTCCCTTAAAATTGCTTCCAAAATTGCCACTAAAAAGAACATTAAAGGAAGTAGCTACTGAGAGTCTAACTTCTTGAGGGGGAAAAAAATATATATATATCGACTTTGTATTTCAGGAGAGGAGATGGAGGATTTTTCATTTGACGTCAATACAGTTTTCTTGGAGTCAGCATCTTGAAACCATTAGGAGAAGTGCAGCTGCAGTTGTCACTTGGCTCAGACAGCCAAATCAAAAGTTGTTTTTTCCATTCTTTTCTCAACTTTAAGGCTGACTCTCACCACTGTAATTTACAAGTGACATGACAGAATTGGACAGTTTAATGATCTGCTGTCATTACAATATTGATTGTCATGAATGATGCAGAAGTGCCTTTTCTAAACAAAGGGCACCTTTCTGACCAACGACTGGATGCTGCAACAGAAAAGGTAATATAACAGCTTCTCTCCTGCTAATGGTGCTTTTGTCATGGTCTTTCCTGGTCAGAGTGCAGTAAGCGGAAGGTGAAACACTGTTCATTTACCAAGACATCCGCTCTCTTCCTGGCTCCCCTCCATGTTTTAGTGAGTCATGAGTGCTAAGACTGAGTTGCACTTTCACAGATGGTATTCGAATTACATCTCACACCACCTGTGCTTTAAATTGGATCTGAAAAGTTTCAATTGCTTTAGTCTTTTTATCTCCTGCTAGGCTTTTTGTCTGATGCCAGCCTAAGCTATTCATATTGTTAAAATAGTTTCAGAATGACGATGACAAAGTAAAAATATTAAAGAGTGAAACATGCTAAGTGTATAAACTGTACCTACTCAAAATTTGCATATTAGGGGTGGAAATCACAGATTAACTCACGATACGATACCATAATATCATGTTGCCCAGGCCAACAATGGTATCACAATACCCTCATTCTGCGATACTTGATACATTGATACATTGATAAATTGCAAGACAGTCTTCTGTGATACATAACGATGTCTAGAAGAGGCAAAATCTGGAATTATGTATTTATTTACTGCATTCTGGAGTCAGTTTCACAGAATTGGACAACTGAGACACTAGAATTAATATAATGCAGTTGTATGGCTCTGCAAACCCATCAAGTTGCAGTTACAGTTTACATCTATGTCTATCCAGACTCATATGTAGCCATGATGGTTGACAGTGCTTCAAATATGGATGTTGCTACAAAGAAGCTACAAATTCTAAATGTGGATACTTCACACACATCCATAACCCAGCAGCACAGGAAATTCATACAATCACCACAGTACCAACCAAACCAAAGATTAATGTCCTCTGGTCTTGAGTTGTGATGTTGAATAATTACGATGTCACAGATATACTGACCTTTTACCTTTTGGACATAAAGATCATCATTTGTCATAATTTACATATGAATTCTTGAGTTATGGCCAAAAATGTTTGGTTTTTTTATGTTTGTTTTTTTTTAGGTCACAGTCACTAATTCATTTTGTGTTCTGATTAAAGAAATAAATGCAGGCATACCCTGCAACTTAAAGGGCCACTGTGTAAAATTGGGTTGAAAACCGTTGAAAACAGTGACATCAGTGGTCAAATTCTAGATTGCAGGGCTTACTCGCTCACCCCTCCCGTCGGGTAAATGACGGTGGCCTCGTAGGGACAAAAAGCCTTGAGCAGAAACAAGTTTTTCAGGAGTAGGTCTATCTAGCAACGAGGTGAATATTTATTTAGAAATCTAAACCATGTTACGATATTGTAATGAATCACTCACGAGCAGGAGACCAGAGTAGCGTTCGGGAAAAAGGCCAGTTTATTTGAGCACTCCAAAAACTCCGGTAACACTCCAGGGGGTAAAAGACTCCGTCCCAAACTCTGACTCTTCTAGCGTAACACACACACACTCCATACACACATACTTGTTTACAATACCTAGCGGGTACCCCCTCCCTCTCTGCTCCACCAATCTCCAGCCCGCACACTGACTGACAGCATAGCCTGTAAACAGAGCTCAGCTGTTTATTTAGCCTAGCAATATCTCCGGACTATAGTAGCTGCAATGGACGACTTTGAACGCGATTTTGAAGAGTTTCTTGTAGCGGACACAGACCCAGAGCCATACCTGTTTGAGCCGGAGCATACAGATGAGGAACTTGGATGCTGAGCGGGTGAGAAGAGAGGCTGAATCCTCCGCTCCCATTTGGCTGCACAGAATGGGATTCGGTGCTACTGCTACCATCGTTGGGGAGCTATATCATCAGGAGGAAAAGTGCCGCAGAGAGTGCATCACAAGGAGTGAAGTTGCGTCTTCTTTTCCTCGCAGACGACGGTTCGGGTTCATTCTCTCCTGTTGCGTGGTAAGTGTGGTCCATTCACAAACTTTATAACTAAAAAAACTTTTCACTACTCTCTATCTACAAACTACTAACACTCTCTACTGTTTCCTCCTCCTTCTTCCTTCTTCCGCTGTCTTCATTGGTTTATTTATACACGCGAAACGCGTTCTCTGGCTGGCTGGATTGTCCGCTCGGTCTGCCGTACATACATGGTGGCGCAAGATGGCGACCTCTCTAAAGCAAGGCCCTTGCTATATATATATATATATATATATATATATATATATATATATATATATATACAGTACAGGCCAAAAGTTTGGACACACCTTCTCATTCAATGTGTTTTCTTTATTTTCATGACTATTTACATTGTAGATTCTCACTGAAGGCATCAAAACTATGAATGAACACATGTGAAGTTATGTACTTAACAAAAAAAGGTGAAATAACTGAAACATGTTTTATATTCTAGTTTCTTCAAAATAGCCACCCTTTGCTCTGATTACTGCTTTGCACACTCTTGGCATTCTCTCGATGAGCTTCAAGAGGTAGTCACCTGAAATGGTTTTCCAACAGCCTTGAAGGAGTTCCCAGAGGTGTTTAGCACTTGTTGGCCCCTTTGCCTTCACTCTGCGGTCCAGCTCACCCCAAACCATCTGGATTGGGTTCAGGTCCGGTGACTGTGGAGGCCAGGTCATCTGCCGCAGCACTCCATCACTCTCCTTCTTGGTCAAATAGCCCTTACACAGCCTGGAGGTGTGTTTGGGGTCATTGTCCTGTTGAAAAATAAATGATGGTCCAACTAAACGCAAACCGGATGGGATGGCATGTCGCTGCAGGATGCTGTGGTAGCCATGCTGGTTCAGTGTGCCTTCAATTTTGAATAAATCCCCAACAGTGTCACCAGCAAAACACCCCCACACCATCACACCTCCTCCTCCATGCTTCACAGTGGGAACCAGGCATGTGGAATCCATCCGTTCACCTTTTCTGCGTCTCACAAAGACACGGCGGTTGGAACCAAAGATCTCAAATTTGGACTCATCAGACCAAAGCACAGATTTCCACTGGTCTAATGTCCATTCCTTGTGTTTCTTGGCCCAAACAAATCTCTTCTGCTTGTTGCCTCTCCTTAGCAGTGGTTTCCTAGCAGCTATTTGACCATGAAGGCCTGATTCGCGCAGTCTCCTCTTAACAGTTGTTCTAGAGATGGGTCTGCTGCTAGAACTCTGTGTGGCATTCATCTGATCTCTGATCTGAGCTGCTGTTAACTTGCGATTTCTGAGGCTGGTGACTCGGATGAACTTATCCTCAGAAGCAGAGGTGACTCTTGGTCTTCCTTTCCTGGGTCGGTCCTCATGTGTGCCAGTTTCGTTGTAGCGCTTGATGGTTTTTGCGACTCCACTTGGGGACACATTTCAAGTTTTTGCAATTTTCCGGACTGACTGACCTTCATTTCTTAAAGTAATGATGGCCACTGGTTTTTCTTTAGTTAGCTGATTGGTTCTTGCCATAATATGAATTTTAACAGTTGTCCAATAGGGCTGTCGGCTGTGTATTAACCTGACTTGTGCACAACACAACTGATGGTCCCAACCCCATTGATAAAGCAAGAAATTCCACTAATTAACCCTGATAAGGCACACCTGTGAAGTGGAAACCATTTCAGGTGACTACCTCTTGAAGCTCATGGAGAGAATGCCAAGAGTGTGCAAAGCAGTAATCAGAGCAAAGGGTGGCTATTTTGAAGAAACTAGAATATAAAACATGTTTTCAGTTATTTCACCTTTTTTTGTTAAGTACATGACTCCACATGTGTTCATTCATAGTTTTGATGCCTTCAGTGAGAATCTATAATGTAAATAGTCATGAAAATAAAGAAAACGCATTGAATGAGAAGGTGTGTCCAAACTTTTGGCCTGTACTGTATATAAAAGCATAATTATAAGGCTACGAAAACCAAACAAATTTTATTTTATAGCGATTATACACTTATATAAACATATTAATGGGTAGAATATTCAGATTCAGATTCAGATTTGACAATAAACCTTTAATACAATGCACATCACATAGTATCACTGCTCTTTGACCTGCCCTGAACATTTTTTTTGTCGTTGTTTTTCAGTTTCAGTTATATATTGGGGAGAAAATCCATAGAGAAGAACAGGTGTGAATTTGGACGCACTATGTGTCGTTCCTTTTTAACCTATATGGTTAAAAAGCCTCCTGGATCAGCTGGAAACGTTAGCCATGTTGATCTTGAATGATGATGATGTGCAGTGGCGCTGCCTCGTGTGTTTTTTAAACATTTTGAGTGATAAAATACAGCACATCTTCTTTGTAATGTCCATGTTGTCTCCACATTACGACTTAAATGCTCATGAACACACAATGAAGTACCGAAGAACAACTTCCTGACATGGGAAATCGGACCATCCGAGGAGCACATGAATGATAGTTGGTGGTTTACGTATGATGAAAACATGTTGGGGGGAGCCCTCCCGGAACCCGTAGAGATTGCATTGGAGTGCCTACATTTAGAAAAAAAAAAAGCCTTTTACATGAAAGTCTATGAGAGTGATCGGGGCGTTTTCCAGTCAGGCTGATATCACCCCAAAGGGTCGGAACGCGACTTCACACTGCGGCTGATTGGATATTCAGAGGCAGGACGAGCTGTTTCAAGTGAAAATTATCAGAATAATTAATATAGTGTGTGTATATGACAATAATGCTAATGATAATCATACATTTATTATCATCATCTTTCTTTTCTTTTGTGGCTCAAGGAGGGGTGGCGCCCTATCGCCCTCTATTGGCCAGCCACACCTGGTTGAGTCCAAGAGGAGGTTTGTGCCCAATTTCAAGAAATTCCCTCAAAGTTTTCTTGAGATATTATGCTCACAAGAATGAAACAGACAAGGTCACAGTGACCTTGACTTCTGAACCTAGACCACCAAAATCTATTCAGTTCATCATTGATTTCAAGTGGACCTTTGTGCCAAATCTGAAGACATTTCCTCAAAGCATTAATATCACGTTCATGAGATTTCGACAGACGGCCGTCAGACAGACAACCCAAAAGCAAAAATTCTCCGACCATGGCTATCACTGGCATGGAGGCATAAATAGTTGGTAGAGTCTTAGCTCACTACCTCTTTAACACACACTCACACATGCTGACTCCAACTTGTCATTGTCCACATGTGCCATCGTTCCAATGTAAAGTAGCTATAAATAGACAAGAGGATGTAAAAGGAAGCTTTGTATTCAGTGTAGGCTGACCTACAGTTGTAGCATTAGCCGTTTTCTTTTCGACAAAATCATGATGATGAATCAGGTGGCTATGCACGTTTGCTGTGTTGCACTTGAACTTTACTTTCATGAGACAGTTCTTGCATATCTCGTTGTCTTTATCAATTTTATTTGTCCCATCTGTGTTGTAAAAGTCGCAGAGGGCCCAGGCTTTTGATTCGAAAGATGACAGTGTCTGTCTGATTTGTTTTTCACCACTGTCCACACTGTCTGCCATTTTCCCTTCATTAGTATCTGCTTCAGAGCAAGTTTGTTAACCTCTGCATACTTTAGCTTCTTTCATTTCAGAAGCACCTCCACGAGGAGTCTTTAAGTAGTGACTCCATTAAGTCAGATTGACAGAGGAATCTGTTTAGAGCACCAGTGTGTTTTAATAAAAAATTCAATATTTGGCTTAAGTTTATCAATAACATAACACAGAAGGAACCAAAACAATGTAGTGCTATAAATGTATTTTATTCACCCCTTATGCATATATTATCTCTGCTTTACATCACATATTTTATTATTTAAATTTTTACCCAAGATCCACACTCTAGCTTGTTTCCAGAGCTTAGTTGCCCCAGCACACTGACTTTTTCTTGTCTGGAAACTCCACAAAAAGCTAAAAGGTGGAAATTAAGACTTCTTTGTTTGGTTTTTTCTTTGGTCAGTAAATCTCCACAACTGAGAAAAGTCCATCCACTGAGGAAGGACATGAAATGTAATTGGAAACTTCAGAGACAAACTAGTAAATGGACTTCTAAGTTAGTCAAACTGATGTTTCCAATGCCAAGAATGAACTTTTATGCTAAAGCGATGCAACGGTTGTCGTCACCCCAAAAGGGTTTCACTAATTATAAAGAATTAAAAGCATGAATGGTTTTCAAGAAGTTGTCCATTAGCAGTTAATTAGATGGATCACATCAATTAGCTTCAATAGATACAGTGTATATCCAGTGAAAGTAAAACTGCACCCTGTTTGCTGCATCAGAGCTTTCAAGGTGTTTTTATAAATATGGATAACATGTATAAAACTACTAATACCATTACCATTAACATTGCCACTGATACTATGACTGTAAAGGATGAAAGAGACAGATGGAGAGAGAGAGTGAGAGACTGTAGATTCAGTCAGGCTCTGCTGCTATAGTAACAGTAATGAGCCAAAGACCATTCCTTTGTGGCTAAATACTGGCCCATGCTTCAAAAAAATGAGTCAGTTTACTTAGTATCTGACAATATGAGTCCAATAAATCAACAGAATGTTTGAGAATAGAGCCAGAGCCATGGGGACACATCCCACTCACAGCTCTAGGCTGTTCTCACACAATAGACTCTGGGTATGCTTAAGTGTGCGAATGATATGCCTACATTGGGATATCAAAACATGAATCACACTGGACACTTTGAAATTTTTCTTTTTTAGCTTTTATGATTTGGGGACTGGGGATGAGAAGGAACCATCCCAGTGAAGCTTCTGTAGATTTAGCTCCCAACTGTATGATTATTTTGAAGATTACAAAGGCTGACTGTCTGCAGCACACACTGCAGATATTATTGACCATTATACCGAGAGGACCTCCCCAAGGACAAATCACCTCCTCCCTATAGAACAGCAAATGGAAAGTGCTTTAAACTGTTTTCACTTGAACATGGTGGAAGTGCCCTCGTGGGACCCAGAGCTGGAGGGCTGAAGGCAGAAGGACTGCATGATTAGGCTGGGGATCTGATAGAAGGTCAGGATCTGTGGTAGGCCAGAGACAAACACAGATGCTATCAGGATCAGTCTGGAGTGCAGTGATAGTCCTCCAAGTCTGTGATCTACAGAGTGACAATACTGTCAGTCCTCCCTCTACCCGCCGTCCCACCGGAAGATATCTAACAGCTAATCGATGATGATGTAAACCATGTTTCAAGCCACTCTGCTCAGCTTTACAGTTCTCACGCTGTAAGTCCAACAGTGAAAAGATACTTTATTTTAAATGTTATCTTATAAAAAGAAATATGTTGCAGTGTTGCTATCATTGTTTACAATTATTGGTGTAGAAGTCAAGTCTGGCTTCTGGCATTTTGTGCTGTTGACAGTGGTTTGGCTGGGTCATAAGTGAATATGCTTGCAACACATTTTTCTCTTCTCCTTCACTGAGGCATCAACTCAAATCCCCCTTACACCTGACTGGTCAATTACATCACTTCTTGGGTTGTTATGGAAAACTAAGGTAGTTATTCGTAAAAGTTTCTCTTTAACTATTCAACAAAGCAGGTTGTGAATATGTCTGAGCTGAAAAACAGGCTATTGAGATGCAAAACTGTGACTATATTTGATATTGTTGATTGAATTTTGGAAGTGTAGAAAGGCTGCATGATATGCGTCGTGAGACAATGAAAAATAGTCAACCAGCTGAGATTTTGCTATTTCACATACACAGAAAAATCCATTGCTTGAGTTTATCTGGTTATACTAGGAGCAGCACTCCTTTGTGGTAAAAATGGATATACAGATTGTTGCATCAATGTGTATCAAATACTTCTATCAGGTCAGGTATTTAGTCAATAGATGGACATAATCATGAAATTATTATTCTATCTACAAAAACATGTCTCAACTGAGCTTCCAGAAAAGTTGCTATGTCATGATATATAATGACTTCTCACTATAAAATTCCACATTACCACAATAGAGCATTCTGTCTTTATTGCCCTACCCTAGCCACATCACAAGACATCATAAACACTAGTTGTGTGGTCCAGTATTCATCAGACATGGCTGCATCACTTCCCCATGTCATTATTTTCAGACCTGAAGCTCATGGAAGAAACTGAGTTCACCATGGGTAGTCTGCTTGTGACGGGCTGATTAAAATTATCCTGTGCATCAAAATCTGCAGGAATCAAACTGATGACAGTATGTGTTCCAAAGATATCTCTAAGTCAGACATGATTTTCTCCTACTGTGAAAAATGAGAGGCAACTTGATTTAAAATTAGGAAATGGGAAATTATTTTCCACTCAGAGTTACCTGACAGTACATCATCAAACACATACTGCTGGTAGTTCATACATGTGTGAGCATTATGGGGATACAGTATATTGTCAGGTGATCTAAATTTGTCAACCTCAAGAGATTTTGCTGTACTGTTAAGTGTATGATGTGATATAGCTATATGGCAAATGTGCAAAAATGAAAGGAGTAGGCATTTTTGCATAAAAGTGATGGAGTACTTTAATTCTATAGGTATTTACTTGACTGACTTTAAAGGAAAAACATATTTCTGCTCCATTTTGTGTCATTTATTCGTGTTTTTTCCACACAATTATATTCAATCATAATGTTTACTGATATGGAATAAATAAAATTTGCATATACAGTGATAAAGGTCTTAATCCATATTGTTCTTTCTCATGTTCATATTCTAAAAATGCTCTTAATTTTAAAGTAAATGCAAATCAAAACATACGGGAGCACATGTGTGTAATGCTGCATGTATATTTTGCTCATGTTCCACACTAACTGGTGATTTTTATATTGCCTTACATATCACTGGTTCTCTAATAGTGTCTAAAATATTAGGAACACCTTTTTTTAACACTAAGAAGAAGGACACACAATGTGCGACTAACATTCATTTGTGAAGTGTGGTCAAACTTATGTTCAGATCTGGGGGATGCAATCGCAAAATATGCATGTTAACTACAACCCCTGGCTTTGTGGCATGTTCAGTGCAACAACTGCAGGGAAACAAACTCGCTCAAAAAGGGGAACATCTGTGTTTTAAAGCCTCTTTACTAATTGCTATCATTTATTTAACACTCAAGACTCTCCAAAATCAAGTGAGCCACTTCCCTGCTGAAACCGGACAGCATGTGTTTTGAGATATTCAGAGTCTGATTCACAGTCTCCTTTCACAGCTTACAGTTTCCTGTCGAGCTTGTAAATCAATTAAATACAGTACGTCTCTGACAGGCTTCCTACTCAAACATCTATCATGATGAATCCCTCCTCATCCGTCCTTGTGTATAATGACGTGCGATATGTGCATGAATAGCAAAAGAGGAGCAGCCCCCATTGTCTGCTGTGTTGGCATTCCTGTATTCACCACATGGAATACTTCCATTTGAGAACTGAATTGTGTGTCAACATATCCGCGATTCCCATCTTCCCTCAGGCACTTTTCTCAATGCAAAGCTGGCTTTAGCCCTTGCTGACCTGTGTAGTTCTGCAGGAAGATGCTGTTAGCCCTGGGGGAAACAAACATAAAAACAGTCCCTCTTTCTAACACAGTCTTTAATAGTAATGTGGGCCCTGTGGGTGTGCCTCACTTCCTCTGAGCTCCTACACAATATCTCAGAAGACCAGCAGCGGGTGGATTTACTGAATATACAGGGAAGAAAAGAGACTAAAATCCCTCTCAGGCCTGTTAATCCCATACATTAAAAGAAGAAAAAAAACATCTCACAATGAGAAGTAATTCTTTGAAAAATATACATAGTGTGTTTGGAAGCATCAACTAAATTGTGTCAGGTTGAAATAGTATTTGTTCTCCTTGCTCATTATTCTCTCCGTTTCAGTGCCAGCTAGCAACAGCAGGTATAACAAAGACAAATGACTAAACATTAGACATGTGAGGTGTCACTGTGCAGTTCATAAAATCACTCAACTCACTTGTCGGGCCCCTATGGCTTGATTAAAATCTGTTTAGTGTGTGTGTCCAGAGAATAGAGTCCATATTTTTTCACACAGTGAAAGGTATGAGAGAGCAGAGTTATCGTCCGCCTCACCAGGAAGGACAGCTACTTGCTTGACTTTGGGCAAGGACGCGCAGAGGCAGACCAGCGCCACATGGGACATCTGGATTTTCACACTTCTCGACACCCACGTGTAATTGACAGCGACAGGCAGTGACTGACGGCATCAACTCTGAGTCTGAATACTCAGGTGGACAATGATTCCTCAATCATCTCTGTGGCTGGAACAGATCAGTGTCCTCGCTGCGTGGCAATAATACTTTAGTCACACGAGTTGGAGCAGATTCTTTTCAATGGGGACTGTGTCAGTTAAAAACCCGCATTTACATTGTTTGTTTTTCAGGAGATGGCAGGTTATTTGGAAGATGGGTGACAGCTGCATTGTGATGATAAGGTTTTCATGAAATGGGGGTCCCATACAATCATGCCCAATAGAGAGCCATCTTTCTTCATGTATCAGGTGTGAAGGAGGGCAGAACCAGTTATCCCAGTTCAGTCCTCATCAAAGTTAGGAGATAAATCAAATCTGAAGGAGGTTAGAGAAAAATATCAATACTGCAATTGCTATGAATATAATGCTGCCATAGAAACACTCCTACTATTAAACTGCTATAAATATTCAGGTACAAAGTAATACAGTAAATAGAAGGTTGACACAACAAAAACAACACCTGATTTCAAGTACTACTTTTTAGAAGTTTATGTTCTTCATTTTCCAAATAGTTTCAGTATGTCTCCACCTGCATTTATCATTTTATTAGGATTTTATGTTACTTGGGCAAGTTCCCATTGCTTGAAGCTCCTTGCTCATGAGGCATATATATTAATATAAGTTAAGATTTACTAATTTAATAAGATACTATATTGATATTACAAAAAAACGGATTGTAAAAGTGCACAGTGAATTGTTGATTCCTGTAGCATTGTCTCTTATATTTGTTTGATGTTGGTATGAGTTTCATATATTGGTAGTTTCCCACCACAGGTTTTTGAGTTTTCCCGTCATGTATTTGGTTTCCACAGCTCCACACAATGAAACAAGCAGTTTGTAGCATTATTCAGATACTATAACTGATATTGTTGGCTGGGCCTGCTGTTTTATTAAAATTTTTCCAGTTGTACCATCACACCAAGGAGGAATTATGCAGTGTCATCACAAGAGAGATTGAGGCAGGGCTATGCAATATGTCGATACTGTGATATGAGGCTCGATATTGCCTAAGATTTTGCATATTGTAATATCATAGCTGTTGTCTTTTGGTCAAAAATATTGTGATATTTGATTTTCTCCATATTGCCAAGCCTTACAAGTTTTTTTTATTTTTATAGAACTTTTTAAGAAACTGCGCCAAGTCTAATAATCTGGCTTGCACTACCAACAAGTGGTGTAGCATTTCACAGTAGTAGCATGTTACATCACAGCTAAGTGTGGTCACAGTCCATTCCACTAGGGCTGTAGTCTCCTGGTCGACTAGTCGATTATTTGGTCGCTATGCTCTCATCCGACCAAATTTTCATTAGTCGAATAATCGCCGTGTTACTTTCATAAGGAGAAGAGTGTTACATCAACAGCTTTCCAGGATTAATCCATTATTTCCTGCGGTGGGGGGGACAGGCTAAGTTACCTGTGAAAATGGGGGTGTTTTCAAAACACTCCCTTTGTTGACAGAAAGTTGGACTCGCCCACCCTCACGCTCAGCGTCGCGGTGACGCAGACCTCCTGTCTGTTTCTGTAAGCTGACACCATTTCCCTCAGTGGAAACGAAGCTTGTATTTACTTGTATTTCACAGATAAGAAACAATAAATTGTTAAGACAGTAAAGCCTCCATTAAAATAGCATTTTAAGTTGTTTGTGTGATTTATCCTTCAGGGATTTATACTTTGGGATTTATCCTGGCTTCTTATGAGCAGAGGAAATCTCCGCTCGTCGCTAGGCTAATGTATACCATGTAAAATGCCATAGCCTGACGCTAATAACGTTAGCATATTGTAAATGCTTGGAAAACCTATAAGACAGTTGTTTTGTCGGTGAATGCTGTGAGTTGTAATGGAGCCAAACTGTGTGCCGTTACCTTTGTTGAATGTTGCTGTTGTCCCTGGATCCTTATGAGAAGAGGAAAAGACTGCTAGACGCTAGGCTAATTTATACAATGTAAAATGCCATAGACTTGTGCTAATAACTTTAGCATGTTGTATTGTTGGGGGAAATGTGTCCAGATAAAGACAAGTGTTTGTCAGTTTTGCGATTTATAGTGAAGCCAATTTGCTAACTTGTGTTTGAAATTGTTTCTATTAAGCCATGTTTAATGTGTGTTTTTAATCAACTATATAAATAAAGTTTGATTTGAACTAAATTTTACAGCACTTAACACAGTCCTCCACCACCGACTAGTGTTTTGGAGGTGTAACTGCAGAGTGACAGAGACACATCACTGCAAAAGTAAAAATAACGTGCAGATTTTTTTTTCCCACGACTTATCGATTAGTTGAAGATTATGTGCGACTTTAGTCGACCAAGACTTTCTTTGGTTGACTACAGCCCTACATTGCACCCATAGAGGCTAGTGCAGCTAACTTTTTCCTCCTTCCAACATCTAATGTGGAAACGCTTTAGACATCTCTAATTGCAAAATCTTCCCAAAGTCTAGACCAAGACCCCAGGAAATGCCAATCATGGCGGCCAAACTGTGCAACTACAACTTTCAGGTCCATCAAATGATGGCACTGGGCCTAAAAATACTTTTTTCACAAAGACTTACAAAGATGCATCTATTGATTATGGAATACATTTTTTTGAGCATCACAGGCCCCGTGAAATGATTGTTTCATTAAGGGATTTGATCCAATTAGTCCAATAACATGTCGAAAGTTTAGAAGAGCTGTATGATTAAATCAATTTTTTCCCCATTCAAGTTAGCGGAGTGTTCAACCAAAAGAAGCTAGTAGTAGTTTTATTTTTTTGGTTTCATGCGTCACTGAGCAGCTTTCATAGGAATATGGGGCCCCATGTCCAACACTGTTTCCAGTTCTTTGTGTAGATCCATAGACTAGACACAATTTCCCTTTTGGAAACTGACTTTTGATGTGCATAAGATGTTCAGCTCAAATGGAACAATGCATCCAGACTGACTCATCCTGTCTGATACAAGCTGAGTCATTTTCACAAGCCAAAAATTCTAACTCCTTGTGGAAAAAAAGTACAAACAGGTAGCCACACAAGAAAAAAACAACTTCATAATACCTTTTTTTTTTTTTTTTTAAATTATTCTGCCATGATTGCCTCTAGCTATATTGAAGCCAATCATCATTTTTTCATAGAATCCATGAGCTTAAAAAAGTCTTAATTCTGGGAAAACGTAACAGTGTAAGCTATCCTTCAGGCTGACACAGTTGTCTTGTTGTGTCCAGCTTTGTTTTGTCTGGTTTCTCCACTAAGCCAAAAGGTTGGCTGAACTTGAACTGAACCCAATCAATACAAAAGCACAAAATTAGACAGCACACTTCCACCATTGATCAAAAAATTTGCATTCGGGTATGTGTTTGGTTGGATAAGTACCAGTCCTTATTTGTATGCGATATACGGCAAGGACAAGTACTGACTGTCCACTAGTAGGTGAAAGACCATGATTAAAGACAGATTGAGTGTGCTGAGGCAGTCCGCAGCACTGCTGGAGCCTAAAAATATACAAACTTCCCCGCAGGATGAGCTGTTGAAGTTTCTAAAATATTTTTTCCCAAATTTTCAGTCACTCATCTACTTGGCTGTAGTCTGCCTGGCAACCTGGAAATGTTAATGCCTCTATATAATAAATGAAAAGCATACAGAGAGAGGGAGAGAATAAACAGATCCACACAGAAGTGCACAAGATGCATCATTTCAGGGGCATTAAGTGCAACGGGATTCAATTTCGTCTTGCCTGCTGGAGCGTGTCCCTCTCGTCTGTCACTTCCGCTATTTACCAGCAGTTCCTGAGCCAAAAAATGCCATTGTCACATCTCCCATCGCAGCTCTCTACTCTTCCTATCACACACTGGACACGGTGACATGGTTAAATCAGCATACTGATCATTGTCCTTTTGATGCAAGGCTACTGTCCAGCTGTTCTCACCTGCCAGCTTCTGCCCATTGCAGGAGATGCACATAACAACAGGCTTGGATGTCCATATCATGTTAACTTCAAGGGCAGAAAACATAGATACAACTGCCTCAGTAATTTGAGAAGGCCACATTTCTGGTTCAAATAGTCAGAGTGTTGGTACTTGGCAGCTCTGCCAGATCTGATTATCACAACCCTGTTATTTTCAGACAAGGACAGACTGGAATCTGGAGAATTGCCCAATGACTTTGTGCTATGCAGGTTTGGAAAAAAGAGAAGCTTAGTGATTCTGTTGTTCTTTAGATAATGTTAGTTTAGATTTTGTCCAACCAAAACAGTCACGACAGCCCAACAAAGATTGGGCAGGTATTTAAAAAAGACTTGAAGGGTTTTTTTTATCTCACTAAATACTCATTCATGGTATGAGAAGACGCTATATTGCAATGCACTGCAGTTTGAGCCAATGTCCAGAAAATGAAAAAATAAAAAACTGTTTTCTCAGAAATGAACCTTATGTGAGTCCAACACTGTGTTATTGATTTTTCAAACAGCCTGTTGGGATATATTATTGTAAAATGATTAAATGAGAAGTATAACAGGATATTGAAACCTTTTTTTATCTAGAGAGCACAATGCTGGAAGCCGTGGTGAACAGAATGAACAGAAAGACTCAACTGCAAGTGGATTTCCTATTTCTGCTTCCAGGTGAGACCTTTAGCAAAGACCTTTACCATTTCAACAGTTGTTGGTTTGCCATAAAGAAAGGGAAATAATTTATATTGAATGCCACCATATTTATGCCATCAGACATGTTTTAGAATAACCTCTTTTACTCAACTTTATATAGATGATAGCGTTCTTATTAGATCTATAAAAGAAAGGTTATGTACTCTTTGGCTGTAGTTATCCAAAGTCAATGGTCTACCCCTGCATGTGGTGGGAACACGCCATTTTCAAAATGATTGAGCAATTCTAATAATTTCTGCAGAGAAAAATCATTTTTTATTGTCTGCCAGGTATTCAACAGCTTAACCACTCTACCTGTTGAGTCACTTAGTACCTTTTTATGCACAATTCACCCTTCGCTAAGGCCCGCCCCCCCTTAGTTACTGTTGCTAAGTCGGACAAACTTTAGGTTTCGCAGCAAGACTGGCATGGCGCTCCCACTGTCGCTAACTGCACTCCCTGGAGAAATACTCTGAAATTTTTGGAAAAACAAAAAAGTGATTTCAGACAGAAGCAGACAGAAGGATCTACAATATGCATTTGAAGGGTATATTCAGGATATCAGACTGACACAGCAACGAAATCAAGGTAACAAAATAAAGATTGAAGCTAAAGCCTACAGATCACAGTGTAAAAGTGAATCACCACATCAATGCTGATCACCACAGAAGACAATGAATATAAAGGGAAACTTTGCTCATATTGAACCAGCTGTGTGGCATCACAGTGTGTGCAGTGTTTAGCTTCACCCCCATGCCACTCCTAGCACCCAGACTGGCAGCTGGACTGTCGGAGGAGATGAAACCCTAAACAATATGACTGTGGTTTGTTTGAACTTTACCTTAAGCAAAATATCACAATGCAACTGAACTTCATATCCACCTAGATTTGCTAGTAAACAAGAGTGTATTTCACATTTTCACCTGCAGGGTGCTGCCATCTTTCAAAAAGTTAGCTGGTAATGTCACTGGCATGGTTTGTCTCTGTTGTCCGCATGTTCGCCAGTGGGAGTTGTTGAGCTAGGCTTGGTAAACATGGTACTGTAAAGCATGTTTTGTCCTTTGATGGTTGATTTGTTCTCTGATATTTTATATTTTTTCACAAGCCATGTTTCCATCAGCCTGTTTAGTTGCGCATCTAGAAGTATCACTTCGGAAAATTATGAAGGAAATGCCAAAATTCCAATTAAAATCCCCTGATTCGCAAAAACTAAAATACGCTCTCTTTAGCCGGGTTTTGGTTGATTTGAAAAAATGTTGATTCCCAAAACGGGGGATGGAAACAGTTATGTTCGAATTAAGTCTGACGTAGTGCACCTCCCTCCGTGGTGATATCCACACTCCGGGACAGGAAGGCGGTAATGCATTTACAAGATGGTTGCCAACCGCCAGCAAACGTAGAAGAAGGAGAATGCGAGACTTGTTTTGTTTCCGGTTCTGCGGAAAACTCGCTCGAGTTCGTAGTTTTCACCAAAGTCCGTACATTTAGTGGAAACACACAGGATTCGTATTTCTTTCAATGCGCATTTCCCAGTGATTCAAATCACTTTTGGATGGAAACATAGCTACAGTCAGTGTATGAGATGTTTTGAGTAGAGTAGTGCACAACTGTACACAAAGTCTCGTAGTCCCTCCCTGACAGGTGGGCTACACATTGCATCACCAGTGTCCCCCAGTGGCAGTGTGGGCATCGGGTGCAGGTCCACTTTATTTGCTGTTTTGATGGAATAATTAGAATTGGAGTTTGTGATTACTCATATGGATCAACAAAACTTAAAGAAAAGCCACTACAAAAGGGGTGAGGACTAAAATGAGTAAAACTTTTGGTTTATGATCTAAGGCAAAGCTAACATCAACCAGCCTGACATTATGAGCCGATTCTGTTGCTGACATGGGAGCTCTTCAGTTCCAAAATTTTACCAAAGAACCAGCATCATGGTGGCGTCTCCATGTCAAGGACAACAGTCTATTACATACACTAAGAAGAGGATGGGCGCACGAATGCTAAACCAAACTGACACCAACAGCTTTCTAACTGGGACACAAGCTCAGCTTCTGTAGGTGGGAATCAGGTTGATCCTGATATAAGGTGGCTTGTGGACGTGACCGCTGGGTTAGGCTAACGTTAGCAACTTTAGCTGCAACATAATAATGTTAAAGCAATGTTATACGCATTTCACATTGTTGTTGTTATTTTTTTCTCTGTATCTCATCAAAACTCTCCAACTCCACTGCATCAACATTGAGTTAGTAGTCTCAAGTACAGTGTTATACTCAGCGCTCATAGTAAACAGCCATACCAGTGACAACACCAGCTAGCTTGTTGTAGGATGGCTGCCCCTGTAGGCAAAAATGTTAAATACAATCTAGATTTCTAGTAAATTAAGGTCGATATCAAGTTTGATTGCACTGTCATATCTTGCCTAAGGTAAAAATCAAATGTGCCACAGTAATATTGTTCAGTGTTTCATCTTAATTTCAATTTTTGCTGATGTATACTACGTCATACTGCTGTTCTCTGCTGCTTTTTCCTTGTGGTATCAAAAATCCATATTTTGCCCGTTAGTATAACAAAGTTAGAAATTTCGGTATTGTGACAAATGAATTATGATATACGTGAACTACGACAACAGGCACACTTCTGGTTTCTTTCAGTGTGTGCAAATGTGATGTTTTTAAATCACAGATTATGAACGAAGGCATTTAAATATGAGTCACATAGGTAAAACATGAGAGTCATGGAGGCTGCAACAGGACTTTAATATGTAGTATTTAAAAGTAGCTCATGCATTATGTGCTCCCTCTAACCCCCATTATGTTGACTGAAGTTAGGATAAGGTTTTTTCACAGTTTAAGAAGAAAAATATTTGCTGCATGAGTTGGGCATTGAAATGTTTTTCTTTTTATTACTTCTTTTCTGTGTCAGACTCCTGCTTGTTTTAGTCTCATGAGTGTTGCTTAGCATTTCACTGCATTTTTAAAATATCACACCAAACCAGGATGCTTTACTTTTTGGAACTAGTAGTCATCATCTAAGCTTTTAGCTGCCATCTCAGCACCCTGGTGTAGAAACTGCTGTGTTTGCTCTTGGGCTCTGTCCATGGTGCTGGAATACTCTGCTTATGGCACTATTGTCAACCAGAAGGCCTCCTGATTTACAGCACACATACCGTCACCTCGTCCTGCCCGCACAGTTGTTCTTGACGTGTCTGAGGTCATTCTGCACCCTGTTGTGTTATACTTTATCAGTGTTTGACCTCAAATGCCTTTGGTGTTTTATTACTTCCAGACAGAGAGGGAGGCCTAACATACTCAGCCTTTTGGGGCACAGTGCAACAGAACTGTAACAAGTAACATTACGTGAAAGCTATACTGAGGTTATGACTTTGGTTTGTGAAGATAGCATAAAATATGCAACAACATAAAATCCCTCTCTACTAATTAAACAGTGGAAAGTAAGAGAAGCAGAAACAGACTTCTCCTGATATACTAACTACTAATTAACTGGAGAAATAGCCACTTGTTAGTGAACGTAATACAAACAGAATGTTAGAAATTTAAAGTATTTTTGTTCTTAAACAAGCCCAGAAAGACAAAAATATTCTGCTACTCCTGCACTGCCTGAGGTCTGGGTTTAGTTCTGCTGGACAGCTGTCTGATGAAAGCTTATAGTCCTGCTCTTGGATCCAGAATCCTCTGTCAGTACATGCTCTACTATCACAGTATATTACTGATACAGCAGAAAAGGCCAGTGAGAGGGGCGTGTGGCCCAGCAAATTTTGATGTGGGTCTGCTTTTTGCCATCAGGAGTAGAAAGCTAGACCCACCTGAACTCATTTTACTGTTGTTTTTGTTTGCTTTTTCTTGCTTTGTTTTTTAAGACTGGCAACAAAATATAAAGAAAGCATTTGCAGCTGGATTACCTGTGTAATGGATGTCAGCTGAGTCAAAACCATAGACCGTATAAAATATTGGACATAGTTGCTGTGACGTCACCCACTGGTTTCTGAACTTCCTTTTGAAGCCCAGAATTCAGCATTTTGGCTGTTACCATCTTGGTTTTTTGGAGCCAGAAATTACCACATTTGGAAGAGAGGCTAGAGCTTTGGAGGAGCGAGGGGTGGATCAGACTGAGACTGTGCTGACGCTTCACAGACAGCCTGTCACACTAAGCGGCCCGCTCTTAATTATGCATAACTTTAAGCCTTAATAAAATGTAAACAGGTAAGATATATAAATCCCCCCGCCCCATTTATCAAGTTGCAAAAATAAAAGCTTCATACCTACTGAAATACTTCAACCACTTGTCTGTGTATTTTCAAAAATATCTATGATTCCTTTTAGCTGATGAATAAAATCATACATTTATGTTTAAAAAATCTGAATGCCACTTGTGATAATGTAAGTTTGCTTTCTGTCGTTTGCTTCATCAAGTGGACACTTTTTGTCAAGGCAGTTATTAACAGCCTTGAAATTAAACATTACACTTAACTAAAAGCTGGAATTTGCAAAAATAAAAAGCTCATTCACTAAATTCAGTGAAGTACAGTTATCATTCACATTTTGCTAGTTTTGTTTTACAGCTCAATTCCAAGGCAACAAATTAAATAGCAGAGGAAAAAATATGAATGCTATTTGGTCAATCGACATGTCAAGCTTAACAGCAGTCACAGAAACACCAAGCTTTGTAAATATTTACTCCACATAAACATGGCAAGTAAAACTATTTCTATATTTCATCAATAATGCTGTTTATAAAACAAAGTCCAGGGCTGCTCAGAGATGTGATGGGTATTTCGAGGGATTCATTTCTGTTATACCCTCAAAGTGTTGCTGTAATTTCATAGAAGATAACCCCTAATGTATCTATTATTTATATTTTCAACTGTGCCATACTCTGTCACTGCAAAACTGCACAATATACAACACTGACCTGAAGCCCTCTACATTTTTATGCAGTAATTCTGCAACTTTTCAATGCACTGTGCAATTATTTCAACTGCACAATGCTCTCTCGCTCATTTTTTTTATCTTTCATATTCTTGCATATATATTTTGCACACTTGTAGTATGATGCACATATCTGTACATGTCAAATATTTATATTTCTTATACAACCCATCTCTATTTTTAGAGGGTTTTTTTTATACTTATTATTCTATTTCTATTTTCCTATAATTTCTCTCACTATATAGTACAAGTGACACTGTAATGTCTCTCCATTTCCCCAGGGTACCAATGAAGTATTCTGAATTTTTAATCCATTCCGTGCAAACCATTTTGAAATGTTCATGCATCTATTAGATTATCCTGTAGATGGTTGCACGGGGGGACAGAGCCTCTTGCCCAACTGCCATCAGGTGAGAGGCAGGGTGCACCCTGGACAGGTTACCGGTCAATCACAGGGCTGAAGGATAGAGACAGACAACCATTCACACACACAGCTGCAGTTTTCTGTGGGAAGACACAGCAAACAGGAGTATACCCACGCAGGCATTGTGCAAACTAGAATGGGGTCAGCAGGTTTTAACCCAGAAAATTCTCGCTGTGATTCGACTGTGCTCACTACCACTGCACCACCATGCTGGCCCAATTTAAGGAAAATAACTTACAGCACTTATGGGCAGAAAGGACACACACAAAAGTGTGCAAGCTAATCAAAATCCCCTTTCCTCTATGTGTTCCAGCTGATCAATTCGGGAAACTGCTCTTGTGAGGATTTGTTATAATCCCAATAATTGTTATACCACCACCAAATCCCCAAATTATATATAGCACTCCCATTACTAAATCTGTTACAGCACCACTGAAGTGTATTTGTTTTAATCCAGTTTTTATTCCAAATCTCAAATCAATCTGGGGCTTTGGGGGGGTTAGACTTTAGCGAACACTGAACATGTTAACAAAACTACATCTCTATAAAAAATAAAAATAATAATAATAATTAGGGGCAGCAATCTCAGTTGTACATACAGTACAGTGTACTTTTACAGTTAAATAGCATGTGACACCATTATTGCAGCAATATTATGGATTTAAATAATGACTGTGGTCCTTTCACAGGGAGTGAGGCAAGTGCAAGAAATGGTGAGGGTCAGTAGTTTGACCTACCCGAGTGTCAGCTTAAAGAAAAGAGAAAATGCACCAGTGTCTGGAGAGCTGACAGAGGCAGCAAATGGGGAACATGGAATGGAAGTACTCCTCGTTTGAACTAATTTCCACAGAGAAAGACTGTTCTCAAAGTGCCAGAGCTTTCAACTGACGGCTGATATCACCTGTGAAAAGGCTGCTCCAAACCCTCAGCAGCTCTGGCAGCACCTATTTTACAGATGCCACTGCAATATATTGTTCCCGGCATTTCTTATGTATGCTCCTGTTTTTCAAAGGTGTTTCTATTCAACTGTTTTTCAACTTTAAATTCCTTTCAAAAACTGCCAGAAGGTCTTTGCTAACCCTGATGTTAACAGACTCAGACTGGTTTAGTAGTAAAAACCCTCTGGGATAAATATAATGCCATTTTTCAAAAGTAAAAGTTTCAAAAGGTTGAAAGTCAGCGTTTGAAAGCTTGAAATTTGATTTTTTTAAAAAAAGATTTTGCTAGATTGAAACCAAGTTTTGAGGACTTGCATATTATGTTTTTTATAAGCTGAAAAAAAATAAATCTCTGCAAACTACAAATGGCAATTGATACAGATTCCCTGATATCAATGCCATTACCAATTCTGCTTATCAGTCAGATTCTTTATTGATTCCCTTATCAATTCCTGATTAATTTTCTTTGAGGAAAAAAATAGGCCTACAGAGGTTTTCAGCTTCATCACAACTGTTGTATTATCTCTGAGTCTGAACACAGTGATGAAATGACATAATATTTGCACAGCAGTCATTTTCATTTAGGTTCTCCTAATCAAAAAAATCTGCTCAACCTGCCTGCATGGCACTAATGTTATTACAACAGGATATTTACCCTACGTAACGGACTAGCTGCTTGGTTGGGAAGCAGTGGCACTCTTGCAAAGAGGGTCAAATACATGGAATTCCTGGAATTTAAGCCCATGTTGTGTCAAAAGATGTTTCTACATGTTGCTGGTATTTCCAGCCTTATTTGAAATGATCATATTACAGACATTACAGCAGCACTGTTGTCATCTTTCATCATGGAATAAAGCCACATTTTGGACCATTTGTTATTCTCCACCATGGCTCCTTGTTGCCAGTTTCCAGCAGCATAGATGAGATTGATATCATTGTTTTGCAATGTGCCACTGTCAGAAAAACATGCCATCACTGATAAAAGGAATATGTAAGCTCATAGGCATACGAGTGGCACTTCTTTTTTTTTCATGCAATTCCGCTGGATCCGACAACTTGGAAAGGTTTCTCAACTGGAACCGGTTCTTGATTCCCATCCCTACTGCAAACATTGTTTTGTATTTGAGTTTCCGTCTCCACACCTGCAGCACTCTTTTTACAATGTTTCTCTAACACATTTTCAGAGTTTCAAATTTCTATCTGTTCTCCTGGTGTTATCAGTTCTTTTTCCAGGTTTGAAGCCTTGTAATGGTGATTTGCAAACTGGTGTGCATACGTCAGCCAAAAAAAGTTCTGGAACATTAAAACTTAAGTTTCAAAAGGTTGAATCTTTATTTTGAAAATCTGTGAATGTACCTCTGCACTTGTATTGCTGATGGTTCTTTCAGAGTTGAGTTTACACACCCACTATTCAGAGATTTACTCACAAACTAACAGTCTTGCGAGACACAGCAGTCAGGCCATCTACATCCTTTTGTACAGTAATGCATATGGGTACCAACAGGGACTTAATGGTGCACTCAGCAGAACCTTGTAAACTCTGAATGGCCATGAAGGCTGTTTAAACAGGGGAAGTTTCTTTCTGTGATTTTTTTTATGATTTTATGCTAAAACCATTTCAATCAGGAGAGACTTGTTTTTATGGTAAAAGAATATTTGTTAACATGTGAACAAAAATGTGGGAAGTTTAAGTTAAAGTCCCACTGATTGAGTGTGTGAGCGGTGAGCAGCAGTGGTGCCATGCTCAGGAATCGTGTGGTGATTAAACCCCCCCAATTCCAACCCCTGATGCTGAGTGCCAGGAAGGGAGGCAATGGGTCCCATTTTTATAGTCTTTGGTATGACCCGGCTGGGGGTCAGACTGAGAAAAATTCTATTGAAAAATCAACAGACTTTACAATATTCTTGTACAGTATGTCCCCAGGTACCTTTGCTGATTTTCAGGTTTCAACATTTCAAAACATTTTGAGTTCACCAATTGCAAGGTTTGAAACCTGGATAACAAACGGGGAGAGACAGTGACGCACACTCTGAAAATTTGTTGGAGAAAAATAAAAAGCATGCTGCAGTTGTGAAAAAGGAAAACCCAATTACAAAATCATCTTTGCAGAGATTTGATTTGTTTTCAGCCGATCAAATCATTTTGTCAGCCTTCAAAACTCAGTATCAATCTAATAACTTCTCCTATTCAATTTCAAGCATTTTGACATTGAGTTTCAATGTTTCGCTTTGAAATTTGAAAATATGGCATTATATTCATTCCATAAATCCATTATGGTATGATGCCTCATGATTTATGCCTTCAAAGCCATCATTATAAGCTTAATATCCTCTCATAATGGTTTACAAGTGCAAAGCTTCCTTTCATGTATCTTTGATCTTGTGAGTCACTCTGGATAACTACGTGCATAAAATAAAGATTTTCTCCCCTTGTCAAATTTACTCTCAGAATATGTAAATGTGAGGGTGGCGCAAGTGTACCAGCCCAGTGAAGGAGATGCATATCGTATACGGTCCGATTATGAGCCGTGATATGTTAAATTAAAACTGGAACAAATCTAGTAGGAGTCTTTTTGGTGTTCCATTGAATATTAATTAAGGTAATTAACTGAGGTAAATTGCAATTTAGAATGTAATTGGTAGTGAGATGACATTTGAAGTTCAAACAGGACTGAAATGCATTCACCCCTAACCATATGCTAATGGAATTTCCCTAATCTTTAGCCTCGCTTTTGAATGGATTGGATTTTACTGTCCAATTATTTTTGACCAAACAACCTCTGGGTCGGCAATAAAAGTGCAAGTGCAAAGAGTTGGTGGAAAAATAGAGGGACGTGTTGGCTGTAAGAGCAAGTGAAGCCTATAAACTAAGTGTGATGGAATACGTCAGCCGTGAGGAGCAGCGGATACTAGCGGGAGTAAGTTGAAGGAGGGGAAAACTCAGCACAGGGAGCAAATACACTTGGCTTAGAAATAGGAGCTGAAGGCTTTGTGCTTTCCCACCAGGGGTAAGCTTTGTACTGTTCCCTGATTGAAGAAAATCATACAGTATGGATCGTTGTACTGCCAAAACAAAATTTTTCTCCCTGTGCTCCAAACACAAGATTTGGGGCGAGAGAAAAGAGTTGATTGTCTGCTCTTTCAGATATTAAAGTGGTCACACTGGAATAAAACTGTTTGATAGATAAAACATTCTTTTCCTGACTAACAAGAATGAAAATCAAAGAGGTCCTTTAATGGTTTGTTCCTTTCATGAACTTGTGTAAGATATAAAACTAACAACCTGATAAAGCAGGTCAGAAAACATTGTTCTCATCACTGAATACTTTCTTTGAAAATAGTAAATGCAACCAAACAAAAAAACTGATACAAACTTAAAACAACGGAACAGAAAAAGGTGACAAATTTGCAGTCAGTATTCTTAGGAAACCGATTATACACCAGGTTGAATGGAGTGGTTTGAGTGCAAGAGGACAATGGTGTGTTTGTGCGTCATGTACCACTGCTGTAATTGCAGGAACCTCCAAAAGCCTCTATAATACCTTTGTACATCACACTACTCCATTCTATCCCACTAATCACATTCATAGAGGTCTTTGCGTCACACTTCTGAGCAGCACACAATGTTAGCCATCACAAAGTGTGAAATGATTTTCCTGTTGCAAACATCGCATGTAATACAGGGATTGGATGTAATACAGAAGCTTGCATGTGTTGGTGACAGACCTGCATGTTTGTCCGAAGAGTTGATGCACATTAACAACGGGAAATTGTTAATGTGCATCAACTCTTCGGACAAACACTTATAACTTCTCATATGAAGACATATTTTATATAATTACAACTGTGTTTTACTAAATTGTGTAGACATCAGCCTCCTTGTATTGGTGCCCACAGGAGACGTTAGAGTTGTTGATAAAAACATTACAAAAATGTAGTTGTACTCAGATATAAGTGTTTATTGTGTCATAAACCATGTACTAAATGTAAATGTCAAAGAGGGGGACGTAAAGTGTTGATTTTTCTATTGGGGAAAAAAGAAAGTTTTATTGCTGATAAAATTTTTGACAATCAACTGATTTATTTCATAAGAATTTTAGCACAAATTCACATCAGAGTTTAAGGAACTGACTCAAAATTGTGCCTCCTCCAATTACCTGTATCATTGCATGACACTTGCACAACAGCAGTCTTTAGCTAACTGGTTGTTTTTGGGAGCTGCAACACACTGCAAACACAGACCATACTGTAATGACAACACGTTACTGAACACAAAACTGCTCCCAGGAGGAAATAATATATCCTGGTTCTTCAAAAACATTACTGACCCCATTTTAAAACTCTCCTCCAACCACAAAGAGAAGCTGCTGCTGACTGTTGGCAGATAATAAAGGTGGATTTTGTGTCTGAGCACTGCCCATCAGGACCATCTCCCTCTAAAGACTTATCGATTAATATGTTCCAGGCTTGTTCTGACTCATTGCTTATCTAAATGTATTTGTACTTTGTACTCTGAAATATTCTGCCATTTTTCTCTTGAGAATCTACAGGGTCAGTTTTGAGTGATATTTTATATTAAGCTTAAACTTTCTTGATGCACCAACTTTTTTTTAATTTCATACAGTTTACCATCATATTGATCAAGCCTTTTTAGCCACGCCAATGAGGCTTGTCACAATTACTTTTGTTGGACAATATATTGTTCCAGAAATAATAGTGATAAGCAATGTCATTGTCATTTTGAGACCATTTCATGCAACTGATATGTTTTAAATATGATACCATAATAATGCAAGTACACCCTGTCAAAGAGCAATGAATTTTTGATTCTTCAAAATATTCAGGCATCAGAATTGGAATATATATGTACATATATATATATACATATATATATATATATATATATATATATTTCAATAAGTAATTCACACTGTTACTATATACCTGTACTGGAAAGTATATATAAAATTCTATTAACTTTATAGGAGTAGCCAAAAGTTACTTCAAAAACAAAATCAAGTGAAGCCACTTGCAGCCAGTGTGCTGCAGTTGACTTCCAGGGGTAGACAGCCTGGGAGCTGGGTGAGTAAGGTTGTTTTTGGCTTGTTGCCAGGGGTTGGCAAGCTGAAGACTATCAGGACTGTGCCTCTTCCACTTTTCTTCAGACATGCGCAAGGAGGCAGGGGTGGAGAGAGAAAGAAGGGACAATCGATGTGCCCAGGACTGGGTCGAGAAAACCCTGCTGGTGTTTTTGCCATCATGTTGGCTAAAATGTTGGTGACGTTCTAATTCAAACAAATATACATATACACACAACAGGCAATATCAAGGTCAGCAAAATGATGAGGGTCATGTCCATATATTTTACGTATAATTCCATATAAATTAGCAGACAATAACATTATTTAATCTGGAATAAATTAGCAGTGTGGGCATATTTTGGATTTCGGAGAAAATACTGGTCAACAGACAGAGCACATGGCCTTTGTAGACAATGCTGTTACGAGATAAAACAGGATGTATCTACCTGGATGGGCATCTCACTCCGCTAAGTTCTCACTGCAGCAACATTAGCTGCTCTGTTTTAACAACGTTTAGCTGAAAACAAACGTGCAAGCAGGCTGAGATTCAACTGTGCTGTTCTCTCAGGTGATGCAGTGACTTAAACCGAAGGTGAGTAAGAAAAATAATAAAATTCTATGTAATTTGTTAAGCTATGAGTAGATGAGAAAAGTCTGCTAGCCACTAGGCTAATTTATGCAATGCAAACATGCTTAAAGAGGCAACAGATAGCATTTTTTCCTAAATATATCATTATGAAAATAATGTGGGTTACACAGGGTAGTGGCCACAGTAAAATCAGACTATCAGCATTTACATAGGTTACTTAGTGGCTTTGCAATAAGCTTCTGCTTATTGCTTCTTTTTTCGCGGAAAAAAATCTGCTTTACGGCAGGAAACGCGTCATGTATTGCGAAACTGGTCGCCCGCCAATCAGGGACTGGAGCTGGTCCTTATGAGGAGTTGGGCATGAGATAGTTGATTCATGAGCACAATGGCAGATGGACAAAGTTTGGAGACAAGTTAAAAACGGCCTAGCAAAAGAAAACAAGCTCCTCTGTCTGAGGAGGCAAAGAGGAGCAAAAAGGAGAGTGATAAAAGAAGAGGAAAAACAAGAGTAAACCTCAGTCAGGCGTTCAAGAGATGGAGGGAGCTCTGTGACCGAAGAGGCTTCAACACCGGTGTCCAGCTAGCTTTCTTTCTAATGGATCAGTAAGTAACACAGCTAAATGTTAGCTAGACGAGAGAGGACTGTACTGTACTGGCTGCTGGTTAAGTCCTAGCTGGCCAGCATCGCATATCGCCGCAACCACGGACCGGGTAGCGAGTGTTGGTCGGCTGACATCCTCGTTGCCATTCTACGGCAGCCCTCGGACAGTGTTACCCCCCTCCCTTCCTTCTGTTCTCTTCTCACACTGAACTTTTCACTGCAACAGCCTTAGACTAAGGAGCATCAAAATCAGTTAACGTTAGTCCAGCTACTGGGCACCCAGCATCTCCGACCGGGAGAAGTGGAGTAAAATCCTCTCCTCCGCTCCCGTTTGTCTGGTGAACGCCTCTCCTCTGTCAATACACTCTGCCAGCAGTTTAATAATATTGATGCCAGTTGTAACATTTGAATGTTTTAGTAGTAAGCCATGTTCTAAGCGGGATTATGTAGCCATAGTGAGCCGGTGACAGTTGAAAAATAACTGTGCTGCGTGTCGGGGTTCCATTAGGCCCGTTTCCACTGAAGAAGTTCCTGGTACTATTTGGGGGGCAGGAACTACTACAGGAAAGTTGTCTCACTCGGCCTTCTCAACCGCCGTGTCTCCACTGAGAGAGCGGAGTAGGAGGAAGGTTCCTGTAAAGTTATGGGCTCTGGATGTGACGTAATCGTTGCGCGACCATTTTGACTGGGGCGACGTAGGGACGCCGTTAGCCAACAGCGGTGTCTGTAATAACTCACTAAATGGCCCGTGAAAAAAAATATTTTTTCCAGCGGATATCTTAGTTACAACATGATTGAGCTAACTGGAGTAGTTTCATGTCGTATCCGACAACGGGAGGCTTTTAACAGGTGACGTCCTGATGTTAGCTTTGCTGCTGCTGTCAGCTGATGCTTTCTAGACATCGTGATTTCCCAAAACTGAATAAATACCACACATATCAACACAAAACTGCTTTGCTAGCTCAATCATGTTGTAACTAAGATATCCGCTGGAAAAAACATTTTTTTCACAGGCCATTTAGTGAGTTTTTTTTACATGGCAGCGGAAGCTATATGAACGAGCTAACCCTTGTCTGCTGAGTTTTAAAAATGCCAGCTATTTTGTTGCTTTCTGTTGTCGTCACATCCCTCCTTGAGTATATCCAATCAGCACCAAGTAATCCCCAAGCCCCAGCCGGGAGTACCTACCCCGAGGCAGGGACTTGTTTAGCCCCTGTAAAAGTTCCGGAACTCTGTCCTTCGGGGGTGGTTCCTGCGGTGGAAACGGGCCTATTGTACTGGTACTGTGCATTCCGGTATAATTATTTGCATTACTATTTGTTTTTTCTTCAGATAAATCTGATAATTTATTTATATATGTATATATATATATACATATATATATATACATATACAGTACATGCCAAAAGTTTGGACACACCTTCTCATTCAATGCGTTTTTTTTATTTTCATGACTATTTACATTGTAGATTCTCACTGAAGGCATCAAAACTATGAATGAACACATGTGGAGTTATGTACTTAACAAAAAAAGGTGAAATAACTGAAAACATGTTTTATATTCTAGTTTCTTCAAAATAGCCACCCTTTGCTCTGATTACTGCTTTGCACACTCTTGGCATTCTCTCGATGAGCTTCAAGAGGTAGTCACCTGAAATGGTTTCCACTTCACAGGTGTGCCTTATCAGGGTTAATTAGTGGAATTTCTTGCTTTATCAATGGGGTTGGGACCATCAGTTGTGTTGTGCAGAAGTCAGGTTAATACACAGCCGACAGCCCTATTGGACAACTGTTAAAATTCATATTATGGCAAGAACCAATCAGCTAACTAAAGAAAAACCAGTGGCCATCATTACTTTAAGAAATGAAGGTCAGTCAGTCCGGAAAATTGCAAAAACTTTAAATGTGTCCCCAAGTGGAGTCGCAAAAACCATCAAGCGCTACAACGAAACTGGCACACATGAGGACTGACCCAGGAAAGGAAGACCAAGAGTCACCTCTGCTTCTGAGGATAAGTTCATCCGAGTCACCAGCCTCAGAAATTGCAAGTTAACAGCAGCTCAGATCAGAGACCAGATGAATGCCACACAGAGTTCTAGCAGCAGACCCATCTCTAGAACAACTGTTAAGAGGAGACTGCGCCAATCAGGCCTTCATGGTCAAATAGCTGCTAGGAAACCACTGCTAAGGAGAGGCAACAAGCAGAAGAGATTTGTTTGGGCCAAGAAACACAAGGAATGAACATTAGACCAGTGGAAATCTGTGCTTTGGTCTGATGAGTCCAAATTTGAGATCTTTGGTTCCAACCGCCGTGTCTTTGTGAGACACAGAAAAGGTGAACGGATGGATTCCACATGCCTGGTTCCCACTGTGAAGCATGGAGGAGGAGGTGTGATGGTGTGGGGGTGTTTTGCTAGTGACACTGTTGGGGATTTATTCAAAATTGAAGGCACACTGAACCAGCATGGCTACCACAGCATCCTGCAGCGACATGCCATCCCATCCGGTTTGCGTTTAGTTGGACGATCATTTATTTTTCAACAGGACAATGACCCCAAACACACCTCCAGGCTGTGTAAGGGCTATTTGACCAAGAAGGAGAGTGATGGAGTGCTGCGGCAGATGACCTGGCCTCCACAGTCACCGGACCTGAACCCAATCCAGATGGTTTGGGGTGAGCTGGACCGCAGAGTGAAGGCAAAGGGGCCAACAAGTGCTAAACACCTCTGGGAACTCCTTCAAGACTGTTGGAAAACCATTTCAGGTGACTACCTCTTGAAGCTCATCGAGAGAATGCCAAGAGTGTGCAAAGCAGTAATCAGAGCAAAGGGTGGCTATTTTGAAGAAACTAGAATATAAAACATGTTTTCAGTTATTTCACCTTTTTTTGTTAAGTACATAACTCCACATGTGTTCATTCATAGTTTTGATGCCTTCAGTGAGAATCTACAATGTAAATAGTCATGAAAATAAAGAAAACGCATTGAATGAGAAGGTGTGTCCAAACTTTTGGCCTGTACTGTATATATATTAGTAGAGTGTCCACACACCTTCTCATTCTACATATACATAGAGGTATACTGGTGGCTTTACAGCCTACATTTTATTGATTATCTCTGATCCCCACGGTCAATTTGGTCGTTGCGACAGTGCGAGCAACACCGCTGACGCTAGGTGGTGCCAAGCTAAAAAAAACTGAATCCTATCTGTTGCCTCTTTAAGCTAATAATAGGTCACTAGCAAAAAAATATTGTATTGTTTATGAACCTTGACAGTTATTACTGATCTGAATCTTATACCTTTGTTAAATTATCTTGCTATTAATCCATTTCTTACTGTACGTTCAAACCAACTGCGACCAGAGCTTCCAAAACGGCAGAAGTCATTCATTTTCAATGAGAGCCCAGCGACTTGGCTGACTTGGGCGATCAGGTCGTCAGCCGTGCGCCTTGGGCAACCAAAGCAACGGAGCGGGTCCGGAGGGGAGTTAAAACTCGTTTTACTTTATGGTAATGAGCTCTGACGCAGTGCGGTGTCAACCAATTGGAATGTTGACGTGCTTTGATGAAGCGGGTCCCAGAGAACAAGCCATGTAACTTTGGTTCCTTCTAGGGGTGGGGGAAAAAATCTATTTACAGATGCATCGAGATTCTGTTTTGAACGATGCGAGCATCGATGTGGAAAACTCATAATCAATTTTAATTTTATTTTTATATTTATTTTTCAAATTACCGTAACTCCTCGACCATTCATGCTATCGACGTAATTCCAACAATTCCAACGGATTCTGAAAGCTGAGAAGCGGAGCTTTCTAGTGATATAGTAGTACATTATGGTAGTGACGTCATTACCTGTGAAGGAGGGGAGGGAAGTGAGCACAGCAGGAGGAGAATGACAGCTGACGAGGAGAGAGTTGGAGTGATTTAGCGGTGTTGTAGCAGAGTTTTGGTGAGTTTTAGTGGAGTTTGGGTCGCGTTTTCTTTGTAAAAAATATTTAGTGTTGTAAATAATAGTATCTGTGTTTTTTTTTTGAGAGCTTTTGATTTTTTTTTCCTCCATGTTTTTGAGTGTGTTTTTCCGTGTTTTTGTCGTGTTTTCACCATATTTTGTTGCCTAGTATTTTTATAGTTCCTAGATAGTTATAGTCAGTTATAGTTTTATACTGGAGGAGAAATGTCAAGGAGGTCGACGAGGGACAGGAGAGTCCCGTTGAGATTTGTGGAGGAGGAGGATGGACCAGAGGAGACTGGTGGAGTGTAGTCATCTCAACCACAGTAAGTAACATTAATACAGTTTGTATGCACTGGATATGTATTCCCAGTTTTATTACAATTATGTTTTTCAAAATCTAGTGTAAATTTTCTCGTTTTAGAATCGAGAATCGTTTTAGAATTGAAATCGTTGCCCTCAGAATCGGAATTGAATCAAATCGTGAGGTGCCTAGAGCTTCCCACCCCTAGTTCCTTCAGCACACTTGTTCTGACAATGGATATCGAGAAATTGATTGTTTGCGTTTGCGCCCACTCAGTCCTTTGTAATGTGTCGTTGTTCAAATACAGACCAAAATAAAAAGAATGAGGCTTGGGACCCCGTCGTGGAGGTAGTTGGTTGGTCTGGTGACTTTTAAAGTGTGTAATGTTAGTAATAGAGGAGAGAATTGCAGGCTAATGTTGCGACGTAGCGTGCAAGTCTTCCTTGCTTGGTTTGAATGGGATGACATACTGCAAAGCAAAGCATTTTTCAACACAGATTTCGCAAAATAACATTAAAATACAGCAAACTATCCACCACAGTTTCTACGCTGCTTTCAAGCCAGTACGCTTATTGCGGCTCCTTTAAATTGACAAGCAAGATCGAACGTTTGAATGATTCATATGATGAATGACTAGAGCGACCAAAGCTGGCACAAATATTTTTGACAGTCGTGCCTCACGGGCACTCGCGAGAGCCTCTTTGGAAGCTTCTGGTTTGAACGTACAGTTACGGCTGTTGGGAGAAGATTGTCTCCAGGACTTTAAGCCTGATAATCCTGAATTTTTAGGAAAATTATGGTTTGGGTAAAATTTAAAGGAGCAATAAGCGAAATTCATCATTTCTAGATTGAAGGAATTAAAAAATTGCTATGTGAAGAACTAGAGGTGTAATTTCATCTGGAGTATAGCATGACCTCACACAAAGTCTCTCTGTGTTGATCTCCAGCCCATTGTTTACAAGCCGGTCCGGCTGCGCGTTCATGTGAATCCGCCCCCTCCCGCCCCCCCTCCCTCCCTATAAAAGGCTACAGCCAGTGAGCAATGGCAGCGCGTATTTTCGAAGTGAAATGGCAGAGTGAAATGTCTGTTTTAATTAGTGTTACAGTAACGTTAGGCACATGTCGCTATGTCGATTCAATTAAATTTAATGTTACAATCGTAGCATTGGTTGATGTCCAGAGCTTGAGTTATTAGCGGCTCGGTCTCAGCAATGGGTCAGATGTTACGGCTGTGTTAGGTGAGTAGCCCGGCAGCCCAGCTAACATTTGCAATTAGCATTGTAAAATGTAGCCCGGTGGGCAGCCTGGCGGCTGTGTTTAGCTATTCCCCTGCCTACTTCAATGATGATGGTACCTGTAATAAATGTAATATATTTGCTGAGATGGAGGTGAGGCTCAGTAACTAGAAGAGCTGGTAGAAGCGTTCCATAGCTGCAAGCTACTCCAATAGCCGTAGTAGCTCTAGTGTTAACTCCAGGAGCTAACGCTAACGTCCCTACTCTGCGTGAGCCAGAGCCATGAGCCGCGGGCTCACGGAGAAGAGTAGGGACGTTAGCGTTAGCACTAGTCGGCTGCCACGCTAATGTTCCTACTCTTCTCCACAGCCTGGCAAGCTTGCGGGCTCACGGCTCCGGCTCACGGAGAAGAGTAGGGATGTGAGCGTGACAGCCGACTAGTGCTAACGCTAACAGTAAAGCAGGGAAATAGCTAAACACAGCAGAGAACTGCTAAACTAAGCCAAACTAAGTTGGTTGTTTAGGTTTTATTTCCTCGCCCCTGTGGCGAGTGAATCTGCCTGCAGTGAAACCGGGGCCAACTGGTGCTTCTTCCTCAGGCTCCATTTCACTCAGCTGCCAGCACAGCCAGTTAGCCTCCGCTAGCTTCCCAGCTAACGTTAGCCCCGGCTCTCCGTTTGGATCCAACCGAGCCCTGGTTTGTTATTCAGGTTAATGTGGGAAGAGGCAGCGGGTATATCGGGCAGCTGAGTGAAGTGGAGCCTGCAGAAGAAACACTGGGACCGTCTGGATGTGATAGTCCGTGGAGATGCTGCGGTCCTCAGCTGCACAGACGAGGTGAGCAGTGTTGCCAGATCTCGTGAGACAAATAAGCAACCAGGCCTGTGAAAACAAGCCCAAAACAAGCGACTTTTTCTACGGAGTCCCCCTAGGTTCTGGTGAGAAAAAATTAAATAAACTGTGTGCACGGTTTTACAATCCGTGGGGATAGATTTTAAACTGTGGGTACAGATTGTCAATTTACATCCATGTGGACAGATAAGTAAACTGTGTGCAGTTTTGCAAAACTGTACCCACGGTACACAGTTTATTTATTTTTTTCCCCCCTGAGCTTCAGGACAATGACCACAAGAGGGAGTTAAACCACCTTTTAACATTATTTAACATTAGAAAACAGATGGGATATCAAATATAGACTGATGTACCAAGTACGTTATATACACAGTAAACCTCTGATAATTAAAATTTGCACACACAAATAAATATCATCCTGAATTCACAAACTCTTTATTTATTATTGCTTTTTATGCACTCATCTAACTTTTTTCTTTTAGTTACAGGACTGACGTTTTCCTAACCAGAAAAAAAACACATTACCCTGCTCTGCCTCTGATTGGTTAGTACTCGTTGCCATCAGAGTCAGAGCCAATTAGAAGCAGGATGCAGGTGGGAAAAAACTCTGCTGTCTCCTGTGTGTATCATAGACATATATACATAGACGCTGCATTGACTGCCTGAGCGCGTCCTAGCCGGCTGCCATCTTGGATGGGTCTCACTCCGCCTCCACAGTGCATTCACTTCTGTTGAGGAAGGAGCTGTATGCACAAGTAAAATAGAATAACTCACTGAATTTTCAACTGATTTTCTGGCGGTTTGGTTTGTTACAAATGGCACACATGTAGTTATGATGCAGGATGCTTTCGTACATTAAAAATGCGGGATTTCATGCTTGAATACTTTCTGCAGATAGCAACAGCATGTTATTTAGGTCACAACACAGTTCTTTTATTCACCTCAACCCCAGAGTGGGATATATATATACATATACATATATATATATATATATATATATATATATATATATATAAACACATATATACAGTATTTATATGCTGTGTGTATATATATATATATATATATATACACACACACACACACACACACACATATATATACACACAGTATATATATACTGTATATACTGTATAAACATACTGTATAAACACAATATACCCAATACAAAACATAGTATAGCATATTAATACATTTATTAATATATTTTAATAAAAAAATGCTTGATTGTTGATTGAGTTTATTTCTCACACACACTCACTCTCTTTTATACCCACAGCCATCAGACTTAATAATTCTTTGTTAAATAGATGATCTTACAGACTTCTTTGAAATTTCCTTTGGGGATTAATAAAGTTCTTCTTATTCTTATTACACTGGCTGCTGTGATCCCTCAAAAGTAGTAAAAAACATTTTCAGTATTTACATAAACACTGAAATTAATTTTGGTATTGGTATTATAACTATAAAAATGGGACTGTGGTCAAGATAATTTGAAAAAAGATACAGAAGGATGAGCAGCAGGGGATATTTGCAGCACAGCAGGTGGAAAAGTGAATATGTGCAAAAAGGTGTGCTATACATAATATGCTATACTGTTTTGTATTGCGTATATTGTGTTTATACAGTATGTTTATATATATATATATATATATATATATATATATATATTCCACTCTGGGGTTGAGGTGAATAAAAGAACTGTGTTGTGACCTAAATAACATGCTGTTGCTATCTGCAGAAAGTATTCAAGCATGAAATCCCGCATTTTTAATGTACGAAAGCATCCTGCATCATAACTACATGTGTGCCGTTTGTAACAAACCAAACCGCGTGAAAATCTGTTGAAAATTCAGTGAGTTATTCTATTTTACTTGTGCATACAGCTCCTTCCTCAATAGAAGTGAATGCACTGTGGAGGCGAAGCGAGACCCATCCAAGATGGCGGCCGGCTAGGACATCGGCTCCAATAGGCAGCGGCAGTCAATGCGGCGTCTATGTATATATGTCTATGGTGTGTATGGGGAAAGGGGAGGGACAGAGGGAACAGGCAAGACAAACTATCCTACGTTTAAATAACATATCGAAAATATCTACTTGACAACTTACTATGGAGCTGGGAACAAGCCCAAATAAGCAACTACGCTTTAGAAACAAGCCCAAAAAAACCGCGACCCGCGACTACCAATATTTGTAAGCGACTTTACAGAAAAACAAGCCCAAAGTCGCTTATAATAAGCGGACTTGGCAACACTGGAGGTGAGTGGGGTGGGGGGTGGAGAGCAGAGGTAGAGGGAGGAGTGGCTCATGACACACTTTGTTTTGGTCTACAGGCAGTGCACAACAGCAAACCTAGCGGTGAAACGATTGCGCTTTTTGCCCCTTTAAACATGTCTATCAGAAAGGGATTTCAGGCAGAAAGCCCTGAAGGCAAACTCATCCCATGTGCTGTTTTATGTGTGTTAGTAGAATCAGTTTAAAGTAAACTTTACTGCATGTAAGTGGTTACAGTTACATTATTTGTGTTGTTTTTATCTTTAAAGTAAAAAAGAAAAGGATGACAGCTTGTCTTCTGTAACAGATTGTTTTAAATAGGCATATAATATCATATAATATCATCTAATATCGATCGCAGTCCCTAAATCGCACCGTATCAATATTGTTTTGTGGCAGACTTTGTAATATCGGCAAACACCGGATCATTGTCCAAAGAATCGATATAATATTGTTGTATTATATTCCTGTCACTCTGATGTGTGTTGAAGTGTTTGTTTTCCTCATAAGTTTGGTTAAGACAAAGAAAAAAAAAACAAGCGGAGACTGAGGTCATGACTGACAGCTGTGTGTGCCAATCACAATGCTCGCTATCAATGGTACTGCTTGCGTTTGGTTGGTCGGGTGTATGGGTGGGAAGACTGCTACTGTGCAGAGTCTGGCTCCAAATAATGCCAGTGGAAGATGGCAGCAGTCGTATCTGAGATATTTTGGCTTTATTTTTGTTTAGTGGGGATAAGTGGAGACACCTTGTCCATATTTATATACATATGGTACAGACATTCATGATCCCTAGAGGATGAATTTAGATAATCTCCTGACTCCTCTTCTTGCGCCACCAGCAGGTTTAAATATCTCAACACGCACTGCATGAACCTCCATGACATTTGATATAGACACACTGCAATCTAAAGGGAACTTAAAATTATGACTGTCAACACTTAAATCAGGACAAGTTTCCAAACTAAAAATCCCACACAGCAGCTTTGATTGTATTTAGAGACCCCTTTTTTGCAACATTTTAATCAGCAAGCACGTCTTAAGAAATCTTCCATCAGCTCGTCCACACTCATCTGTGACTCAGCCTATACACAGATCCCACACACAACAATAACTGTCTGAAATAGAGCCATTAATCTCTTGTATGCTCCACTGCAATATCAAAGACACAGATGTCACAGTATGTGGATCAAATGGAGAAGTACATATATCTAAATTTAGGTTTTTCAGAGATTGAATCAGACAACAGCACAAAGAGGGAGGAAGTTAAATGAGGCAGCAAATGATGCTTAGGCCACTGATACCATCAAACCCTCATGTCCTTGATTATACATTCAGCATCACCTTAGATTCCAAATGTGTGAGAAGGCTCCAAGGAACAAAAAAATCACTCAGCAGTCCTTGATTATTCATTAATCGCATGTAAAGTATTCTTAAGAGACAGCACAGGCAGAAATCACACTTTATATTGGGAAGACCTTGGTAGGTACTGTAAATTCTCGCAGACAGCAGAAGCAAGGCACACAAAGGTTCGAATATATCCTCTTTTATACTCATCAAATCCAACAGGCAATCAAAGCCGCACTTGAGAGGGCAGTACATAGTTCAGTCCATTCATCAGAAAGTGTCTGAGATTGAACTGCTATCTAAAACATCCTTGAGTGTTTGCTCCTGTTTATGCTCAAAGTGCTTCACAGTCTTCATGCTCAAAGAACGATTTATTAAACCTTTTAATTAAACCAAATTGCTTCCTTTTCCTCAGATCATTTTGATGGTTATTTTATTTAAAGAATTTACCAGTTGTGCGTGTACAAGTGTAGTGCAGAGATTTCCGGGGATTCAAGAGCATAGCATCTAACATTACTCCCAATGTACAGTTCTCAAGGACTAATGTGCACTCCTGAGATTTAAAGGCACAAAACACAAATGCGTGCAAGCTAGATACACAGTATTATTTTCTATATTAGTACAGTGAAAATACAGCACACTAAATAAACCCTATTAAGCATGTACATTTTGCCTAAAGATTTAAGATATTCAAGCACTGAAATGGTTCTGAAACATCTGGTCTGTTATCAGTTATTAATAGAAGGTGAAATGTCAACAGTTTTGATAAAGCAACAGTCCCAAACTTCCTTGTTTCCAGCTTCTCAAATATAAAGATTTGCAGTTTGTGTTTGGTTAATATTGCATATCTTTGGGTTTTGATTTTTTTGTTGGACAAAATCAGCTCAAAGACAAATGTTGGGATCCCACAAATTGTAAAAGGCATGTTTCATGATTTTTTTTAAATAATAGACCAATACTGTTGTTCCCAAACTTTGTAAACCACAGTACGCTTTCATGGTGATGTTTTTTTCATGGCACTTCTACATGCCCACTCCCACCCACATGATGCACATGCACATGTGACCTTTTCAAAATAAAACTGACATGAAACAAAACAAACAGCATAGCTGTAACTTTACCAACAGCATTCATATTAAGTGAAATGCATATATTGGCCTTTTTGTCAATGATTCAGAATGAAAAAAGAATTATCATGCAGGTCATATTAACCAGGCATCTTTTTCTGGCTAAAGAAGGGCATAATGTCTCAGGCCTGACTTGCCTGGAGATGAAGACAGCAAGCTTCCGCTCTACATGAGGTGCCAGAGGCCAAGTAGAACTCACTGCACAGTGTAAGTTCGCATGTTTTAAAAAGGATAATGTTTATGTTTATGTATGTAGACATATGAACATGAACAAAGCTCACAGCACCCACTTTGGGAACGAGTGAGGCCAAGTGCATAAACAGTATGTAAGCACAGAAACCATGCATACGCTATCTATAAAGATCAAATGTGTGGTGAGAATGTGGGCAACTCACACACTCTTCAGACCAGGTGTACACACAGTTTTAGCTGCGATAGTTGTGAGTGATATGATGAGGTGAAGATTAAACATAAGTTTAGAGGAGGATAACAGTGTTTTTAGGCTTTTGCCAGTTTCACTGTTTGTTATTTTTGCAGGCTACACAGCGTTCTCTGAAATGTCAATCAAAGGCACATTTATAGAGTTAACGCGAAATTATTTCTGAGCAATTTCATCATAATTTCATTTAGCCTACTATTCTGTGGGACACTTTGTAAAGTCAGTTTCAACATGAGCACTATAAATAAATCTTTGATCAATCTTCTGGTGTTTTATAATAATGATAGCTGAGATTGCAGAAACACGATGCATTAGTGGCACAGACAGTGCACATTGCAACAGCCATGCATAATTACAGCTGCTCTGCGCTGTTGGAGAACCTAACCAATGTGACAGTTGGTGAAATTGCACTTTCTTGATACCGTACTTCTTAATGACATTTCCAATGAATGGTGAAGAGGCACAAGTATCAATACGCAGTTTAACTGTGTTTTTACATCCATTTATGGCAAATTGCGGTGTGGAAATGAGGTTCGTGCACATGCGGCCAACGTCACAGTGCTCGACATCTATAAAACAGAATCAGGTGCACATCCAGCTTTATAAATCTGATGAAAAAATGTGTATGCACATTTCTGCTTTTTTGTGTACACAGTTTTAGTTGTGAATCTACACAGAGTTTTATATATTTGGCCCCTGGACTGTTACACTTGACAGATGAATCAATAATGGAAATAAACATCAGTGGTACCATAAGCATACACTTGACCCCAGACAATACCGAAATAAAAAAGGCGTATTAGTGAACAAATGCCTTGCTTCATCACTAAAAAGCACTTATTGCAGTTAGTATGGTCCACATAAGAATTTTATGGCAAAATAAGACTTTAGGATCCTCTGTGCTGCGGTTCTAGGGCCCGTCTGTCTGATGAATGATGGGGATTATTCCTGGTCCCTTGGAGATGGTCTGAACTGATGACTGTTAAGGTGGGACTCATTGACCTCTTCTTGACTGGCAGTGACACTAGAGACCGCTTCTTGTGGGCCAGGGGTCAAATTAGATCAGTGTGAGGTCAGTGCTGACACGGAGTCCTGGACAGGTCCTCTGAGTAATTAGGTGAGGGAGGAAGCCCGGCTGCCTCCGAAGGTTAACCTCCATTGCTGAATGCCACCAGATTTCAACTTTCACTATCAGTCTGCCTTACAGGGGCAATAAGCGAGCTTTTTACCACTCCATAGCACAAAATGGCCATAATATATCTGGAGGGAGTTGATAGAGTTGTTGATAAATACCAATGACTCCATGATTACTTCACAAGGTGCTGACCTTTCCGCCACTGAGAAATCACTCTCTGGACCAGTCTGTCTGTTTGGTAAGAAAAACGTCTTCCCCATGGGTATTTCAGGATGCTGCCAACACTCCACCTGCCCCCACAACCACATCTCTAATCCCAGCTGCTCACATTTTCAGTGTATTTACATGCTCAAAAACAGCTTTATGTACAAACCTGTGCGTGATGGATTAATGCACTTTATTTGCAGAAACCCAGATACCTGTTTTTACTCGATTACGTTGATTAATAGTCAAGTGAGTGTCTGAGCGGTAGCTGACGGTCCTTTAGGGAACAGCAGCATTAGAGCATATGGAGCTGATGAGTTTACAGAGCACCTTAATGCAAGTACCTTTACTGTACTTGCAGTGTAAGCTGTAATATGAAAAGCAACTGCAAACCTTGCTGCTTTTTTGTCAACACACAACTTTGCATCTGGGTTACCTTCATGGTGTGCAGACATTTATCACAGAGATTTATCTTTCCAGGCTGATAGAGCTCCTCAAACCCAAACCTTATGACTTTGTTATTATAGTGGTGGTGATATGTGGCCTTTATATTTAGACACTTAGACCTGTACACTTCTCTTGGATCTCTAATGTAATTGGCTTCACTTTGTGTGTTTTGTAGGGAATGGGACTTTTTAGCCATGCCTGAGGAATTATCTTTGCCATGAAATTTTGTGCCAACATTCATTTTCATTCATTTTTATAGTCCCATTATGAGCTTGACATCTGTGGTTTTAGGGGAAACTGTCACAACTATTAAATCAAACGCATTCGGTTTACATATTAATGTTGCTCTCAGGATGAATTGTAATAACTCTGGTGATTCCCTGACTTTTCATATAACGCTGCAATCAGGTCAGAAATTTAATTTGTCCAGTAATTTGGTTTGGTCATCCTCAGCTGCACTTTGTGTTTAGTAGTAATTAGTAAATGGTAGTTTGCTCCCAGGCCCCCAGTTTTAAGAGGAGAAGAAGAAGAAGCCTGAAACCCAAATGGAAGAATACAAGTCCATTCTATCAATACTACAATTAATTGGGGTTTAATCATAATATATAAGGGGGTCTCCAAAATGACCTTTTATACTGGTTACACTGGTTTGTCTAACTTTTTCATTTAGGTGCCCTAGCACATCATTTTGGTGTACCCAAAATTTGTCACCAAGCTTTTTGGTGGCGCAATAATACATTTTAGGGTTTCCTCTTTTTGTCACTTCCCATACACATTGGTAAATGCTATAAAACTGAAGACATCTCTGGTACTATGACACAGAAAATACTAAAGTAGTAGTATTTTACTTAGCCTTTAGTTCCACCTTGGCTACAAGCAAAAGCAAATTAAGAAAAAGAAATGATTGGTTGCTCTGTATAATCAACTGTGCATCGAAAACAAGGGGGAAAAAAGAATGGAGGTGATGGGTGATGCTAGGGCTGCAGCTATCTATTCTTTTAGAAATCGAGTATTCTATCATTTTTTTTCATTAAATTACTTTAGCTTTATTGAAGGGCAACACTAATATATAAAAGAAAATAATTTAAAAAAATTCTCTGAAATGAGCAATGAATTTGTTTCCTTTTTTGAAAATTCAACATTTTTATCGCTTTAATTGCAAAAACATTTGTCTGCAGTGTGCACTTTACCACTTGTGACTGATCAAATGATGCATCTGCTGTCTCTAAACTCAAATGCTTGCACAGTTGAACATGGTGGAATCCTCTACACAAAGCTGCCCAAAGTAAGACTCTGTGACTGAAGAGTATAATTAATTTCTTTTTTAAATTGATACTTATTACATGGCCTTTATAATTGTCATACTTTATGTTCCTGTGACTGGGTAGTTTAGATTCATTCACTGTGGTCAAGGGGTGCCTTACACATGCTGACCCTACTTACTGCAATCCAAATTAATATACCTGCTGTACTTGATTTGTGCATTTAGGCTCACTTTTCTACTGAGAATGATTGGACTCGTGTGCATGAGTGTGTGAATGAGTGAGTAAGGGGTGCACTTGTGTTAATGTGTGTGTGACTAACATGAATTAATCTAAGGCTAAAACAATTTGACTTCAGCATTTTATTTTCCGTGTGCTGCGATTTTCTGTAGCAGAACTTGGCTAATACACATAACACATCAACGTTAGCCACTGCGTTGATTTCTGTTATTAATCAGCCATTATAAAGCCACAATACTCGTATATTCTTAACATGCATTATGAATCTCAGCTAGCAATCACTGATTGAGGTTTAATGCAATTAAACCTGATGTTAACGTACTCTGTTGTGTTGGATCGGCTTGGAAAACTCGACGCATACAGTGCATGTTTTCTACTTAGAAGTTGTAGCATTGAGGACGTGCTATTTTTTTAATTATTTATTATTTATTTATTTATTTATTATTATTTAGATATTTTGGGGGGCATTTTTTGCCTTTAATTGACAGGACAGTTTAGCATGAAGGGGTGGGGGGAGAGAGAGAGGGAGTGACATGCAGCAAAGGGCCACAGGCTGGAGTCGAACCTGGGCCGCTGCAGCCTTGTACATGGGGTGCCTGCTCTATCCACTAATCCACCGACGCCCCGTATGCTAACTCTTTTAACTTGTAGTGATCCCACACTCTACAATTACTGTCGTTTTCTTTGCCGCATCTCCTCTTTTTGTCCGCCGCTCTTTTCTTTTCCCTCTTCCTCCATCGTTTTGCAATCCATGCTTCACATCCACATTACAGCTGTGTAGGCTATCAACAGCAAAATTAACATAAGTGCTTGTGCAACAGAAACAACCATCCATGCGAAACACAGTGCGCTGTATAGCTGTACTAGATTTAACGGAAATAATTTGCCTCATGGCGTTTTAGTAATTAAATATTTGAGTTACTGGAGGAATTGTTTCCGCCCTAGGTGATGCCATCATTGGATACGTTTACATTCAAAGACCCTACAACCGTCACGCTGTCCTCGTCTTATACACAACTCTTTCTCCAATGCTGTTATGGCTGAGTGGGAATCACGGTTGGGTTTTCCAGCTCTGCTGCTTTATTTGCACTTGACATCTTGTGACTGACTCACCTGTAGTGCTAACCTCAGCTACTGTTGCTATAGAGGAATGCCTATAGCTAAAGTGCTTGGGTGGAACTTGCTGTTGTGAACTTTGGTCACCTGCATCAATGTAATAAATGTCAGGTGCAGCGATGCAACCAATGAAAATGTTTACTTGCACTTCCAAAATGGTCACACACTGGAGTCCTGTATAGTATTATGTGATGTCTCTTTACTTTCAGCTGAAAAAAAGCAACCTTCTTAGGAATATAATGACTTTTTGGAGTGTGTTAATAAGTTAATACTGTGTTATTCAGTTCACTTCAGCTTTCAATGTGAAAACATACTTCATAATCCATATTTTTTCCACAGGAATCTTGGTTGTTGCATATATCTACCCTAAACTCCTGAAAGGCTTTAACCTTTAAATGACAAAACTACACATTCAGGAGAAAAGTTGTCCTGATGAAGGACTGGTGGAGTCATTAGTATGCAGAGACCTCAGAGCAGATAATAATCTGCTGTCCATCTCCAACGCGCTGTTGCAAGCAGGGAATAAGCAGCACCTTGGTGTTCAACATTCTGCTGAGCCTTTATGGGATGCTCTGATATGCTTAAAGGAGCTCATCCAAAATTTTACCACCTCAGCAATGCCAAATGTGCAGGGCGGCTCTCAGATGCCCCAGCCAAGATATTTGCGAAATTTATGGGACCTGTTCTGATGTGTGCTTCACCTGTGTGGGCTGGCCAGGGGGTGGAAAGTAAGCAGGTTTTACCCAAGTAATGTTTTAATTATGTCTGCTTGAGGGAATTTATATGTTTTACATTAAAGCTTTTTATTTATACTGCAACACATCAAAGCCAATGTACTAGTTTTCACACACTGTGCTGAAATTGTTTTTTAACTTTTGAGAAAAGATGCAACCAGTAAAGCAGCTTAAGATTCAGAAAACAACAACTAGGTGAGACGTTTAGAGAGATCTTGCATATTTTGTACTTTGCGTCAGCCATGTTAGCACAGCTGGGTCAACCAAAGGGCTTAACATAATGCAGATGAAGTTGTCTTTTGCCTTAATATAAACACAAGGACGTTATTGAGTATGCATTTTATATCTGCATTTGTAAATGTGCCCTTCTACTGCACAGAGATTTGCTGACGTTCTGTATTCTATTTTTCCTTCAGACGGGTATATTTTCCTGGTTCTTTATGGACCCTCAAAAGGGAAAATTCATCTTTTCAACAGCCACAGAAAGATAACAGCATCCCTGAGTCTGGTACATGAACTCTGTCTTGCTCAAGGACACTTTAGCAGAGCAGATGTTTCTGTCATAGGTGACAAAATATCACCTTGATGACTGAAGATTGTTCTCTAATTCTCTGATAGTGTTCATTGTCTGGACTTTTAATCGTTTCAAATTAATCCTTCACTAATGTGGCATTTTTAAATAGATTTGATAAGATATTCAAATCAGAGAGACAAGCAAACTAGGCTTCCCAGAAAAACCTAAAAATAAAACTGGCAGTTCATTAAAAATAAAGTCTGCCAACATCTAATCATACCAATTTAGTTCAGAAGGGTCGTAGCTTATATAACTGTCAGTACCGTCCCAGTGTAACAGATCTGTTTATCATTTCATTGAGCTCAAGTTCCCTGAAGCAGCCAAAGTACAAAGATGTCCACTGCATCTTTAGAGGACATCGGCCTAATAACTTGACTTTTTCAGTGTGTTTTACCAGCAGTTTGTCATTCCTAACTAGGGATGGGTACCGAACCCCGGTACTGAACGAGCCCCAGGGCAACATTCTTCGAGACCGCAGTATTGATATATAAGCTCTGACCTTAACAGTTCTGCTGTCGGTACTGGAGCAGTTGCATTTTTTTTTTTTTTTTGCAAGATAAACCTTATCTTACACATTTATCTCACCAATTCCGTCAGTTATCCGTCATTGTATCATAATTTTCGCTATTCTCCCTGAAGACGAGAGATCTGTCTCGCTCACCCTGACTGCCTGCTGTGTGTGAGTGGAGAGCAGGGGGGCGGGGCTGTTGTTACAGTGACACACACACACACACACACACACACACACAAGACAGCGCATACACCAACTCAAGCTCGTAGCCTACCTTTAGATAGATAACGATGGTGGAGAGAGCCAAACGGTCAAAAGTGTACGTATTCCTGTCAAATACGGCGGCCATAGTGCTCCGCGGCGCAAGATAACGGCTTACCGGCGACGGAGAAGCCTGGCTCCAGGTCCAATAATTTCCTCTTTGTTGATGTCATGACTGTCCAGAAGTACCTGAACAGCCGAGCCGTGGCAGCACATAGGTATACGATGTGTCAGAGGGGAAACGAGCCGTTCACATTTCTCTCTCGCAGGTAACGGTCCACAAACCTCACCGCACTTTAGGGACTGTTCTTTACTTATGGAGGGACTTGTCAGGGGAGGACGGTGGCTGGTTGATTTTTGTTTTATTTATTTATTTTATTTTGATCCCCCTATGTTAATCACTTATTGATGCTGTTTTTGAAGCATGAATAAGTCAATAAGTAATTTATTCCATTGAAGTATCAGTGATGTATTATAAAAAAAAAATATATAGAAATTATAATTATAGAAAAGTGATTTATCTTTTTATAAATGACAAAAGGCACAAGGCCTCATTTTTGCTGTAGTACTGTGATACTACTCAGAACTGTGATACTTTCACTGGTATCGTACCGTGAGTCCCAGTTTCGGTACCGTGACAACGCTATTATTTTATGTATTTTACATTTCAAGTTGTAAAAAGTAAAATGTTTTGTTAAAAAACTATTTTGTTGCATAATGAGAATTGAGAAAATAAAGCAATTTATGTGCTTAATTTGTTTTTTTCTTCCTCAAAAAGTATCGATAAGAGTACAGTTAAAATACCGGATCGATAAGCAGTACCGATAAGAGTAGTAGTACCCTTAAAATCTTAACGATACCCATCCCTATTCCTAACATTAATTACTATCACTTACAACTCCTTAGCTCTTATGGATAAATATAATGCTACTTTTGAATGTCATGATTATTTATAAGAATTACTTTGTTAAGTCCAGCACACCACTTATACAATACCTTACTAAACTGAGTTAATGGGTTAATGTCTCTATATAAAACTAGGTCGCTAAATTGACTGGATTAAAAAAAAAAGTACTGACTAAAGATCATCTCACTAGATTTTGCATCTGGGCTGGATATAAATGTGGTTTTATAAGATATGACAGAAGCTCAGAGGGAGTTTAGTATGAAGACCTTGACTTAGAGCAGACTACACTCGACATTTTCAAACCACGGAATTTGACATGGAGGGCATACAATTGAACTCTTTTCTTAAAAGATTGATATAACAAGGCTATAACTTGACAATAGGGATTTTTCTATTGCAGAGAACAGCAGAATGTACAATAAGACAGCGAGAAAACACAGCTGGTACCAGTGTATTGATACTGCTGGAAGTGAGTATTGAAACCGTTTCAAATATTCGCTCAATCGATAAATTTATATTTTTCACAATACTGCTGTACACCACCAGCTCAGCACCAAACAGCAGACAGACACTGACAAGCTGGTGAACACAGTAGCGCATTTAGCAGCGAAAGAGACATATTTACCTTAAGAGTTGGTAGAGACCAAAAACAGAGCAAAAAGAAGATTCAATATTGGACTTTAGGGTTGCAACAGTATGAGATTTTCACAATATTGCAACCGCTTTAGGAAACAGCACGCTGTCTCTGTATCACGGTATTAAGAATTTATTTCATTATCAGTCAGAATGACCCTTAAAGGAATGAAAATGTAAGGGTTATTGTTGGTTGAACAGACGTTTTATTACCATAACTGAAACTTGAAACAATTTTGTTAATAAAAGTATGTGTAAAAAAAATCTCCCCTTTGAAAATTACTAAAATAAAGAGGAGATTCAATGTCTAGGTGCATTTTTCCCCCAATACTGTGGGTAAGCAAATGCACATGTTATAATAACTGCCAAATTATATGTCACAGTATGCCTTGAAACCAGTACATAGCTGCAACCCTACTGGACTTACTTTTAACAGAAGACCAAAAACACAGCTCCAAGTGGATGGATGCCAACACTGACAGAGAATTACATTCATGTGGACATTCTGTAAATTACATATGTGCTCAGTAAAACTGATAAAGCCTCTAATGCTGTGGCTCCAAGTTATTAATTCCTGACATACTAACAGGTTGCATTTGCACTACTCTATGTCAAACCTAGTCTTCCTTTTAGTTACCTAAGGCTTTGTAGGTGGATGGGAATAACTCTCCATGGAGCTACCCTATTTAAGTCAGGAAATTACATGCTACTGGCTGTGTTTGGAGAAAAGTCAAAGCTGTAAGTGAAAACCAGAAGAAAACCTTGACTTCTGAAATGAGAAAGGTATGATGTAGCGTACTGCAGCCAAACACCCATGTGATTATATTACAGTCTTATTTCCAGATGAAGACCAACTCCACGTCTCTGAAGATGAACTGAATCAAAAACTGTACAGTAATTAGCGGCAGACAGATAAACTGCAGGCTTTGCTGTTATATCCTATTTGCTGAGAGCATAATTATGAATTTCCCTTATCAGTGTGAATGGACATGGAAAGTTTTCATTGGGTTTTAACAATCAGCCCTGGTTTGGGAAATCCAATTTCTTTCTGTGGTAAATGGCTTGATAAAGTCATCCATGGAAAACAACCCAAAAGTCTTCATTCAGCTGAATCGTATTTCCTCAGGGACTGCGTTGTCGAATAATGGCTGCGGTCACCAAGTGCTGCTGTCAATCTTCAGATTTTGACTTTTTAAAAAATCATATTATTATTAATGAGAACTTGAAGAAAATACCTGGAAATGACTGAAGCAAATATAACAGTACATTTGTCTTTTGTATTGGGAATTTTCAACAAGTCAAACTAGTAGACCTGGAAATGAACGCAAATGAAAAAGCAACTTCACCCTCTTGTTTTTCAGGTTACTGCTTCCTGTGCTCATTGAGTTCTCCCTCCAGCATGCTAACCTAGCTGCAAAGTTGCTGTACAGATGCTGTCAGAGATGAAATGTGCATGTGTCGGTAGGCTTGTGCTCCTCAGCGCTTTTATGCCAAACTGTCAAAGTGCATTGATGCATGTTTAAAATGGCAAAGAGTGGAGATGTGCCAACCTAAGGAAATAATTCAGGTATATTGTGAAATGCTCGTCACAATCAAGGTAATCTGATCTCAAGGTCCAGTTTGGCTTCATACTTTGCAGACAATGCATAGTTATGGAATACTCCACACGTGTATTGTTAAGTTTTTCTATTTTTTTTACTCCTTCGACTTGCCAAACTCAGCCTTGAAAGCATTTCTGTACTGAACTTGTGATGACCTGACACCAGTTGTGCCTCATTATTTATACTGAGGGTGACTGAAGAATTATATTTTTATTATGTTGTCAAGAAAAGCCTGTATATTAGTGGTACTGTAGATCTCTAACAACTGTCACTGCCTTCAAAATGTCAACAGTCTACATATACACAGCAACATATTATGTGTCTTTTACTACTTTGAAAGCAGACATCTTCTTATTCCATCACTTCCACCCAGAGTCAGCCAACTGGTAAATATGCCACTTAAATTCATTAGACATTGGCTCATAAAGAGAGTAATTATTTGGAGTCCTGTGCCTCCATCCGGTTAGCGTAAGAGTCAATTAGGGTGAACAACTGAATGTTAACTGGCTCATTAGATGGCGGGAAACAAAGCAAATGTCACATTTCCATAGGAGTACTGCAGCTTTGCATAGCAGAGAGTTAGCAGGGCAGTTTGAAGCAGTTAGGACAATCCACACAGAGAATTATACTCACACACACCACAGAATGAACTCACGCTTAAATTGTTAGCAAATTGAAAACTCACACAATAGTTAATTTTCGTTTCCTGTATTGAAATACTATGACTGAAATTGCACTCATTCATTTCTTTATTTCTACAGAGAGTTATATTTAAAAAGTTATGATATCAAATTAGAGCATTCTTCCAGCCAATAACTGTTATGATAAAGACGAGAAAATCTTTACCTTAGCAACAAAGCATCAATTTGTGGATAACAAAAGTAATTTCTGGAAAACACACTGTAGATGATGTACGGTACCATCTTAGAATTCAACACAAGCAGTAAAGCAGTTAATCTTTATCTGCTGCTCTGATGAGGGTAACATGAGTTAAAATGAGAAACAAAGACTTGGTTTTCTCCAAGTGTGTAGGATTTAGGGGCATATGTTGGAAATGGAATATAGACTAATGAGTGTGTTTTCTTTAGTGTATAATCAGCTGAAAATAAGAATTGCTGTGTTTTCGCTGTTTAGAACCGCTTATGAGGTGGATCCCTGTCCACAGAGATTGCCATGTTGCACTGCCATATTTCTACAGAAGCTCAGAATGGACAAACAGAACACTGGTGCTAGATGGGTCCATTTTTCCATCCATTTTTCAGTTGGCCGCCCTCCTTTGCAGCTCCCCCGTGACAAGCAGCATTGAAAAAACACTAATTTTTCTCTCCCCTCTCTCCCTTAGCAGCTGCACTGCTCAGGCACCAGCTGATCCTGAGGCGGGTGCAGGGCGAGCCATGGGGAAGACACCACGGAGCATCCTTCATGACTGAGCCTTCATTGAGAACTGTGTTTTATCGATCTTACGCTCTCAGTTTGGACAGCAAGACAAGAGACCTGGCATGGTGAGGTCAGTTCCCAAAGTCACGTAATAACACAAACTAACCACCTCATCGAGGGGCAGCGTAAGACCAGAGACTCATTGTGTTCCGTGAGGTAGAATTACTGTTTCTGCCAATGGAGTCCGATGGCTTTGAGAAGAGCATCATGTGTTGGCTTCAGTTTCCCATTGTAAAGGGCTGTCTGACAGCAAGGAGGAGCATTGGAAATATTCTAAATATAGCATATATTTAAAGTGGTAGTCCTATTTTTCTGTGGCTAAAATACATTTCGCTCCTGCCTCCATCCCCAGTCACAGACTCCATTGACAGAAACACTAATGTGCCTCACAGCTCTCATGCCATTCAAATGCTTTGTTGAGGATTTTTTTCTCTCGAATGTTATTCACCAAATTGTAAAATGCTTCCAAGAACATTTCACCCCACGACCCTCCTTTCACATGTAGCATCCACATACTGGTATATTTTTGATTATTTTTTATATGTAATTTATTTTTGTTTTAATATATTTAAAATATTTCATACACTTTTATTTATTTATTTAATCTCATTTATTTAATTGTTTTTCAGTTTAACTCTACATAAAGTAAAGATATTCCAGTGCCAAAATGAAACACCAGAGTTGAGGTTTAATAAATGAATGATGTCATCAGCAGGTGCTGGGCTAGCAGCCTGTCTGCAATCAGCTGAACAGCATCACCTGGTCATTTTTTTTGCAGAATAAGAGACCTCTGTGGATAATTCATCTCTGGTTAAAAAGCTCATGAACAATGGACACTGAAGGAATCCTAACTGGGAGAAGTTTCAGCTGGTTGCAATTGGCAGTCCTCACCTCCAAGATCCTGACTAGATGCCAGTAACTCCCAGTCAGAGCTCAATCTATGGCTCTATAACAAAAGTACTGGATTCATTCAAATTGTGATCATCAAAACTGATAATTTCAGTGTAGCTCACTTCACATCAAACAATCAAGTTTTATTGAGCAGTCGTTGTCCTTGGATATGAAATTTGAGGTTTTGTCAATCATGTTGACTGTCACTGTCACTGTGTTGTTTTTTGGTTTGTTTACTCTAAACAAACTGCTGTTTGACTTTATCTGCATACAAGGACAAACATGTAAGGCTGCAACTAATGACTGTTTTCATTATCGATTCATCGCAGTGCATTTCTTGAGGTTTGTCCGCATGTGGAAAATATGGCAAGGTCACTGTTGACAGTAATATGCGGTAATAAAAATTATTATTTCCTGTTTCATTCACACCACATACAGTTAACTGTAAAAAGCAAAGTATTATCTGCTGTCCTGCTTCTCGGTCGATTTTGAATTAAGAGGTCACAGACATCAGTGCTACTCAGAATGAGACGTACACTCATTTTTCAAAAGTGCTCTATGGTCTGCGTAAAGCAAAACATCACATCATCATGAAAGAGACCCACTTCCATTAGTATTACACCAGCAGCGCCATGATGCAACTTCTGGGAGGGAACTACCTCAACCTGGCACATCGCAACCACTTTCCCATTACACTCCCAATAGACAGTCAGACACACAGCCTCTGATTGGTTGACAAGGCATCATGGACGTCTAATGGGGGAAGTTAACAAAAACAATAACTGTTTTCAACACAAATAAATGGATAAATAATCACAAAAGACATTTAGTGTTGGATTCAGCATTATGAATTTATTTCACAAAGTCTCCAAAAAGACACAGCAAGTCAAGGCTGGATTACTAAACCTCTGGAGCCCTTGTTGAAACAGCACAATGGTTAGCATTAGCTTATGGGCAAATAAAAGGTAAGGCTCTCTTGCGTGTAGCTTTCCCTTATATTAACATCACATTATTTTTTCAGTTGCCAAATCAGCCAACTATATGAGGCATTACACTTACCCGAACACAGTGTTTACTTGCCCCAGGCAAGGCCCAAGCATTAATGTCATGCCCTGGTGCTTATTGTATTTCAAGTCATTTTGCATTTTTCTCTTAAAAATTAACCAGTTAGTAACCAGTTAATGGGTGTCAGGCTGTCGAAAGCCAAATAAACCAAAGCCAACATCCCTATGCTTCACACCCGTATAAGAAAATGTTAAAGGTTATTATGTGATGTAAAAATCTGGATCCCTTTTCATTTAAATACTAACTAGTGTTTTACACTGACTATCATGCTGATCAAACAGACTGCAGGTTTCCACATTGCTTTAAAGCAGACACTATGCTAATAGTGTTACCCTGAATTTTGAAAATTACCGCAGTTATTGATCTTGGCAGTCACAGAGAGAGGGGGCAACCTACCATCAGATCAGATCATTCTATAACATTTAGGATTTTATAAGTTAAGAGAACAGAACCAACAGCACTGTAGAAACTCATTTATAACCTTTTGTCTGGATGAATTCTGGTGGTTTGTGACTTGTGGAGATTGTTATCTGTAGCAAGGATAGATACAGCTCAACAAATAACCCAACATCACACACAGCCGCGAGGGGATGGATAATACACAGCCTGACAGATGTAACAAGCAGACTTTTGGGGTGGCGATAAAACAAGAGGAATAAGAAGAGTCACTCTGGACAACAGAGGATCCGCATTTCCTTTCGGAGTGGCAAAGGAAGTGATACTCCAGTATCTCGAGCACAGAGCTGGCTGCAGCTACAGCTCTGATATGAGAGCAATAGCCACCAACACCAAAAGACCAAAGGCAGATAATTCAAAAAGAAAGGACGGTGAAATATAACAACGAAAATAAATTATCTCTAAATAAAACACATGCACGCACGCACACACACACACACACACACACACACATGCATGCATATAGATTCAATCACATGTATCTGGTTTTCTTTTCCTGGTCACAAATAAGAGACAGCTGGAAAGAATGGGAGGTATGCACAGGAGAAATATTATTCAATTTTTATTCTCATCCATCTCTGTATATCCCCATGACTCCACTGAAAGTGTTTTCCTATTGGCAAATGTGGCAGCACTTCTGTAATAAATCATGAGTAAAAGCTGTGGCCCCCAACTCAGCTGACAATGATTCTCAGCAATTGCATTTCTCTCCCTGTACATATGTTATAATGGCACCAGGACCAGGGCTCTGAATACCACATGCATATGCACAGTAGTCCGCGTAAAACCTGAGCTGTTCACTTCTCTGCTCTATATGCACTACATGTAACTGTTACAGGGCTGCCAATTCTCACGCACTGACCATGAGACTCAGGCAATTAACATTTTTTGCACCATCTTGTGCCACTCGTCCGTAATCTCACACAATGAAAATCAAATTTACAATGGATAACCTCGCAGTGCAAAGAGGATACTGACTGCACAGAGACAGACAAGACAGAGCAGCACAGCACAGCAGCAGCAGTTAGTGCGTCCACTGACACGGAAGGGGCTTTAGATTTCTTGTACACAGGTGCAGATGTTGAATTACATTCAATAAAATGCTTTTGTATTATCAGTCCTGCACATGTGGTCAGAAGTAATATTTGACATAGAGTGTTTTAATCAATATTGTGACTCTAAAACTGCTTAAAATTGTATCCAAACAGTTCAAGAGGTTTTTGAGCCTGACATCAAACCAAAAGTTGTTCCGATTGCCCCCTGTCTCTATTAATCAACCGTGCATTTCCAGTCCCAGAGACCAAATGACTCAAATCCTGGAGAAATCATATGAGAAAGAGTTGGTATTCATAAATATGATGTGGCCACAATAGAGGACAAAACAAAGCTAAATATAAACATCCTCAGAAAACAGCAGAGTGTATTGCAGCCTTTACAGGCAGGTGAGCTGGACATCAGGTCAGCAGTAAACCATGAATATAACAGTGAATGTTCAGTGCGAGCCACAGTGTGTAAGATCCGCCAAACCAGTAAAGCTGATGTACAAGCGCCCAGAGAAATTAGCTCCAGAGTTTTGCATCACCTAATCAGCTTTAAAATTACTGAACAAATATCGGACAATAATGATTGGTGGCCTGGGAAAACACTGACATAGCAGCCTTGGGTAACTTGAAAAATGGTTGTGTGGTTCCCACGGATCTGGGTTGCACCCGAATAGTGGGTCATGGTTGTGCTGTTGCCTGCCTGATGCCTACTACTGCTGCGTTTATTATAAGTCATACTTTTGCCATTGTTTTACACATGATTATCATTGTCATATACATACACCATCATATATTAATATATACATCACATGCACAATAACATAAACTACTAATATTATCTTACTATATAATGACGAAAACTCTGTCTGTCTGTGGGTGTGTGCGTGCGTGGGTGTGTCTGTTCCACGTTTTTCTCCTGACTGACTTGGTCAATCCATGTGAAATTTGGCACAGTGGTAGAGGGTCATGGGAGGATGCGAATGAAGTAATATTACATCAATTGGCCAAACAGGGGCACTATAGCAACCAACTGAAATTGCAAACTTTGAATGGGCATATCTCATGCCCCATATGTCGTAGAGACATGAAACTTTGCACAGAGATGCCTCTCCTCATGAGGAACAAATTTGCCTCAAAAACCCATAACTTCCGGTTATATAGATTTTCCGCCATTTTGAATTTTTTGAAAAACACTTCAAATTGATCTCTTCCTAGGAAGTTTGACCAATCTGCATGAAACTCGGTGAACATAATCTAGGGACCAGTATCTAAAGTTCCCTCTTGGCAAAAGTTGGAAAACTTACTAAAACTGAGCTTCTATAAGGCAATGAATATTGCGGAGGGCGTGGCTCATCAAATAAAGGTGTATAACATCTCAAGGGTTTCACCGATCACCATGCAACTTTGTAGGCACATGATCACACATAATCTGAGGGGACCCCTCCATTATTGACCCCATCAAACAAAATGGGGGTGCTAGAGAGCTAATTTCTTATCTAGGCCTAACCGCCATATCGATTTTTACTAAACTTGGTAGATATGTAGAACAGGACGCCTCAAGGTGACTGGAGAAATTTAACTCTAATTGGCAACTGGGTGGCACTATAACAACAGAAAAATGCTTAAAAATGGCTAAAATGTGACCTGTGGCTCCCCCTATGGCTGAATGTTTTTTTTTCTAATTTTTGGTATGACTAAGTCATGGTATGGTATGCTGTAGGGATGTAACGATTACCGATATTACGGTAAATCTCGGTTAATTTTTACACGGTAAGAATGACCGTTTATGTTTAAATTAATTGCATTATTGTGGTGGATTACCAGGATATGTAATAACAGCGTAATTCAAGTCTCGCGATGCAGGCGCTGCGTGAATGCGTAGCATGTGTAAACACAAAGAATGAAAACATGGCGGAAGGTGGTGATAGCGGCACTCGGGACATTTCCCCCCCAACTAAATGCACAAAGTCTGAGGTCTGGGCGTCCTTTGGGTTTCTGAAGAATGCTGAGGGACAGCTGGTGGAGGACAACTATCCTGTGTGCAGAACATGCAGAAAGAAAGTTACTGCGAAGGGTAGCAACACTACAAATCTGCTGGATTATCTCCGTGACCATCACCCACAACTTTACAGCTAATGCAAGTTATGCTATGCAAACGTCAGTTATTGTGTGAGGGACTTCGGTTTTACTGAGATTGTCATAATGTGTAACTCTCAACGTATACGGGACATTTGAGCCGTATCTGTCCTCCTAAACGGCGACTAGGTTTTCCTTTTTCGTTTAAGACACTTAGGAGCTAATACTAGCTGAGTAACGTTAGCTAATAGCCGTATTAGCAGCTATGTTGCTAAATGTTTCAAAACGAAACGGAGCTGAAAACACTGAGCGGAGCCGACAGAATATAAACCGACGTAATGTAACTCTAATTGAGATCACTGTGATTATGGTTATTGTATGGCGAGCTAGAATCGATATAGACGGCCAGTTATGCTTTCTCTACATAAGCTCAAGGGAACAACATAAAACGCTGCCGTGTTAACCTTTGACAGAGAGCATGCACTCCTTTTCTCATACAGGTAATCCTCTGACTCACATGCACACTTCTAATGTGTGAATTATTCTGTGTAATGATGACCATTGCCCTTAGGGTTTTTATGGTTTCTCCTGCACATTTGTGATATTTATTCTATATATTGTAGGTTTTTTGTTCTACTCTTGCATTGTTTTGTTTAATATATATTTTTCCTCTCATGCTAATAATATATAAATTATTTACATATTTTGTTGACTGTTAAGATGCACCAGACAAATAAGCTTTGTTCCTGTAATTTGTTTACATATTTTGTTCATTTAAAATAAAATTTTCTGCTGCTGTGCCAATCCCTTGCCCCTTTAATGTGAAAGTTTCATTTTAATATAAGATTTTGGCTGTTAACATTTTAGTATGATAAGGAAGTTACAGGATTTAGTGAGTATCTATCTATTTTTTGGACATTTTACAGCGCTTAAAAAAATATTGCAATATTATCATTTACCGTGATAATTTGGTCACTATAATCGAGATATCAAATTTTCCATATCGTTACATCCCTAGTATGCTATACATAATTACGGAAACTGTCAGTGTGTCATTCTGTCAGTCAGTCAGTCATTCTACCAGTGCGCCCCACTCTTAAGTCAATACAACATATAAACACTTTGGGCCCTATTTAGATGGTCTAAAGCGGACAACGGAGGCGCATAATCCATGTCGCAAGTGTCATTGCTATTTAGATGCAGGCGCAGTTGTCATTTTCACGCCCTGCGCCCTCGTCGTCTAACTAGCAAATGAACTTGTGCTTCTCTGGGTGTGTTGGTTTAAAAATGAGGAGTGGTCAGGCGCAGTCATGGCGCGTTGCTAGTTAGATGACGTAAAAAGCAAATGCGCAGTGACCAACAAAAACCTGGTCTTAAGTCAACGGCGCAGTATTTCGCTGTTAAACAAGTTAGTAATATGCGTCTCTAGGCGGGTGCACAATGTGCGTGCACTCTGCTCAGACACACACGGAGCAGTCACACATATGCAAAAGATAACAAATAAAAATATGATTACAATGTGAAAGGTTATTATTGTGCACATTAAAATATTTATCAGAAACACATCTTAATGGTCAGTCATTAATCAGAAGGATCTAATCGCAGTAATAATGATCATCATAATTTGTAATAATGACAAATGAAATTGTGAAATTATCTGACCAATCAATCATTTTTTGGATTGAAAACCAAAGCCCACACATTACATTTATTTTAACATGTTATACTAGGCTACATTATATTATATGATTATATTGTTATCTGAGTGTAGAGAGGACACACATGCAAATAAGAGGCAGAACACAGCTCTAGGAAACATGTGTAAACAATTAACAAACGTGGGTGGGGGAGAAAACGCTGAACAGGTCCTAGTTGCAGGATCAGCACCTTGGGGAGCTCCACGGCAGTCCTGACAGCTGTGCTCTGTTATATGATGAGAACAGGTTTGAATAATATTCCACAGATATTTAGTAAGATCTTTCTTGTATTAGTGATCCCACGCCTACTTTACCTCGGGGAGCTTGGGTGCCTGTCTGCTATCCCCGTAGATCTGGTTCTGACGGGCCTTCACCTCCCGCACGAGGAGATCCGTCTCCTCAGCTGTAAAACGCTCACTCTTTCCAGTTGGTAGGTCCGCCATCTAACTAGCTCTCTGCCATGCGCTCCAATCGCGCCTCTTTTAAAGGGAATGAGAGGTGACACTCTGACTGGCTTATTGAATGATACGCCCAAAACACACCCATGACTAATTCACAGAGTAAGTCCAACCCTTTTAGACTCTCCGCCATGGCGCACAAAAACGCGCTGTCTAACTAGCAAGTGACTGGGACATGCCCATGCGCCGCACGCCTGGTGCTTCGCATTTTAGACCATTTATAAATAGGGCCCTTTAACTGTCTGCCTTTCAACGTGCTACCTCAACTACTAATGTACAGTTTTAGCCCACTAACTATCCCACTATTGGCAATGGTACTACTGCACTTTCAATAAAGCAATCGTACTATCAAATTCACAAAAACTCTGTCTGAATACATTTCTCTTCTTAATGGGTTCAGTTGACTATTCAATCTGCAAATTGTCATTTATGATATTGGGCTTTATAAATATAACTGAATTGAATTGAAAACATGTTGTGTACAGCACATCACTACCAACAAAAGCTGTCTATGTTGGATTTCTTTCAGTTGGATCTGGCCAAAAAAGAAGTGCCGAGTTAGTAGGACAAATACACCAAAAAGTGCAGTAAAAAAATGGTGTATGGAATTTTCAAAAGTTATATGCACACATGCATGTACACAGAAAAAAAGTATTTCAAGCTCTGAGCTGGTTAATGCCATTATCACTCCTCTTCCTGAGATAGATAGATAGATAGATAGATAGATAGAAAACAGGATCATTATAATTTTGCAGTTTAAATGTTCAACACACTGATAAATTAATGTTTTCACATCAACGATTAAATTCTTTCATAATTTCCATTAATAAAGGATGGATACATTTCTTTCCCCACAGGCAAAATGTAAAGCTATGCAAATTAAATCATGCAACTACAGTAGGCTCAAATTGCATATAATCAAGACTTATCTTCCTTTCCAAATACAGCTAATAAAACTCTAAGCATAACAATTGGACCTGCAAGCAAGGTTAAACATTTGCAGCTGTGCCCTCTGCCTGCGCTATTTCCATCTCTGTCCAGCAAATGGTGAGAAGTGTTCAGTAAGAGGAGGCTGAAAAAAAAAATGCAGATTAGTCACCAGAAATTGGATTTGTGCTTGCCAGAAAAGCATCCTGAAAACATATGATGAGCTTTACGCAACCGGAAACGAAGAGAGCGTGAGAGGGGAAAAGAAGGGAGTGGGAGTGGAGGTGGGTGGGAACAACAGCTACTGTAAGAGTTTTGAAGAGACAGCAAATGATCCACGGGGTGAAATGGAGAGCGTAGGCCTTGTCACAGTCAGCAATTCACAAACATAACAGCCCTTATAAGGCCAGGCTGCCTATAATTTTCTCTTTTGCTTAATTTTGTTGTTTTGTGTGGTTTGTTTCTACACTGTGATTAGAGGATGATGCCCATGCACGGTTTTTCAAGATGCACACAGTAAACGGCTTTCGTGTTTGTGGGGGATTTCCTCTGATGATAACTCAGAAATTCCTAATTGTCATTCCCTTCTGCCTTTCCTTCATGCTTACATCTTGGCCACATTTAAGAGTGCCAACAAGGCTTGTGAAGTTAGTTACTCAGTAAAGCACTTGTGTGGGCTAGCAGATGGGGAGCAAAAGAGCATCAGAGCATGACAATATAATGAGTCTACTAATCATAGCATTCAGCCAAGCAGACAGTAAAGCCATTGTCAACAGTAACAATACTGTCTCTGGCAAAGACAGACAAAAACTTTCATGTGAACAGACATGAGGTACAGGCAACAACAGCATCACAGCATCATCGCAACACTGGTCAGGCCAATACTGCATGTTGGTAGGAGTTTGGGCTTGAAGTATCGAATGAGCTGATCAAATCTGAACCCTCTCTGAAAGCCTTTATTAAAGCAGTTTGTGTTAACTTTTCTGATTTGAAAAAAGGTAAAGAATAATCAAATATTTAAGAGCTAAAACTCAAGGTTTATTACATAACTCCTATTGAGTTAAATAACTACCTTCTACCATCTTGTTCTTGGCTGTGTGCTCATAAAACAAGAGAGCAGATGAAATATTTAACGGGAAATATGTAACAGGACTCTGTATTTTATAACTCCAAAATGGATCTGTGGCAATTCAGGCCAAAACTTACTCTAGATAAGGGTTTGGCATCACTAAAAGAATCTCAATTCTATGTACTCCAACATCGCCAGATATCCCGTCAGATATTAAAATACTATTCTTACAACATTCTAAAATTAGCAGCTTGTAATTATCACCCAACTCTGCAGTTACCCTCAGCTGTACAAGGCTTTATAGAGACATTTAAGTCCTGCCCCCACCAGAGGGGAAAACAAGTCATTGCGCTCCATTGACTTTGCACTGCATGAAGGTGCCTCCTTGTCACTTACATCTGCTAGCCCACAACAGGAAATGCCTATAAGCTGTTTTGTGGTAGGATTCACTACTAACAGGGTAACATATCCACAACTAAGTTTTTCTAAACTGCCAAACCATAAAACAGAGCCCTTTAAGTAATAAGACATAAGGCATCAGCAGGTGGAATTGGAAAACTGTGGGATCCTGACATACGTAACATCAGTGTTCAGCAAGCATTTTATTAATGTGGCCAGACAAACTGCAAAGATCAAAAGTATTTTGTTTCTGGCCATTCAGTGGGATCATTTCTCCAAGATAAGCAAGGTAAGATGAAGGGGCTTCGAGGAAGACCAACATTATTGAGTTTGTCAATGTACCTTTCCCTCTCTGATAGACATAGGGTCTAGCCCTTCGTTAAATATATTGGTGCCATTTGTTTTCCCCTTTAGCTGGGCCTGGTTTTCAGAGTATGACGTGCTGCGCTTTGTCTCCATTGCATCCTTCAGTTTGTTGTTTCAGTCAACCCGGTCTCATCCCCAAGTCATCAAAAACCGGCGCTTGGGCAGTGACTGCATCTGACACTGACGAAAAAAGGTTGTCCATTCGCAATAGGCAGCCGGGCGCCATCAGTGCGTAACGGTGCCTGATGGTGTATGGGGGAAACGCGTCTGGACAATAATGTAAGTTAAGGGGGCAAAAAGCTAAGTAGGGCAAGTAAGAGGGGTTGTGGATGGGTCCAACAATCATTGAATTTCACCCAGAAGACTGGTGTTCACTTCCCGTATGAATGTAAAGCCAAACCCCTAACCCTTAATCAGCAGACAGAGTTAGCAGCTAGCTGGTGAACAAATAGGAGCTAAAGAGACTGGTATTTCCCTCAGGCATGAAATAGCAAAAGATGATCTTAAAGTGAGTGAATAAAGGCATCAGGTGGCCAAAAGTGACCCACCAAATGAATGTAAATGTTCCTCTGTGTAAAAACTTAACTGTTTGCTGTTGCATATTTTGGTCAGTGCCAAAAACGAATGGTACCCAGCTGTACAGTAGACCTTTAATTATTCAAACCCTTTGTGAAATATAATAATAAATATATATATATATATATGAATATAATAATAATCTGAAACTACAAAATATGGACCACACAACCTCACTGAGAATATGAAATATTAATACACAAAATCTGAAATGCTCTGTTAAGTCAGTTTGGCCTTACAAATGTCACCACATTTTTTAAATGTATATCTACAATATCAGTGCGGTACAGCAGCAACTGCTCTTTGAATCTTGTGTTAAGACTAAACCATATGTTACAAATAGAGTGAGATAATATTCTCTAATGGGACTTTTATGCCTTGTGATCTTCCTCAACATGGGTTCACTATTCACAGGTTCATATTCTGTCTTGTTAGAGACATTTAGTTATTAATGTTGACTTTTTCCAATTTTTTTTTATTGTGTGTGGCTGATGAAACACATCACATTTGCCTGTGAAGTCTAATGATGACAACTAGCCTTGACATTGTTAAATATTGCCGTAGCGACATCAAATATTTGAGGTCACATAACAAATCTAATGATGAACTGTCTGAGGGTCTCATTTCTGGCTCTGGAACTGACACTGAATAAATTAACAAGTATCAGATGTTGAAAAAAAAAATCTGCTACTAGAAAAATTGTAGGGATTTTTTAACTTGCTAAAATATCTTTTTAAGCCATGACAGGATCTGAGTCACTCATCTTTTAATTAGTTTGTGCTTGTGAAAAGAGTGCTTATTTTATTCAATCAACAGTCCAAAACCCAAAAATATTTAACCTTAATTTGAAAAATAATTTGTCATGATTAACTAACAATTAATCAACCAATAATTTCAGCTCCATTCTCCATCCCTTGCTTTAACAACAGCAGAATGAAGCAGCTACTCTAAGTTGGTAACAGAAATATAGAAATTAGATACTGTATGTAGACATGCATGGTGGAAGCATGTAAAACACAAAATAATTTGTTGTTCCAAAATAACAGTGTCCAAAAGCTATCTGTGCACAAAATGACAGCTATTTTTTAATTTCAACTCAGTATTGAAAAAAGTGTTTTTATAAATGACCTTCTTCTCCTAAGCATTTCTAATCACACTTTACAGTTATGATGTTGTATGAAAACCAAGCGATGCCACGAGGTTCAACAGAATTTCAGCACCAAGGACAGCTCCTTAAGTAATCTGCTTTCAAGCAGGAACGCTGATTTAGGAACAGCAAAACATGTGTGACTACCTCAGTACTGCCTCCGAGAAATGGTTTGTGTCAAGAGGTTTTGGTGATTAACAGTCACATTTACACTCTATTTAGCTGGGATATAATCACCTTGAATATCAATGGTGCACTTCATGATGTTGGGAGTTTTGGCACGGCATATAGGACCCACTTCATTTTTAATTTCCTCTCCAGGTTCAGTGCTCATTTCCCACGACGCTTGTCAGAGCTTATACAATTCTTTGTGACCCTCAGCTGTCACAAAGTACTGCATAACTGCACGTCTTGTTACACAAACCCAGGAACTGTGGCTTGACAAAATTAGACTGGATGAGGATTTTAATATATTTTTAATCTTCCTTAGGGTGAAGCTTTGACTTTTTTCACACAGATTGTATTCTCCCCCAAATCTAATTGATATATGAGCTACTTATGTGCTTATCAATCAAGACACTTTTGTGGAAACTTGTGAATCAACTTCACTTTGTTTTCTTGTGATTCTCAGTCAAACAACTCAATAAGCTGTGGCATTAAAAAATATGGAATAAGTACATGTTCTATACTGTGGGGGTGAGATATACAGTATACACACACTTCATTAATTAGCAGCTCATTTGAATGTGCATCTCAAATAATCACCTCCCCAGCTGAATGGCAGCCTTAACAGTACAAATAACACACAGAGCTCATTACGATTATTAAAAAAGCAACATATTTAAAAACTTACACCTGTCTGATCACCTTGCCTGAGACCTGACCTTTCCTCTCTACGGCATTTTACAGCAGGCAGCCTGAGCTTGTTGTTAGCATGACTGACAATGTGTAAGCAAAAAACCTAACACATCTTACACCACCTGACCTGTCTTGCATAGCTATATCATATATCAATAATAGCTCATGCAAAATCCAGAATATAAAATATCTATCTATATATTGCACTAACTTGTGCAATCTTGCAATTAAAGCCACAGTTGGTAACTCATTAAATCATACCCCTCTGCCTACTCTATTGCCTTGTAGCGCTTAAAGGATAACTTCGGTATTTTTCAACCTGGGCCCTATTTCCCCATGTGTATGTGTGTGTATGATTCATAGGTACAACTCGTTCTAAAATTGGTTCAGTATTGAGGGAGGCGGATGCAGCCGGCAGCCGCGAAACAAGCTAAAACGGTTTGCGCATTAAAAGTGCTTTTTTTCGCCACGGACCGGTTCAGATCACCAGTGCTATCTCTGTAAATAGCATACTAAGCGTTTCCCTTACCCTTCACTTCCTCTGGGCTGTGACATCATCTCACGAGAGCTTTGCTTGTTGCCAGAAGAAAACAGAGGAGCCATGCAGAGCACCGCTCAGAGTGGCGCTGGTTGTCCCGGAGTACAGCTGAGAGTTTTACTGCATCGATTGAAAACAGTGTTTCATGTTTGTGCTTATCCGAATTGCAAGAACAGGATGTCACGCAACACCCAGTGCAGCTTTCATGGCTGTCTTTGTCGGACAGCGAGATGTTGAAGTTGTGGCTAGTTGTGCTACAAATGGATGCTAACACTCCTGTCCAGACACTGCGCCTTGCAGACCATCGGGTCTGCAGTGCTCACTTCTGCCAAGATGACTACTGCCAGCCGAAGAAGAGAAGACATCCAATCCCGAAACACCTCTTCCTCAAGAAAACGGCTGTCCCATGAGTAGAGAGAGCTACAGACACAGTGGAGCAAAGCTCTCGCGAGATGACGTCACACAGCCCAGAGGTAAGAGAAACGTTTACTATGCTATTTACAGAGAAAGCACTGGCAATCTGAAACGGTCAGTGGCGAAAAAAAGCACTTTTAATGCGCAAACTTATACGGGACACATTTGCCCCGTTACCGTTTTAGCTCGTTTCGCGGCTCCCGGCTGCATCCGCTTCCCTCAATACTGAACCAATTTTAGAACAAGTTGTACCTATGAATCATACGCACACATACACATGGAGAAATAGGGCCCAGGTTGAAAAATACCGAAGTTATCCTTTAAAATGGCCTTAACACATGTGAACAAAAATAACCCACCAAGCAGTCAAACAAAGAACTGCTGTTCAGATGTTCATGTTCAGAAATATATTCTAGTGCACTGTTGAGCTTCTAAAGGGAAATTTCGGTTTATTTCAACCTGTCTCCTATCGTCCTAAATTGGTTTCAAGTGACTAGTGACATATAAATAATAGTTAGCATGTTAGCCGTTAGCCTAGATAGAGCCGGGGTGCATAGTAGCGTCAGACCTGTTAAAACCTAAGTGAACGGGCATACTTCAAGTGCAAAGTTAGTCCACTAAACAAGCTTTTTTTCCACAAAGACCACCTCATATCGTTAGGATAAATGTCAGAGAATATATAGAAAACGATATGTAAACGTGTTGTCTTACCTTACCTGTGTGCTGCCATGTTTGTTTTCCATATAGCTCTGCTTTCCAAAGCGAGGCCGAAATATTGCAAGCTCTAGATAAAGCCCAGCTGGATACTACTCCAGGTGGAGGTGTCTCGTCCTTGAGATCCTTGAAAATAAGGCTGCAACCGGTCCCATTCCTTGCAACAGAGGCATTCCTCTTCTGTGGGCACTGGGGCACAGCATTCACAGGTACACCACCAATCTCCAGAGCTACGCAGCCTTGCAGCAGCCATTCCTCCTCTCTCGTCCTCTACCTGTTGCGCCCCTCTCTCTCCTCCTCCTCCATTCTTCAGTTTCACAAAGCTCTTCGTCAGTGTATTCTGGCTCAAATAAATAAGGGCGGTCATCAAACTCTGCAAAATCAAATTCCTCCTCCACAAAGTAGAAGTCTGGCAAAAAGTCAGCCATTAATCTATAAATCTTTCATAAAATAAATGAATTAACTTTTCAGGCTACTGTCCGGTTCTGCCTTCCTGCTGTTGCTGCTTGTTCTCGCAAGATTTCAGGCACAGTATGAGATCGCTGCTTGTTCTCGCGATATTTCGGCCGCGCTTTGGAAAGCAGAGCTAGATGGTAAACAAACATGGCAGCACACCGGTAAGGTAAGACAACATGTTTACATGTTGTTTTCTATACGTTCTCTGACATTTACCCTAATGATATGAGGCGGTCTTTGTGGGAAAAAAAGCTTGTTTAGTGGACTAACTTTGCACTTGTAGGTTGCCCGTTCACTTACGTTTTAACAGGTCTGACGCTACTATGCACCCCGGCTGTATCTAGGCTAACGGCTAACATGCTAACTATTATTTTTGTGTCACTAGTCACTTAAAACAAATTTAGGACGATAGCAGACAGGTTGTAATAAACTGAAATTTCCCTTTAAATAAGAAAGTGGGCCCAGCTGGTGGGCGGTGAATTGTATCCAACATGGTGGCCAGGTCACAAACTCTCATTTTACAGCTAAACAGTACACTAAAATATGTTTGAAGGCAAGAAATGGGCAGTGCAATAACATCGATTCTAGTGAATGCTATTAGAGGCATTAAGAGGAGGAGGAGGGACATAGTTGTTTTTTTCAAAGACCATCTGTCTCTTGTACTTCTTTTGGAATATACAGTGACAGTTTCAGCAAATATGACGTTATTTATTGTCATAAAAGTTACCAACTATAGCTTTAAGCATGAAAACATTATTTATATGTCATATAAATGGGAGTTATGTGAGTCGTGGAATTCGCCAGGTAGAATTTGACAATATAAAATGTAGGGCTGTACCACAGAAATCAGACTTCACTGTTCAATACAAATATTTGCCTATTTATTTCTTTTTTTCCATATGGATTTTGAGAGTTTGAACGGGGTTCGGCTGGATGCGCATGGTGACAATGCCATTCACGTAATATAAGAACAAGCCAAGTTAACCTTCTGAGCTAATGTGTGCTAACTACACTCATGACAGTTTTGAAATGTGCAACAATTTTTTTTTTTCACAATAGATATCAAACAAAAGCCAGAGACTATATTGTATTGCTGTGAGTAGGGATGTCACGATTACTTGATTTCACTATTAACCGCGATTTTAAACGCCATGGTTAATTATTCGTAAAGATTCCTCAACACCGTCACTCTCCAAAGATTATGCCGGGATGCGGAACCATATACAGCAGGTCAGCGCAACTCGCACGGAACGAAAACAAAGTTACACAAGCGGCGTCTCCAAGTGATGAAGTATGGATGAAGAAGACTTATTCCCCCCCAAAAAAACGGATAAAGTCAGCCGTGTGGGATCATTTTGGCTATCGCAAAATGACCAAGGGGTCATTGTTGACGACGGCTTTCCAGTTTGTAAAACATGCCGCAAAAAAGTTGCGGCCAAAGGATCAAACACGAGCAACATGATACAACACCTGCGGGACAACCACCTGGCTTTACATGCGCAAGTAAAGGTAAATGCACAATAACTGGGTTAAAATACGTCAATCTCAATTTATCTAATGTAACATTGAATTGAAAATTATATGTTAGCGTGTCATTTGCAATTAATGGCATAGTGGTATGATACGAGTTGGGCTTACAGTGCAACGTGACAAACTAAGGCACGTCTCAAAAACTTTTTTGATGGATAGTTTTGCAGTTTGTGTGCACACAGCGTGAGGTTGTAATGGTTTTGGGTCCGTGTAGCTCTTTGGAGTGAGACGACAGGCAGAAACACACGTCCACACGAGTGTGGGATTTCACAAATGCTCGTCGTTTATTTTTACATCAACTTAAAAATATTCCAAGCTTACCAAGCCCGGTTGTACGGCTACTACAATTTCATACATGAACAAAATAGTCGCCACACGTACTTATAACCACCACTGTTGTGTTGAGAGATAACAGAAAAAGCAGGAGCTCATAAGTATACGTCCGACCAGCGTTGGGTGCGCTCAACAGACTCAAATCATAACAGGTGTTGCTTGATGACGTTGCTGCTAGGCGACACAGTATACACCATGTTAAAGGCACATTTCATATATTCGACTGTTACAAGTTCAAATCCTTTTTTTAGTCATCAGACTGTTTCAGTGTCAGTGTGCAATGTGGAAGATATACGTAATGTCTTCTCAAGGTCCTCAGTCAGTGAACATTTAGCATTAGTATTACCTCCTTTTGTTTCCTCCCATCTGTGTTGAGTAAATGTTGGACTTGTCCTTCCAGCACGATGTCTGTTTCATTTATTATTAACACTGCTGGACCACAAAGAGGCATGTAGTAAAAGTAGAGTCCGCACACTACTTTTTGGTTACTTTTCTTTGTTGCTATATTATTTTTGTTATGTTGGCATGGAAATAAATGAAACTTAAAGATCTATAAGGAGTGTTCATGTGATTTTACACATTTATAGTGTGAAATTAATTAATGCATAATAATCGTGATAATCGTAAAACCGTGATTATTTCTCTGACAATAATCGTACCAAGAAAATCTATAATCGTGACATCCCTAGCTGTGAGCTGTAAATTCACCACTTCTAAGCAGGAGGCAGAAGATTATTATTATATAGTGTTATTTTAGAGCCTGATAGGCAAAGCTTCTTCTCCTCCGGACAGCTGCCTCCATCTCCCTTTGTGGCTCACCCTGGCTCTGGGTCCACAGCTGCCTGTACCAAAGAAGTAGCATGAGGTTTGTGATGCAGTGAGGACTGCTCACTCTGCAGCTAAATCTGGGGACTGAAATGTCTCCAGAAGTACACTACACACTGACTGACCACTGTCTTGAAGAAATTTGAAGAATCTCAGTCAACTGACAGGTCTCTGAGTGTTAATTTAAATCTTTGACTTCAGGGGGGCAGCCCTGATAAAAAAAATACACATATTTTATTTTATGCAACTTAATTATTTGGTGCAAATGGCAGTAAATAATGCATTCTGTTGCATACAAAAATGTGATCTATTCAGCATTCTCTTGCAAAAGACACAAAAGTATATTCATGAGCCAGTCAGACTGAAGGGGCAAAAGACATTGGACATTCATACCATATGCCTTTTTGCTGCTATACATTTCCAATAGCTCAAACAGTTTTTGGGATTAGTGACGAGTGAAATTAAAGTTAATGGTGTTCTGCTCAACCACCCAACTGTATAAGACAGATCCATGAATGATGACAAGCAGTATTTACTGTCTGTATGCGTAAGACATCTATTTCAGCACATCGTATCATTGCCTGCTGTAATGAAGGCATCAGCTAAGTTAAATATATATGTTTAGTTCTGAAGGTTGTTGCACGACCATTGTAATTAGCTAGGCAAGGATTTTTTTTTATAGGGGCTTATGCTGGCATTTCATTCCTGTTTTCTTCCACCCCTGCTGTTATTTGCTGAGATGCAGACTCCTTTCTGAACTTCAATTAGCGCACAATAAAAGAAGAAGGTCAAAAATACAGTGCTTGACAGTTAGATGTTGCAGCTTTAAAGCTTAAGTTGCTGTTTGGGGGCAGGTGTTATCACCGGTTCTATCTGTAAATGAGTGATCCTTTTTTTAAAGTGATGCTGAGAATGACATCACTTGGATCCCTTTTCATATCTACAGAAAGCTGTTTGATTAGAGGAATGATAAGCAAGATATCATCTGCTCTGTTGCAGATTAACCTTCTTCATTCAAGAGAGACTGCTTTCCAGTATATTTTGTAATCCACTTCAGACACATTACAAAGCTATATTCTCTTTCATCTCTCAGATGCCCCATAGGCCAAGAAATTCTGCACATGGAGAACTTCGAGTCAAACTGAAATCAAAGCTAAAATAAAAACAGGAGGGCTGTGCTGCCTTTTCCCCTGACATGTCTCTAAGGACAGAATAGGAGCGATGGCATCATGTTTGTTCCACCGACATCCCTATGATGCTTACAATAAGTGTCTTACACACAGCAAAACAGTGTCGCAAGAGTAGTTTTGTTGCAGCAAGACATTGAATTATATAATTTTACAAGGCTCAGTACACACAGATATTGTATCATTAACAATGTAGAAGTGAAATGACACTGATTTTCTATTCACAAAATAACTTAAAAGAAAATAGTTGAAAATTCCTTTTATATTTTTTCCTTGAAATATACTAAAAAATGAAATATGTCCTATTTTTTGAACCAGTTTGGTATCACACAGTGTATAATACAAGATTTATGGTTAAAATAGAAGTGCCTGATGATGTTTGCAGTCAGACTTCTCAGAAGTTCGTTCTGAGTCATGTAAAAATCTCAGTGGAATAAATCCAGTATGGTTTTCAGCCATGAATTTCAAAATATGATGAATCTCAGTTGGGCTATTTTCTGCTTTGGAATCAAAGGAAATAAAATGAAAACTAATGAAAACACAACATTAAGAACTGATTTATCTGATAAGTTTTGAAGGTGTGGCACGTCAGGTTTGAAGCTACTTAAAGTACATCACAGATCCTTTGACTCCAGTTTAGACAGACTGCACCCTGATGTTCTTGGGCAGGTTTCTGTTGATTCAAACTGTGGACTAAAAATGAGGTGTGATAGTGCCTTTGCCACCAGGGTTTCTAGACCTCAGAATAACCTGCCTGCAGCTGGATACATTTTTATAATTTATTCACTTTTTTCAGCTCATTTTAACAGACCTGCTTTCATGTGACCACTTTTTATGTTATTTTTTTTTATTACTTGTCAAGTGCTTTATGGTTAAACCAATTAATAATACAAATTTTATGTATTGCTGTTGTTGCTGGGGTTTTTTCCCCCATCTTTGTACTTTTTCATCTGTGCTTGCCCTCTGGCAGGCTTCACTATTGGTTTTCCCCATCAAGGCTCCATTTTGGCACCCTTGGCACGCTCAGCCACCAATCTACACTCGCTATCTCAAGCCGACCTCGAGCCATCAAATAATGTCTTCACCTGTCAGCAAGCTTTATGTCGTCTGCCATCTTCATGCCCCACCTGCATCATGGTTTTGGAACAGGGAAGAGAAATATATCTCCTTCCAGTCTCTCCAGGTAACGAGTATCATTATTACATGTGCCCAAGGCACAACGTTTAGCTCGAAATCCACAAACCAGCCTAAAAAAATAAGGAACCTGGAAAGATTGCATGAGAGGCTATGGAGTACAGCCGTGTTGTTGTTGGACCCTTTTTGGAGCTGGCTGATGCTATGCAATGATTGGCCAGTTTGCGTTTGAGGGTGAGACCTAGCGAAGGGTTTGAGGGCGAGACCTAGCGAAGGGTTGTTGCTGTTGTTGTTATTATTGGCTTTGTCAATGACATTGTAGTTATCATTGTTTTTTATTACTGTCCTAACTGTTACTAATGTTGGTGGTCAATCAACATTGTTGTAGTCGTCATCGTTAGGAGACAGACAGTATAATTTCCTGCTTTTTAGTTAGCATCATTTCCTATACTTGACTTTAAACAAATAAAAAACAAATTTCCCTTTACTCCAGTCCTGTGAGAAAAGTAAGTACAGCATTTAACTCTGTTCTAGCTAGAGGTAAGACACAGTAAGTGGAACACACTCTGTGCACCACAACATGAGTGAATAATAGTCTTAATCTTCACAAACAGCCTCATCAGTATCATCAACCACAGAGGGAGAACGGGACCAAAGCGGCTCCCTGAGGCACGCCAAAAACACTGCCCACATTGCCCACATGAAAATCTTAAACATACTGCAGGAGACAATAACTAAAAGAATATCAAACAAAGCCCTAATGGTAAACCTTGTCCTGCATTCCTCAATAATACATTACCTTGGCTAATTAATTCAAGAGCAGCATGAAAAATACAATTCCATGTTTATATAGCATTATAAAGGTGACTTTCCTCACATTTAAGTTACTGTTCACAGTGATGAACTACTATAATGGTCACATTATGGAAACTGAAGCAAAATAAACAACACAGAACGCCCCCAGGGTAATATATATTGCATCGTTTTAATGCAGAATAAGCTGTCTGTTTTCTCATTGTTGACTTTGCACTCTAAACTGGAGATGCAGTCTGAGGTGTCGCACATACTATTCAGGATGTGTGACAGAGGCCTGCAGAGCTTGCAAAGCAGGTAGCACCAGCTCCTCACAGGCAGAAGAAACAAAATAGAATTATTTATAAGTGTAAAATATTTATTTGGGATCTGTCTCTGCCCCCATTGCTAAAATATAACATAGGTTATTGAGCAGAGTGTGCTGGAGCACTGAAAGATTAATCTCTCCTCATTTCACTGCTATAATGACAACCTATTTGATGGTTTTAGCACCATAATGTAAAACTACAAGTGATAAAAATAAAGGTGTACATAAATAAGCAAGTAGTAGCTTGTATCTAGGATGCCAAAAATCATAACTACTATGGCCTGACACCTACAAAAAAGTCACTTCAAATTAGAAATGTATAAGATGTTACACAGTGAATCAGAGATGCAGTGGCACACCTAAACTTACTAGATTTGGTTTGGGCAACGACTTGTTAACAATATTAATGAACTACATTGTGTGAGGCAAAATGGAAATCAGGACTGACCTTGTTGTTCAAATAGCGTTGTGCAGCAGGAATACAGAGCAAACACTCTCCTTTTTCAGGTTCCAGAGGAGATTTAACAAGAGGTTCATGGGAGCTGCTAAAAACAGTACAAGTCACCGTGCTGGTGAGACATCTGTGTCTAAATACTGAAGACTGGAAGCTGTGATTTTTTTTTATCATTATTTTTATTTTTTGTCAGTGAATGTGACAGTGAGAACATGCTATTCATTTTAAAATTGCTCTTTGAAACATTACCTTTGGTTCTTTGTGGTATTCAAGAAAGGCATGATATGATTCAGTGTGCCACTATACTGACCTCTGTGTCAAGGCAATATCTGCTGCCAATTATTTGATCATCTCAAAGATCAGAATATATAACAGCTTTACACACTATCCTTTAAAGTATTTAGCTATTTGTAGCAATTTAAAATGTGTGTGTGTGTGTGTGTGTGTGTGTGTGTGTGTGTGTGTGTGTGGCAGAATAGTGTGGTGTGGGCTCTCTAATTAAGCTTTGTTTAGTGAAGCTTAATGATATGCTTTCAACACTTACCCTGCATTTTAACAGCTAATTAACACACTTTGTGTTCCATTTCATCTTTACAATGAAAATATATGAAAATATTCTGCGTCATCTCAACAGACCATTTTAATTCCATTTAGGTGAGCTTGTTTCGCTGTCCTGGTATTGTTCATGCTGGCTCACCGGCGTTGCTCACTGGGACTCTTAGTGAAACTGAGCCATCATTAAGGACATTTGTTGTGCTTTTCCTGATATGATAGCCCAAAATTTCTGCTGTGAAAAAAAGGTCTAAGTATGTGCTCATTATGGGTACATAGCTATTAGGTCATTTCAACTCTGCAAACTCAAACATGAGACTAATAGAATGAATATAAGGGTTTAATTAGACCAAATTAAATGCAGTTAAACAATATTAGATTGAACTGATATAGGGGATAAGACATTTCAGAACTGGAGAAAAAATTAAATTATTTGAAATCTACGTGTTTGTCTTTATTATTTAGCCGAAGTTTTTATTTCTTACAATGAGCACATTTAACCCAGGTGCAGATTGTCAGAATATGGGCACCCCCCCACCTCGCCTACATAGGAGCAAGACACACACACTTCACTTTTAATTGTTTAGCCTCATTTTGTGTTGTTTTGCATCTCTTTGTAGTTAAAATGTATGTATTTTTTGTGGTTTTGTGTCTCTTCAAGGTAGTTGTGCATCTCTTTGTAGTTGTTTTGCCCCTTAATGTAGTTATTTTGTATCTCTTTGCAATTCCTTTGCATCTGCCTGTGGTCATTTTGAATCTCTTGCTGTGTTAATTTAAGTGACATTTTGCAGGTGAGGACTTTCCTTACACTTGAGGCCCTTGGGCCCTCCATGAAGTAATCCCTCCATGAATCAACCATGTGGATACAGCCTTAACACTGCAGAATCATGCAATTACGTCAGCTTCATTAACAGCATCAAGTGCTACATGAGAAAAGAGGGTTAACATGATTTTAGCCTTAACAAAAAAATGATACTGTATACATGATCTGACTCCTCCGTCATGAGTGAAACACTAATTAAGATTCTAATCAAACCCTAATGGGGATCCAGGAAACTGGCCTTTATTGAAGGCAGGGTTGCCCAGTATGGAAGACACTGCAATATAATAACCTTTGCCTTCACTTGAAATAATGAGAACGTTTTCCTTTGTAGGGCAGCACTATGTGCAAGCCATTAAGTAACATCTCTAGTGTCTTTATCCAGCCAGGTTTGTCAATTTGATAAGATGACCTTTTTCTGTATTGACTGTACCCATTATTTTGCTGTTTCCTGTCCAGTCTGCTTGCCTCAGGGTCACTTCTTTAATTACAAAGAAAAGCAACAATGACAGCTCTTTAGTGCACATTTTTCAGTGCTACAATGAGTCTGTTTCATTTGTATTAATAATGAAAAATCCCAGGGGCACACATTGCATAATACCTGGGCTCATATGATGATGTCAACCACTGTTATTTCAGTTAGAAAAAAAAATGTGATTGTGTTTTTCAGGATCCAGATATTACAATTAGTCGGTTGATTCACCCCAGTATCACAATAAAAAGGAAATACATTGTTTCCTCTGTAATCAAAAATGATCTCTAAAGCTCTCCAACACATAATACTAAATACATTAAAAAATATCCCACCTCTTTATTTTAGGTCATGGCTGCTCAATACGGAGGGAAAATACAACAACTGGAAAAGCATGCACAGTTTTTATGCTGCATAAATTGTAGTGCCAAATGTGCTCCATGAAAAATCTGTGTCATAAAAATACACTCAAGTCATCTAATATTCATACTGCCTTATCTTTTGCCTGTGCATACATATGCAGCACATGCAGTATGATAAATAATAGCATTTATTTTTCTTGTGCGTTATCAATTTCTGTACAGTATGTCCATCTTTGATGTTGTGCATTTCTGGAATGGAAAACATATTTGCTGGGAGCTTGAAAACCAAAAGGGAGCTCTGTATGAGTGACTGCTTCTGTCATGTATGGGAGAGATGTGACCCCCCCTCCTGGCATTGCATTACCTTGCAATGCCCGCCCACCCCCCACTCCAGCTGTGTGCTCCCTGGGTCCATCTGCATCCTGTCTCCTTAGGCTCCAAACCACCATTAACAGGCAGAGTAAGATGTGGTCCCTCCCAATCCCCTCTCTCTTTCTCTCCATGGTTTCACATAAACATAAGCCTCCTATGCTCGGCCTGGCATTCTTGAAATGTCAGAAGAATTGTCCCAAGGCTTTCTGGCCCGTTAAATTAAGCCAGACATGCAAAACTGAACCTCTAATGAAGTACATTAACCTGGAGCACTGAGCATCCATTCACAGCATTGTGCTGTTTGCTTACGAGCCACCATGGGAGAGAAAAGAGTGAGGAGGGAAAAAGAGAGAAGATACACTTGACAAGCATATTATTGAGGAAAAGAGTCTGCAGTGACTTGGTGGCTGGAATACACTGATACATTGCAGTATCTTCTTTAAGGATAGGAAAGATGAAACGCTTTGTCCAACATCACTGATACCACTGACAAAAGAAGACGAAAGAGGAGAAAAAACAGAAGTCTCACTGGACCACATTTGTCTGGCCGACACAGCCGATGTGCCCACAGACTGCCGCGTCAAAATGAGCTATTGTGTGTCCAGCTTTTTGAAAAGGCTTAAAAAATGCATTTATCCAGTCGTACGTTTGAGATGATTCAGTGTCGGCGAATTTCTGTGGAACTCACACTGGCATTTTGGTTTGGACTAACACTGAGATCTGTCAGCTCTGGATTTGGCCAGCGAAAAAAATCTCCTGTGTTTATTTCAAAGGGTTTATTAAAGTGCTTTAAGTGAGATTTTAATTGTGTGATGCACAAAAATGTCCATAATATATCTGCAAGGGTCTGCAATGTTTGGAAGGGATGCTGATCACTGCCAGTGACTCTCAGTATTTTCATGCAGAGAGATGATTCCTAGCTAATGCAGCTAAATCAAATAACTTTAAAGAATAACTTAAATAAAAAAGCGACAAACTCCCACACACCCTTCTCTGTTTATGTGTTGATACAATGACACAGATCAAAACCAGTTAGCTAATCTGTTAGCTGTGCTTCAACAGAACCTCAGCGGGCAAAGTTCTTAATTGAATTGTGAGATTGTCAAAGATTCCCATCGATCCCAATTAAATGAATGTTGGCTATCTGTTCTGTTTATCTAGCTTACTAGTCTCTTGCTAAAATGTGTGTTTAATTGCAGGCTTGAGCTGTGTCAGAGACTTGTTGACATCTTAGTTACTTTGTTGCCAATGAAGACTGACATGAATAAAGACATCAGGAGCTAAGTAGGCACAAGTTACCATGACATTATTATTTATTCTCCCAGAATAAACAGTATGACATTGTTTAGTATGCTGGTCATGTGACAGGAGAGAAGCAGGATGTTTCCTTTTTACAGAGATTGGAGCTATTGGTTCACACACACCAACAGAAAAAGAGTTTAAAGAGCAGGGTCGACAAGGAGCTTGTGGAGGTCAGTGAGGTACTGAGGGGAATTTCAGTAATCGAGTCATGCACCATTGAAATGACATCTGCAATCCATTAATGTGTTCACAAGGGAAGTACTTTATGATGATTAATCAACATATAATGATTAATAGATCTGTTTATTTTTATGCAGTTTAATTAAATGTACAATTACATGACATTTTATTTGACAATAATGTGCCAATAAGATTATTTCTTACTATTTCACTAGTGGCATTAATAGTTGGTTTGATCCACCACTTGAGTCCAGACTAAAATATCTAACTAATGTATGGTTTGTTATGAAATTTTGTGCAGACATTCATGATCCCCTGAGGATGAATCCTACAGACTTCACGATTGCCTGACTTTATCTCTTGCGCGACCATGACGTTGACATTTGTGGTTTTGGAATAACATGTCTTAGCAACTACTAAATGGACTGCTGTGACATTTGGTATGAACGTTCATGTCCAACTCAGGATAAACTGTGATAACTTAAGATCAAAATATTAATCTGTGAAATACCTGCAAAACTACTGACATTCCCGTCAGCCTGAGCCATAATGTCAGCATGCTCACACACTAAACTATGATGATTAACAAGGTAAACATTACACCTGAGAAACATCAGCATGTTTACATTGTTACTGCAGGCATGGTAGCTTGCTTATGTCAGCATTTAGCTCAAAGCACTACTGAGCTGCCAGCATGGCTGTAGCCTCTCAGTCTTGGTGTTGTTTGTCCACCACTTTTTTTCATGTTCACATTATCCAATAAAAACAAAAAGGATAGCACACTGCATACTGCACTGTACCCTAAAATCCAAAATCAATTGCAGTAACAGAATGCAACCCCAAACCCTTGTTTGTGCCTTGTTGGTACATGATTCTCCCTCAGTTTCTACAGAGTGCTAGCACACTGCATGCACTTATTTTTATGCATCTCGCTGATGTTGAAATGTTTGTTTGTTTGTTTGTTTGAAATGATGAGCGAGTATTACTGCTATCTCAGAAATACTTAGGCATGTATAGTTTTGTATTTTTTTTACTCTATTTTTATTTGAGCATTTATACCTGCAACAACCAGCTTCTCTTTTCGGGATCAATAATGGTTTATCTTACCTTATCTTGAGTTGAAGTTTTTAACCATCTTGATGCTCTTTTGCCTGACATGCTTGTTTCATTCAACAGACATGTTGAGGAGACATCCAATCTGTCAGAGTATGAAGAGCGAGAGGGCAGTCAGCAGACCCTACAGCAGGGCCCTCCAACTCACTGTACAAATGTCAGTGAGTCAAATGGCTCGAGGGTAAAAGACTGGGAGCAGGAGAAGGAACTGCCATGTCAGCCCCACATGGGTTAGCCACTTACAGGGACACTTGGTCGAATTTATTATTAATCTGGTCCAAACTGTTACTAATTGCCATCCAACTTAAAATGATAACTGAAAAATGGCCAGATAATAATAAGAATCAGAACTCACATGAATCCCTCATATTGTACCCAATTTCAGCCTGTGCATATGGCCAACACTTTGCCCTCATGAGGACAATATTGTTTGCCAATTTGAATCCCATACCCTCCTGATACCCAGCTAGTCTATGCTAGGGCCAACATGGACATGTTGGCTGACTGCTGACAATCCCTGATCCTAGCTTAAAACAGTGCAAACACTCACACAAAACTGATATCCAGAGATTTGTTACATAATATGTTACAGTCTCAAAACAAAACAAACTCCTAAAAGTGGATCCTGAAAGCACAAAATATCTTTTGGTTGTTGGACATTCCTGTGTTTGCTTTGTACTTTATATGAGCAGCAGTTTTCTCAAAATTTATTACACATGTATTTGCTCAAATCAGCTAACTGGTCAATCCCCTGCCCACTCTCATTCTCATTTTACATGTAAAATAACCTTGGTGTGAAGTCTGGTGCCTTTTTGAGCTGTGGGTATTTACTTTACTTGAAAAAAGCTGGCAATGCTGCTTTGAGCTCTTTTTTTCCTGTGAGCTATCAGCTGTAAGTGTTTGCCAGTGACACTGGCTTTGTGAGTGTGAAATCCAATTCTATGGGCGTAGATGACTCAGAGAAAATTTGAAAAGACGTTGATTATATTGATTTTGACACCCTGCGCTTTACATCACACAGGGATAAGTCTCACAGATATCCCCGTCTTTGCAGATTGGACATAAGGCCTTTCTGTATGTGGCCAGGAGAAGACAGTGTCAGAGGCACAAGTCAGGAATAATGAGAAAGGCAACAGCACATGGGGTTGAGCTCGCTGACATTAGTTAACCGGGGTGTCAGAGTTTCAGGGCTGGAAAGTGTGAGGAGTAGAAAAGCTAAACATTTAGGGGAAAATTGGAATGTGGGAGAAATATTCAGGGTAGATTTGGTTAATAATCTAAGTAGTAGTAATAATAAAGAGTTAATAAAAAGTTTCATTGCATGAATATGGACATGAATATATGTATGAAACAGGACATAATAATTCAATACAAAAAAAGTTTTTTTCTCCAACAATTTATTCATGAATTCATTAAAGTCATGGTCTGAAAATGTGCTGTGTGCAGTCACACAATAACTCAATGCCATTAGGTCAACTCTAATGGCAGAACCATTGCTTGACATATGCTGCATTTACGCAATATTCCACTATTATACTGCAGAACAAAAAAAAAAAAAAAAACTTCAAATGACTTGAAAGCTTCCTTCTCACTGTTATCTTCCCTCTCTGACTGGGACACTGATGGTGCTGAGCATGGAAAGTTGGAGAAACTTCAACAGTGAGTCATATTGCGTCATGGAGTGGCTGCTCACTGAACACTTATTATGAGCCATGTGGGCTGAAATTCACGTAATAGCTCGTTGTAGCTGCCTGTCCATCACGCTGAGGTTAGCTGTCAGCCACCATAAGTTAGTAATGGGCCGGCACTGGGATAATTGTCTCAATTTATTAACTTGATTAAACTGGCTCGAGATGAATTAAGTTTCCAAAGGGCTACTGGTGAGAGGTCCAACTAAAGGGAGACTCTTTGTCAGAATGTTACAATGTCACCTACAAGGAACCCATAAGAGTTTCCACATGGTTCCCCAGCCTCCTGTATGTGCCCATTTAGCTGTCAGCTTATCATTCATCTGCACAGTTGTATCCTTTATATAGGCTTATGTGTGTTGCTTGACACACCCTGCAATATCTAAAACAGGTAGTGAATAAAAAGATGAATAATAGCATCATATACATTTAACTTGTTGGGGATTTAGGTAGGTTATGATACTGTAACTTACCCTAACCCTAACTCACTTTCATCAGTAAATGGCTAGTTTTACACTATTTTCATAATGTTGTAATCATATTGACAGATAGTTAATTGTATAATAACCTTTAAACAATCATATTATGGCACAGTTAATGTTCACCAGATAGCCATGTTTTGAAATAATACAGCTTTCCAATGAAAATGTGCACGGACTGAATCTCTCATTTACTTGTCTGCTCAATAGCTTCCATGTTTGAAAAGAGTCGTTCAAATTTCCCTTTTAATTCCAGTTAACAGCTGCAGCTGTTGTGGCGCGCCGGCTGCTAGTGACATTATCAAACACCTTATGTTGTATCGATAAAATATCATTGCCTATAAAAAGCTCATATCCTCACACAGAGGTGCATACATGAGCCTGCTTCCTCTAATAACCATGAACACATTTGTAGCAAGCCACACTACTTCTTCTCACCACAGGGACCAATTTTGTTAATTCCCCCTCCCCCATCTTTTTTAATTCAACACCATGTTTTCGACTGATGTGCATAAATCATCAAATGCGCACAGAGACAAACTAATGCTACCTTAGGAAGTGCAGTGAAGGATTTACTTATGTCTACAGGATCTGTGTATTGCAGCTACTTTTGATCATCCTCTGTTTTGCGAATGCTTGGGTCCCCTTTGAAAATGTACAGTACAGTAATGGTAGGCCATGGATCAAAGGCCATATTTAGAAGGCAGAAGTAATGGACTAAGTTTAGACTTGTAGACAGCTCTGATCATGGTAAAGGTTAGGGCGGATAAGTATAATCATTATCCACCATGAAATCACACTGGCAAGCAACAGCACATCTGAAACTGCAGTTCTATACAAGCTTTTTGTCTGGATCTGCTGGTACAGCACTGCCTCCATCTGTGTTAATGGTTGTACCTCTGTTTGATGTAGCAGCCAAGAACCACTACTGTTAACATGATGATCAACCAAGGGAAAACTGCAAATATAGGTTTTAAGTATGCTTGATCAAACTGACAGAACTTTCAGTGTGAAGCCCCTGACGATGGTGGCTTTACTTTAAAAACAGTACATCCACATTCAGAATTTGTCACTTTGTTGTGTTAGCTGTAAGCGTTGTAATTTAACATTGCAGTGACTCACTTCTCCTTCGGATCAGATGACATTATTTATTTATCAGAGCCTCAGTCAGCTCGTTGATTAAATCACACCACCTTCCTTCCTCTGACCTGAGCTTGTCACACAGTGAAGCCACAAAGTGGTCAGCTGTTGACTAATGTCACCACCTCCCACTGACCCGGGCTGATCTTCTCACCAGCTCGGTTGGGCTGGCTGCCCCCTTGTCCATTTATTTTACCAGAATGAACCTTTCCTGCTTAAAGAGCATAACGTTCAAGATGGTCTGTTTTCTTCTTTACAGGAGGGACGGGCTCATAGATGCTGTTCATGAAAACATTCCTGAGAGATATGAGATAAAAACATCTCAGTGTTGTTCCACTATGGTCTGGTAAGTTTTGGTTTCAAGGACACACATATAAAAAGTGAGACTGAAAAATCCAACATTTTTGAGCTTCTTATATGACAACAGACAACTGAGTTATTTATTATGAATAATGTAAAGTGTATTAAGTGTAATAGTTGGTTTGTGTAATTTGCAAGTAAGGATACATTGTTCATATCCTTATCATGTAAAAATTATATGAGGTATGGTTAGCTTAGCTTCTGGTTATCCTAGCTTACTGTGGGAAACTGCCAACCAGCATCTCTAAAGCTCGCTGAAATAAAATTTTACATCTCATTTAGTTTAAAGCAATATTTTACACATTCTCACTCCCAACTCATCACATATCACTGCTTGGTCAGTGGACTTTTGCATCTACATACATATGCACTCAGTATCCTGGGTGCGTCTGTCGTTGACGTTCTGGGATGTCATGTATATTTACACCTGTTAACGTGCATTGTGTCTTCTCAAAATACACTTCCCTTTTCACAGGAAGTGTACAGTTTTTGCTCGTTAGATGCATACAATCTATTTTTTAAAATAAACTTACCATTGGTAAAACACAGTATATTTACTTGTATTTCCTTGTGCAACAAATGCACATGGTTAGGTTTAGAAAAAACAACATCATGGTTTAGCTCTACATTTGTACAGGAGGCAAACATCGGCCTCCTGGATGAAAGTCCGGTTCTGTTTGACCTACTCACCAACCACCCTATACAAACTTTCCAGGTCCTTAAATTGTGTTGTTGTCCAGTGTTGTTTCTAACTGACATGTTCCCATGGCATTAACTGAAATTATTCAATGGCGTATCATACCGCGGCAAAAGGATGCCTGTTTTGTCTTGGTGTCTGATTTGGAAATCAATAACCAAGCAACGGTATTAGACAACTTCAGAATGACAGAGTCCCCCCCCCAACCCACGCTGACACAGGGAGAACGTGCAAACTCTGCATAGAAGGGCTCCCTCCTGGGATTGAAGCAGGAACCCTCTTGCTGTGAGGCGACAGTTCTAACCACGACACCACCATGCTGCCCGGTACTGAGCAGAAGACTGAATAAATGAGACCTGGATTACACTGTACGCGTTGTGTGAGTTTGTGATCGGATGTGTTGATAGATATATGCTGTTGTTAAACATGGACACCTTTTTGAAATTCATGAAGACTTTTCCTTTATTTTTGGAGTCTGCATTCACTGGAGGCATGCAAGAAAAACAAAATCTTTCTTCAAAAAGTCAGTGTAACACAGGGATCGTAATTGATGCACAAGTCAGGGGGTGAAGCATTCCTTTAAGGCTAGCTGACTCCCCCTGTTTCCAGTCAAGCTAAGCTAATCACCTGTGTGCTACAGCCTCATATTCAAGGGATAAAGTCGTAAACAAATAATACTTTTTTTCCCCACAATGCCGTACTAGACCTTAAAGTGCCCTGTATGTTATCATTGGTAGCTACTCAGCCTTTCTTTATGTACCCTTTCTTCTCCTGATGAGCTCTACTTGTATAACCTTAAGGGCACCTTGATAGTAGGTATTATAAAAGCCACTATGAGGGAGATCTGCACATCTCATCCCACCTCTGGATTTTCCATCTTGAGTGTCAACCTCTAGGCTGGAGCTGCTCATGTACCGCCATCCTCACCACAAGGGATAGCACCTTAAATGGTTAATAAGCACATTTCAGGCGCAGCTGAATAAAAAATGACAATGCAAAGTCAGATGACCATTAAATCAAATTAAATAATGATACATAACTAAATAAGGTGTGGAAAGAATTGCACCGTGACAGGGTTTTGGTAATGGTAATTATCTGCAGTTGGATAATAGTACTTTTATTCATTTTAATGATACAGTCCTCCCTTTTATGAGCACGTTTTCACTGGGTCTTAGATAAGTTAATTGAAATATAGTGCTGCGGTGATAGCAGCCCTCAGAATTGAAAAATAACCATTCTTGGACATTTGTCAATTATGGCAGGTTTACAACCAGGTCATGTGAAGCATGATAAACTGCAGCGTGTCTTTTATATTTATCAGTGCTTCTATTAAGTTCTCCGATAAGAAATTTAAGGTCACCGTGAATGGCTGCTGGTGACAGATGCATTAATAAATGTGCCTCCTCTTATTGGCTTCTGTGACTCCTCATAACTAAACTCTTATGAAACCTGCATTATGAAAGCTAACTTTAATTTTTAACTGTGTTCAAGCTGATAAACACCTTTAATAGATTTAATCAACCGAGCTTGATATCTTGATCAAGATTTACAGTTAACTGTCCCTGATAGATAGATATCATGATTGCGGAGAGAAACATAGCATGAAACTCAGAAATATCTGGAGCATTCACTATTGCTTAATAAGTAACTGATTTTCATATTTTTGCATATTTGGATGAATGCTTTTTTATGTCACCTTTAAATGGAGCCATCAGAGTTTAACTTTGATGAAAGCCTTTTGTGGAATTGTCAGCTGCAGCCAGAGCTCCTGCAGAGTTTACACAAGGTGGCTGAGATTGGACTTCAGAGTGCTGAGGAAAAAAAAAAAAGATGAGCGACACAGGCACAGTTAAGGAGACAGTTTCATCTGATCTGTGTGTGTTTTTTTTTTTCCTCTAAGTTTCTTTTCCTGCACAGTTGCTCTCTCTGTCTCTCCAGGTCCGAACGCTGGCAGCTGGTGTAGCAAAATGGACAGAACCGGGGAAAATCTCAAATGAAAAATGACAAATTTTTCTTCCTCCGGGCTCCCTGCAGACACTGTCATATGTTGCTGCAGTATATGAAAGCCTGCCAATCACTCACCACATCGGTGTAAATGCTACGGTGGAAAATATGATAACTATTTCTTCAAAAACACCCACAAGTTGCCTCTCCATGATTCGGCATGACATTTTAATCATGTAAATTGTACAAATCAACTGCTATAAAAGTAAAGTTGGCAAATCCAGATAAAGAAAAGTTGCCAGAAAAAGACTAAAGACTGCCATCATTTGAAAAAGCAGCTGTACAACAAGACCTGCACCAATGGCAAAACCTAAATTATGACTGCTGTAATAGTGCAGTTGTGTGCAAAAAGAGAAACTAAATCCAAGTGCTAAAAGATGATAATGAGATGCTTGTTTAAATTCACATAAACATCATAAGCTTTTAGCTGACACTATTATTCGGAGTGACTTGCAGTACAATGAGTTAAATTAGCTTAAAATGTCTCCATCTCCAACATCACAGACAGTAAAGAATAAGAGGGGTCAAAGGTCACAGCCACACTGATAATAGAGGTAACCAAGCATTACTGTGATCATGAATAATCACTTAGTTTGTTGTCCTGCGTCCACACTCACAGGCACGCCAACACACACACACATAGCTTCAACTTTTTGAAGTGTAATGTATGAAAATTACTTTCTACACGATAGCGAGCAGCACCCTTCCCACACCCCTTATCTCTGACTGGGTTTTGTTTATCTGCCTCCTCACCGTTGCTCTCCATTTATCAGCTGCTCTGGCATTCCTGTTAAAGCATCCCCGTGGCTTGTCTCTTGGACAATGATGGACACAGGTGGTCAGACAAAGTGTCCACATGGCTGAGACCAGAGCACTGTCCCGGGGCTCTGGCAGTGGCCTTGAAGGCTTATCATCTCTCCACAGAAGTGCTCTTTCATGCTTTTGATCTCGTGTAAATTAGTTTCTCTGGCTTTTCTGTTAAAGCAATTTTCTTCCCCGCCCCGTCACAGAAAATCCCAATGGCAATGGGTATGATCAGAAACTTATGGGAGTGTCATTTCTGCTGCCCTCATGTCTGCAGCTGTGACCTTGATTGACAATCTTAAGGAGGATAGTTCATGAGATGAAAAGACATCAGGACTACTTACAAGGAAGTAACAGAGGAGGGAAATACAATTAGCTCACAACACAAAGAGAGCTGCCATCAAGAGGTTACAACTCACCAGTATTTACTTATCTATTTGACATCAGTTACAGAAATTACACTTACGTAAGTGAAGAACAGAATGTGCTATTCGGCAAATATAGTAAAGCCTACATACATACATATATATATATATACATATATATATATATATATATATATATATATATGCAAAAAGCAATATCACAGTATTTAACAAAAGGCTGAGCTATAAATTCATTTTAAAGAGCCATTTGCATGAAGCACATCTCCGTCCTTTCTGTCAGGAAAAATAGTTCTTTCATATGGGGCCACTCCAGTAAAGTGACAGCACAATAACAGACCTTCATTATTGTACCATCATGTGTGGCAGATTGAGTCCTTTAAGAAATCAGTGAAGGAGTTTAATCTTGTAGAGTCCAAGTAACTCTTAGAACAAACCAGTATGTGCAATCAGAAATCTGCTGACCAACAAGTGCCTGAATATAATCATGAAAATAACACTAAAATAACACTGTTTGATAAAACATGAATTGTTGCAGTATCCCCAGCCTCCTCAGCAACAGGGAGCCCTTTTACACTAAAAATTGTGTCTGACATACTGTACTGAAAAATTTTGTATTTACCCTGTCCCTAACTCATTTTATATTGTCTTCAAACTACGTTTCTTTAGTTTTATTTTTGTTTTATTAATGAATTTGTATGTCTACACTTGCACAAATGAAACAGGTGATAGCCATACCTACAGTGTTGACGGTCTGTTGTCATCCCTAGGGCTTCAAGTACTGCTGCTATGTCATGCCCCCCAGCATGTGTTACAGAGCCAAAGGCACCCTGTAGCATCTTTATCAGACCCACCAGGCTCTCAGCTAATTATAAACCAATCCACGGCCATACTGGACACTGGGAGCAACTGATGTAATACAGAGTGTGAACGTCCATGAAAGTCCGTGTAGGTGGGGACTCAGATGGGTCAAACAAAACCAGACTTTTATCCAGGAGACGACAGTTTGTGTTCTGTGTGAAACCAAAGGTCACTGATGTTTTAACGTAATGTAACGCAATTTACATTCAGCTGTCGTACACTGACGCCACTGATGTCACGTTACAAACACACTTATTTTAACCTAAAAGGTTGTCTTTTCTTCAACACCTAATCAAGTAGTTTTGTTGTCTTAACTTAACTGCAACCTTTTCACAACATTAACTGTGTGTGACAATGTGTTTCAGCTGTGCGTCACACAGACAGGCTATAGGTTGCCCTGTGCATTGCTATTGACAAGGGGTCAGTATTTAATGACTTGGGTATGAAAACAGGGTGGTCATTCTGGTCTCATTCCTAAGTCATCGAATACCCGTGGTCGGGCAGTGACTTCCATGTCAGGCACAGACCAAAAAAGCAGTTCTTTCACATTGGAATTATATACGGCCATGTGCCGTCAGTGTGTAACGGCACCTGGGTGCATCAGGGGAAACATGGCCGGACAACAATTTCAGTAATGGGGACGAAATATCCGAGTAGGGCGGACAGGAAGGGTGGTGGGTGGGTCCAACAATCCCCACCTTTAGGTAGACATGGAAAGTCTACGACCAAATGGTGATATGTAACAAGGTCAGAGTGAGAATGTTTGGTGTTTACCTAAATTATCAAGACTGATACCCACATTACTGATATCAATTTTTTTTAAATATACTATTATTGAAGGATCGATACTGAATATATTAATGGTGTCTCGCACATTAAGGGCACATAAACATTTGTGCATACGTATTTTGCTCTGCTGCTGCTTTTGAGTAAATGCACATAACAATCACCTCATTAGTTAACAATAAACACTTGTTTACCATTTAAAATCTCTGTTGTGCTTTAACAGGCATGTGATTAAGTAATTAAAAGAAAATAGTCAAAAAGAATTGCTTAATATTTGGAAAATCACTCAGAGGCAATGCAATTATATTAAGAACTATACCCTATTAATAACGCAATCATCTCATGACACATTACTCCCGTCTGCATAATACCACATTAGTCACAGTTAGTAATAAAAGTATCTGTATTGATAATAATATAATAGTTTTCCTCAATTAAAAACATAAACCATGCAGATAAATCACATGTGGCATAGTTTTATAAGCTCAGTCAAAACAAGCACACATCATCAACTAAGTGCTACAAAGCTTAGTTAGTTTGACAGAAGTTAGGCTACGTTTTGCTGCATTCGCTGTCCATATTGGGTTTAATGGGGGACAAGAAGCCTGGAAAAGATTGACAGACTGACACAATTACCTTTAGGCGACTGGTAATTGTCAGTGTCCAGAGGAGATAATCAAACCCATTTCTGTCTGCTTCTGTAATGAAAAGCATATCTTTTCCAAGATCCTTCAGGTGTGCCTCATTGTGCTTTATTGCACGGGGAGAAAAGTTTTTGTGTGATCCTCAGGAGTAACTTTAATTTCTCCATGATGAGCCCTCGCTGCACTGATGTGAAAAAGAGACTAGATATTTAACTGTTCCGCCTCTGTGCCTCCTCCCTCCAGGCCAAAAGTATTATCTCCTATTCATTATTTGGCTTGTCATCATATGAGTTACCAGACAAGAGAGCCACTTCCAATAATATGAATCAGTTTGCAAAACTTGAGTCACAGTATCAATAAACTTCAGCCAAAATCGTCCAGTCAGAGCCGCTCTCCCAACAATGTGTGATTGGAAAAAGGAAAAGGGGTTTACCATAGGGATTGGGTATGATGTATAGCAGGAGGGATAATGCTTATTGGTTGTGGCCAACATGAGGAAAGGAGCCCATCTCCCTCTGCTGAGGAGTGTCACATGGAATTTGTTTCCATTTGTGCAAGGCAGCGAATCAATCAATTTCATCTCTGTTTCCCTTTTCTCTTCTATGCATCCCAATGAGCTTAACACAATATTAAAATATGGCACACAGCCGATGAGAAAAAATGAGCATAATGCCTATCTGAGCTGCTGCCTCTACTGTCTGTCCCTGTTTCCTGCATCCACGGATGAGCTGCATCGATTCTGACTGCTAGAATTTTAGTAAAAGCAGAAACACATCTACAGTAAGGTGCATTAACAGTCACACAACACACACACACACACACATAGACACACAGGGCAAAACAGATGCATTTAATATGCTTGTCTGAAAGGTCAAATGTTCAAAGGAAATTGCCTCGTCCAACTTATTGGAGAATGTAATGAGATGGAATTGTTTATGCATCAACTAAACACTTGTCACAATTGATGCTTTTTCCCTGGTTATTCTAATGCATAACAGAAAATGAGAAATCACTTCAGGCTCCTTTAATATGCTCCTGGTCACTCATTCGTTGATTCCGGCTGTGACAGAGATCTCTTTAAAGCCCGTATACACACTCTGTGATTGGAGCCCGGCAGTGTAATTGGTCACAGTCACAGACATGTTGCAGGTGTACAGATAATTCCCATAGAGCATGCCAGAGCTTAGCTTCCCTCGTTGCTATGCCACTCTGTGTGGTAACCAGGGAGCTTGTTAGCAAACTGAAGTACGGGAGGTGGACAACATAGCAAGAAGGTGTTCAATATTATACAATCCAATACAATAGGTCTGCAATATCCACTCTTTGTGAAGCTTATAATGTGTCACAGAGGTGTTGCATCAGCTCTGCAGTACATATATTTCTGAGGCGATTGTGTTTTATTGTTGTATGGGGTTGTATTTTATTGTATCTAAACTGTCGTTGCCAGGAAGAAGATACCTGTCATATATTCAAATGAATAAAATGAACCATGTTTACCGGAAAAGCAACCTCCTCTGGTTTCACAAATAATGACTCAGAGGTCAAGTCAGAAGTAGTGTGTGATTCTCTTACAGGCAACAACATTCTTTGAAACATCCCCACCCACTGTTTTTCATATTTAAAAACAACAAGTCTTACTGTGTATCAAAGCAGGTTGACACTCATGAAGGTTTTATAATACAGTAGGATGAAGTCAGGTAATTTTTGATTACCAAAAAACAAAAACAAAAAAAAAAAACACCTAAAATTATGAAGAGTACCTTAAGTGTTATTTTTAGAATGTGTTATGTATCTCTGCTATATTTATATAAAGTAATTCTGAAACTTTGGACCTTCAAACACATCAAAAAAACCTGTGTCACGCTGACACTTTGGGTAAAATGGGACATGTTTGTTTTTTAAATGGTAAAATTAATTATCAGTTCATGTATTCAATAAATCATTTATGTAACCTATCTTTTCATTGAAAAGATTCTCCAACTTTGCTCTCATGCGCTCCCTGTTCTTTGGTGCTTGTTGGCTCGGTGCCATATTGTCTACAATGAACATATGTGCATGTAACACTGATGGCTAATTCTGCATTATTGTGGCTGACATGGACACACCGATCTTTTTATTTTTTTTTTAAACTGAAACGGACACTAAAAATGTTGCTAATATTACAGGGTGATGCACGGTAGCATAAGTCTAGCATAAGTCATAATTTGCCTAAAAACATGCTGGTTACACTTCAGAAAAATGTCCCAGTTTAGCTTAATTTTTTCATCCCATTTTACCTGAATACATTAAAGACTCACTAAAAAGCCTTTTCCCATAAAAAACTAAAAGTGTATTGGGAAAATATTTGGATTAAAAGTCAAACACTTACTGCAGCATCCTACAACCATTTTTTTGTCTAAGCCCTATTGCTTTAGCTGCAGTACTCTTATCACCAATAACAGAGTTTAAACATGCCACATGGCCAGGTAATTACCTTGCAAGTTCTGGGATAAGTGATTTTCTTTAATCTTTGCTGCATCCTTGTTATCTCAGACCAGTCAAAATGATTGTTTCATTTGTAGAAACAATGCACTAACACGTTTGGATACTAATATTTGAAGAGCCGAAGATGTAGAACATCATTTGTCTGATTTTTCCTGATGTCAGAAATGTCCTGCCTTCACCCTATATAAGCAATCATTTTATCACATTTGACCCCTGAACAAGAACATCTTGGCAACTTGCCCCTCCTGTCTGTATGACGCTTCTATAGTGTGTAGTACAAGCAAATGACTGCACAGCGGGGTGTTGGATGCAATTTTGAGTGAAGGTCAGTGGTGAGTGGTTGGGCATTGAAAGCATCTGACTTTGCCACTGAGGACCGCTGTTTACATCCAATCTCCTCCCAACAGCTTTAGCTGCCTTAACATTAAAGGGGAAGTGCGCTGATTTTACACATAAAAGTCAGTCTTGAAGAGTACTACTGCGTATGTGAACAAAGTTGTATGAAGCCTTTTGTGTCTCCTATGGGAGGTGCATGAAGTCTGTGATGTCACTTGAGTGTGTGTAGTTAGAAAGAAGTGAGCTCACCAGACCTCTGGAGCCCACTCCTTACTGTATCTGCTTGAGGCTAGCACCTCAAGGCTACATTAGCTGCTGCTACCATAACACACCCGAATCCCCAATTCAGCTGTCTGCAGTTACGTTACAGTTGGGGTAATGTAGGTGCCAGGTTTTACCAAGGAAGAGGAATGCATGGAATGAAAAGACATTATCTCTGGCTGTAGAGCCAAAGGGCTGAATAGGTGGTAGACTTTTAATCAGGCAGCGGATCATAACATGTCATATGTATTCTAAAAGGCACTGAAAAACAGCCTTATTCCTATCAAAAGGGATGCTGCAGCAAAAAACTGTGTTCACACGCATTGCTCATATGTTTTCCTTTGAAAAGTAATGCACCAAAATTTGTCCATATCCCTCATAAGCATGAGTCAGTGATTGCTGCACATCCCACGTTTCTTAGAAGGCTGCAATCACATGACTAATGCACTGACAGGAGTAGAATTCTCAAAGGGTAGAATGAGGAGGCACGTTGGGGTGGTGGATCACACGTCAGGAGACCAGTGTTCAGAATCATGTGAGCTTCATTTTAAGGTACGTCGACACCATGTTTCTGTTCCTAAACCGAAGCATGGTAACTTTACTTACCTAAACCTAACCTCTGTAATCTTATGTTAATTATATGACTTTCTGTTAGGTACGTACCATAACTCATGAGGCACTAATATTAAGGATACCATATCAACTGTTGTGTGTGCTTTTTTTGTACGATGTTACTATAGTCTGTGCACATATGCTTTATGACATGTCTCTTGTAGTGTGTCGTCAGGGTGCTGAATCCGTTCTGAAGTCACATCTGAGGCTGTACTTTGTGAAGCTGTTGTATCAGATTGCATGATATCGTACATTTGTCCCTGCTATTGTGTCCAGTTATTACTTTGAAGATATTTTTAAGCAAGCCACCTGCATTGTTTTCATCTCAAGCCACTGGGGAGTCCAGATTTTAAACTTGCATTTTCCGTAGACCTTTATCTACGACACACAAAAGCTAATCTACCTGCACAACGAAAACTCTGTTCTGATGTCATACTGTAATTGGTATCACTGAAGTCTGTGTTACTGCAATGTCTGTTACACTGATATTAGAAAGACAAGGCAAATTAGGGAAGAGCAAAAGAGGAGCAGAGTGACACGTTACATAAAAGTGACACAGAGGATTTGTTCCAGGAGACTTCATCCAATCCAATCAAGTGGGCTTTTCTGGATGAGTTCTCAAGCGATTCTTGCATCTCTCAGGAGAAAGCACTCAAGTTAACCTGTCCTTCATTAATGAGGAAATGAGCTTTATTTTTTTGTTACAAGTTTGATATTCTGCAGGATTGCAGTGGCTTTTACTGCCCACACAGACGGACTTACAACAACAGCACCGACTGAGTGGTTTTAATAGAATATAGGAGAGAGGTGATCATCATGTGTCATGATGTCATGCTATTGTTCGTTCTCAGAGAATATTGAAAAGTTGACTGTGTTAGTCATCCCTTGCAGAGATCCTTCAATCTGAGCATGTCAAAGCAAAAATAGCTCAAATTTCAGACACAGGCGTTTGGTGCACATATTTCACGGGAACTGCCCATTGGTTCGTCATCCCATTGTTCCGACCATATTAAACTTATTTGTCCGAAATCTGTTCCGAAATCATCATGATGCCCTGTGGTTAAGGTCTGGTTAGGTTTAGGCACAAAAAACACTCGATTAGGGTCAGGAAAAGATCATGGTGTGGGTTAAAATGAAAAAGAAAGTGACAAACACATAAGCCGTAAGCCTGCTTCGCCTCAAGCCGGTCGCGGCGCACCATACGCTCGCCGCGAGCCGTTCAGCACCGCGGACAGTCGGACTAATGGGATGTCAAACCAATGGGCTGTCGAACCAATGACATGCACCCATATTTCACAAGGTTTCGTGTTATTCAGGTGGGAAGGAGAACACAAACATGTGAGTGACTAATTGGAAGATTTGCCTGACTTTCTGTGTAAAAGAATCACCTCTCAATAAAATACAACATGCATCTAATGCTCAGCTGCATGGCTATTTTTTAGGCTGTAAATTGTATCAAATTGCATTTAACTATATTGTACAGTTGTTCATTTTATTAAGTAATCTTTGTTAATCTTTATTAAGTGTGAATATTTTTTCTGCCTAACATTTCCCATATAAGAAAAACTGAATTTACAAATGAAAATGGAGCAATAGGTGCTAACTTTACAGTTACATCATTGTTTAAATTACTTTACGTGAAGGTATCTAGGCCTACATAAGGGTGACATGACACTGTCATAACTATGACATGGCACTGTCATGAACTTTTGGTAGCACTTGACTTGAAGGTATCTACAAAAGAGTGACATGACACGGTCATGAACCTGTCATGAACATTATGTACATGTCATAAACATTTATGACTGCTGTTATTAAGTGTCATTAGGTTTCTGTAATGACAAGTTGCCATTAATTACAGTGACATTACCAGAAGTTTTCTTTGTCATGACAAGTTGACATTAAATGTGTTTGGGATGTCCTTATAATGACAACTTGACATTAATATAAAGACATCTTCTGGTAATGTCATCCTGGTTAATGTCAAGTTGTCATTATAAGGACATCCCAAACAAATTTAATGTCAACGTGTCATGACAAAGACACCTTCTGCTAATGTCACTTTGATTAATGTAACGTTGTCATAATCAAGACAATCCAAACAATGGCAACTTGTCATTACAAAAACCGAATGACTCTTAATGACAGCAGTCATAAACGTTTATGACATGTACATAATGTTCATGACAGGTTCATGACCGTGTCATGTCACTCTTTTGTAGATACCTTCAAGTCAAGTGCTACCAAATCGGTATATGCTTGTTAGAAAACTACTATGTGTAGCTGCTTGTTGGAAACGTAAGAAAAAAAGAAGAATGATTTAATCAGTGAAATTTATAACAACATGTTTGAAATTATCCTGGAAATTCAGACACTGAACATAAATTACAGCCCAGAGAGCAGCTAAAATGAAACTTGTTTTGTCGAACATAACCAGAGTCTTTTATTCTTTGCCATGCACTTAACAGAAACCTTTGTTTTATAACAGCATTAGGCTTTAAAGTACCATATGGAGCACTGTGTTATTACATGTTGATGTGAACCTCTTATCCTTTTATTTCTTCAGCTTTTTATTTTTTTATTTATTTTTTTTACTACTAGCTACCATTTGTAAAAAAAAGGTAAAAAAAAAAAAAATCTAAACTAAAAGGGGTAAAGTTTATCTTAGACCTACACTGTGAGCTATTACATGACAGCTACCCACTGGAAACTCACACATTTGCCTGATGATAATGAAACTAAACATTGTCATATCATTGTTAGTGTGGTTCTTTTAGAGCAGGTCATGTTTACTCTTTTATTTCCCCTTTTTTATCACCATATGTATTTGAGTTTTGGTTTGTCTCCCTGAGTTACAAAACACACCCTTAATACTGTACATTTTCTGATTCAAGCTGACAGTCAGTGTTGTCTTTTTAGACCATCGCCATGATTGTTCCCTAAACTTAAGTCTGTGTTTATTATTGTAACCATGATAATAACCAAACCTTAACAAAGCAGTTATTCTAAGCCAAACAATGATCACTTTCTCACCCTTCCCAAGTCATGTTTGTGCCTAAACCTTAGAAAACAGTCACATCCTTAAACATATTTTTTTTCTTTTCAGTTTTGGAGGGCACAGACAAATGACATCATCGTACATGTAGAGAGGTCTGATCGGAAAATGCCTCTATGTGCTGTTTTAGAGGCCATAGACAAACAACATGTAAACAGCCACTGACAATTTGTGAATAATCATGGTTCTTGTCTCAATTATTCCACGTGTTATACCTTCGACTACAGTGACAGGAAACGCTGCACACCGTCTTGATGTGTCTGAGTGTTTGTCAGGGAGACATAGCAGGAGCATATTGTTTCACACTTTGCTCCACACTGCACCCAGTGGTGAGCAACAAATTGAACAAACCACCGAACTTACAGCCGTCTCATTCTTATGTCAATAAAGTGAGCTGTCTGAATAAATTAGAAAGTAAAACTATGTCAAGTATTCAGTATGTTGGAGAATGCGGTTCAGACTGAAAGTGCTTTTGTAAAAGTTACCAGCGGATTCAGTGTTCAGATTCTCTGGTACTGTTTTATTTGGATCAGCTGTGTAGGTGTAACTGACAGAGCACCTCTGCTGACTCACTGACTCTCTGAATTCCTACTCAATGAATTCACTTGTGATAAAACGACCTCAGCACTCACAACTCATGGCTATATAATATATGCTACTATATCAGTTTCTTCAAGCATTCCCCAGAGGCCGATTGTTTGAATATATTTTCCTTTCAGCCTCCACGAAGGCTACATTTTCTAAAACCACACTATGAAAAACAAATTTGGTTTGTTAAGACCAGCTATGATATACAGTCTATAAACATATAATGATGCTTTGGACAAACATCTACCAACTATCATAATTCAGGCACAAAATGCAACTAAATAATCTTTCATGAAAACACACAAAATGCAAGAAAGCCTTATAATAGAAAAATTGTTTATAAACAGTTGAATATATACTATGCATAAATTGTTGGCTACAATTTGGAAACAGAATCACCAACAAAAGTGAACCCCAACCTTAGCTTCATCACAACAATAACAAAAACATTACTACTAATACAGTGCTACTAAATTATCAGCTAAAGATTTTAATGTGTCAGTTGTCTCTAGATTGTCTAATTGGCTATATTACATTAATGGGTGTTTTGGTTCTTTTTGCATGTTTAAACCTTTCTTACTATATAATGATGAAAACTGTGTGTGTGTGTGTGTGTGTGTGTGTGTGTGGGGGTGTGTCTGTTCCACGTTTTTCTCCTCACTGACTTGGTCAATCCATGTGAAATTTGGCACAGTGGTAGAGGGTCATGGGAGGATGCGAATGAAGCAATATTACATCAATTGGCCAAAGGGGGGCGCTATAGCAACCGATTGAAATTGCAAACTTTGAATGGGCATATCTCATGCCCCGTATGTCGTAGAGACATGAAACTTTGCACAGAGATGCCTCTCCTCATGAGGAACAAATTTGCCTCAAGAACCCATAACTTCCAGTTATATAGATTTTCCTGCATCTTGAATTTTTTGAAAAACACTTAAAATTGATCTCTTCCTAGGAAGTTTGACCAATCTGCATGAAACTCGGTGAACATAATCTAGGGACCAATACCTAAAGTTCCCTCTTGGCAAAAGTTGGAAAACTTACTAAAACTGAGCTTCTATATAAGGCAATGAATATTGCGGAGGGCGTGGCTCATCACATAAAGGTGTATAACATCTCAAGGGTTTCACCCATCACCACGCAACTGTTACCGGCCTCAAGTCTAGGGGTGCTTGGGCCAGTAGCTATTTTGCTGCACAGTCCTGAATGGCTGAGGAGCAGTAAGAAACAGACACGAGCGTATCAGTGTTTATCCAACTTGTCGCCATTTTATTCTGACATCATCACTGTTAACAACATATTTCTGTCAAAAATAAACATAACTGATACTGTCTTCTGTATCTTCTGTTATTGTGTTCATATATAATCACCTTTGTATTTATACTACTCTTATATAAATGAAACACTAATGCATAACTGCATTTCTAATACATGAAAATAGGGTAGCAAAACAATTAAATTGCGTAAGTGCAATGTTAAATGCATCAAAATGATCTCATACAATACAATGTCACTTATACTTTATACTTATACACTTATACTTTACTCGGTCATTAAAACTCGGTCATTAAGCACTTATCTCGCCCACAAAATACGGCTGGATGTTTAAGTAACCTATCGGTCGTATTTCCAACCAGTTTAAGTTGTTTTACACCACTTTTACATACCTGTGGAGCAGTAGGAAACAGACACAAACATATCAGTGTTTATCCAACTTGTCGCCATTTTATTCTGAAGCTGCCTCACCCAGAACGGCTTAAGTTGGTTGTTTCCTACTGAATCTGGTCTCACAGCGACACCTGCTGTTACAAAATAAAATGACTACATTCACACCAAGTGTATCTGAGACTAATTTATAATAGCCATTTAGTGTTTTCTGATTTATAAAAAAATAAGGGTGTTTTATTTACTTTTCATAGGGGCTTTTCCAAACCCTCTACACAACTTTGTAGGCATATGACCACACATAATCTGAGGGGACCCCTCCATTATTGACCCGATCAAACAAAGTGGGGGCGCTAGAGAGCTAATTTCTTATCTAGGCCTAACTGTCATATCAATTTTTACTAAACTTGGTAGATATGTAGAACAGGACGCCTTAAGGTGACTGGAGAAATTTAACTCTAATTGGCAACTGGGTGGCGCTATAACAATAGAAAAATGCTTAAAAATGGCTAAAATGCGACCGATCGCTGTGGCTCCCCCTGTGGCCGAATGTTGTTGTTTTTTTCTAATTTTTGGTATGACTAAGTCATGGTATGGTATGCTGTACATAATCACAAAAACTGTCAGTGTGTCATTCTGTCAGTCAGTCAGTCAGTCATTCTACCAGTGCGTCCCACTCTTAAGTCAATACAACATATAAACACTTTAACTATCTGCCATTCAACGTGCTACCTCAACTACTAATGTACAGTTTTAGCCCACTAACTATCCCACTATTGGCAATGGTACTACTGTACCTTCAATAAAGCAATCGTACTATCAAATTCACAAAAACTCTGTCTGAATACATTTCTCTTCTTAATGGGTTCAGTTGACTATTTAATCTGTAATTTCCTATGACCTGTATCCCAAACACACACCATGTGAAACTGTACGTGGGCAACTGTGCACTCAGTGGGTATGGACTAGTTTATACTGTATGTATTTCACATATTCAAACTTACTACAGAAAATCCAAAGCATTCTTGTTTCTTAATGAACTTCTTCCAGTCAGCCACTGATTAATGATAATGGACTGTAACAGCACTGACTTTATTTCATGGTTCAAAAAGAAAAGAAGGTCCAAATTCTAAAAAACTCTGATAGATTTATGGACATTTAGTAGTTTGGGTATAAAGGACATTCCTGTATTAAAGCTCACTAGACTGGCTCTCCAGAGTGAAACTGTAGGGGCACAAATAGGGCCAGATCTGGTAGCAACCGTAGCATAATAAGGCCAATTTACTTCCTTAAAGACAATACTTAGTTATAATAACATGCACACTAAGTGGCATGCTGCCTATGGCCAAGAATTCACAATAAGACAAAAACAGCATGTTCAATTCAGCAGTTTGCAGACTTGAAGGCAAAGAGTTTACCCAATCCCCCCAAACAATGCTGGGCTGGGAGTTTGGTTTTGTGGCTGCATTTGCAACTGGAAGCCATGTGACACCCTGGGACCCAAAAAGAGTTTTTGCCCCTCACACTACAGAAAAGGCTGAAAAGCTGAAATTAAAATTCTCCTGAGCACCACACACATTCAAATATTACATAGATGTATCACAGTTTGAACCATGAGGTCCAAAAGCCACCACGAGTCTCATCAAGACTGATATATATTATTCTAGTGTCATTCATGTGTGCAGGGAGTCAGCCAGAGTGAGACACTAATACGCATGCATTATGGGTACCAAAGGCAAGAAGCAGCAGAGAGTTTTTCTAAAACTCTTCTTTACAGAAATCAGCTTTCAGTGGTATAAAAAGGGCCAACGGGTTTCAATGTACTATCTATTGAAAACAATGTTGTGTGAAAATGTCCCAATCTAAAAGGTCATTTTTATAGAAAGATCCTGTCGATTAAATTAAGAATAAATCTAGAATCTTTTTTTTTAATTTGTGTGGGTTGCTCAGGAAATGTTCTTTAACTTTTGTAACAGATGTTCACAGCAAAAAAAATCTTTTTGGGCATGAAGTGTTGGACATGCAGGTTTGACTGCGTCCAGCTCTGCTCGTCGGGGCTTGCTGTAGGCTACACATTCTGGCAGCCGAACTACATCTCCTCTGGCCTTGGCCAGCAACAACTGGGTAGAGCTGATTACACTGTTAGAGTGATAGTAAGGATTTGATATGACTGATTTAGTGCTGATTTTATGCTAATGTGTGATTAATTGGCAAGCTAACAGAGAGATACACAAGGTTGTTGACATATGTCTGCAGATGCATATTTTGTAGTGTCAAAGTACAAGTTTACTTTATATTGAAATAATTAAATTCATTATTACACCATTATTTTAAGACATTCTATCATACATGATCTGCTTACCACCAAACAGCAGACACAAACAAAAAAACAGGGATGTAGCTGACTCTGCCAGGCCACAGCTCTTGCTCCTCGCGACCAGCTAGCTTAGACTGGACGATTCCGCGTTCCGTCGGACCAGTCGGCCAGCTCACTCTTCAGCGTGGTTGTTTAGGGTAAATGTGTATTTACGTGAATAATTCGTGGTGGCGTGTCAAAAGCTTTCTCAGTCTCTTTTGTCTTCAGAATGTCTTGCCTCTGCCGTCTCCCTCGTAGCGTGCCCATTCAGCTCAAAGGCCTCTCCAGCTCTCCCTCCAGGTGTGGCTAATAGCGGCTAGTGAGTCAATACCACCAACCCTCAAGTGTGATGTCAGCGCTGACCCTGCCTCCTACCACCTGCTGAAACCACACCCACATTTCCACGACACTCATTAAACTACCAATACAGCTATCATAGCAGTAGGTTCAGAGAGCCATTATCAGACCATTAAATAGCCAAGTTTATTGTTAGGCAGCGGCCTCTACTGATGTAGTACAAACAGCAATAAATCCACATTGACTTATTTAAACTTACTCACGTACGTCACATGTATATTAGCCAAAACCATAATCTTTTTTCTAAACCTTACCATGTAGTCTTAGCACCTAATCTAAATAAAACTGAAAGTGAAACCTATAAAACCACGCCTGATGACAACTGAAAACACCCATTTAATGGGCTTATAACAGTATTCTAAACCTACTAGATGAAGCAGGCCCCTTCTAACCCATATCTATGAGGCTGCATTCAAATGCACACTGACATTCAAAATGGCGTGGGATTTATTAGCAAATTGAGCAATATAATGATAGATGCTAACAGAAATATATTTCTAGTTTTGAAAAAGGTAACTGTTAAGTGGCTAGTCGCTAACTCCTGCAGCTCCATATTTTATTACAACTAAGGTAAATATGCAGCATATTGACTTAAATCAAATCCACATTACATTTGACAGATTTCATCATCAGACAGACAAAGTTAGCAACTAGCAGGTGAACATAGGGGGGCATTTACCAGCTAAAGATAAAGACAGCAAATATTTCTCTGAAGAATTGGTGGAGACCAAAGCCAAGCTAAAAAGGAGAGTGAATATTGATCTTACAACATGATGTAACATGACTCATCATGTGGACAGAACCATGACTCAACTGCTAATGTTACGCTGTGTCTGCTGGATGTGTAAATGGGCAGCTGTTTGCTAACATGTTAGCCATATCAACTTTATAGGGTAATACATAAATGTTATGTTTTAAACTGCTGCCCCCAAGTGGCCAAAATAAATGAATAAATGAATAATTAAATAAATGCAAATTTAAACTAAGTATGTGGCATGCATAAAAATGTTGACGATAGAATTACAACAACTCTAACATGGGTAGTTTGTGAAGTTTATTGTTAAACTGCATGACTTGTATTTTTTTTCACACATCAGATACATTGTTAATATTTACATCAAACATAACTCCAAATTAAAAAACAAAAAGGTTAAACTGTTTCACATCTTTTCATTATTTCAGCAACAAAAATACCTCATGACCCTAATAATAATTATTCAGGTATAATCCTTCCACAAATGTACAATAAATGTCAAAAGAAGTGTGCTATAGATCTATATATATGTATATGTTTAAAAAAATTAAAAAAAACCTAAATGTTACGGTCTTACAAAACACAAAACAACAAGGGTGAAAACAAACATGGCAATTATCTTCAGGACATTCGAAATAATTAAATGTGACTGAAAACATAAGGATTTGAAAGTGTAAATGAATACATGTAAATGCTATTTTAAGCATACTTTGCCGCAAATAGTAGCACTTACACATAATTATAATCATAATGATAATAATAATAACGATGATAATAATAATGAAAAGGAAGGATCTCATGAATAAATGTGTCACAAAAAGACAAGTAGTGTTTCAGTGTTTTTTCACACAGCAGGTACAGCAATATCAAACTCCTTCAGCGGTTGCACCAGAGACCACTGCTTTAACTAAATGCTAGCACACATATCGAGCCATCGCAAGACAACAAGGTGAGCACAGGAGAAAGTCTCACAAGTTTTACTCTATCCCAATAACCAACCATTAAGAGTAGACACTAAATTACCTTCAACATCTCAAGGATTTTTTTTTTCACATTGAGCACAAACACAAGTATTTTTTCGTTTTTTCCAAACAGCATTTGACATGGCAAAAAATGTGAACTTTCAGTTTATGCAAATTTGCTGTGTCTATAGGGCTTGTGTGTAGGAGGCAGTATCCTGAAATTGGCTCATCAAGCACATTAGCTTATGTATGGTTTGAAATTAACAGTCACAGTGTAAAATGGACTCTGAAAATAAGTGGAGTGCTATCATACATAACTAAGCATTCTATAAAAAAATACAGTAGCAAGCTTTTCTCTTCAGCGTCTCTTAGACTGATTTGAAACTATTTAGGCTATATTAGTACAAATCATATTCAAAAAGATATTTAAATATGTTAAACGAGTGGGCTGTCCTTGAAAAAGTTTTCCCTTTAGGTATGAGTAGAGCAACTTAAAAACTGTTTTAACAGGTTTTTTTTCTCAGGACAACCCAGGTATGTGATTGTCTTCACCTATTTTACCTGCATAAAGCACAACTCCTGTTGGTTGATAACTCCGCACAAACACAAAGGACCTACAATGCAATGAACCTCAAACCAACCTCTGTGAGGAACCCGGATTTTCACATACAGATGGGGAAATACAGCATATGGCAAATGATGATGTAAACTGGGAACGTGTAGCACATTGCCAATCAACTATGTTTATTTCCCACCAAACAAGATAGTGTTAATGTAAACTCTGGCACGAAAGCAAATGGACAAAAACAGAATTAAACTATATTTCTTTGGCAACTACTGTTAGATAATAATGAAAATAAAAATAATAACCTGGATGGATTGATAATAATACATGGAGAGAGAGAGAGAAGAAAGCAGATACTGTTGGATCTCAAGCCCTTTTCTTCGTAGCTAATGAGGATAACATTCGCTTCTAATAGTCCGAAATATTCAGTCTAACTCCATAACAGCAGAAGCTATTATAAAGAGTAATGAAGGATTCAGTTGAGAGACTGCCAATTCACATCTTCACATAATAACCCTGTTACTAACTGTCATTAAAGGGGTAGTCCATGTCATTATAGATTGATAATTAGCATTACAAATCAAATGGCATTTGTTTTTCTTTTATCACCAGAACACACTCGATCACACATACAGTACAGTATATGACTTTCAAAGAAGCAAGCATATGATTGACAGACAAACAGAAAGCAAACAAAAGAAGCACGTTGCTAGAAAAGGTCACTACCACTGTGGGAAATGTAAAAAAAAAAAAAAAAAGAAAGAAAGAAAAGAAAAATAACATCTTGAGTGATACAATGGTATACTCTGTACACGGTTTAGACGGTTGGCAAATATAAGCAAAATATTCAAAGGTGAGGAAGCAATCGAAACCGAACAGGATGAGTGGGCACTCGTGAGGGGTGAAGGGTGGTGGAAGAGGGTAGTTGGTGTCGGCTACGCTAACATCACAAGGTGAGCAGGGTCCTACAGACAGCCTCAGTGGAGCAAGCAGTGCACAATACACAGGGGATTCAGAGCCACAAATTATTTTCATCATGGCAGGGGGACGCCCACACGTGTTTTAAGCTTATAGAACAAACAGAAGCAAGGTGGGAATGGATGCACATCCGTTCAGCAGAGCTTTGTTTTCCATGAAGCGTTATCATGAAGCACTATCATGTTTGCCTCTTGCAGAGCTGAAGAGTTATGTGGCATGTCACACGGATTGCTCCTTGGGGAACGTGAACGGAGCTCGAGGGCCAGGGGCGGGGAAGCTCGTGTTGGAGTACGTAGGCTCGTTGGGTGGCTGCTGCGTGTAGGGATGCTGAGGTAGGAAGGTAACGGGAGGATAGGCAGGAGCGGGCTGAGACTCAGGGAAGTGTTCCATGTTGCAGACGCGCTGGTAGCCCATGTATTCAGCTGGGTTCAACAGCTCTTCTGGACGCCTCCCAGAGTCCTGCGAGGAGAGGACAAAAGAAGAAGAAAGAAGACAATACTGCAGGGTCACAGGGTTTTCTTTTTCTGAGGGAGGTTGACTGAGCCCAAAATAGAGCGTCATCACATCAGTACATTACAGAGCACAGCATTACACTTATTTTAACTACAGTGCGGTTAACTAAACAGACATTAGAACCACTATTTGTCAATGTCACACTTCGGCAGTTTATTCCAATTCATTTATTGTATAAAACTCAAATTTAACCATCATTTTAAGCCATGTTTATACCTCTGTTTCTCTACGCTTATGATCCTAAAAGGCTTGTATTCATGTCTTTTTATACTGCTCTGACTTCTTCAGATAACAGTGTTCCTGTCTGTCTTTGTGCTAACATCTGTATTAACTTGTCAGATTGTAAAAAATGTGGGATTTATGTAACAGACTTTTTACTTTTATGTTTACAGTAAAGGAAAATTGTAGGAGCAGTCCATTTATTACAGGACCAGATGTGGTATTAAATATGCCATATGTGTATAACCAGTCACTAACTCTTTACACTGAGGGCCTTTTTTCATGAGTCAGAGAGGTGCAGATACAGATGGTGGTGCAAACTGGTTTAGGCCAGCTGGAGGTTTGGTAATGTGGCTTCACAGTGATGAGAGCGACTGGATACAGATAGAGAAAATAGTGGATGTATTTCGTTTGGGGCTTGTGCCAGTTATCATGCATCAAATCAGCCCTCTCAGTCTGGATTTGAGTCTGGACTTAAGAACCAATGTTGTCAAACAACAAGCATAAAAAAACACTTTAATCAGTTGCCAGTATTTGTTTAACTGAACTGATTTAAATTATTGCACTCAGTTTGCTTATACTTACATGCCTACAATGATGCCAATACTTGGAGTAAAACAGTGTCTATTCAAAGGGGCACCCCATCAATTTAGCATTTACCTTGGTGGACTCACAGGAGATGGGTTCAAAAACGAATGATTAAAATCGATGCAGCAGAGGCCCTGACCTTTACTCCCTAATGTGGATCAAGCTCCAAAAACACTGGATCCAACCGTTCTCATATTCCCATATTGCAACCCAACAGCATTTTTCATTTGACACTCTCTGGCATATGCCCACATCTATCAAACCCCATGCCCCAACTTTCTAACATAGGCTTTCTGATCATTTTTAAGCCTGAACAATGTCTACAGAAACAGGCCAGACATTGTCCAGAGTTTTGCTTTCACACATGTAACACTTACGTGTCAGAAGCTTTTGAAAATATTCCTTTTGATTTAGACAAAGGTTGGCGCCTAGGTAGGGCGTGCAGGAGGCAGGACATAACGCATATTAAACCGTGGTCACATAGCCGGTCAACACATTGTAACTCCGACCTCGTCACATAATGACGAACTTTCCACTTCCAAATACAACATGCAAGGTACCCTGGGTGTGTTGGTCATTCACATTCTGGGACGCAGTGTCAAGTAGTTACATGCATTGTGTCTTTTCAAAAATACACTTCCATTTTCACAGGACATTTACTGTTTACATACATACACATACTCTTTCAAAATACACAAAATACACAAAATACACTCACTATATCGGTACAACACGACTTTTATTCAACAACTAACACATGCAATTGGGTTTAGGCAACAAAAGTACATGGCTGGGTTTAAGCAAAAAGAACAGGGTTTGCCTTTTTAATCTTATGGGATGGGAACACCGCTCTCCCGGGTAAAACTTAGTGTTTGTTGGGCCTATCCACCACCCCTATCACCGGCCTCACTTGGACTTTCGCCACCTTAAAGGAGAAGTCCAGTATTTTGCACTTTGAGCCCCATTTCTGGATGGTTTATGATGAAATAGAGTGGTTAAGACCAAATAGTGACGATTGCTCATGGCCATGTGTGAATCTGTCCTAAAACCACCCTTTGTTTTCAAAGCCATGAAACTCACCGAGTGGTCAGTGCCGTTCGTTGCTGTTCTGTCTAAAAATCATAAATCGTAAAAACTGACATTTTGTCTAATCCATTGGTTTTCTATAGGAAGCCTCATTGTCCGTTGGTAGTAATCCGCCACCGAAGACGGAAAGGGGGTTGTTTACGACAAGGTTGTAGTCATTGTAGTCTTTTAGCTCAACGAAAATGCCGGCTGACAGTGCTGTGTGCGCTCCTGGAGGAAGAACGAGAACAAACGAAGAAGTTTTGTAATAAGTCTAAACAGCTGCACAATGGATTACTTACTTGTAAACAACCTTCGCAGTACGATGCCTTTGAACACCACCTTCCTCTCTTTTCTTCTTTTCTGTGTCCCATTACATTGCAATGGTTTCCTGCCGGTTGATGACACCCACGTAAAGGAGCATTATCGCCATCAAGTGGGCTGGAGTGTGTAACGCCTCAGGGTCAAACGAACGATCAAGCGGAAGTTTACACACGGGTGTGAGGTAGCTGAAAAAATAGTTCCACAATCGAGATGAATAGCGAAAACACGGATGGAACACAGTTTGCTACGATTTTTATGTCAGAACATCAAGGAACACCACTGAACACTCGGTGAGTTTCATGGCTTTGAAACCTAATGTTTAGGGTGGTTTTAGGACAGGTTCACACATGGCCATAGGCAGCAGTGTTAAGCCAGGCAGGGGAAAGCCAAGTTCTCCGAAAATGAGCAATTGTCCCTATTTTGGTCTTAACCGCTCTATTTTATCATAAACCCAGAAATGGGGCTCAAAGTGCAAAATACCGGACTTCTCCTTTAAGTTTTGTTCTTGTTCCCCCTGCTGCTGCCAGACGATTTTAAACTATAACCGCGACCTGCCACGTATCATGCTGACTTTAAAGGACAGTTTTTATCGCCAGTGTCTGACGCCGCACATCATTTATCATCATTTCAGAGACTTCAGGGTGAGACCAGGTTGAGTCGGTGCATAATATGATAAAGAACTGAGTCTCTAGCTGTTCCTTGAAAGTGTCTGAAGATTTCGGCCTTGGCCCTTACTGCCGTAAAACATTTTTGTGCCATCTTCATGTGACTGAGCCACCTTTTTCACCCTCAGATGTTGATGTCTTCTTTGGGTTTTGCACAATCCGCATAATAGAAACTTCTTCCACTCTCTCACTGTGAATTTGCTCCACAGTGACCTCACATGGACTTCATATGAGGGAGCAGGCAGGATAAATTCTGTGTAATGTCCGATCCAACTGATTTGGATATTTACATTTTCACATACAGCTCCTCCGAGTAGCCTAATGTCTATATTATTTTCAGGTTTGTAGTGCATGTGTGCAAGGGGCTTTACTCTCAAGCTAAATCAGAAATGACCCTGATGACATCTTAGGGGTAATTTCCTCATGCTATAGAAAGCCCACAAAGACATTATACAACTGTATTTCCAATTTGAGTAAAACTCTTCATGACAAGTAAAATTGTTGGGGTGCCCCTCTAAGCTGTTTGCATGATTTGAAGTAATACCTTGTTGTAATTTTCATATTTACTTGATTGAATATCAGATATCCAGACTGAATGAGAAGACTTTAAAACATGACTGCAAAATGTACTTTTTCTTTCCTGCCTCTGTCAGATTTAACCAAAACAACTGCAGCCATTTTTCTGCTGTATTTGTGTTACATCACGTTGTTTGAAGCATCTATCGTCTTTATCAGAATTCAAAACACAATGCCTCTAGTGCTACTTGAAAGTTTGTAATGGCTTTAAGATCTTTAATGGAGCTGTGTACTCTGTGTCCTCAGGATGTCAGCCATCATGCTCATGTCCTTGTGTAAACTTGGAATCTGGTTACCCAGCTCGGAGTTCTGACTTAGAGTCAACAAGTCTAGAAAACTGCAGAGGTTCATGTATTTATTTTGCATCGTTCAGTGCTAGCTGTGCAAGAATTTTAATCAAGGCACTGGCACTGGATGAGGCATGCAAAACTCTGTTGTGCATTGTGAGTGCACATCACACTCAAATTGCTACATACTAAAGATTTAATCCACTGAAAGAAAAGGCAATAACACATCCCACTTGTGGGTGAAATGTACGAGTTGACTTAATGAATACTTATTGACACGAATGCCTTTACTGAACTGAAATGATGCTCCAACATGTGTTTTGAGTAGGTGGAGAGTCAAGTTTCAAACACCACAATGTATCTTGCTATTGAATTTGTATCGACACAGCTATCCACAATGCTCCCTGCACATTCCAACATAGAGTAAATGATATTATAGCATGACAATAGCGGGATGTGAAATCACCACAAATTGCAGGAACAGAAACAAGATCATCTGAATGTAGTATCTTAACCCATAACTGTTTTATGGGTTGATTTCAGGGTTTGGCCTTTTGTCAAAATTATGATTCTGCCGTTTTATAGTCCGGACACACAATGGCTGCTCTGAGCAAGGGACAGTAGGATTATTTCTATATAGTTCCAGGGTCAATCAATTGGCGCCAAATCTGACCAGAATTAGGCTAAATCTCCTGTCCCTCACCCCAAAATTAAAATCACTACCAGAAAATTAATTAGCCTGGTGTCATTATCCGCAGTTTCCTTCTTATGAAAAGTACATATTAGTGAGAAGAGGTAAGACACAACAACATGACTGTACAACTACTACTACTACTAATAATCATCATCATAATAATCACACATAATAACCATATGAGCCTTTTAAGGAGTTAAGGAGAAATATGAATTAAACATGATTATGGAATGACAATAATGAATAGCAGACATGCAAAAATAAAGAAAAAAGGATGATAGTGAAAATGAAAATGGAACTTACGAATATTCCTCAAGCATCTCTACATCTACGAGAACGATGATCCCAACTCTGAAAATGTTTTGATGGGGCAACAAAACCACAAACAGACTTAAATCTGCCTATAAATTGTTGCACATTTCAAACAAAATATCTTTCTAACGTAATAATTACATCCTCGTACTAGTTTGATGGGTAAAACATGGTGAATAAAACAAGGGATTTTTCGATAAGCAGCAGGCCATAAACAAACATAAGTTCACCTCATTAAAACCCAACATGTATGTTGTAACCTATAAATAAAGCTTAAAACAATTTGTCTCAACATGAAATTATATCTTTATTTAAATCAATTGCCCTTAATTATTTTAACAGGGATATGAACAACATGTAGTTTGAGTGCAACGAGGACTGAAACAGTGCCCAAAAGCAAAGACTCTGATTTAAAATGACATTGTGAGGGATGAATGGTGAGATAAGCACAGCGGTTCTCAGGGAGACAAAAGGGTGAGCGGTGATGGTGTGTGAAGGTGAATTGGTGTTTTCACAGCAGAAGACATGCAAGTAAACCTCTCCTGACACACATGCTGGAGACAGAAGCGTCTGAAAAGCTTATTCACTTCAGGTCAGTATCAAAGGCCGCTCAAGCAGCTGAATAAAACTTTCCACTTTGTCAGGTTATTAATTTATGGGAGAAGACCTTGGTGATTTTAAGCAAAATTAAAAGCAACAGTCTGAAGAGCACATTTATCCCAACTTATAGGTTTGTCTCAAGACATTTGGGATTCAGATCTGAAACTTAGTTACTGCTGCAGATAATGTTAGAGGTATAGTGTCACTGAAGATAAAAAAATAAAGCAAAACAAAAACCTGTCAGACCTACCTGTAAGAAATAGTTCAATGAAACGCCCCTCAGACGACTGAAGTTTGGTCATTTTTAAAATCAAAACTAGTTTGATTATTTAAGGTGATATATTGGGAAAGTAACCTTTTTGCCAAAAGTATCTGTCTGTGATATATAAAGCTGGAGCTAGCAGCCAGTTAGCTTAGCTTAGCATGAGGCTGGAAAAAGGGGGAAACAGCTTGTCTGGCTCTTGTAACAGTAAATACTTTAAAGCCAACTGTTGTTACGTCTCTCTTTCGATCTTTAAATGTGCTGTTAGGCAGATTTTATTTTTCGACAGTTTATCTTCAAGCTAGCTGTTGGCCCTGTTTCTCGTCTTATGCTAAGCTAAGCAGCTGCTGCTAGCTGTAGCTGCCTATTTAGTGCACACAGATGAGAGAGATCTGTTTTCTTATCAAACTCTTAGAAAGAATAGCAAATTAATTGTTTTCTTAAGTCAAGTTTCCCTGCCACAGGCGACCCGGTTCCCTTTTGGAGCCCATTTTTCGTTGGTGGTCCATTTTGTCACATTTTCGTTGTAAATAAACTTCCTTTTAACCTACTATTTGTTTGGCTTGCCTCTTTCTTTTTTGAAGGATCCCTCTATTTCATGATGTTACTCCCCCATCCCCTAGACCTCTAGCAGGGACGTAACAGCATATATCCCAAAATGTCACACTATTCCTTTAAATAAATTAAGTGTGCGCCAAGGTTATAAGGCTCTTCTATCATTATTCCAGAGTGGTTGACAAATCGGAGAAACATGATTGCACAGAAATGACTATTGCAGTTAGCAACAGACAGCCTACAATGGACAGATAGATCCAACAAACATAATAACTTTACACAGAAAGTTTGTTTTGTTATTTATCCACTTCATGATAATTGATTTATTAGGTTCACCAAATCTGATGTAAGTGCCTCCTTTTTTATTAAAAAAGGATGTGCACCTTCTATATACTGTATGCATCAAACTTATGTGGATACAATGCAGGATGCGAGGGGTGTTTAGGATTATCAGGTGGGCTCCTTCCATCAGAGAGGTACAGTGGATAAGGTCAAATACATTTCCAGGAGGCACCATAGTACAGTCTGAGCTGCAGAGAATCACATTTCTATAACTGCTGCAAGCAAAATCACAGCTACACTGACAGCACACCCACACTTAGTTTTACATTTACGTGAGAGCAGCGTACAGAGTAGTTTCTACAATAAATAAAACTTACAACTGCGTGTTGTCAGATTTAAAAAAAAAAATCTGCATTGCTTTTAGCCATCTTTGCTTTTCAGTTTTGCTACCACTCAGGGCATCAAAGTTGGACCTTTTCAAATCCTACACATTGGAGCTTTGAATTTCTCTTAGCACATCCTAGGCCTTAGATGACTGTCTGTAACTTTTACAAAAAAGTTCAGCCTATTTAGCATTTCTTGGCTTCTTAGACAGAAAGAATTTTAAAATATGCTTTTATTCATGCATTTCATTAAAATCGGATGCCTTCATATGCCTGAGTGCCAGTTGGCAACTGCTGGAGTTTGACCTTAACTTTTGTTAATCAATACATTTTTTATGAACGTAGAATACATCACGTTAGGGTGATCTACAGCGGGAGTCAAGCTGAAATGTTTCTTTTTCTGTTTCTATGGCATTTCCATAGTTTTAACATCAAACCCTGGGCAGTGGGCCCAGGGTTTCAATGATTTAGAATAATGGCTTATCTGAAGACAGAACGTTAAAAAAAACAAAATCCCCGAAGAGAAATGACTGATTGAGCCTTAAGCAGTGTCTCACTGGAATGCTCTTACACACTGACTCGCGGTCACTGTCTGGTTCAAACGCTAAAACTGAACGCAAACTGAAGTGATGATAGAAGTTCATTGAAAGCATCGGCTGTTAACTCTACAGCTGTCACTCGATATTTCTCCTGTTGTTTAACACTTGACAGAAACATGCAACATCTGCTGACAAAGAGATGTTCAGTAACATCTGGAGCTGAAACTTAGCTTTCCGATTACAGGATGCTATCCTGAACTGAGATTATGATCTGGTGTCACTGAGTTTGTTTATATGGCCATGAATAACCCGTACATGATCGGGTCTTTGGAGCATTCTGTTTTTGTGTTTGAGCATTTTTTTCAGAAATCCGATTAAGCCTTTATCCCATTTGTGAGATACCTGAATATGCTACCTGGAGAACTCCGAAACAATCCAGGATGCATGCATGTACACACCTTATCCTGGGTATCAAGAGCCGCCGACTACCTGCACAGGCGTTGCTTTAGCGAAGTGACGTAATAGAAATACAAACAAACTGCGGCAGCGACAGTGTCTTAGCTCTGGAGCGATGTCTTTCTGTAATAAAAGTGGCTGCGTATCTTCACCCACTGCTCCGCTGTCATATAAGCAGTGACATAACATTAGGTGAGTAACAACACTGTAGTTACTGCAGTTAATAGAGGGACAGAAGAACACTGGTGCAGCTGTTGGCGATTGAAGCAGAGCATTTTAGTTTTCAAGTGGTAGTAAATGTACAGTGTAGTGTTTGATATTTCCTTTTGCTCTTTTCTCCCATTGTCAGTTTGTTTTTGTAAACATCACAGTGCCTGCTCCATTAAACTGCAGTAATCAGTGACTGGGTTATTAGTACTTTTATGTGTATATGAGGAAAATGAATAACCTGATTTCTCTGTGATCTTGTAAACACCATATCCCGAATATAATCACAACTGGGATAGGCCTCATAAACGGGTTATTCATGTCCATGAAAAGACACTCCATGTTTGATGTCTCCTCTTCTTCCCAAATTAATATCATAATTAATTTTAAGTTCACTTCTTTTACCAATCTTGTGGTTATTAGATAGACTTTGCACAGCATCTGTCGGGGCCATTTATAATGTAGCATTCATTATTTCATTACATGACTCTTCAGTTATGTTAGGCCCAATTCTCACCCTTTCATTTGTGTGTCATCAAAGATACCAACTCTTCATTTCATCTTTTAAATCTAGAAGGTCCTAATTTTTTTTGTAAGCTGACATGGGCTTTTTGTTTTGAGCATGTCATAGTCTGTGGTATCTTAATATCCTTACTGTTGCTCTATACATGACTGTGTTTTGCTCTATTCTTAAGAAGCTGTTGTAAATGTAAACTCTACATTCTTTGGTTCTGTGTTTGCTTTACAGTCAATGGAACCACTGATCACCATTGATCCAGTGTTTCATAAATTACGTGTGCTCCAACATTAGGTTGGACAATAATTGGACTTATTGACCATGCTGGTTTGATTTATTCCCACGATGGTCAATGTCAGCTACAAGCCACATCCGCCCAAATGTCATCAAAAGTTGTGTCAAAAACTAAACTAATTAATAAAACTGAAAAAAAAAACCTTCATTTGCTTATAATCTTACTTTCATTCAGTGATAATATGAATGCATTTCCATTTATTTCCATTGGGGAGCAGGGAATAATGATATGCAAATGAATGCATATCTCAACAATATCTCATCTCAACAAAAAGTCCTAAAAACAATAAAAGTAAACAGCATCTTGGGTTCCATCCGAGTCTGTTTCTACCTAATAAACAAAAACTGCAACAGGAAATGAAAAAGGGGGGAAATGTAACAACAGAGAGGTCTACTCAAAATAGATGGATGACTTCACTTTGATACCATTTTACTACCTTATGTCTGTCTTCAGTCTTGTTGTTTATTCTGCCAAACAAAAGTCTGCAAACATCAAGAATCAAACATGAGACAAAACATGCTTCAGCACGTCCATTCAGCTTCCCCAGCTGTTTACACAGCAGCAAGTACAGAAAAGACAACAGCTTCAAAATCCTTGTATGAAGATTCGACAATTATTCAAACAACAAATGCAACAGAAGGCTACAGGTGCTTCGCTTTATGTGATCTAAAGTTGTTTTATCATTGATGCACCAGCACCTGTGGCTTTTCTACTGTGGTGCTAAATTGTAAGTGGCAAAAAAATCAGGTGACGATGTCAGTTAGGACCTAACATTGAAGTTCATCTTAACACTATTACAGTTTCTGTCAGGACTGACTTCCTCTTCTCACTGAAATAAAAGCTCTGGGATTTATGTCCAACTGTGTGCAAATATAGAGCAAAAGAGGACAGGAAGAAGAATGCTCTCAAATGCATAAATTTAAAACTGAGGGTTAATCTAAATGAAATCTGGCTCACCTTGAAATCGTTTTTAAGCACCAGTATATTGAGTAGATAGCATAACCTTGGAGAAGTTTGGCACAAATAACTTTTCATATCTGATAATGTAATAACTCTGTCATAGCAAATGGATGCTCGAAAAATACAATCAGGCTGTGATTAAGAGTCTGCTGATTTATTTCACTGATTACTTTTAAGCCACTGACCAAAGGTGAATTTAAAAAAAAAAAAAAAAAAAAAAACCTTCTTCTTTTTTCTTCTCAAAGGATAAAATGAGGATTTGGTCACCCTGGATATGAACCAGTAGTTCAGACTTTAGCTCATCAAACAAAGATTTTTATTGAATGGTGTAACCTTATGACTGGAGCCGGTCAAGACGAAGCTTAATGCTTTATTACCAGTAGGGAGTGTCAACAGGCAATTCCCTGGAGGACTTTGATGTTGAAACACTTGTGCTGCTACATTGTACCATCAATAACAGAGCTGCTGACTGAACACCTTGTGAAAGCTGACATAGGAATTGAATCAATATTCATTAATCTGTCTCAGAAATGCCTCTTCTGATGGATTAACATGTTTCAGGTAAGATTTCAACCATTCCTTGTGTCCTGTCAGTATAAAAAATGATTTTACCATCTTACTGTCTAACTATATAATGACGAAAACTCTGTCTGTGTGTCTGTGGGTGTGGGTGTGTCTCTGTTCCACGTTTTTCTCCTCACTGACTTGGTCAATCCATGTGAAATTTGGCACAGTGGTAGAGGGTCATGGGAGGATGTGAATGAAGCAATATTACATCCATTGGCCAAAGGGGGGCGCTATAGCAACCGATTGAAAGTGCAAACTTTGAATGGGCATATCTCATGTCCCGTGTGTCGTAGAGACATGAAACTTTGCACAGAGATGCTTCTCCTCATGAGGAACAAATTTGCCTCAAGAACCCATAACTTCCAGATATATAGATTTTCCACCATTTTGAATTTTTTGAAAAACACTTCAAATCGATCTCTTCCTAGGAAGTTTGACCAATCTGCATGAAACTCGGTGAACATAATCTAGGGACCAGTATCTAAAGTTCCCTCTTGGCAAAAGTTGGAAAACTTACTAAAACTGAGCTTCTATAAGGCAATGAATATTGCAGAGGGCGTGGCTCATCACATAAAGGTGTATAACATCTCAAGGGTTTCACCGATCACCACGCAACTTTGTAGGCATATGACCACACATAATCTGAGGGGACCCCTCCATTATTGACCCCATTAAACAAAATGGGGGCGCTAGAGAGCTAATTTCTTATCTAGGCCTAACTGTCATATCGATTTTTACTAAACTTGGTAGATATGTAGAACAGGATGCCTCAAGGTGACGGGAGAAATTTAACTCTAATTGGCAACTGGGTGGCGCTATAACAACAGAAAAATGCTTAAAAATGGCTAAAATGCAACCGATCGCTGTGGCTCCCCCTGTGGCCGAATGTTTGTTTGTTTTTTTCTAATTTTTGGTATGACTAAGTCATGGTATGGTATGCTGTACATAATCACGGAAACTGTCAGTGTGTCATTCTGTCAGTCAGTCATTCTGTCTGTCCCACATTGCTCTTCTTAATGGGTTCAGTTGACTATTTAATCTGTAATTTCCTATGACCTGTATCCCAAACACACACCATGTGAAACTGTACGTGGGCAACTGTGCACTCAATGGGCATGGACTAGTACACATATATAAAAGAAATATGCATAATACAAAGGTCTTGTAATGTAGATTTACACATCAAGTGTATGAGATAAGTTAATGCCTTATACTCGATAAAAGACATCATTATTTCACTATATGACTGCCGTTCATCTCGAAAAAGTTTAATATTCTTAAAAAGAGGTTTTTAAAAGGCTATTACACGTAGATAATATCTCTTGTTTTAATTCACTTTTACCTGTTTCAATGATGTCCTAAAAACATAATGATATTTTGAGAGGAAGCTCTTACTCGCTCCACTACAGATAATGGCTACTTTTACTCTTGTTTTAAGAAAAGTGAAGATATTGTAATGAAATTTTTTTAAGAGCCATAGCCAGAATAAATTATGTTTTACTATGGATATTTTTGGAAGACTTTGAGGAGCTTCCTCCCACATGCTGCCGCCAAAGATTTAATACCAAAGATAAGTCTGGGATGTTATGTGAACTGTATGCACATGATTTTGAATTAAAGCTATGTATGCCAGAATATTTTAATCTGCTGATTTGCATGATGGAGTAAAGGTTATATTAGGACCAGGGAAGGTTAGATTATTAGTCTATGCTCTCTCTGTCTGTCTGTTCATTAGTCACCATCCTTAATAGTTGTATTGAATCCTAAATAAGGCCTAAATAAATCTACAGACATTCTGACAGAGTCCAGCCTCTCACACAAAGAAGACTTTTCCGTGCTGACTCCATAATGGATTTTATTATTCTAATAGCTCTGTAGTGCACTGCTACATTACGCAGATAAATTGACTACCATGAGATTGTTAAGTGCATTCTTGCAACAAGGTGGTACATTTAAGCTGTCAGTGCTCCTGCTGCTGCTACTGCTGCTGCTACTGCTGCACTGCTCATCTGCTAATTTGTAAAAGTGCTACAAAAATTTGCCGCTACTTCTGAGCAGATGGGAGAGATTTTATTCAAGGGCTCTTTCACAGATAGAGATCTCTTGGTTAAGGTTAGGAAAATGGTCCCGGTTTGGGTTAAAATGAATAGATTTCTGTCAGAAAGGGTTTCTTGGACAAAACCTGACAAGGCCTACCTCCACTCAGCATCCACCTGCAGGCTCTGCTGTTATTTACTGTCATTCCTCCTGCTGTTTATCATGTTTTTTTTTCCATATCTGTTATATTTTAGCCCTATATTTTCATGTCTGTATTTGTTTGTCTTAGATTCATATTTTCACATATGTGATGTTTTCTTTTTGTACATACCTATTTGTGTTAGCATTCTTAAAGGCAGCCTGCCACTGTGACTTCTTCTCTGTAACTGTTGTGTAAAAATATAAAGACTTAAACATGTGCTGTAGCTACATCATGTTTGCTCATACATTTTAAAATAAATGCAATTTTCTTTCCCACTAACATAATAATGATATGGTGTTAATTGACTTCACTTACCTGGTATGTCTAAAAAAATTCACTGGCAAGGTATTTCATTTGTTTTACCTGCAGATTCCACTCACGGCAGCTAAGGATGATACACTTTTAAAAGGTTATGTTTAAGTGCTAACAGCACTTGGGTATGGTTAGGGAAAGATCGTGGTCATGGGTAAATATTGGAAATTTTAACAGTGACATGAAGCACAAGATTTAATGTGCTTAAAACACAATCAAAATCACAATTTATCCCAAACTGTAGTCAGTGTTTTTTAGTCCAAACCTTACCTCACTGTTTAACTGACAATCAGCCCAGACTTCCCGCCTCTTACTTCTGTGTGGTGCAAAATTGTAGCCTCTTTTTTTTTTTTTTCCACAACATAAGTGTTAAAACAAATTAGTGCTACAGACATAAGCATGATTTCTAGGAAACAGGGTTGTGGGGAATATTTACTGTTGTCACTTCTGTGCTGAGTGTGGTGTTTAATGAAGTTTGGTAAAGTGAAACTCAGCATTTTGTAAATAAACCTGTTTAATGCAAGTTGACTGACTGAGATGCATTTTCTGTGTTGTGTTGTGTTTATGTTTTTATTGTCATGTCTATCTGCTAAATCACTGACCGGCTTGTTAACAACAACAGATGTCGTAATTATTCACCATGCACGTCAAAGAATTCTTAATTGAACTGACTGGTATATGTAAGTCTGTAATGGTTCATTGATAATTTCTCATTTATCATTACTGTCACATTGGGTCAACCAATCATCATGAAGCGAATAATTAAAACTAAGTGGGATACAAACTGTCTCCTGGCAACCAGGCTGTTTGTCCAGAGAAAGCTGGACTCTTCTTCTTTATTTTAGTGCATAAAGCATCACAGATTTGCTCTATTGACAAACTTTTACTGACATCACATCCCATGATTTCTGACTTCTTAACTGAGCAAAATTCATACAGTATCTCCTGTTTTCATCTGGGGCTGTCAATGAGCACCTTTTGTTGCTTCAAATTCTTGCTGCCTGGTGATGTTACAGCTGCAAACACACCTTAATAGTGCATCCGAAACTGTAAGATTGAAGATGTTCAGGGTGACAAATGGTAATAATCTGTTCTTTTGTGTACAATGGTGTATCACCCTCATCGATCTTTAAAAATACAAACAACTCATTCCTGTTATAGATTTGATTTTTTAAAGGCTTCATGTGCAGTGATGCATTTTACATCTATATTTACTCCCTGGGAAGAACTTGTTTCTAAATGAGAGGCGAAGTACTGCTACAGTATTTCAATAATATGCACTTTGCAGTGTGCCTCAGCATGCCTCAATAATTGTGTCAAGAAAGCCACCTGAACTGAATTACTCGCTTTAGGAATTGCCATAGAAACCATTCCAACCAGTCTAGCAACATGACGATTTGTGCCCTATTATATCCTACTCTGCTGTATGTCTATAATGACATTTTTTAAGTAGTGCAGGGCACTGTATTTGTGTGTGATGGAAGGATTTCTCTCCTGTGGGGTTCAGATGAGATATCAGAGCAGCATCTTGTACATAAGAGCTTGCTTTGCTCCGCTTCCAATCAGGGTTGTCAAGTGTGGCATAATCACTTGAGAAACACATTTTGTTTGTGACAGTTCAGAAAATATATTTCACATGAGATACCTTTAATATTTTACACCGTCGTTGTTGTTAAGAATCAGCATTACATGAAAACATCCTGAAGCACTGTGAATGCAATTGCATGGAAAGTACATTCCTCCAAGATGTTCATGCAAAAGATTCATGCAGCACAATCGCTCATACTGACATTAGTAGGGAATGTTGAATGTTTACATGGCAGACACTATCTCTACAGATCTCTCTGTGATCAGGATTCATGCATACAAAGACTGAAAGATGAGAAGAGGATGAAAAAAATAGTTTGTGTGCCAGTGAGTCCTATTTACATGGCATTTTATAAAAAAATAATACAGCACTTATATAGCAATAATGGGGAGGCTAGATGTAGGTTTCATTGTGTCTCTGTTGCGCCAAAGAACTGCATGCCTCTGCCACGAGTGCTATAGTCTGTAGAAATAATAGCCTGAAAATACCTCTGCCTCAATCAAACTCTCTGCAGAGCTGCAAGAGGGAAATCAAAAGATGGCCAAGACTCAAGAGGAAGGCAGACAAGGGAACCATGTAGAGCATATAAAGGAAGGTCAGTGCATGTGAGAGGGGGATGAACGAAGGGAAGGAGTGCATCAGTCTGTGTACCTTGAGGCCAAAGTCTGAGGGGAAAGGCCTAAAATGGCATGCGCTAGTGTGAGCTAGGCTGGATGGTTGCATACTCGACAAGGTCCCCAGGGCCAGTGAGAGCAGAGCTTCGTGGGCTGGGAGAAGAGGCCAAAGCTGCAGTATCCAGCTCCGCATACTGGACATCACAGTCCTTGTGGCCAGAGTTCTGGAGACAAGAGAGGCGAAAGGTGTGTGAGGCGTGAGGCAGCCAAAAATATGAGAGAGAGTGAGAAAGACAGATTGACAGACTGACTGAGAGGGAGAGAGAGAGAGAGAGAGAGAGAGAGAGAGAGAGAGAGAGAGAGAGAGTGTGGCTGACAGACAGGTGAGAAAAAATAAAAAACGAAGATGTGATGGTCATGGGGACATTTCGTGAGCAGCGGCGTTAGAGATGAAGGCAAATGTGAAAGCACATAAATAAAATGTCAGATTAAGACTGAATGTGACAAGCTCACGAACAGATGGAGGTGTTGCACAGAAAACAGTAACAGTCAGACAGAAATTAAAATAAGACCATGAACAAAAGATTAGAGATGAAGAAGAGCTCAGACTTTGTTTATATGCACATGATGACGTCGCTGTCATCCTATTATTCAGATTCAGAAAATAGCAAATGCTTGCGACAGAGAGACACTTTGATTCAGTAACAGTGTGTTTATTTCAGATTTGTTTTTATGATTCTGTTGCTCGTGTGCATTTCTCTTTTTTTTATGCACGGCTCAGAGTCTATGGGCACGCAAACCAGATTTAAACAAAAACAATCGCTGTTAACTAAACAAACCAAACACACACCGGGCATGTGTTGCAACTCTGATGCTTGGATTATGGTCAGCATACATCCACACAGTCATTCAAATAAACTATAACTATGAAGACAGTAATTTATGTGTTCTGTTCACTGCATGAATTCACTGATTATGGCTGTAACCACAGTTACTGAGCTGCACATGGAGGTATTTACACAACAACGCTGGAAAGGTTGCTATAAAAACGGGATATCAGCGTGCATGTAAACACAGACAAAGACTTCATTCAGCCGGCATCTGACCACTGTGCACAAACACCAATGACTGACCGACTGATTGACTCGATGAGCAATTGGCCAAGTGGATGATTGAGTAAATGACCTTAATGGAGTAATCAATAAATGACAATGACAGTTTTCAGCGCTGTTTATCCAATTCCAAAAATACCTCCTAGATTTTTTTTAGTCTGAAAAACAATGAATCTTAACACTCACTGACAAGACAAGTATGCATGGAAAATACATTGTATTGTATTTGCTGCAGCAACTAAACAGGAAGTGTTGACAGGGGGCTTGAAAGACAAAGTTACAGGACAACATTAAAACAAACAAGGCATTTTGATTTCCTTTTCCTCAAAGGTCATAATGACTTTTTTCTCATTTAGTCTGATCTGAGAATTCATTCTGTCTTTGTTTTGAATAAACTGAGCGAAGATGGATGTTAACACGGTGATGGAGTGTCATTTACGAGAAGCAAAACAAAGTAGTTCTTTCAGCGCAGAGGAGGACAAATGGGAGTCAGACTGCACTGATGTTTGTATTAATGTACCAACAAACTGAAATTAGTGATGAATGAGGACAGGAGTCAAAAGATAATAGTCAAACCCCAATTCAACCGGCAACATTTGGAGGAGTAAAAAAGAATCTACTTTGCTGGGTTCTTTTCTCTCCTAAGAATAAAAAATGGCTGCATGAGAAAGTCAGTGATTGGATCAAATGGTAGTGTCTCTGCTTTTAGTCTGACTGCTTGTTTCTGGTAATGAAATCAATGGAGCAAAAGAGAGGGAGTTATGCGGCTAAGTAAATGCAAAGCAGAGATGTCAGCTGTCCTATATCTACCTAAACAACATCTCAGGATGGAGGGTGAAGAGGGCGTGACGGAAGAAATGCAATGGGATGATACCTGTTGTCCCCCGCCCACCCCCCCATTGCATCAGTGTACCTTATTTCCATCTGATAAAGAATTACATAGGAATGATTGAAGCTTTTACAGAATTTCACGTTAATCATTTAAATCTACTGTGCAATCTCTCCACCATCACATATTTCCCCACCACTCACACCCTGCACTCGCTGGATATTTAAATATCTGGAATATTTGTCATGACCAGAGTGCAATCAGGGGGAAAATTACAGCCACATCGCATTCAAAATTGGCAGATAGTGTTTTGCCCCTAGAGAATCATCATTAGTAACACTCGACGCTCAGCAGTCAATGCATGTCTCTCACAAATAGTGTTTTGAAAACCTCACTGATACCCTGTTCATCTTAAGAGCAGCCCTAAACTTCAATTTAAGTGGAATGTCATCAGAGATAAGAAATAAATCTTAGAAAAATCTACCCTCTGTGTCCAAGGATTATCAGAATTAAACATCCTGTTCCTTTGAGAATAGAATTGAAGATGATAGTTTAATATCCTTGAATAACTACACAGAAAATCAAAATCAATTCGTCCGGGGAAAAGAGTGATAGTAATTGAGTTATCCCTGCAAATTTGGTTTGAGACAAGATAAGTCGTTTAAAAAGCACACCATAAATGCAAAGCAGTGACTTTAAAAAGCTTGGCTGAGAGGCGAATTTATGAAAATGCAAAGCATGCCATTCATCAAGAGCATCAGTAAACCACAACAGTTATGTGATGTTAAATAGGAAGTTTATCCAGAGTTGTGTGCATCAGTTTCATATTATAGAAAAGTTACTTTTGCTAAACACAACAGACAGCAATTAGCAAGAGGCCAGTTTAAGTTATTCAACAGAAAGGCATCTCTGAGAAATATGAATCACACTATTTTCTACAATGTCAATCATACACTGAAAAAAAGAAGCCATTTCATTTAATTTAAAAATGTGAGTGTCCATGCTGCTTTGTAATTTAAATGTACTAGTTGGTTAATTTTTTTGATCACTTGTTCTGATGTAGGTACAGTAATTCTGAAGAAAGATAGTTGGTTGTTGAGTCTCATTCCCAGGTTGTCAGGTATCTCTTTGGTTAGTCCGACTACCAACCTTAAGTCGTCAGCAATCAACCATCTTTCTCAAAAAATAAATTTGATAAACTTAAAGGACAAAAGATAAAGATAGTCAACAAATCCCATGAAAATACTAAAACCAGCAATGTGTTATTCTGTCTCATAATACTCTCTGTCCTCCCTACCCTTTCTTATACCTTTCCCACAAATTAGCTCCAGTTCTTGAACAGATTCTTTTCAGGATTCTTGGAACCTTGGTGCCAGCTGGAAACCATATTTATCAGATTGAACCAATCAATTTTTGGGCAAAGTGCTCCAAAGACTTCAAAATTAGGTGTGAGAACTGAAACAGAACTTGTCTCAAGTTGGTGGAAAAGGGGTATGAGTGGCTTTCATTCCTATACCCATTGCTTCCTACAGAAGATCTTCAAAGACAGGTCATAAATATATAATTTAAAAACACTGTAGGTCTTTAGTGCATCCTCAGAGTAAGTTTCATATGATATGACGGTTTGCATGATATCAAATAAATGATGTTGTGTACTTCACGTAAAGTTACATACTAAACATACAGTTATGTAGGTTAGGTTAAGGCAAGTAAAGTTACTTTGGTTAGATTTAGACAGAAAAAAACATGGTGACAAAATACCTTAAAATTACTCAAAGTTTGCTTGATTTGTGTCCCATGCGATACCCTTGCCTGCCTCTTTACGTGGACTGCTTCTTTATCTAGTCCCTAAGCTTATGGTCACATGATCGCAGGAGATCAATGGAGAACATATGAACAGCGCAAGAGAACAGCCTGATTTTAAGCTACTCAATGAGGAGGCAACCTGGTCTCACTACGAAGTCGAAATTAAGCACTTGGTCAGTGACTTCTGGCATCAGACACCGATGAAAAAAAGCCCTTTCATGTCGGCATGGTATGCTGCAGGTCACTATTATTGTTAAATGGTGCCCGGCGGTGTCAAGGGGAAATGCAGCAGGACAACAACAAAAGTTGAGGTGGTGGAATTCCGAGTAGGGCAAGCAGGTGGAGTGATGGACGGGTCCAACAACCACAGACTTTCACCCAGGGAGCCAGTGTTCCCTTCCCTAAGAGTGTGAAGCAAAACCCTGTTCTTTTGTTGCCTAAACCCAATCATGTGCGTGTGTTGGCTAAATGTAACCACATGCGTTTGTTGTTGAAGGAAAAAAAGATGTCAATTTGCGGTGCGCACTAACCTCGTGCGTTAAATTTGAAAGAGACTGCATGCAAACTATACATTTCTTGTGAAAACAGGGTGTCCCAGAATGTCAGCAACCAGCACACCCAGGGTACCTTGAACATACAGTTAGCGTGTCGACGTGAAAAGTTCATGACCAAATGTTGATATGTGACCAGGTCATAGTGGGGAGGTAAGGGAAATTTGCTGGGGACTTTTTTTAGTAGCCCATAACTGCTCATCTGATGGTCTAATCTTTATCCAGACTTTGACAACAATGGAGCTGTATGTCATAGATGCATATGTTAAATCTGACTTTGGATACACAGACAAAAGTGTACTTGAATTGATCCATTGCATTGGTGTTTGTCTTTTCACGGGATTTGTTGACAAATACAGTACAGGCCAAAAGTTTGGACACACCTTCTCATTCAATGCGTTTTCTTTATTTTCATGACTATTTACATTGTAGATTCTCACTGAAGGCATCAAAACTATGAATGAACACATGTGGAGTTATGTACTTAACAAAAAAAGGTGAAATAACTGAAAACATGTTTTATATTCTAGTTTCTTCAAAATAGCCACCCTTTGCTCTGATTACTGCTTTGCACACTCTTGGCATTCTCTCCATGAGCTTCAAGAGGTAGTCACCTGAAATGGTTTCCACTTCACAGGTGTGCCTTATCAGGGTTAATTAGTGGAATTTCTTGCTTTATCAATGGGGTTGGGACCATCAGTTGTGTTGTGCAGAAGTCAGGTTAATACACAGCTGACAGCCCTATTGGACAACTGTTAAAATTCATATTATGGCAAGAACCAATCAGCTAACTAAAGAAAAACCAGTGGCCATCATTACTTTAAGAAATGAAGGTCAGTCAGTCTGGAAAATTGCAAAAACTTTAAATGTGTCCCCAAGTGGAGTCGCAAAAACCATCAAGCGCTACAACCAAACTGGCACACATGAGGACCGACCCAGGAAAGGAAGACCAAGAGTCACCTCTGCTTCTGAGGATAAGTTCATCCGAGTCACCAGCCTCAGAAATCGCAAGTTAACAGCAGCTCAGATCAGAGACCAGATGAATGCCACACAGAGTTCTAGCAGCAGACCCATCTCTAGAACAACTATTAAGAGGAGACTGCGCCAATCAGGCCTTCATGGTCAAATAGCTGCTAGGAAACCACTGCTAAGGAGAGGCAACAAGCAGAAGAGATTTGTTTGGGCCAAGAAACACAAGGAATGGACATTAGACCAGTGGAAATCTGTGCTTTGGTCTGATGAGTCCAAATTTGAGATCTTTGGTTCCAACCGCCGTGTCTTTGTGAGACGCAGAAAAGGTGAACGGATGGATTCCACATGCCTGGTTCCCACTGTGAAGCATGGAGGAGGAGGTGTGATGGTGTGGGGGTGTTTTGCTGGTGACACTGTTGGGGATTTATTCAAAATTGAAGGCACACTGAACCAGCATGGCTACCACAGCATCCTGCAGCGACATGCCATCCCATCCGGTTTGCGTTTAGTTGGACGATCATTTATTTTTCAACAGGACAATGACCCCAAACACACCTCCAGGCTGTGTAAGGACTATTTGACCAAGAAGGAGAGTGATGGAGTGCTGCGGCAGATGACCTGGCCTCCACAGTCACCGGACCTGAACCCAATCGAGATGGTTTGGGGTGAGCTGGACCGCAGAGTGAAGGCAAAGGGGCCAACAAGTGCTAAACACCTCTGGGAACTCCTTCAAGACTGTTGGAAAACCATTTCAGGTGACTACCTCTTGAAGCTCATGGAGAGAATGCCAAGAGTGTGCAAAGCAGTAATCAGAGCAAAGGGTGGCTATTTTGAAGAAACTAGAATATAAAACATGTTTTCAGTTATTTCACCTTTTTTTCTTAAGTACATAACTCCACATGTGTTCATTCATAGTTTTGATGCCTTCAGTGAGAATCTACAATGTAAATAGTCATGAAAATAAAGAAAACGCATTGAATGAGAAGGTGTGTCCAAACTTTTGGCCTGTACTGTACATACATATATATATATTTAAATATAAGACTCATGACTGTCACTTCTTAAATGGTTTAAAATGTGTTATTTAAAAATTTAGTATTGATTTGACATTTGACAGATATATCTTATTGCACTGACTGACTTACACAAAATACAATTTTCACAGTGTATGAAAGAGCAAGGTGTTGATAGCAAATGCTGTAATCCAGATCAGCACCCACATATTATTATCATCAGTTTCTGCACATCAGCTTTCTGGAAGTTGCATTTTTCTGTCTACACAAACAGCAGGTGTTTGGTTGCTACAGGCAACATGACACTTTTTACCTTCATTAGCAAAGCAGGTAGCAATGGTAAGAGAATTTAAAAGCAACTGTTTCTATTTGATACTGTATTAGATGACTGCTACAGCAAGCGCTCACAGTTGGAATATTTTCTCTCTGCTCGCACACACAACACACACAGGCTAACACATGCTAAGACATTGTCTAAAAGTCCAAGAGAGTTTTATTTTCTTTAACTCAAAGCCGAGACTCAAGCCCGAGCAAATAAAGCCCCCCAAAACAAGCATCTGCTCCACTGAGGGAGGCTCACCACAGTTAGAAGAGGCATCTGATACAACAAGGCAAACACTTCATAGTCAACAGTTAACACTCAGGGGCGATGATATACTGTAGAGCTTCACAAGCTTCGCAATTTATCTGCACACGGTTGCCATGCAAACACACACGTAATTACCAGGGATTAGAGGAAGTGGAGGGGAGGTGAGGCAGAGGGCAGAGTGGGTGATGAGTGCTGGGGTCAATACGTAAAATAGTCCACACACACAAAGAGAAACACGATGTTGTCTGGCCCAGGTTCAGATGGGAGGTGAGTGGTGCTGATATAAGGATAAGGAGCTTAGTCAGAGCATCCACTGGATTTACTGGTCAGCGACACCAAGCAAAGAAATAAGCATCAACATTAAAGATCCTCAGTGACATTCAGGAAGCATCACAGCACTGCATTTCGATTGTAAATCAATTCTCAAACACCTCCAAGCATAATGGCACAGAAAGTTTGGCCTTTTACCAGCAATTACTACTGACAGCTGTGGGTGACCCCTTCATAGAGAAGCTCCGTTGAACCCGCTCATGGCATCACTACTCACCGGTTTATCAGTGAAGGGGGTCGACTCAGAGGGTGCCATGTCGTAATAAGGAGGCTGGAGAGGAAGCTTCTGCATTTCCTCCTCCTTGTCGAGATGAACCACCTACAGGAAACACCGAGAGCTCAGAAAGACTCATAATTAGCTCCAGAAGTCCACAAACCAGGCAGGTCAACCAGTTTATACTGAAGCTGCTCCGCAATTCTCACCAAGGTTAAATTTGCAATTAGCCCATAGCTGAAAACGGCTACCTTTGTTGCATAAACATTAGTTCAGAGCTACAACACTCCAGCAGCAAGTTATTATGCTGAACACTTTTTTTTCTTTCTTCATTTGCTCACATTTGTTTTTCGGTTGTAATGAGCAGAAGCAGCATCTGAAATCTGACAAGGAATACAGCTTGACAGCAGTTTGAACCTTACTCGCTCTGCTGAACTCTTCATGTGCATCAAAGTTATTTTTTGTCAAATTAATCACTTCCATATCACACAAAAGGTATGATGCAAACTTCTGAAATAGTGGAGCAGAAATGTAAAGCTGCAGGAGCTAGCTGTGCTCCACAGTCACCAAAGGGAAGAGCTGGAGGGAATTTAATTCATACATGAAGGTGACATGTGATTACAAAACAGATACGCTGCAGATTAATTACAGCTTGGCAAACACATGATGTCAATAAATGGATGAAGCTCCTTGAAATCACCTTTATATGTTAATGTTTTATTCAAATAATATCCTGTTTCCTTTTTACAATGAAAACAAAACATAAAAATAGACACTATATTCAGTGGCATCACAAACTGGATGCACCATCTTGGTGTAAAATACCAGTTTACTATGCAGGTCTCTTTTAATGGTTTGATGCCTCTGAATTGAAATGTTTGAATTTGGACTCATCCACCAGCAAAGACGCCTTTGAATGGAGCTTCTCCACAATTGTGCCTCGGCTTTGTCATATTCCAGAGGAATATCTGCTCAGTGTTTGAGGATTTAAAACTGGACTGAAGAGAGTCTGAGACATAGAACTTTTACATTTAAAAAGCAAAAAAGACTCCAAGTCTTTAATGTGTCAAATGTGTATTTTGTGCTCTCTGTGCAAAACTAAGTGATATGCTCATAAAAGATACATAGGCACTGTTTCAGTCAAAACATTTTCAAAGTGTGGAACATTACAACCAACAAACTTCTTATTTAATACTTTGAAATTTAAAACAGAAATGACACCTTGAGTCAACTTTGTGCTACTGTATATTAGATTTGCAGAGGATGGTAATCATATTTACATTCATTTAACTTTAACTTCATTGCCTAGTGATGAGGTTAACACATATCATTTTGTATAAATGTCTTTAACAGCTAAAGATGTTATTTTGTTACCCTACAGTGAGGTTGGAAGAATTTTTCAAAAGAAAATTCAGCTGGAAATTCCTGTTAGAAGACAGCAGAGCACATCAGAAAGAAGGGTGAAGATGATGGAACCAATCCTGTTTCACTTTATATATGTAGACATATCTCAAAACAACATGAGTCACACCATGAAACTCCACTTACACAATTTTTGCAACCCAAGGCTCTTTTTATGAAAGAGGCATGAAAATAAAAGAGGTGACAACATTCATGACAGCTGCCCTTTTTAAAAAATTATTTTTTTTTTTTGTACAGTTCAGCAGACTAGTTGGGGGCTAAGCCGTATATCTAAGGTTCTCACTCTGAATTCAAGGTGCAACTATTAGGTTTTCTGCAGCATAATAGAAGCAGCATATCAGAAGAGCGAGGGGGGGCAAAGTGCTCCTCCATGGTGTTCCTTCAACAGGTCGCCAGTTTTAAACTTTCCGCGCAGCAGGCTCCTAATTGATCTGTCACACTCTGTCATAATCACAATGCAAAGTTTGACGCCGCTGACAGTGAAGAACCTTTCAAGGCTTTTTAAGGTGAGATATTCACAACAGACTCGAGACACTTTTCACAATGTGAAGGAATCAATTAATTTTGTAACGGCAAATGAACACTCACAAAACCTTCATTAAACATTTGTCAGACCTGAGCAGCGGACAATGAAAAGAAATAAAAGTGAGTGAAAGAAATCAAAGTCGTCCAGAACAATGAAGTTATCAACGTAATAAATGTGAGATTCATATAATAGATGTTGAACAATGTGTTTCCTTTCCACACCTCTGTGCTGTTAAATTTGAGGGATCAAAAGGCTGCCAAATGCCGTCTGATCGCCATTTTTCTTACACTCAAAAATAGCTGTTGAATTTCAGTCAATATGAACCTGGTTGGTGTGAGATTTTCATTCATATTACATCAAAAGCCAAAGAATTTATTAGCTAAGTGGTCGAACGGTGAGCCGAGCACCAGACTCTATACGCAATTAGCTGGAGGGAACGTGTGCTCGGAGCATAAAGACATCGGCCTTCTGGATGCTTGTCGTCTGCTTGGCTCTTGGAGTCCATCTCCAGTGTTGTGATGTAGTGAGCGCAGATGTTGATACTTTGGCTGCGTTGCCAGTTTTGCTCTGTGCATTGGGCAAGGATGAAACCATGACGCTGCCAATTTCTTCAGGCCAGCCGAGTCACCTATCAACCTGTCCTGAAATAAAGCTGTATCGCCAACTTCTCAGGTTCCAATTTCAATAAAAAGATATACTGCATTACCCATCACCTGTCTGTGTCCATGTGGCTATTTAAAATTCAAACATTTTTCTAAATTTGGGTGATTTGGACTGAGGACCGTGGTCAGAACTGAGCTAGGGGGGAAGCAGCCACATCAAAAAACAGGAAGAGAAGAATATTGAGTTGTTTTTGGTTTTTAAATTTAAAGTTATTGAATTATCTTTGCTTCTTTTTCTTTGCTTTAAACAACTCATTTTTCTTCTACATAGGCCTACATTATGATAAAGATTTGTCATTAAAGACTACAGTTACTCTCCCAAGCGTCTGAGCAAAGCTGGTATGGTAAGTGTGTGTCTTACAAATTGCCTGGTGGCTCGACACATGCTAATTATCTCAGTGTCATTTTAAGATGATTGACAGGTTTTGGGGCAGAACCTTGTCCAGCTGAAGGGAGGAAGGCGAGACAAGAAGACACTGATTTCTCGTCCAGATTTAAAATTGTATCTAAGATTATCCATTAATAATTCATTTTCATTTTGGATCATTTGGAAACTGTTCTTTCCTTGAAGCAGATGTTGAATGAATATCAAAGATGCAGCCTTTATGTCATGACCTGCTGTGCAGAATGAATTACAGCCACAGAAGCCTGAAAGCTTGAACCTTAAAAAGGTTTTGGTTTCAGTTAATACTTTTGTTTTGTTCTGCACATGCCCACTTGTACAGCAGTGATGATTATTGTTTATGCATCAGTGATTATTGTTTATTCATGCATACTTTACCCATGATGTCATGAACCTGCTGTGATATTTCTTCCTTTTGCTTACTTTTTTCTTTCCGGATGCGAGCTTGCTGAGCGTGCAGCTTCTTTTAAAGCAACTAAAGCCATAAAATGGAACACATTAAACCCTGTAAAGTGTCTATTACAGCCTCATCTGCCCACTAATCACCAGTGAGTGTGGCATTAGGTGCCTTGCTCAAGTACTGCTTTGCAGTAGTTGTGTTAGGAGGAGAGCACATTACTTTCCCCTCTCTTCATTACCTTCTCTGCTCAGATGTCCAGGACTTTGACCTTGGAGTTATAAAGAGTATCATAAAGTTGGATTTAAAATCTTAGCAGTGCTGATACGCAGTGGCCAATTCGGAGGATAGGTGAATCTTCAATTATTCAGATTCTAATAATTCTTTTTTTCCACTTTATCTCCCCAATTTGGAATGGCCAATTATTTTGTACAACACTAAAGGTCCCAGCAGACCTACTGCGACCTCTGCGGACTCTGTGCACTTTAACCAACGTTGATATGTACATTTAATGCACTGTGGTTCGATTTTGCTATGGACAAAACTACAGCAGGCATGCTGGGAAGACACTGGGAAGATTGATGCAAAAACCAGGAAACCTGGGGGCTCCTTTATACAGTATTGATTCTGTGCTATTTAGATAACTTAATGCAATATAAAGATCATGTTCTCTGACTCTGAATGTGGCCAGCAGCTGATTAAAACTGCTGGTTACTGTTGGTAAGACTAGGAGCCAGTCATCAAAGGACCTGTGCAAAGTCAGTGTGACCATCGAAGTGATTCTTCAAATTCTGAGAGAGGTGATGGGAATTTTTTTAAACCTACTTCAAGGGGCATGTGCGAGATTAAGTTGCAGTTTTGTAATTGCTGTGGTGTGCACAAGTAGAATGGTGCAAAAGCAATGAAGCAGCCTTAAAGGTATACTATGCAGGATTTGAAAACAATGTATGGACTGACACAAAAGTAACCCTTTTCATTCTTCATTTATGACCCACTAGAGGTGTGTGGCGGTGAATTTATCTGCAGAGACTCTGCCCTCTGCCTGTACTTTCTTCTTATTTTGCTGTGTTTGGGACATTCCTGGGCACAGCATGTAGGTAAGGTCAGGTCTTAATAAAGGGGGCTTCCCATTGTTCTGACAGGTTCAAACTTCTGAAGCTCTGTCAGCCCAAAAAATGTCCCACAGGACCAAAAGTCCACTTCTTCAAAAGCCTGTTATCCCGAAAACATACGCCCACTGCTCCAAAGTCCAGTTCCTACAGAAATACACACTCTATGCAGATAGACAATCCAACTGCTGTTGTTTGAATTGCATTGTTGGCATCATTTCTGTAAACCACAGATATGTTAAATTTGTCAGCAGCACTGTGGTGAATGTGTGGTTAGGTTTAGGCACAAAAACCACTTGGTTGTGGTTGGGAAAAGATCCTGTTTTGGCTTTAAAAGACTCATGTTTGGTGGCTCAACATTTATTCATTCATATTCTGTGACTGCTTATCCCGTTAAGGGTAGTTAAGGGTAGTGGGGGGGGTTGGAGCCTATCCCAGCTGACACTGGGTGAGAGGCGGGGTACACCCTGGACAGGTCGCCAGACTGTCACAGGGTTAACACATAGAGGCAGACAACCATTCACACTCACATTCACACCTACTGTCAATTCAGAGTCACCAATTAACCTGCATGTCTTTGGACTGTGGGAGGAAGCCGGAGTACCTGGAGAAAACCTACGCTGACATGGGGAGAACATGCAAACTCCAGAAGGGCTCCCCCATCCCGGGTCCGAACCAAAAACCCTCAAGCTGTGAGGCAACAATGCCAGCCACTGCATCACCAAACTATATGAAGGGTCTGTAAAAACACCCAGGATCGGTGGCTCAAAAGCGACTTGGAAAGTGAGCCTAACTGCAAGGAGTGTTTATTTTGTTTTTTTGGATAACAGGCTGTCAGAGGCATAGACTTTCGGTCCAGTGAGACATTTTTTGTATCAATGGGGCTTCAGAATTTTGGGCCGTCAGAACAATGGCATGGCACTTTTATAAAGCGCAGTGAACAGGTGCCAGACCATAAGCAGCAAGCATTAAAGAGGAAATTTCAAACGTTGTGGACACAGCACTGTAAATATAGCAAACAAACGTGAATCTGGGGTTGGCTTCCGCTTTCCTTTTACTAGTGATACTGTTTTCAATCCTTCATAGTATACCTTTAACTCCACTGTAGAGAGCCATGTGTCTCCTCAAAGAAACATAGCCTGTGTCCCAATTCCATGCTACAGATTAAATCTGTACACACACTATTCTTAATAGTATTCTTTTTTGCAGCATAGAAGAAATCCACATATTTTTATACTAACAAGTAATGATGTAACATCCCCGGCACGCAAAGGCAATCAGACTGCGCCTGTACAATGAGACTGCCAATCAAACGCAGCCGAGACAGCAAAATGTTTTGTTTTAAAAATGCAGCTGTTATTTTTTTTTTTATTCTCAGAGATTTTTTATTTTCTTATTTTCAGCTGTTCTGTGAGCTGTTTCACCAGAATCCACAATTAGTTTAAGATTTTCCAGCTGTGAGCGCACTGAAAAATGACTATATTTAGCGTATATATGCCATCTGGTTCATTTATCGTCAATCCTGACACTTTTCCAGTGTGAACACTCTACACACACTACAGACCAGCTTAGAATGAGTGTGTATATGGACCCTGGGACATGCCGATGGTGTTGCCTGCTTCTTTTAACCTGCCGGGGAAAAACTTCACCAGGAGGGCATAACGTGTGTTCTTCATGCAAATGCCCCATCCTCTGCATGTCTGTACATCAAAGCAGCACCACAGCCGAGGATAGCACACGGGTCTTTGCAGCGGTGGTGAGTGTTTTTTGCCTCTTCGCCCCAGATCAGTGATCTGAGAAAATTGTTATATCAGTTGATTCCCCTCACTAATCCACTTGGTGTTGACATTTCAGTTTGTCTCTGACTAATAATAAAGTTGCTCATTCAAATTATGAAAACATATATTGGGGGTAAATAAACCAAACAGTGCTGTGAAATGAAGCTGTTCATCAGACTTGAGTGATACTTAATTATCTATACCAGTCATTTAATGAGGTCCAAATAAAATAGAATGCATTTGCAACGTGCAAAGTGATCACGTCTTAGAAATATGTTACATATAAGAAATACAGGGGCTGACTATAATAATGCCTCCTGCACAGAGCATTCAGCCCAGAAATAAAAAACTGCCTCCCAGCACAACAATAAGCTACTTTTAATACTGATGCTGCAGTGTGAGGTCAGTATTTTGTGTCAGAAATGATTCACTTACCATGTCTTCACTTTTAAAGAGGGAAATTAATTAGTGTCAGATTGGTAATTATGTTACATGTTCACTGGCTTCACTTGGAGAAGAAGACATTCCTATTTTTAGATATTAGAGCGCTTTCCGCTAATTGTACTGTAACTGAAAAGTGAAGGAACTCTGTGACAAGCGTCAATCCAGAGAAGTGGACGAGAAACACTTGGACAGTTTTGTGACATGAGAAATACTGTAAAACATGAGGAAAAAATAGCCTCCTGTCACTAAACTGACATTTTGCTGGATTCCCATACAAATGCCCTTTGAACACCAACCATGAAGTGATAAAAGAAGAAGTCACTTCTCAAGAAGAAAAAATCTCCCGCCACATATATTATTATTTGTGCTGTGTTGTGAACATAATTGTACATGTTCTGACTTGGTTTGTGCACATGATTTAAATAGATCTGGTTTTGTGATTGACAATATCTCACTCACAAATGTGACACAGTGGCAGAAATGTGAGACAGAAATCGAAAAAGTTTGCAGAGCATATGTCAGATCAGCCAGAGAGGACAAGAGTAAGAAGAGAGGAGGAGGAGCAGGAGGCTCTTACCTGGATGTCATCAGATGTCAAGTGTCCCTTCATGTCACTGTTCTTCTTTTTGGGCGGAGGAGGGGCTGGTTTGTGGGCGGGAGGGAGGTCGGTCCTGTTAAGAGAGTAAAAAGATAACATGACACTCAGCACAGTAAGGGATCGCCACTCTTTACGTCCCTCACCTTCTACAGCACTCTATAATGAGAAGTCCTGCCTGCACTTGCCTTTTTCATTCTTTCCTTGGATTTTGATAGATCTCGTGTTGGTGGCTTTGTTGCGGCGGCAGCCATTCCCCCTGCCCTTTCAAAGGCTCTCGCTGGAGAGACACTGTGCTAATGAGAGTGGGCTGTAATTGGACACTGAGGTGAGGAGATAGGGATGGAGGGAGTATAGGGGGCAGGGAGAAGGGCATGTGTGAGTCAAGTCCTCAGGGTGGATTGAGCCTCATCCAGAGTGCCACGCGGACAAACACCCTGCCTACTGTGCGGCGACCGTTTGTTTGACATGTTGTCCTGAGCTGTGACTCAGAGAGCTCAGCAGGCAGCTTCTGTTCTCCACCTTTTCCCTGCATCCCTGGCACTAATATCCCCTAGTCCCAAGGCGCTCACCCCACCCCTCTGTTGACACACCTGGGGAAGAACAAAGCCTCAACTACTGAACACCTGTACCCATTTACATGCAACCATTAACAGAACAGCAAACAACTGTTTTCTTCAAATCAACAATGAAGTTTTCACTGGAGATAAAGGCCACCCCGGCACACAGTCGTGGATATGATAATAAAAAGGAAAATTAAATTGTGATCAGGAAAGACAGCAGTAATTGAAAGCTTGATGTTGAAATTGTTTGAAGTGCATCCCGATAATTATTTCAGACAAGGAAGCAGAGGGGTTGTTGCAAATTGTTACAAAAGAAAACCCCTTCCCTCAAACATGCTGGAAGTCAGATGTCATCTGCGGCATTCTGACATGATATCAGGAGTGATCAAAGATAATGAAGTGGAGCACAGACACTGAGCTGTGTACCTACATGTATTATCTCCGGCTCCTCCCGCCTCCCATTCGCACTGGTTCACGTCCTTATTGAATAACATGACCTTTCCACAAGGCCAAGCTGGCGTTTTAATGTGCAGAAAATTTGTGCATGAGTGCACCTCTTAACTCTTTCTTTCACGCTCATTATTTCCAGTCCGTATCACCTTGTCTCCAGACAGGGCTGCCGTGCCACTGCCAGATTCATGTGGCACCCTCTTCAGCCTGCCTGCAGCACAGAGGCACAGCAAACACACAGAAAGGCAGCGCGCAGCACACTCTCCCGTCTACAATAACCTCTTCCATCGCAGAGCCTTCAGAGGAGAAGCATCCATTTTCTCTGGGACAGATTATTATGAGTCTTGTGGAAATGTGGTTTCCGCAGGTACAGCAGTGCTCATTATAAAGTATTGTAATCCATTGCTTATGATTGACTGGATCCTATACAGGTGAGAACTTAAAAAAAAAGCTGTAACAGCTGACAAGATCATTTGCTTTCAAGAAATGTATGAGACAAAATGTAATTTTCAGCCTCTGCTCTGCCTGGCCTGTGCATACACTGAGACACCGAATCATCACATTCCTTCAATCAGCTGAAACAAAAAGCTGATGAATACCTCATGCACTGACCTAATTTTCATTTTTTTAAAAAGAAATGCAGCATCATTCGACATCTGATACAATATTTACTATATTCTGAGACAAATCAGTTGCACATCTTCATGTTGAAATTATTCCAGCAGGATGAATTCATACCGCGCTCATGTATGATGCAGCATTTGCATTCAGATCCTGCTGCATTTTGCTACTTACATTTTGATCCCATAGAGCCCCTGATGATTGCATTTCATTGCACATTATGTGAAGGAGCGTGTTTAAATAAGTAGTGTGCTGGGGTCCCATATGCAGAGTGGGTTTATTAAATCTGACCAAACATGAAAAAACTCCCTCATCTCAGGACTAGCACCCAACAGCTACCCCTTCCTCCCTGTCCTCGCTTTCTTGATTGAATTCAGCTACATTTGTAATTGTGTTACGCACAAACAGCAGCCTCAGGAGACTATCAGTGTCACTACTGGTTGACACAACAGTAGGAAAACACAGAGAAAAGTACAATCAGTGTTTAATGAAGTGGCGTGTGCGCGGAGTGCACAAACATACAGTATGGCTGTGTGCTCAGGCACGAATGTGCCAGGACAAACATACAGTACAAGAGTGCACAGTCACTCAAGCTGATTACGGATTCATACTGTAAAACACTAATCTTTAAACTGTTTCTGTTGGTATACCTGAAATGAATGCACCTTTCTGGCAGGAAGTTATAAAAGAAGAACACCTATTGCTATTTAACCTTAAAAAAGAGAGGCTAAATGTTTTTCCAAACAATTTATACTTCACGTTTTGTTTTTGAAGATGCTCCCTCAGCTGTCTCATCTCTATCCACAGTTTGTTTTCATTTTTTTCCAGTTGTGAGAAGCTCCTTTCTTTACTGTGAGTGTTGCATGCTGACATCTTTGAGAATATCTAAAGGATAATTCTCAGTTTAGGTCTGATTTTCCTACTATTTGCCATCATTTACCTCAACTACTATAATGGTAAACTCACATATAAATGATTGCTGAGATCTGCTAACACAGTAACATCACTACAAATACAATAAGCCAAAAATACAGAGGTTAGATGACGAGTCAGATTTTAAACAAACCAACAGTGTCATCAAACCACTTTAAAGGTCTGGTGTGTAGGATTTAGGGGAATCTAGCAGTGAGGCTGCAGATTGTAACCAACTGAAATATCTCCCATGTGCCAAGTGTGTAGGAGAACTATAGTGACCGACAGAAAAATGTGAATGGCTCTATCTAGAGCCAAGATTCTTATTTTCAGGTGATTGTACACTAATGAAAACATAGATTTTGTGTTTAAATCACAATTAGGGCAAGCACAGTAGGTCAAAACTGAGCAAGGAAGTCAGTCTGTAGACTGTGGTGAATGTTCACAAAGGTCAGTTTACAGTACAGTTCTTTTTCACACTGAGTTTGGCTAACCTGGAAGTTTTTTTCAAAACCTGTGTGATGGTCTGTCTGCTTGTGCTTTTAGCCTCATCTAATACTTTTTCAGTTACATCACCACATTAACCGATTTCCGCAGCAGACTAGGCTTTACTGGAAGGATGACTAAAGCCATGACAAACACACCTAAAAGAAAACTAAGCATTTTTTTGTTTGTTAAGATGTTAGTGAAACTATCTGTCCAAAATGTTTTTTTTCCAGCTGTGAGCAGCTCCTTTCTTTCCAGTAAGGATTGCACACTGACATCTTTTAGAGTATCTAGAGGATAAATCCACTTTATTCCAATTTAGGTCAGATTTTCTTAGTTTGGGCCATCATTTATATCAGTTAGGATAATGTTAAACTCACCTATAAGTGAGTGCTGAGTTCTGCTTATACAGTAACATTGCTACAAACATGCAACCCAACCTCATCCGGCTTTATCAGTGTACCTAAACATCAAAATATGACACTCTAGGTAACTGCCTGCTTCGGTTTTGGACGTTCTCGAATAGCATCTCAATTGACACGTTACATGCATTGTGTCTAAATACATTTTCGTTTTTACAGGAAATGTTCAGTTTCTGCTCGTTACATACACACAGTCTTTTTCAAAATAAACTTAATACACAGGTAAAACTTAACACTTAACTTCAGGCAACAGACGTCCATAGTTAGGTTTAGACTGCATAAGATTGTGGTTACATTTAGAAAAAGAAATACCATGGTTTGGCCTGAATAAGTAAGTTTCACACGGGAAATGGACAGCAAGCTCTCGGTCTGGTTCTCGCCCTTTGTACTACAGTAGTTTGTGGTGGCGTCCGAAATAGCACCGCCCAGTGTGCATCATACTGCCGTGAATAATATCTCAGTGCATCTGTGACTGACACTGACAATCACTGACAAAGCAGTGGTATTTGACAAGCTCAGTTCTGGCTGGTGGCGCCAGAAATAGTCGCTGCCTGGTGCGCACCATAATACTGCAAAAGCTGCCTCTATTTTTTGCTCTCTGACGACAAAATCACTGACAAAAAGGTGGTATTTGACAAGTAGCAATTCTGTCCGGACCCGAACCGAGCCCGACATTATTTAATGACCAAAGCACTGAGTTTGTGTCACACAGTTGTTATGGTTACAGGGTATTTAACAGGCCGGGCGTGCGCCGTGGGTGCTCAGCTGCGGAGAGGGAGACCTCTGTGTTTGAGACGGGAGCGGGAGGCGGGAGGTCCGACGCTTCTAGCGAGAAGAGAGGGAGACATATAACAAAATAAGATAAAATAGGAAAAACCTGTCTCCCTCTTTTATTTTATTTTCAGCGTTTAATCAAGGCGGAGGCGGGCGGCTGGAGGTCCGAGACTTCCAGCGAGGAGAGAGGTAGAAACAAACAGCCAATGTGTGTCTGTCTGTGTTATGTTCAGGTGTTGTCACGTAAATAACAGTGCCCAAGCAATAAACAGGACAGACAATAGGACCTTATTTATTTTTACACTACATTTTCACTGAAAGCTGACCGAATCCGACCCGAGCCCGAATACAATTTATAGCTACATTTTTGACCAAACCCGGCCGACCCGTCGGGCTGAGATCGCCACACTCTAGTGCGTGTATGTGTCCCTATTGGGGCCTATCTGAATTTCTGTCTTTGAGAGATATTATTTTGTAATATAACTGAATTTTCTATCCATACATACAAATTTTAAATATATTAAAATTATAAGGCATCTTTGAGTAAACTGCGAGTATCATTTAAGTAGGCTATGTTGTGGCCGGCCGAGTGTCCTCTTTTTTGGAAATCAAAATATGGTCACCCTAGTAGTAGGTATTACACAAGTCAAAAGTTTAACCAAACCACTTTGATGGTCTAGGGTGTAGGGTTTAGTGGCATCTAGTGGTGAGGTTGCAGATTGTAACCAACTGAAAATTCTCCCATGGGCCAAGCATGTAGGAGAACTTTGGTGGCCGAGGTGAGCCACTGTTTGGTTTGTCTACTCTAGGGCACTATTAAAACATTCATGAAAACATAGATATGAATATTATGTTCACTTTCTACTAATATATCCTCCCAAATCATACACACTGGACCTTTAACTTGGAGGCAGAACCTAAAGTGATATAAATATCTGTGTGTGAGCAGAAAACTGAACCAGGAAGTCAATATGTAAACTGCAATGAATGTTTACAAAGGACAGTTTGGTATATCATTTTACTATTCTCCTTCCTAACAATAAGTTTGGCTTGGGTTTTTTGCCCCATCTAATGTTTTAATGATGTTGCGCGATCATTACATTTCAGCAGAAAACTAGGTTTTACTGGAAGGATGACTAAAACCATGACAAACAGCCCAAAGAGAAAGGTAAGCATTTTTTTAAGATGATCCTGAACTTGAATATTGTCCTCATTATGTTTCCCAGCTGTGAGCAGCTTCTCAATTTCCTGTGCAGTGATTAACAGGGGGAATAAAAGTTCGACACAGCACTGAAAATTACGCAACTTTAAGTGGACATCTTAGAGTATTTTCATTTTGCCATTTAACCAGTGTGAGCACACTCCCTACATGTGCAAATCTAGCTTTGAATTAGCATGTAGCATTTGGACACAGAATGAGCTACAAGTGCAAACTGAGAATCTAGTTTTGCAGGATAAACTCAAATGCACTTGACAAACTAACTGAAGTTTGATTGTAAGTGTTTATTGTTTGAATAATTCATTAGAAAAACCTTCACAGTGTCAGCTGTGGGATCACTCAGGGAATATTTGTTTCACAGGTGAATGCATTTTTTCTTCACAATACAGTAATACTGTACAACAGCAAGCGCCAGCTAAATAATTTAATGACTTCTTTCCCACTCAGTGCTCGCTTTCAAGCTAAAGAAGATTAGCCTTTGATGTTAAATATATATATATATTTTTTCCCTTTCTTCTCTCTTCTTGCGAATGCTGTTGATTAATATATGCAGCCTTTTTTTTGTTGTAACATTTCTGAGCAACCAACTGCAGAGATGTAACCTTTTGACTGACCGAAATTACCACTGAGAATAAAAGGATAGTTTTAACTTTAAGTACAAAGTTAAAACGAAGATAAAATCAACTGAAATAAAGAGTAATTAAGAATAAGGGCAAAAGTAAGGGTTAGATAGGCTGTGTAACATTAAATATTTATTAAGGTTGCTTCTGCCATGATGTATACTTTGCCATATGGTGAGTAAAATATTCAGCACTTCAGATTTGTGTATAATATTGTGCACACCCCCTCCCAAACCCAGTGCATTACAATCTAACCAATTCTGCGGTTTGCACTTAATGCTTGCCCGATCCGTCATTAGTCAGATGTAGCACGATAATGCTCATCTCAGCTTGACCACCTCATGTGCATCTCAGCTGTGTGATTACACACAGGCTTCCTCAGAGCTGAATGTGATGCAGGCAGCATGTGGGCGTTGGCTTTGTGAGACACAGACACTAATGAAAGCTGACAACCACCACAAGCCTGTGGGGAGCAGAAAGCACCGGGCAGGGAAACATAAGCTACATTCAAGTTTGCAGTGTTTCCTACTCAGACATCCACCTGGAAGACCTCGCTCCTTCTCGCTCTGTTGGCTACAAAAGGCTCAGGGCAGCTTAAGGGGAGATTTAAGGGGGATAGCGAGGAGAAAACAAACTAATCCTTAAACTGAGAAGAGTAATCTGTGAGGGAAGATTTACAGCAAAGAAAATGACTTTTACAATGCACTCACAAAAAAAGTGACCTTTCTATTCGGAATTTTTGCAACAATGAGGCAGTTTTTGAGCTGCAGATAATCAGAGTTAAGATGTCCCTCAGTGTGACAGTTAGAAAACCCTCCTCGCTGTCTGCTGCATGTGAGAGAAAGTGAAGTGTTGCATCCCCAGAAGCATTTGGATTAAAGAGCCGCCATATGACCACAGCCCCGCTTGCGGAAAACAATGTGAAGTGTTTGAGCTGATCCTCAGTGCTCTCATTGATTTCTGTTGATCACAATCTTATTTGGCAATTTAAATGCTAATGATACTTTTAATTGCAAGACGGGATAAATGTGATTTGATCTTTAGGAGGCAATTACTTTCATGCTTTGTCTGGCTCCGATCTTTTCAAAAGGCGGACAACAATCACCCTGCAGAGCTCAGCTTTTTTTTTTTCTTTTCTCACAAGAGAAGAAAGAATAAAAACAAGAATAAAACAAAATGACTTCTGTATTTGTTCTTTGACATGTTTATCAAAAATTATTTCTGTTGTTGGTGGAAGGTTTTGCCTTTTAGAACATTTAACTTTACAAGTATACACACACGGCCAGTTTCCAAACCTTTTTCAACACCTTAGGCATCGATGCTAGATGACATACACTGCTATACAAAAATAACATGAAAATAAAGGTACTTGTTATAGACAGTTGCACTGCATGGATAACATTCTGTACAGAGAAACCAAGCACCATTTTTTACTCATGAACAACAACAGTGAGTGATTCGAATTCACACCAGTACAGTAACAGTCCATGTTGAATGACTCAGAAAGACAAGAAAGACAATCCTACTTTGGTTACAGCTTAAAGCTAGAAGGTGTCCAACATTGAGTTATCACATTTTAAAGGTCTCCACACAGCAATGGTGAAAAGCACTGGTAACCGATTTATAAATCAAAGGGTATACACAAGTATAAATATCTCTATGAATCCCTTTTCCCAGTATCATCTTCAAATTGTGCTTCTAAAGGCCCCGACACACCAAGCTGACAGCTGACTGTTGGCCGTCGGTGATCATCAGTTACGGTAGTTTTTGTGGTGTAACGAGAAGCGGAGGTGAGGAAACAGCTAACTGCTAAAGTCAAGAGGGTGTGAAATCAAAACAAACTTGTTATATGAGGTAGGATTATTGTTTTTAGCCACTGAGCTCTTTAGCAGAAACAGGTGGTAATTGTATGTGGTATCGTTCACTAGGGCACGGTAAATATGCTTCAGCATCAGGTTGTATTGTTAATATGCTAACCGGCTAACTTGAATTATTAGTACAGACAAATGCTGCCTGCTGGTATGCAGAGTTATTTCCTCTCACACAGGTGCAGAACATATGTGCTAGTTGGCCGTTGGTTGTAGCCTTTATGGTGTGTTGATGTATAACTTTTTGGCTGACACACAGGCAATGTGAGGTGACACAACAGTCAGCCTCCGTCACCACATGTTCCTTGATGTCAGTTTGGTGTGTCTGGGCCTAAAACCTGACATCTATTTTTATAGCTTCAACATCCCATTTTTTTCACCTTGACTTTTTCATTGTAGAGTCTATCAGTAATCTCAAGTGTCCTCCAAAATCACAATGGTGCTACATTTCAGTCCGGAACAAACCATTTCCAGCCGCTGAGGTGGAAGTATTTGTATCTATGTTGAAAAAACAGAGTTGATGTCGTTTGGTGACAGTGACATCCCGTTTAAAATTCATCATCCTTTTAACATTCTGCATGTGATTCTTTTCAGATATTGTAGTAAACACAGCCAGAAAGTTGGCATCAAAGTGATTTACACCAGCGAGTATTTGCAACTGTGTCAACACCAGCTGCACGTCAGGAACACTAGCGAGTGCATTCATTTTGCAGCCTAGCAGTGCCACGACTGGCGGTGCTTTTCGGCATTTTGGAGGTCATACATCATGCTCGGGCAAAAGACAGAGCGATGAACACATTATTCTGAGAACATCGCTTTTGACAATGCCCATCTATTTTGATAATCAGTTGACTATTGTGCCAGTGCAGCCCTCTGAAGGGCCAGTGATTTATTAGGATTGACCAATTTTGAGTCATATCATGTGCTGCTTTGTGAGGGCAAACAGAGGCGTGACTGGCGGTGCAGTCAGGCATGTTATCAAATGCCCAGGCTTGATTAACGTCTCATCAACATGCAGAATTAAACAGTCTGGCTAAATGCTTCCCCTTTACCCTGACATCAGACACTCATATAAAACTATGAATCTCTCGCAGTGATTCTCTACATTTAAATAAACCCCGCACATTCACTTGCAACTTATCTGCATTCACATAGTTAGACATTTCAAAAAAAAAAAAAAAAGTAAACAGTTTCTTCATAAGACACTGAACATGTTTGATGACATGCCACAGGAAAATGGACACAAATATTCATCTGGACAATTAAAGCTTTGTATCACATCTCACTACATTAAGCATTACATGCCGAGCTACAAGTAGGAAACAATAACAACAGCTACACAGCACTGACACGACTATAACTCTTGTCATGCATATTTGACGACAATCATGCACACAAAAGGAGGGGAAGAGAGCAGGAGGCAGAGGAGGGAGGTTGCACAATGTGGTCGTTTCCCAAAGACATTATCAGAGTTTTTAGCTTATGTAAAACAAAGCCGCTATAAGCTAACAGATTTCCCTCTGATTAACAATTTGATATGAATGTTCAATCTCGTCAAAAAGTGTTGTGTTCTGTCCAAGCTCCTTCGATCTGATAAACTCCAAGTGGAGCTGGGTATTTTATCTTAAGACTTTTACTTAAGTTTGATTTATCTTGGCACTGTTTTCATCAAGTTTAATTTCCATTCATAGTTGTTTATCGAGCTGGATGTTTCTTCTTTTTTCGGTCACGCACCAAATGGAGATGTTTTAATTTCACTTCAAACATCTCAATTTGTTGAGTGTTCTCAAACGAAAAATAGAAATTCCTTCAACTCCAAGTTTGAGTTTTTTTCTTTTGCAGGTGTCAAGTCCAGTGTGAATGTCTAGTAAATGATCGTGTCGATGAACGTTTGCTGCTTTCAAGCACTCACAATGGTGTGCTCAAGTATGTCACTTGTAAGCCACCATTACATGCAGGCAACAGAATAGAGGATCCAGGAGGACAGGGTTCAGCGGGGGATAGACTGGGGTCAGGTGCCTCTACTTTCCTTGTGGGGGACTCTGGCTTCTCTGGAGCCTGTGTCACACAACTATCAGCAACAGCAGCAACAGCAATGCTGAGGGAGGGGAGTGGGAAACAGAGAGTAGTTACTTTGGCATCAGAGTGAGAGAGAAAGATAGATTAGCAGGGAGGGAGAAAGAGACAGAAAGAAATGGGAGAGGTAAGAGTCTGTGTGCTTCATTTGTCTTAAAAAGCATTCCTGAGAGGTAGAGGCAGTTTGCTATCTGGGTCTCCATGGGCTCGGCGGTGGACTGAAGCAGTCGCCAAGCGTTGAGGCGAGCAGCAGGAGGAGTCGTGGAGGCCAGAAAACCTGGCAGAGCGTCTTGTCAGCGCTTGATGTTAGCATCACTGCTTTGAATATCAAATCAATTACAAGATTCTGGAGGGGGACCTCTAAAATAAGCACTGTAATCTCATCATGCAAGTTGATTAAAGGCTCATGTGCACCCTCAGCCAGATTCTGCACACCCCCAACCTCAGTTGTTTTGGTAATATTCCCAGAGAGAGAGATAGCCAACCCCTGCACACAGCAGCACCATTTCCCATGGGAATATGGTTTGCATCTTGTCTATCCAGTATAGCCAAGAGCTTCATGGAAACCCTGGCAACCAGGTGTTTTAGACAAAGGCAATTAGCAAAATTCAGCTCGAAAGCTTGTTTCCTGCTTTGTCGACAACAGATTTCTTACAATTCTTCCAAAACAGATGGCAGGGACTTTTATCACGTTCGGTATAACACATGAAGATATTTTAGATTCACAAAGCTCTGTTGCTTGTTGTTCTCTCAGCTGCATCCTCTGCAACTTCTGTTTTCCCCTCTGTGTATGGGCAGCAGCTGGCAATGTTCAAAATTGTCATGGCCCCTGGTTTGCAAGCAGAACAAAATTACCTGGTTGGCCGGAGGAGGGAAAGCAGAAGTAAATAAAGCCGGAGAGATACAGGATTCTTAAATCTATCTTTAACAGCGGTCTGACTGGCTTAATTGATGCAACCACAGAAGTCTTATTTTCTTTCTGAATTCAATTTAAGTGACCTACAAACATTGCCTTTGCAGGGTTCAGACTTTAACTACCACCACGGTGTCAGGTTTGTGGAAGTAGATCAATATTTGAATCCTATTTTCATCATCTTTCTGTGCTGAGCTGCATGGGATTTTAGGTTTACATGTTTCCAAAGCCAATCATCAAATCTTTGAACTGCTAGTTGCTGTTTCAAATAAAATACATTTTCGTAACTCCACAACACTTTCTCCAAATAACATTAAGACACAGCCTAACCTCTGGACCTGCTGCCTACTCAGAATCTCAGGGAAAATCTCCTTTACTTCCTGATGATATCGTAACAATCCAACAGAGGTGAGGCTTTCCCAAGAAGACACTGCAGCACATGCTCCTGCAATCAGTCCTGATTAAAACAATAGTATTTTAATGGGAACTGGGCTCACTACAGCCCACATTGCAATCAAGCAACTACTTAATAAGTGCCGCTTCAATGATAATCATCGATTGCATCTGCAATAGTAAACAACAATAAACTTTTTAAAAGTCTGGGTGTAATTAAATTATTTTTTATAAAGTGACCTATGAGGAAGGAGATTATTAGCTTTCAGAATTAAGACAAGGAGACAGAGACATGTCTGCAGTGTGTTCGTCTGTCTCTGAACACATTAACTCTCCCAAAAAAGTGTTTTGTCCATTTCAAAGTGTTTCTCTCTCTTGGGCTGACAAGAGTGCACACCTAATCTTACCACCTGTCCAACCCCCTACAATATTCTCTGGCAGAGGCTTGGTACTCACAGGTCATTATCTGTCTCAGTGCGGGTCTTCTGCTGCCGCCGATGGACCATGAAAACAGTAACAGCCACGCCAATGATGAGTCCAATGGCAACGACACCTCCAAGGATCCCGATAACACCACCTGGGGGACCCTGCGCCATCGGCTTCTCTGCAGACAAGAGGAGAAATAACAGTGTCAGGATAGGTGCTCTTTGAGTAATTGATGCTGCTGGGTTGAACTTGGAAAAAAAAAAAAAATCTAACAGCGGTGAGGACAAACAAACACATGTTACATCTCCATGACACAACATTTTCCAAGTCTATGGCAGGAGAGCAATAAATCGCAAAAAATCTGGACATACTTCAGCAATTGGTTGAAAATATTTCAAACCGAAAGCAGCCAAAAAAGAAGGAGAAAACAATAGACTATTGTAAAACAAAAATCTTCACAAGCCATTTGACATGGCATTTGTCAGGCTCGAGGCTTTCTGTCATAAAACACACCCAAATGCTTTATTCAGAGACATATTTCAGGATGAGACCATTGTCCTGCTCACCCTGGCACTGCATGAATACCACACAGTTGTGGTCACTCAGCAGCTGCTGCTGAATTTCTAATGCGTTCTCCGTCAACTGTTCCAAATGAGCCCAAATTGGCTTGGATTTGACAGCAAACCCAAATGCACTCTTAAGAGCACGACAAAGCTATTATATTTTAAAGTCCTTGCCAGCAGGGGGTAATGAATGCAAAATATATTTTAAGCATTGCAGAAAGACTGTGTGTGGTTTCCAAAGTTTTTAAAAGAAACCCTAATTCTGTTGAAAGCAAAACATGGGAAAGTTAGTTCACAACTTTGAGCTGAAACGCAATGACAGGTCTAACACAGTAAACATTTCAGATTGTTGATGATACCCTCTGTGCTCTGTGTTCAATAGTCCACTCACCTCTCAAGCCAAGGCTATTAACTTTTAAAAAGGCACAGGGATAGCAGTGGGAAGCAAAAATTTAAGACACTGATGTAACCTATTTTTTTAAGAGCCTCACCAGGCTATGATCATTTTTTTAAAACTTAATTTTTGGAAATATCTTTGAGAGCCAATCTCTGTAAGTGTCTCTGAGAGTTTTTGAAGTGACTGTCAAAAGCAATCTGCGACCAGCGCCAGAGAGAACATCTGAAGCTAGAGGAAATATTGGAAAATAAATACTTTTTGATGCCAGCATATAATTGTTTTAGCTCGATACATTGCAAGAAATGGGACATGCTTTGAAATCACTGCCACTTCGTTGCTTAGGGCCCTGCTGATTTTATGCTTTTACATTTGATATCAACAATGAATCATCCTGTATGAGATCAGAATGTATCAGGATGTAATTCATCTGTTGTCACATAGATAAAAAGCTAAATTACTGCAGTTCCCATGTGAACCTCTTCTACTGTGTCCCAACTGATGTCAGGTAATACTAAAATAGGACAGTCATCTCTTTTTAGAAGCATAATGGAGCTATTTTTTTGAAGGCAAACAGCACTGGCATCTGTTTTCTTCAACAGGAGCAGTTAAAGCTGTCCTTTTTAAGACAGGCCAGGGACCAATCAGTGGCTGTGAGCCTGTTGTGATGGGACACTGCAAATTCTACCCATCTTCCACTTTGAAAAGGAAAGCCTATCTCCTGCCCTCATGATGTCTCCATTATTATCTGGCCATCCCTCCTGGTAGTGACAGGACAAGGCCTCACTCCCAGGGGGCCTCTTCTCAACAGCCCCTGCCTGCTTGCTTGATTCACCGCCCATAATGATGGATACACAGAGGACTACTTCACATGCGGCCACACAATAGCAGCCACATTACCCCACCTTGTACCCAACACCCGCTGCCTCAAAGTCAGCGCTTACATATCATGTCCATCAGGTTGTCGTGTCACGTTGCACTTGTTACCGCAGCTTTAATTTTCTGTCTTCTGGTACTTAAAAGTCACATCGTGTCAAATCTACACACCAAAGGAAAGTAAATAGGTTTTCTTGTGACCACATACACTTCTTTCTTGTGATGCATTTCAATAAAAAAGGCTGTGGAGTAGCTTTGAAGAGCTGGCATGAATGTGATCTTGCTGTAGCATGGCAACAGATAAGCTAGAACTCCTACTGTTGTCTCATCGCGCTACATAGTGAAAGCCAGTGGGCTGAATTTCATGGCCCTAATGCAAATGCCAGACACAATAGTCTGTTGTATAACACTAGCACACAGAGGAGTGGACTGGATCAGAATGCAATTTCCCTATTGTGGAGCCCTAGGCACTCTGCACACAGGATTTAGACTGTCACCTCCTAACACATAAAGGTAGGGTGAGCCATCTGGCATGCACTCTGAGTGCTTTGTCTGCTTCTTATAGGGCTGGAGAATCATCAAAAATTAAAGCTTTCATTATCAGTACATGAGTTGTACATTAAAACACCCTTATCATCACCAATCATTACATATACTGTATCATTGCTCTGGCAAAATGTTTTAGCTAAATGTTACTGTTACAAGTGTAGATGAAGTAGCAAAATGCAACATTACTCCACCGCTGTATATGATAATGCTGAGCTGGGATAATGTTATCACAAAAGCGAGAGCTACCCTCTACAGAAGCCAAGCCCTCTACAGTACAACAACACACCTTCAAATTCAATTAGTCCAAGTAAGATAGTACAACTGTACTACTTAATATGAATTATGGAACCGTTTTTGTCAATGTTTGTTTCCCCCGTTTTGTACAATAAATTATTGTTTAAAGTTTCAACAAGTTTCTGGAGTGCGTGACACAAGTGTGTTTTGAAAACGACCGCGGACTGTCACCTGCTCAACGCATCAGTACCTTTGGATGCCGTGACAGTAATAGCCTAATGATTATAATAATAATAATGTCAAAATATCATTTACAGACCGATTTACCAGACGATCACTGCTGCCCGACCCGCAGTTCCATTTGCGGGTCCCGCAGGTTAGGGGTCGACCCGCGCATCACTACTCAGCTCAGTCTATAAGGCTGTACACACAACAGTAAGGCTATAGACATTATATTCTATTCAGGCTGGCAGAACCAGCAGCACATTGGCTCTACAGTGCACGGCACTGCTGATTTACCATTTTATTGCAGCACAGAGTGTCTGCCAGCAACCAATTACTTGCAGAGGCTTCCTCCAACTTGTTTCAACGGTTCCGATTTAATCAGAAGACAAATTAAACAGGATGACTAGCCAATGTGAAAATCAAAAGAAAGCATAGAATAATGTACTGAAGGAGACTGTTGTGCCATCACATTTTTTTGTGGTTTGAGAGCAAAGATCCAGTTGCCGCTGTGCAAAACTCCGCAATACAATTCTCAAACTTGATTGAAAATCAATTTCGGAGTGGGGCTGGTTCGGAACGGTGTGTTTCGGAATTGAGGACTGTCTCCTGTTGGAACATTGTGCGCGCACAGCCCTTCACCACCTGGATCCTAAAATAAACACCTGTTTTATTACATAATCATGCTTCCGTGTTGCGCCATTCATTAAGATCCTATATTTCTGTCATTCAAATAACAAGAATTGTGGTTTAATACTCTTAATTATAACAGCCAACTTATTGAAAAATGACGGGTTTAAATCATAATTAAAATCCCGTCATAATTAAAATCCCGTCACGGACATAACGTGCACAGGCTCGGGCCAGGTCGGGCTGGATTTTCTGGGCCCAATCTAAGCTCTGTTAGCCACTCTCGTTTCCCCTGAGCCGCGTCAAGAACTGCCTGCTCTCGCCCTGCAGCTACGTGGAGTCCCTCCTGATCAAAACGTGATCAAAAGTGCAGCAGGTCCAGGGCCTCTGTAGCCTATATTGTCAGACATATCACATCAAAAGCATAGATCTATGCATTCATGATATGAAAGAGATAAATGTAAATCAGACAAATTGAGTTTAAATTCAGATTCTTTATTTTTTGGTTTATGTTTGTGTACTACGGAGTCGCGGAGGGGCCACTGAGAAAAAATAAAACACACCAGCGCTAGAAATGTTTGATTGCGAACCAGATAGGCCTACAATTTGGCTCGCTTTTTGATTTATTTCTATTTTTTATAACTGGGGAGGTCTTACAATACGGTGCCAGGGTTAGTGGGGATTACTGCTAGGAGCCAGACGGCTGAGAGTCTACCCGGAGCCTGCCGAGGATGCTCGAGGCTTTACCGGGCTGGTGAGGCAGTAACAGGCAGGAAGGAGTCCATGCACACAATTGAGTGCCTGCTGGAGGCTGTATCTTTCTCTCTATGGCCCCTCTCTGTATTTTACCTAACGTATGAGTGGAAGTGAAGAGTGAAAGTCTTTTTTACTGTAAGTAATGGAATATAGGGACCTTTGATTCGGCTTAAAAATAATGTGGCAGGAGGGTAAGGGGGGGGACTTCCCACCTGTAGATAAAAATACAACAGGAAGCACTATTTGTGACAAGAAAGGGCCACAGTGCAGCAACAGGAGTAACCTCTTCAATCATTTAGAAACAACACAGCCTTAAATTTATAGAATATATTTCTTCACTTCACCACAAGCATTTTCTTTTTACTTGTTCTCATATTTGCTTTGTAATACATTTGGTATTAATGTGTAAGTGTAACAATTTTTTTTTCTTCTTCTTTTAATGACCATTATTTTGAAAAACCCATTTAAGAAATGATCACTACTGGTATTGTTAGAATTATAAGAAAAAGTCTCTGTATCATACCGAATTTAAAAACTGGTATCGGGCATCCCTAATGCCTAACCCTGGATTGTGCTCAGCCTCTGTACTGTGGCTTTAATCTTTAGCAGAGACTCATATTTCTGTTGTGTTAGTATTCTCTGATGCCCATGACTTAGTCCTGTGAAAGTAATCGTTTGGAAATCCCCCCACGCTGCACACAACAGGCAGTACTACATGGAAAGGGCTTTGTCCTTGTTGTAGAATAAACAGTGGTTTGCCAACAGTAATAAGCATGGGGACTGAGTTACTGTATGCAACATGTCTCTGCTTCCTGCTTTCACTACCACCAACAGTGCCAGTGCCAACACCAGCTCTATCATTATCTACACCTTCAGCGTCATCATAATACAGCAGAAAAATTATCACCGTGCTGTTTGCAGGAAGAGGAAAATCCGTCTCTCAACTCACTGCCTAGAAAGGTGCCAAACATGTCAACTGGTCAAAACAATAAACCACAACTTTCATATGATGAAATACCCCAGATATACTGCATGTAGAAAATTACACAATTCGGCAATCTGACATAATGTGCTAACTCACATTTCCCATTGAGATTACACCCCAATTTATTCTTTCTGCATCCACAAACTCACAAGGGTCCGTGTAAGGGTGTACGCATAGGCACTGTGCAGATGTCCATATAGCTACTCCCAGTTTCTTGGGGGTACACTACAAGGGCACCAACTGTGCATGTGCTGGAAAACCAAAATGGATGCTATATTTGAAGAGAGGCTGTGTTTAATATTTTTTACATTTAATATTTTTAACTTCTGCCAGCTATCAGCCAATAACGACAGCATTACTTGGCAAACAGCAAATCAGATTGCAGCATGGCAACATCCAATCAGCTTCACATGACCTCAAATTTGCTATTGGGCTTTTGAATTGTTGCTATCCCACAATGGGGGCAGTTAACATTGTGGCCTCTCAAGCCAAGCGCAATTAAAACACCATTTTAAAACTTTAATATCAGCCGCTGACCTTAAAATGTATGTCATGAATTAATCAAGAATTAAATTATTTTCTAAATTACTCAGTACTGCTAAAACCACTCTTTTTTTCTGCTGCCAGCAAGTGGGGCTTTCCCATTGACTCTGTGCTTTTTCTGGAAAGATCAGCCCAATCCCAGTCTCCACCCTAAGGTCTAAACCCTGAACTCTCACTGATTTAATTGATATTACCTTGTAAGTGCTTGTTTCTTGGGAAAAAAGGTTAAGCTTGTATTGTGCATTTATTAGTCTGGTGTGGCATAGTGCACTCTGGTAGTTGTAGGTTTTCTACCTCAATGTGCCCTTGTCCTCTGTTTTCTCTGGTAGAGCACCAGTTTCAAAAGTGTTGCATCCTTCTGCATCGACAGCCCAGTTTAATGAAAACACCATCTTTCCAGCAGTGAAATACTTCTATAAAGCAAAGCATTTAGCTCTTACCATACAGGCATCACCAAAACCATAAGAACACAAGAACCCTTTAGAATACCTATAAAGTATGAAGTCCAACAACCCTTTTGACCTCCTTTGATTTTTTACAAGTGGAAAACCTGCAAAAAATCTGACTAAACTCTACTGAGTAAAGGTTGTTCAAATATGTCTTGTAGCTGCCACTGAAAGATTGCTATTGATTTTCAATAAGTGTAATGCACCCATCCATGCAGCGGCTCTCTCAGGGCTGTCAGTCCACCACTGTGGCACATTTGAGCTGACAGAGTTGACCTTGGCTTTTTGTGGCTGCAGCTCCCTCTGAGGTGGCGGCAATCTTCAGTCTTGTCACATCTACTCCCCAGAGTTCATTGAGCTGCGCCAGATGTATGAGCTATTGTTGTTTTTCTCCACTGCACAGTACATCCAAACATAGAGAACAGTCACAGGCCTGCACACAGTCCTCCTTCAGCTTTGATAGGCTTTGTGGCATTACGTTTATGTCAGCTGGTCGCCCACGGAGAATCAAATTTCCCCAACAATCCATCAAGAAGGCATCATTGGCTGAGTGCAACTTCTACCCAGCAGGTTCCTCTGTTTGCTGCAGAGTTCAGACACGCAGCCAGCCAGAGGTCTCATGGGATTCGGGGACACAGTGAATAAGTGCTTTGCATGTGATTATTACTTATTCATTCCTCAGGCAAAGCCTACAGATTCATATGCATACTCCCAACAGGGAGGCGGTTACTACTTAGAGAAGATCTGGCAACATTTTTTATGGCCCAAAAGCAACTGATCAGCTGAAGCTGTGGCCTGAAAATTGATTACATCCGAACTGCTGCTTGTGGCCCTTTTTGAGCAAATGTGACCCACATGCAGAGTGACACAGCAATTCAGCGTCTGGACCATCCAAATGTGTGAAAACAGTGTAATCTCTAGTGCCAGCTGTACTCAATAGCCAAAACATGTGGGCTCTAGTGTTACCAGTCTCCCATAGAACATGTTAGTCACACATACCAGAGCAGGAAGAGTTCAGGTGAGAGGCCAAGGGGTGAGCAGTCTCCAGCTGGAGCAGGCTTTGCCCACTCCAAATCCAATCTGTCACAGAATGCAGCAATGCAGGATTTAAATGGAAGCAGGTTTCCTCTTTTTTTTTTCCTAACAGATTGCTGCCATGTTACCTGCTGAGGCCTAGTGTGGTTCATCAAACACTGGCATAGAGAAGACAATTCACAGCTTAATGATGTCTTTAAATGTATAGTCACCCCTGGCAGTTTGACAGCAGACAGTAAAAAGGAAGTGTATAGAAAGCCTGAAACTATAAGAAATCACACTGATGGTATTAAGAGGACAATTGTGTAGTGGCGCTTTGTAAAAATGTTCCAGTCATAAGTCTGATCATATTCCAAGAATGGATGTGGCTCCTGGCGCTCTCCCTCTCTCCCATCAGAAATTGTAATTGCTATCTCCTCCACAGGGGCCATAATACTTTCCAGCAATACTGGGGAGTTTTCAAGTGGACAGATTGAGAGTCTGGCTACTAACCCACGCCAGCTCCACACCACCAATGCCAGTCTGAGATGGCCACCTGTTCCAAAGACCACAGTGACTGGTTTTCTAGCTCGCCTTGCACAAGTGGCCAGTCGACCAGCAGAATGAAACAGTCAAGGTGTCTAGTTGCTTTTAGCTCTCTATTCATGAGTTGTACAGCTACCTTATGTGGAAGTAAGTGCTCAGGCTGTTAGTAATTTATCTGGAGGAGATTTTTTCTCTACCCTCTTTTCCACGTTGGGTAAATGCTGCAGGCCCCAATAAAGAGAAAGAAATGTGGTTTAATGGAGTTCATAAATCTGTATTTCATGCTGCCTACTCCAAGCGGCACATGCTGTTTCGTCTCCTTCTCCCACCCCCTCCCTGAGTTGGTAATCTTGTTAAAGTTCAATGTTTCCAGAGCTGTCTCCTCTGGGAGCTGGTGTTCCTGATGTCATCCTCTTTTCCACAGTAGTTTGCCCTCTGGAGAGGTCTGCATCCTATTTCACCTAGATTCACACTGATGGTCTGTCTCTGCACCACCTGCTGACCCGACGTGTCAAAACAGAGATAGGGGCCGGAGGCGATGGGGGCAGGGGGATTGTGATGGTCTGTGATTGCTGTTCTACATCGCTCCACAGAGGGCAGCACTTCATTAAGTACAAATTGTTAACACATGGGATGTGTTTAATAAGATGAAACCAAGCCCATTATGGACTTAACTGTCTTGGACCTGCTGGGCCACGATGAGAAACACCTGAGGCCAGAGTATAACACGATGTCATAATAGCATTTTTTATTTTGTTTTATTTACATTTTTATTTTCCCAGACAGCTACTTGCAGACCAAATGTAAACTAATGGATGAATGTCACTGCATGGCTGAGTAAATACCTGCTGAGCCATTCTGTTTCACTTTATAGCCTCTCCCATTTCTGTGTAAACATTTTGTGACTCAATGGTACGTTAAGACAATCTGGGGAAGTAATCACAAGCCTTCAATAATAAAAAAAAAACACTTAGCATGTTTCCACGCTCAAACAGACGACACTCAACGTCAGCAAGGCAAGCTGGAGATCTCCATGTAACCACGCAGACATCAGCTGGAACTGTCTGGTGCACCGCTGAGTCCGACGGGGTACATGAAGCGACGACAAGAGGCACCAAAGCCCCTGTCAATGAATATGAGATTGCAGGCTGCCATGCTGATGCTGACGCTGTCATGAGGTATTACCTCCTGTGACAGCCTAAATAACAACAGTTCTAATTAAAGAATGATTGGAATGGGTGGACCACTGCCTCCTAATGGGGGAATAAACCGCAACATCGCTCCAGGAAGTGAATTGCACTCATTTATTAACTTCAGGAAGCCGGTAGCTGCTGTCAAGATGTAATAGCTTACTTTAAAAGCTACATAACTTTCTATCCATTCTGCCCACTGGCCCGTTCACTCCAGGATTTAATTAGAAAAAAATATAAACATATAGCAGTAACATATACAGTAGAGTGTCAAATAGGCTGCTGTTTTATGACAGGGAGGTTTGAAGTGTACAGTAAATCTGCTGCAGTTTCCTCTGCCGTGCATCACCGCTAATCTGAAAACTAGCTTTGGCCCCATAAAAAGAGCTGGCCACGCAGCATTGGTGATAGGGCTCCCAGTCTGCTTTAGCAGGCACTCTCTCGCTTTCGAGCCCTTTCATGCCCCAGCTGAACTCCTCTATGTGTTGAATGTTAATTTAATGGCTGCTCCCAGCTCTAAACTGGAGGTACCGCAGTGCTTATACAGATCTGTACCCTCGTCTCCACCTTGTCCTCCCTCTACTACCTTCTTCTCCGTGTAAGCAAAATTACTTCTCAGTGTCTCTCTCTGGCAAGCGCCATGAGGTCACGGCTGTAATTTCCTTTGCCTGGTTAAAAGCTGACAGAGTAACGGACCCAGTCAGTCTGGATATGTTCGAGAGCAGGTTTTCAATTTAGCAACACTTGGGCTGGTGAGCCTGCAGATCCCATCCCAAAGGCCAGCCCCTTTTGCTGCCCCCACTGCTAAGCAAGTGTGTCATCTTGGACACCATACACACACAAATGAATTCAAATAACCTCTGTGGGGTCACGTAGTAGAACTGAAATACAATGTATTTATATTCCTGGACTGGACTGTTTGTGAACTCGCTGGAAAATTACCATTGATTCCTTCATACACACTGGCAGAGCGCCAGATTTAAGCACAAGAATGTGAATTCACTCTTGAATATTCATTTGTGAAGAAGCTCTCTGCTGTCTGACAAGTTATTATTATATTTCCTCTCCATGAGTCTTTGTCTCAGGGTATCTGTCATCAGCTGTGCTATTTACCCTTACCCTTTACCCTTGCTTTTAAACCATGCCTTTTTTAGTACTTTTACTATTTAACCCATTTAACAAAAAGGCACATAACACCTACAGTGACTGAGACTACGGGAATCAGCTTTCCTATAATAGTGTGAAGACATCTATTCAGTTTTCAGGTTCAGTTGTGACAGTTTGCTCGGTGAGAAGCCTCGATCTCTGCAGGTTTGACATTTTCAGTTTCAGTATGCCAAAAGGTAAATTGAATAAAGTGTATCATTGTAACATGGTCACTGTTGCCATGTGATTGCCCCCTGAGATGATAAAGAGAATGCTAAAAATCCAAAAATTGCTTAAATATGCTTCAAGTAAAAAAGTTTGTTGTAAGAGATTGTTAAACTGCAAATCTGAGGTGTGATGCTCTGTCTATTCTACCTGGATGTCAAATAATGAATGAGCATCTCTTGATGAAGATTAGATTCTAATAACACCTGGTGATTAGGAATACTTTGTCATGCAGCTGACATTAGTTTGAATCTCTTTATAACTGATAGATGAATTGTTGACAGGGTTATTGTCATCTGCACAGACACATAAAGTCAACTTAATCATCACTCAAAATCATTATCCAAATCTTAATTAGAAATCACCCAAATGTTGTGATTGATTACATACAAGTGTATTGCACAATATGTTAAAAAGTTTCATCAAAAGTAGGTGACAAACAGTCATCACAATCAATCATTGATTTCCAGGAATAACTCCGATGCTGACACTCCTTCATATTCTATAGTCAACAGAAGCTGCTGGTTAGCAGTCTGAGTACATCTCTGCTGTCTTGGTATTTTCAGATTCATCATATACGAAGAGCAGATAATTAACATTGCCAAAGGTGAAATTAATTCTCATTACAGTAAGCTATATTTAATTCAAAATAAGATTAGTCTGTATAAGAATGTAAGACATTTTCTCATCCGAACGCTGTTAATTACAGTTGTTATTTTCTATACTATTCTATTTGCAGTACTGTACATGCCATATGGTATGTAACATCACAGCCTCAAGATAAACAGCCTAAATTACAGTCTGTAGCTGAAGAGATTATCTAACTGTAAAAGATGAACTGTAAAGTTTAGGGTAAAAAAAAGAAAGAAACATCATAAACTTTACTGAAAGATGCAGTTTCATATCCACACTGATATGCCCAATGGGTGATGGAGTGTTGCGAGAACTACCATAGAACACCAGATATGTACAAACTGCAAAATCTGACAGTACACCACATACAGATCCCAGCCTTTAATGTCAGGACTGACATCAACACTTGTCCAGGGAAAGTTAACTTTATGTTTCGGCAAGTGAAATGTCTCATGCAGTGTCTCACTGATCAGGCAAATAAAAAAATAAATGGTAAGTTTTTCCAGCTGAGCTGCAGACATCTGTCTCACCACCAAGTGTTAAACAGGACTGATAAGAAAAAAATCTGACCTACCGGACACTACAGAACTCAACTCTGGGGTTGATGCTGTCACGTACAAAATAAATGTTACTAACATTAAATATCCCTGAACTGCTGCAGGTGAGACTGACAATTTGTTGCCCAGAAGCTAGCAGTCATGCCGTTCCAACGAGGACTCCGGTGCGATCATATCCCTTTCAGAAGCTTTGTAATCCAGACTTTGTAAAATGAATCGATTCTGATAAATCCAACACTTATCTTCTACTAGCGTAGCGCCCGTGATGCCTTGGGTTAAGTCTGTCGACCAATCAGAGGCAGTGTTTCAGACTGCTTGCCTGTAATTATTAGCTCTGTGTTGTAAAAACTATAAATGATATCTAAAGCTTTACATGCACTTTTGACTATGGCCACCAGGGGGTTCAGTGGGCCCCCTGAACCAACGCAAACTGCACCCGTGGTTGCAACACTCACAATGTACTCAGCAATAATGTCACTACAAACATCCTTACAGAAATCCTGGATTGACTAATGCATAGTAAATTGCAACCTACAAACAAACCATGTCCTAAGGCCACGACCTCTTCCTACTTTCAGAAAATAAGACAAAACAGACAAAAGTCCTTGTAAAGACTCAAGAGATGACCATCTCAGAGATAACCATCACGTCTGTCCTCATCAACTGAGAGCAGGGACAGAAGTAAACAAACATGCCCTCCAACACGGCAAGACTTGTCTGCTGGTACTTCTCCAAGTTTGGGTTGGAAGTTAGATATTCTTTAAAATATGAAAATCTTTGGACACGAATACAAAAAGTAATGAGTATGTAACTGTGAACCATTCATGTTTTCTGAAATGATGTCTTCCTCAAGCCAAACAGATGTCTCATCTCCAATTTAGGAACAAAAATAGCATCCTCACAAGAACTCATAACGGCTGTGGAAACAGCACAAGAAATGAAATGCAGCGTATTTCCTCAAATGATTTATAGGCCAACTGTAATCTAACATATTAATGATGTTGTACTAAGAACCCTTATTTCACCCCATTTATATATTTTTATAATTTCACATTATCTGCTATCTGTTCAGAAGCTTGTTTCATTTCAGATTCAAATATAGTGCAGAAAGTCTCTCAGAGGACATAAGTGCACTCAGGACAAGAAAACAGGAAAATAAGTGGTGTTCACATATCAGCTAAGTAACATGTAAAGTAAAAATATTTCATTCACACAGCGAGCATATCTAGTAGACACCAATTAATTGCAGTGACTAGTAATTACATGTAGATTGGTGGTTTTAATGTTGATTAGTAAAACAAATATAGGTGATCTAGTGTCTTATTGCTTTATCATGATGGGGTGGGAATCACCATACAATACTATATAATATGTGCAATATGTTGTGCACCATAATGATGGTAAGACAGTGCAGTGATTCTGTGATACATCACATTGTCTGTGTAACAGAAGAAGAAAAGATACCTCTACAAAGGCAAAACTTAGGAATTCTGTGTCTATTCACAGGATCATGGTGTCACTTTCACAGGATTTGACAACTGTAATTGGCTGACTTAACAAGGCCAACTTACAGTTTTGGTAGTGTTAATCTTTTCTCCAACAAGATGAAAATAATAAATCAAGTGGCTTTGCATGTTGATTTTATTGCTCCAGCCCAGTCACCAGAAGAAAATTTTCACATTGTACATTTCTGCAAACCACACATGTTAAATTTTCATATGTATCATATCAACGTTTCAAGTGAGAGCTTCTGATTACATGTGTATGAGCTGACTGTCTTCAGGAGAAGGAGGGGATGGTGGTGGATGGCTGCTTGGTTGCAGACCACTGTTTGAGACAAACAACAAAACCAATTGTTTTTAGCAAAAAATCAGTGGCATTTTCAGCGACGATGGTGCCACTATTTTTTTTGGCAGCTTCTCCAACTGTGATTGTGCAACCAAAAGCGGGTATTTTAAGCCTAAACATGATGTTTTCCTAACCATAACTAAGTGTTTTTTGTGTCTGAACATAACCATACATTAACCACAGTGCTGTTTAAACTTAAGGGAAGTTTTAACACATCCTCAACATAACGTGCAAATACTACATATCTGTGGTTAGCAGTACCGTACAAAGCTAACCCTTATTTTGTTCTTGAGTATTGCATAGTCTTAACTGATTTTTTGTCCCATCTGTGTTGTAAAAGCCAAAGTGGGCCCAGACTTTTGACTTGAAAGATGATGGTGCCTCTCTGATTTATGTTCGCCTGCTGTCCACACTGTCTGCCATTTTCCCCCTGTGAGTTTCTCCTTCACCCCAAGTTAGTTAACTCCATTCACTTTGTTCATTTGATGCACCAATAAAAGGAGTCATGAAGTAATGACGCTGGTAAGTCAGATTGGCAGGGCCATCCATTTTGGGTGCCTGCATGTTAAAGAAAAAATATTGATATTTGCGTATCAATAATATATTCCAAGAGGAATTAAAAGGATATGTTCCCATTTTAATGTTTTATCCTAATCCTAGTCACGATTTGAGCTTGTTACTGTGTCATGTTAGCCTAAATGTGGCAAACAAATCTACAGACTGCTCAAACAGAACACATGAGGTGAATAGCTAAACCGAGTAGATCAAGTCAAACACCACAACAGTTGACATATCTAAGCCTCTTGTTGCTCTTTTTGTTGGGAGATGATTTTATAGAATTATTATGCTTTAGAAATAACAACAATTCCAGGGATTTCACAATTAATATTGGTTAAAACGATCCATTATGACTCACAAAACAGATTTTAGGTCTGTGTTTGCCTGATACGAGACAGAGAAATGTTAAAACCCTGGTGTGAGTCATGTTGTGTCAGCCTCTCAGTTTCCAAACTAAAAATAAATTACAAGAAGAAAGCACTGAAACAGAAGATGGTGGATGAGGTTATATAAAAAAAGGTATAAAAGAAACATTTAATCATAAATAATAGCACCACATAGAATTCAACTCTGTGAATGCTCTCTGCCAACACATATGTTCCTCCCCGTTGATGAGTCACACAAGGCTATTAAATGACATCACATGTTGGAGTTTCCTGTTTGTAGGGGGGACATGTTCCGGCTCACATACTGTGCATATATAGAATAAATGTAGGGTGAAGCTTGAAACCTTTTATTTCTATTCATATTGACCTATGGAAAAACAATCAATAAGCAGTGACTATAATGGCTGTAAGTGAGCCAGAACAATTACACTGTAGGCACAGCCTCCCTACTGCTTGACTGGAATGCAGATTCCACAGACTGGCACTAATGTGCAGTTCATTGTGGTTTATGGAAAGCCAGGTTGCTATAAGAACTCCACAATTGGCTGTTTCCACAGTGCTTGAGATTTCAGGCAAACACTTCAGTGAAAACATGATGCGGCACTCATGGTGGAGGGAGCAATCGATGGATGGATGAAACGCTTTCATCCTGGATTCCTTGCTCCCACAGAGGAGGAAGGTAAAGAGAATAACACAGTATGGGTGCATACTGAATTTTCCAGGTGGAAATAAACCCCTTAAAATTCACACAGGGGATTCTCTGGATCTCAACAATCCCCACCTCCACTGCTGAGAGAAAATATTTGTGTCGCCAATCTGTTATTGTCTCAAAAATCAAATCCCCACATGAAGCTGAAATCTGTACTCTGGTTTGAAAAAAAGGAACACAAGTGTCTCTGACAGGTTATAACACTTTTAAAACTGTGCTGACGCTGCAAAGAATGACCACTGGGACAAATATGACCCATCACCTCAAACTGCAATTTTAAGGCTATTACAGTCAATGAGGAGGAGAGCTATTTGAGATCTGTGCCATGAAGGTCAGCCAAAGAAATCTTTGAGCAATCTCAACAGAGGCTTCAAGTCTCAGAGTATGCTTGTTGGAATTGAGATGGTATTTAAAGGAAAAAAGAGTCCACAAAGTTGAGTGTTTTAGAATATTTTTCACCCAGATGTACTATATGCACGGTCTTGCTATGCATATTTTCCACTGACAGCCTGATTTTTAGGGGCAGTAGGCTAATATAAACCTGCCCTGCCTTCTAAAATCTGGCACACTGCTTTAAGTTAAAAGAAGGAGGTATGTCCTCGTCACGACAGACAAGAGAGAAATTTCTCTTATCACTCACAGAAGCCGCCTGAACTCAGATCTGCTTCACACCGCGTTACAGGGGTGACTATTGTGATTCTGCACGCATACCATCACCCCCTCACCTCAGCCGAGTGCAGCTCTGCTCCGAGCACACACTGCTTAGACAGACACCAGAGTTTCAAAGGCATTTCATCGAGCTGCTGAAGCTACTTACTTCCACCACTAAATACTGCCGGGGAATCTCAAGACTCTGCTGCGGTCACTGAAAATTATCTGTGGTGGGAAATCTGTGAGGGGAAAGAGCACAGGCAGAAGACGGAGAGAGAAAAGACCCTCCAAAGAAATTAAAGTTGTGCAAGTCCTTTGAGACAAAATCGGTTCAAACAAAGAAAAACACCTCTTTTTGAGCATTACTGTTGCAGTTACCTCTAGCTGAGGAGAAGTGTGAATGCACTATAGAGGATGGATTTGTCCTTTTTTAGATACAAATACAAAACTGTGCCCAAACATGCATGCAGTGTTTTTGAAAAATAAGATTTTCCATTGTACAGGACACTGAAAAGCTACCAGGTTTAAACATTTACACACTTGCCTTCTTATGGCTCAGTTTGTTACTTTTGGAAACGGCTCAGCTGTGGCAAAAGAAAAAAAGAGAAGAAAAAAGTCAATACGACGCTGTAAAAACATAGTTTATTATTCTCCAAGAGCTCAGGAAACACACACAGTTCCTCTCAGAATCCAAAGCAAACACAGCTAACCTTAACCCTACCTTGACAACAGCGACACAGTTCGGTTAAGTCCATCAAGACTGAATAAAGATTTAGAAGTGTGATGATTCCTCGTGTCACAGCTTCATATTTCAATTCAAGGAAAACAAGAAACTTTTTTTTTGTCCTACTGCTTGTGCAGTTTGAAAAATGTGCCACTTGAATAAGCAAGTTTTGATGATGCTGTATGTATTGTTGAGTGTCTGGATTCAAAATTCATGCTGTGTTTCAAATCACAACATTGTCAGAGTGTTTGACAGCTGAAAACAATAGTGAGTCTTATTTGAAAACGGCATAAATGATTAAATTATGTGCAATGAAACACCTCAGAGACTAAAGACAAAGGCTGAACTCAAAGCTGACAGAGTGAAGAGCCCCACTTTGTGTGCTGGTTTGTAAAGCCTGGGCTTGTACATGTCTCACAACTTGTTATGCCTCGACATTAATTGAAGATCAGAGTGTTGCCACCAAACATCACACTACGCTGTGAGAGAAGATGATAAACACAGAGTGCAAAGTGGGTCTTTGACTGGTAATCATGTGAGAATCAGGGGAACTGCTCTGGAGACAAGTCGCTAAATGGTCCCATCCACAAAGTGCTACCATGTGGAGGTCCGTAGTGGCATTTACAACCACATGTTTCTTTGTTCAGTTTCAGTGGAGCTGCAACAGTGTAATTTCAAGGAGGACTGGAAGCAGGGACCCTGGTGGGCAACTTGTTTCAAACACCAGATGCACAGAGGATCTATTCAGTCTGGATGAATATTTGCTTTTGAGAAGTTGAGGTTTTGCCCAACTGTAGTATGATCTTCCATCATTGTCTTTTCAGCAGGTTTAACCGGCCAAAATATCATATTGACCTGGTGAAAGCAGTGATGAGAGGCAACAATGCCTCTTGAAATATTGCATTAATCCCCGACAATTTAAGAGCAATCAAAATCACGCTGTGAAAGACAAACAGGGATGAGGCGTTATTCATGGCCGACTGGTTGCTGTTGTATTGACTATGTGTGAGTGTGCGCTGTGGCAATAGCTTGTTTGGATTGTTGATCTTGTGTTGTGGACTATCCACATCATCTGTTGTGCCACACATCTGAAAGCTTATTTGTGTTATTGGCTGAAATAGTCCATGTTAGACATCTGAAATGACTTCCTTCTCTTTGAAGGTTCTGGTCGACCAAATCACAGAAACATCTTTACTTGAGGTGAGGTCAGATAGCCTCACATCATTTGTGCCAATTCAACCACTGTGGCATTTTTTGCAGTCTGTGTTTTTCCGCTGAAAACTGCCAATGTAGCAACTGCACAGGTGTTGTAGTTAGCTTGCATTGTGCTCATGCTGATCGTAAAGCTCACCCTGAACTGGTTCTTTCTGTTATTTACATCCAGCCTCTCCTCTATTTCCTCTTATCTCAGTTTGTTCATGAAGTGCAGTCAAACAGCACTGGGATAAGCACTTAAGTTTAAACTATTTTAACTCACAGGGATGGGTCTTTGCCCTCCATTCGCAACTCAATTTTGTATTTTTCATTCATTGTATATGCAATGCTACTGTCTCAAAAATTTTGTGAATGTTTAAGGTCCAGTGTGTAGGATTTTGGGGGATATACTGGCAGAAGTGGAAGATAATATGTTTTCTGTAGTGTATAATCACTCAAAGAAAAGAATCATTGTGTTTCTGCAGCAGATTCTCACTCCAACCTTGTGTCATATCCATGTTTGGTCATGGACTTTCCACACTGAAATATAACGGGCAAGGTACCCAGGGTGCATTGGTCGTCAGCCTGTCACATGCATTGTCTGTTTTCAAAATACACTTCTGTTTTCACAGAAAATGTACCATTTGCATACAGTCTCTTGCAAATGGATGCTCTACATCAGTACACCACAAATTGACATTATTTCCTTAAACAACAAATCGACGTAGTGATGTTTTGCCAACACACACAGTTGGGTTTAGACAAAAAGAACAGGCTTTGACTTCGCAATCTTATGGGAGGCGATCACCGGCCTCCCAGGTGAAAGTTGGTGGTTCTTGGACCCATCCACCACCGCTCCCACCTGCCCTATTCAGACTTCCACCACCTCAACTTTTACTGTTACACCACTGTGTTTTCCTGTGAAGCCGCCAGGTGCCATTAAACTATAATGTCTCAACATGAAAGACAGCTTTTTTTTGTCAGTGTCTGACGCACCAGATTTTGGCGACTTTGGAGTGAGATCAGGTTGGTTTTTGTTGCCTTAGAATGAGCTGTTTAAATCTACACAGAGAGCAGGTCCTCGTTCACAGAGTCCACCATGTTGCACTGCCATGTCTCTACAGTATCCCAGAGTAGACAAACCAAACACTGGCTCTTGATAGGTCCATTCACATTTTCATGTTTTCGCATTTCATGTTTTTGACTCTCAGCCACCATAGTTAGCAGCCCCTCAGTGACACTGAGCAGCATCAAAAAAACACTGATTGTTTTTTTTTTTTAGTGGAACCAAACCATACCGGCTTAAATCACCTGGTCCATTTGTTTTGGAGAGGAAGGGACCTCTGAAAATAATTTGGCTTCCGGCAAAAAAAAACCCTCCTGAACATCTGAATCTTAAGTTACAGTATCAGAGAAATTGGGTGAGCGTACAATTGCAGGTGCTGGGATAGCATTGTGTCTCCGATGAGCTGAACGGCATCAGAAAAACACTGATTTGTGACGTGAGACTGCTTTATTTAGTGTTTTTACTGGCTTTAATCACCTGGTCCATTTGTTTTGGGAAGGAAGAGACCTCTGCAGATAATTTGGCTCTGGGTAAAAAAACTCATTGAACACAGTGAACCCCGAAGGAGTCCTAAAAAGTAGACATTTCAGCTGGTTGCAACTTGCAATCCTCTCTGCTAGAAGTCACTAAATCCCCCTAAAACTTAAACACTGTTCCTTTAAGTCTGAACACACATTCACCTTTGCCCCTTTACTTACCCCTGGTTGTTATAGTAGCCGTCCAAAAACAATGGAGGTAAATGATCCTTATTTTCTATTCAAATGGTTTAAAAAGAAGACATCTCAAAAACGTGTGTCTTTCTTGAAACAGTGATCTCATTACTCTGCTGACATTACACTGGATTGCTGTAATGGACTTTTTATTTCTCTGATAGAAAACCAATCACAGCTTCTATTTACTTCCACTGTGTTGGGTCAGCAGCAGTAATCGCAAAAAATATACCATTTAAATCTGCAGAAATACTTAACACTATCTTCTTTGAAAGATGCCAGTAGGAGTAAGGGAGATGGGTTTTTTTGTGTTTGGGTGAACTGACCCTTTAAAAATGCCCACTACACCTCTGTGTTTTACAACTCAAAGGACCATTGACTTTCAAAGTGCACCTCCCTGATTAATCTTAACAACAGAGGGACAGATACAGAAGCTTCAGTATGTTCCAGTTAGGCTCACCGCTCACTGTCTACTGATCTCTTTCAAACAACTTGATTGCTCCTATTGGATTATCTGGTGGATGCGCGACCACATGAGCGCGACTGTGTGAACCTGTGCGCACAATGTGCATGCAAGTGTGTGTTTTAATTAAAGTTTGAGGAGGACTGGGAAAAGTTTAATTTAGCAAAGGCAGGGTGAAAAATTGTCTCGTTTTCTTGTCTTCATTTCTGTGTCGTTCCTTATCTTCCTTTAAGCTCGGCCACTGCACAGGTTATCTCCAAATTACCAACAGAACTCATTTATTCTTCAATTGAATTAGGTCCTAGAGAGAAGGCCGGCACAACCATCTCTCCTTTATAAAACAACCCACAGACAGTGGCTATCCACAGCTCCAATGATTAGACCGCAGCATGACCTGGATCAAACACCTCAATCAGACACCACGGCGTGTTCTCTCTTTCTCTCCCTTTGTCTCTCTGACAATCCTCTTAGTCTTCCTCTTCCACTAACTCTTGACAACAGCGCCATGAGATATTTGACCATATTCCAGGTCACACAATGCACATAATAACCGAAATGTTCAGTGTGAAAACAGTGACTATAGATGTCATGTCAAATTTACCCGAAGGGATTTTTAATTAGGTTTTCTGTCATTGTTCTGATGCATTTATAGAAAGAACACAGGTAATGAAAACACAGGGCTCTGGCAAAATAGCACAATTCATGCTGAAAATGTAATTATGTTCTCAAATTGGTTACCAAAATCACAAAAGAGATTAAAAAGACAATAATGTAATAAAAACCTCCACATGAAAGGCAGCAAAGGACAGAAAATCTTTTAGCAGGGATGCAAAACATGGACATAAAATCAACAAAAGTTTGATCCTCAGTTCATTCACATTACACCTATTGTTCTTCCTGACATGACATCTGGGTTAAGAAAGAAATGTGTGACTAATCCAACCAGCGACCTATAGACATGAGATTTATGTTAGTATTCCAGAGCCTGAAAATAATCCTCATGAATTGAAGGGGAGCATAGTGAAAGATAAATCATTGATATTCCTCTGAGTCTTACACTGTCCCGTCATACAGCAGCAAATTAAAGGGTGTTGCCCCTGCAGACATCTCCCACCTTTACATTCACACTCTGCTCCTTTTACTTTTGGACAAAACCAACCAGCACGCGACCCTTCACATTTGACTTTATACTGCTTATCAAATGAACAGTTTCCTGTCACTGCATGTTTACACACACACACACACACACACACACACACACAGTGAGTGAGCCAGCACAGCTGCAGCTGATTCATGCTAATTGAGACAGAGTTTGAGTGAACTTTTCCAACTGAAAGTTCATGTGATAGCTGCCTCAAAAATACTTAATAATAATAAAAAATAGTGTGAAGAGAACTGGAGATGAGTAAGAATTCGGTGAATATAAGTTGAATGAAGTTGTGATGGCCATGTCACTGCATTTGTAGTTGGTGCAGAGAGAGAATCCAAATATAACCAAACAAACAGTGAAAGCCCAGGAAGGAAGACAGAGTGGCTGACTGACACTGGCTTTAATGATGTTGTGGAAAGTCTGGCCAGGTAAGACAAATTTTCCCTAACGACCCTTAACTCCACCCTCCTGACTCACAGAGAGCTGTGGAGGTTGAATAAACACTGTCTTTTGACTTTAACCTCAGTGTCAGGAGTTAAAAAGAATAAATCAGCCACCTTGCAAGTAAAAAAGAAAAAAGGAGGAAATAAACTCTAACTTTTTAAGGTGACAGTTCAACCCAAAATCAAGAATACTTTTTTTCTATTACCTGTAGTGCTATTTAGCAATCGAGATTGATTTGGTCGCTGAGTGTTGAAGTTATCAGCGGTAGAAATGTCTGCCATCTCTCTAATATAATGGAACTAGATGGCACCCTTGTGGTGCTTAAATAAATAAATGAATCAATAAATGAATAATATAAAAAAAAATCTACAATACACCAGAAATCATGACCCAGTTACTTGCAATTATTTACAGACCCTGTTGTGAGCAGTTTCATTTAGGAACTATTTTCTTTCTACCAAACTACAACCATCAACTGTACCACCACACAAAAGGACACGTGCATCTTCTGATGGCCAAGAGGCTCGTGCTCGTCCCAGTGCTAGGTGTAAATTTGAATGGTGTCTTCCTCAGCTGAACTGTAACATTAGCCAGCTTAGTGGTGCTAGGTGAGTTAGCAGTAGATGCACACTTCCTTCTGTGCAGTGATACGGTTGATGGGTGTAGTTTGGTAAAAAAGAAAATAGTTCCTACATGCAACTGCTCACCACAAGGTCTGTGGATTATCTTGAGTAACTGGGCCATGGTTTCTGGAAATAGATATTACTGTTGCTGAAATATTGAGCTTTTAAAATGGATTTTTTGGAGCTTTAAGCACCACAAGCCAAGTGCCATCTAGTTCCATTACATTGGAGAGAAGGCAGACGTCTCTTTGGCTGATATCTCCAACACTTGGCAACTGAAATCAAAATAATATAGGTTAATAAAAAGCCCTACACGTAAGAGAAAAATATGTATTTTTGATTTGGGGATGAACTGTCCTTTTAACATTTATTGGAGACCTCAGCATTAATTATTTTGAGAGGAACTGGCTAAACTAGAAAGCTACTGTAGCTTAGTATGCACAGTTTGAAGACACAGCATAAGTGGGGTTTTTTATAAGTAACAACTAACAAGAACATAATAGTATCTTTTGTCAGCTCCTGAGTTTTTTTTTTAATTCACATACAGTAGTGCATAAGTATTTGATTTTTTTCATGCTTGGGCGCAGAACAGCACATTTGTATGGTGTTATGTGCTTAATTCTGCGTAATTAACCAGCTAGCTTAGAGCGCTAACTTTTTCTGGGAAGGTGGTGTACCTGGTGGCGGAAATAGGATTTGTGCGGGTGGTAAGACTGAAATGAAGAGTGCATTTGAAGGCTGTAAAACAAAAGCGACGTGCGAAAAGAGGCTAAGAGGTTTCAAAGAGCTGCAACATTGAGAAATAATTCTCTGTGAAATCATAATGCAAGCAATCCTTCTCACACTACCCACAATCATTTCATTCATTGCCCATATAAAAAAAGATTTGTTCCTCTTCTTCCCATGTAATTATAATATTAGTGGAGCTTTACTGTATCTTAGCATGTTAGCCAGAAAAAACAGTGGTTCTTTGGCCCCTCCCACTGTGGTTTAGCTCAGCCAATGAGATTATTTGCATCTCGTGAGAAATTATTGTATAATTAAAACCCCATTTGGCTGGTTGTTCTTCTATACAGCATACACCGCTTTGCAAATATTGCTTTAGATTTATTCCTACAGTATCTATTGCCTGAGAGACCTCTTGTCTTTGATGATTGCCTCTCTCCCTTCTCTCCCCTCTCTCCCCTCTCCCTCTGCTCCTACATCTGCTTTCATTTTTCTGTGTGTGTATGACAAACAGCGAAGAAATTCCAAACTGTGGTCGTCCTAAGCCAGCAGCCCCTCCTCCAGCTTTCTCTTGGCAGGATGGCTCGTGTCTCACATTTAATCATGAATGCTTTGCCAGGCAGCTGGGCCTGAGGGAGATTCAGTGGGGGAACGGTGGAAATCTGATCTGGTGAGGCAGGCAGCGTACAGTTAAACCTCTCCATAAAGACCCAGGAGCCAGGCCATAACAACGCCATCATGATAGTTTTAACAGAAAAACAGTGTCCGACTTGCTTTTGGTCGGTGGCATGGAATCAGCAGAAAGTGGCAAAATAACAATAAAAGTTTAGAAAAGCATCAGGAGCACTTTTCATGGCAAATTAATTGAACAGATGGAAAAGGGAAACGTCATTCTCTCTGCATGCTGTCCCCTCTTTTTTTCCCCCTAATTTTTTTTTCCCGTAAAGAATATGACTCTTGTCTAGTGAATGAAAACACAAACATTGCCAAGACATGTGTGATCTATTAAGCCGACCAAATTTAAAACTCCACTAGTGGCCAGCCTCCACATCACAGTGTCCAACATTCTCACTCACATCCATCCTGTATAATTGCATCCTCAAAGAGAATGCTTTAAGGGAACAGATAATTGAGTGGCACATGAACCTAATCATTTCTGCAGAGTCTCTCAAGGCCATTGGGAGTGACGAACTCTTTATCTCACAAGTCTCAAAGGAGAACCTTTCCCTTAATCTCACTCTGGATTCAAAGAGAAGGGCATTATAATGGTGGCCACCAATCTTCCTCTTTTTAGTCCATCAAGTATTTCTCCCCGGTTATAGAAAAGCGGGGAGGTAGTGTCTCTGACGTCAACCGCAGATTGATGAGGAAATGGTTTCGAAGTTCGATTTTATCCTTCATTGACATCTTGGCAACCGCTGAAGCAAATGAAAAATCCAAATTTAGTCATAAGAGAGGAAACAAAATTGAGCTGAAATGAGAAGAGCAGGCAGCTGATTGTTATTGGCATAGACACCTGTCAATCATGCCTCAAAGCATGTTCCTCTTGAAGCCTTAATATAACCTTAAATTACCATGAGACACACAGTACTAAGGGGAATTAACTACCCATGTCCTGACGTCTTAGCAACAATGTATTCCTTTGAATTTTGAGAAACAAATCACATCCATTTGAGTAGGAAACAGTGGAATGGGACTGATGCACATTCACTTGACTTTTTGGCTTGAGTTCAAGTAGAGCATTCTTTTTTGGCTTGGACCATTAACTTCCCGAAGTCTCCGCTGGTTGTCTGGCAACAGCTTGGAGCCAAAACATAGTCTGGAAGTCCCCGAAAAATGGCACATTGGCATTTTTGTGCATCTATTTGTGTACGGATTATACAAACAAGAAGTTAACGTGTTAATTAGCAAGCTGCAGTGGTGCTGGTAGGCACAGTTGTTGTCGCTGGACAGAGTCAGGCTAGCTGTTTCCACCGGGAGCGTACCTATGTTCCCCGGGTTCTATGTTCCCCGGGTCCTATGTTCCCCGCTTTGTATGGGACCCCAAAAGTGTCCTATGTTCCCCGCTTTGTATGGGACTGGGGAACATAGAACCCTTTTTAATAATAAGGGTTCTATGTTCCCCGCTTGTCCCCAAAAGGACCCGGGGAACATAGGCCCTTTTTTTTTAAAAAAGGGTCCTAACCCCTAACCCCTAACCCCTAACCCTAACCCCTTTTTCTCAAAAGGGTCCTATGTTCCCCGGCAACAGTGGGGAACATAGGACCCTTTTTCTTAAAAAGGGTTCTATGTTCCTCGGTCCCATACAAAGTGGGGAACATATTTCCTTTTGGGGAAAGTGGGGAACATAGGACCCTTTTTTTTTTAAAGGGTCCTATGTTCCCCGATCGGGGAACATAGAACTCAGGGAACATAGAACCCGGGGAATATAGGGATGACCCCGTTTCCACCCGTTTGTAGTCTTTGTGCTAAGCAAGGGTAACCAGCTGCTGGCTGTAGCCTTTTATTTTTAAGAATAAAAAGGAAATTTGCCTCTCAAATTAAAAACCCTGAGACTTTCTATAAAACCAAAAGGCAGAATGCAGGATTATACACTCCACAGTGTAACTGCAGCCACAAACACAGCAAAGGAAAGACTGTGCAGTTTTTATACACAATGTGGCATATACACAAAACATTGCTCTGCAATTTTCCCCAAATGTCAAACTATTCCTTTCACCATTGCAAAACGAACAATGAACATAATGCTGGGTTTTGCAGAATTGTGTTAAATCAACATTCTGTTGAACATTAGGGTTGCAAGTTTTTATCTTTTTATTTTTTATATTTACAGTATTTTACAGACTGCAGGAAAGTGTATTATGATTCAAACGTCCAAAAACACATAAGTGAAACCACAAAATATCTCCATACTGTGCGTCCGTAGTGATCCAAGTGCTGAAGCCCCGACATAAACAGTTGTTTGGAAAAACGTCATTTGAACTCTATTTTTAGCCTCATTGTAGCCTGTAGCTCTAACTGCCTCTCTGGGCACCGCGTTCACGTGTGTGCGCTTGCGCGAGACCGTGGTACATGGGTACTGTGTTCATGTGTGTGTGCTTGCTTTCGCTGGTCTCACGCTGGCTGGTTGGTACAGCCTGGACCCAAATGTTTTTGTTGCCATTTGCGGAGCCTGGGCTGCCTACAGAGACCGGACTTTTTCACAGCATATTCAGAGGACATGTAGCTAGCGGATCGTCAGGAGATGTTTGCTGTATGTGACATATGACTTGACTTGTGACTTGCTTGACCTGAGCAATGACTCGACTTGACTTGCTTGACTTATAGCAGGGACTTGACTTGACTTGCTTGATTCTCACCACAACTAACTTGGGACTTGCTTGATACTTGAAGGACTTGAGACTTGCTTGCGACTTGCACATGTGTGACTTTCCCCCATGTCTGATTAATACTGTGTCTGTAACCAATTAATTCTCACCCTGATCTCGCCATTTGGTCATGGACTTTCCACATCCGCACATGACATGCAAGGTGCCCTGGGTGCATTGGTTGTTGATGTTCTAGAATGCCATGCCAACTTCTGCCTGTTACATGCATTGCCTGTTTTCAAAATGCTCTTCCGTTTTCACAGGCAATGTACAGTTTGCATACAGTCTCTTTCAAAATAAACACGCTACACAGATTTAGGTTTTTTTCCTTCAACAACAAACACAAGTGATTTAGGCAACAGAAGTACGTGGTTGGGTTTAGGAAAAAAGAACAGGTTTAGCTTTACAATCTTACAGGAAGTAAACACCAGCCTCCCTGGTGAAAGTTGTTGGTTGTTGGACTAAACCACCACCCCTTCCGCCCACCATATTCTGACCTCCGCTACCTTAACTTTTATGTTTGTCCTGCTGCGTGTCCCCCTGATGCTGCTGGGCACTGTTAAACAATGACAGCGACCTGCCACGTATCATACCGACATGAAAGGACAGCTTTTTTTGTGTCTGATGCCAGAAGTCAACGTCCAAACACTGGTTTTCGAAGACTTTGAAGTGAGACCAGGTTGCTGTGACAGCTTCAGAAAGGATATTCAGTAAGAAGTGTCCTGTAAATTTGGCCAAAATCACAAACAGCTATTTGCAAAGGACTAAATTTTGATTTGATGAACTGCTGTCTGATTAGGAAGTCAAAATGAAGGGGTTGTGGTCTTTATTAAGTGTAACATATAATATTGTGTTCACTCTAATATAATGTTCCCTCTGCAGTTACAAGCACCATTTTCTTCTGTTATTATTATTATTATTATTATTATTATTATGAAACCAAGTTCACCGGGTGATCTGGTGTACAACTATTCAAATCAAGCCTTATCCAGTGAAATTAATAACCACGGCTGGGTTCCAATGTTTGCCTGTCATGACTCATTAGAGACATCTGTAGTAGGCATGTCATTACCCACACCTAAACCACACAGCTGACAAAACTGTTCCACAGCAGACCTCAGAACCGACACTGTGTGGGAGCCATGTTGGTCCGGGCTACCAGAGGGTGGGAACGCCACATTACTTTTTTAACATTCAAACGCAGTGACAATTGAAAGCTCCACCAGAGTATCTGAGAAGGACTGAGCCTGAACCATTTTTGAAAGTCAGCCTAACAAGCACCACGGCACCGGAGACACAGGCTGCCGACATTATGAGGGCCCTGGATAATTATGGTGCAGTGTGAAAACCACAAGGCAGAGAACTCCAATAGAATTTCATTAAAAAGAAAACCTGAGAAAGAGATAAGTGTGCGGTTGATCAAACAAATGTGTGAAAGAAAATGCAGAGCGAAGAATCAATAACTTCTTGTGAGAATGATGATTAATTCACAGAGCATAAAAGCTGTTTAAAAAGTATTCGTGAAAGTGCTACTTGGAGTGTTTGTCACTGGCATCCCAAGGGCCACATGATGCTGAAACATCTCCTTTAAAAGCACTCTTGCAAATGAAGACATTGTGTAACTACCATCAAATCTGCAAAAATGATAATGAATCACTGTCATTATGAGATTGTGCATAAAGTTGCAACAAAACCAGCTGTTCAGAGACAACTGAAAGGGTAGATTGTTTAGATAAGAGGAAAGTAATTCGCAAGGTTCATTCTGTGTGTCTGGATTCCTAATAAAAAAAGTAGTTGTTTTTGCTGTGGGCATTTGCAAGTTGTAGAGATAAACAATTCCGTATGAGTGTCTGAAAAGGCTGCATTAGCTCTGCTGGGTCCTGAAATTGTGTTGCAAATGCTGTGAATTGCTGCGAAACAAGCTCTGACATCAGTGTGGTACTCAGAAAAATGGTTTTGGGAATCACTAACCTGGAGACCCGTCAGAATAATCTCATATTTTTTCTTTCTTAACCCAAAACAAATGTGCATTGTTCCCAAAGTCCTCATCTGCAGAAAATGTAGCACAGAGTCAGAATTTCACCAGGATCCTTGTTTTGTTTCTGGTTCCCCTCCATCCAAGGCTCTCTAAACAGAGCCTACACTTTGTTTATCCTTCGTCTTGGCAGTTCCAGCCTGAAGAACACAGGCATTGACTGACAATGCCAGCAAATTAAGACTTAAAAAGTACTCTCTCCCCAGTTACTCTGCACTCTTTGAAACAACAAGTAAGTGTGTTCACAATAGCTCACCACAGACCCTCTCATCGATCAGCTGGAGCATCAGGCGAAATGGACAAATCCAAACCAACTCCTGTCCTCTGATTTCTCTCTTTGTTCCAGCCTGCTGACATTTTACCAAATCCTTCAACATTTGGTCGCTGCATGGAAAAAGACTGCTCATTTTTCGACAGTCTGTCATGACTAAAGAAAACATATTCAAAAACCTCAATGTCAGGCTGATTAAACAGCTGCAATCAAAAAGATTATTATGTTGGGGTTTTTTTTTTCAATGAGAAAAGGCCAATTATAAAAGGAGTTCAAGTCAGTTTTTTATTGTGGTGCTTCATCACAATCTTGGCTTTATTTTCAATTACTGGAAAATGCCAAATAATCTGAGCTGCCCCTTTTGTTCTGTGTGTTTCTGAATCACTGTACCAGAACATGGTCCACGGAGGATAATCATGAGAGAATATCAATGTAATACAAATTCTGTCAAAGCCGAGGCACCATCCAATGGGGTCACCTCGTCCTGACATATAAACTGGCAGTGAAATCATTATGAAGCACTGCCCCTCGTCTTTCACTGCGGCTCTTTCACGTCAGATTGTAATGTACCCTGCAAACTTTCAATACCTTTGTAGCATCTGCTTTTTGCAGCAAGTGATGAATTCAATAGAGAAAGGTCCCTCACTAACACAATAGATCACCTGATTGATGGCCATTCCTGAAAGAACTGCCAGAACAAAACAAGACCCTCTACTCCAATTCCCTTAGAGGCGATGAGTTTTGTCGGGTGTCAAAATGAACAAAAAAGAGAGGAGAAGCTGATTCATTCTGGCCTGAAAATAGATGACGGGAGAGGGCTGCTACAACACGAACTGCAGCTCAGCCCGGCAAACCTAAAGAGACATCACCTGATGGATGAACAAGCACTTAATTACAAGGCACGCAAAATCATATCAAGCTCCTCTAGTTGCTCAAAAACATTCTGAGAGTTGTCGTCGTTTAAATAGGCACATCTGCTCTGGTATATATCTTCGTCAGTCAGATTAATAACAGCATATGATTACAGAGGGTGGACACAGTAACATGCAAATGTGCAAAATTATTAAATCTCACACAACAGCACTAAAACTAATACAACATACAGCACATGAAGCTCATTAGGTTCACTTCACTTTTTTTTAATTGAACTGCATTCACTTCCTGTTGACACCTTTTCTTAATTAGGCTTTGTGTATTGTGTTATTTAAGTTTCAGCAGAAGCTCATTTTTGTTTTGTAACATTCTGTAAGATCACTGTTTTTGGCAGAAGCAGCCAGTATCAGAAACAAGATTCTTAAGAATAATTTTCTTTAATGGCACTCTCCCCTCCATAATAACACATCATTGTCTGCCAATTTGAAATTCTTCTTTTTTTTTCAATTTGCTGCACATGCAGAGGAGGGGGCTGAGGGTGCTCGAGCGCCTGCCCCTTTCCCCATTCGTGTCTGAGGTGCCCTTTTGTCAAGGCTTTTTGTGAAGGTCTGCCTGTGGCCTTTATCAAGCACAACATTTAACAATTAGGCTAATAATTTAGCTATGAATAAAATGACCTGGCTGCCGTCAGTCAGTTGACATCAGATGATGACCCTTCTCTTGCAGCAGGTGAAAGGTCATCCTTGACATGCCCGCCGTTGCAACACAGGAAGCTGCAGTCAGACACTCAGCAGTGGTGACGTTTAGATGGTGAGTTTCATTTGTTTGATTGATAATCTTGTTATATTTAAAGTATGGGTGTTCAACAGCACCACATTCAAATCATACATCAGTTATGCAACATTAATTTAATAGTGGTCCTGACTGCTGGTTCTTACTGCGGTCAAGTGAGCCATTGTTTTGAGATTAACGGTGAAGCCAGCCGCTGCTTGGATACTGATGCTTCTTTATTAAGGTTCTGGTGCTTGGAGCGGTCAAAAAGCATGAAGAAGGATCCATATTTCAGCAATAATTTCTCACATTTGCTATACCAAGTAAAATGACACAGCAGCACACTAGCACATTATATGAATTCCAATGACAATAATAATTGTAGATTTTAAAAAGGGAGCTTCAAAGTTAAAATTGTCATCAAGTAGCCTAATCGTCTTTGACCTGTCAGACAAGCCTTTCCTTAATGGGTTAGCTAAAAGGATAACCCTGACGATGATCACACAGAAGCTCAATTTGTGAGAAATATAAAGGTAAATGCACCTCAAATTACACTATGACACATTTATAATTTACTTTCATTTTTCATTTAAAACAATTCAGTAATGGATTATATGAAATTGTAAAATGATTTCTGTCCAGGATAACCCTGACTGTAAAATGAATGATGAAATAAAAGCCCAGTCTCAATTAAACGCACAGTCCCATTAACCAGCCTATTGTGGCTACACATTATGACAAATAAAGGCCAGCCTGGTTGCTAAGTAGTTAATTTTTATAGAAGTTCTTTGGATGTATAAAACCAGATTGCTGGCTGCCCACTTGTGCTAAGTTAGCTTGCACATACAAATATAAATGGTTAAACTCTGGTCAGTATGGAGATGCTACACATCGTTAGCTCGGTTAGATTCTCTGCAATTCAATCGTACAGTTCATTTTACTGAAACCATGAGCAGCAGAGAAGATCAAAATCCATTCAGATTTACTGGCATGAGGAAAAAAAGGTGACTCCCTTCCTCTACAGCTGTTATAAAGTCAGAATATGTGCCCATTCCTTGATTACCCTGTAAGCTATTCATATTCCTTTAGTCCGTAAGGGTCCACTGATGAAAAGAATGAAAAGGGTTTTTCATAAGAATTAATCCAAGTTGTGAATATTGTTCTAACAGGATAAAGTGGCATTGGGTCAGTATGCCAGGTACCCTAAACCTCAAGGGAAGTCTGTCGGAGCTAGATTAAATGAATGATTTGTAATTGATATGCTATTTGAAGCCTAATTTTTATACAAGTAATCTTCATAGTGGTTCCCCATCTTTGCTGAGCAACAGTTTTGTGTAAAAGGAATGAAAGGCCTCCCCCATATAGCCTCCTGTCCCAGTTAAAGGCCTATTGACCTCAGTGATTTCAGCAAATAATAGCCCGGGCTACTAAGTGAAGTTTTACGATATAGTCATGTCAAATTTTATGTGATTATACTGTAGAGCTTTTGAGAAATGTAAAGGGAAAGTCAATTCAAATGACATTATAATTTTATTTATTAAAATCCCCCTCTGATTTCATCAGGTGGGGGACAAGTAAATGTATGAGGCAGCTGGTTGTAAGCTTTGTTACTTTCTGTTTGAATATCAGTCGCTACAACTCAAATGGTTATGCTGTAATTTATGTTGGTGTATGGTGTTTTAAAATATTATTCCATGTGCCCCTTTTTAACTTCTAGGACCTGCCCCTCTAAAGGTCTTTGCACGGCCCTGGACACAGACACACTTTCCTGAGAAGATGCCAAAACACTAATTTGTTTTAGAACAAAAAAACTGGAATAGTTTACTAGATTGGACAGGAAATTTTGCCTCTGAAATCATATCTAAGGTGTGTGTGTGTGTGTGTGCGTGCGTGTGTGTGAATGCTCTTCTCCCTGTCTTTCATTTCATTTCATCCAGTTGGTTTTTTTTGTTAATCTCTCTTGTGGAGCCTTTCTTTGTGAGCCCTGCAGGTATTTTCATCCTGCCCTGCAGCTCTGTTCATGAGCTGTCACAGTAGCTTGTGTTGTCACTATTTTATAAACCGAATAAAGCAGCATGATTTTTATTTTAATTAAAGCATGTCACCCACGCTTAAGTAAATACATCTCACAGGCTCCTGTTAGAGACAAGTGTTGAGGACTAAATTAGCTGCTCTGTGGTCAGGTAGCCAACAGACGCATTTTGGAAGAGTCGGGTGATACTGTAGGTCTAATGGTACAACTGCACAATGTAATTGATACATAACTACATAATGGGTCTACCCTCAAATAAGATTTGATTATATTTGACTTGATTGTCTGTAGTATTTTATCAAACGCTACTGTGCAGCCACTGCTGACGCTGTCGTGTTACTCATCTTAGTAATGCTGATATTTGACTGCTCTTTACTTAATTGACCTTCTGGTTGCTCCAGGGCAAGGTACCCTGCAGTGAAGCCACTTGGCTGAATTGTTTGACCTTTGAGACAGTTAAAAGCTTCTGCAGTATTTGGAAAAACAGGGCTAAGTACGCAGGTCTGAGGATGGGCTTGACTTCACGTCAGTCATGACAAGTGAGGGATGGGGATGATGTGTCAAAACAGCAAGCATTTCAGGGTGAGTCTGACGGTCACAGGCCTGTCCGTGGTTGTCTGGACAGTCTTAAAAATTTAATTTGCCGACTCAATAATGCCAACACCAATCCCTTTGAGAAAAAAAGTTGTTAATAAGGAGGGGAAAAAGAGCTTTTAATTAAACAACTTATTATTAGCACTTGCCCATTGTTCAAAGCAGACACACAAACACACCCACACAACACACAAGCAAGCACTGTCATAGCGACAGCTACAGCACTGGAGTCGAAATTAGCCGTCCAATGTTAAGGTAGAAAACCAATCCCACTTCCCTTGCCTTTCTGCACTACAACATATAACACAGCAACATTTAATCAGATTTAGCAATCTAACCAGCACTAAAAAAACCTTGCCTCATGTATTGTAATATAAAATCACTCCCAAGTGCTGAAACTCCATTTAACAACAATAAATGTAACTGAAGTCTATTTCTTAACATCCCACAACACCCTGTTTAGGGCAGTTTTTATGTATCAGTATCTGTGGATATTGTGTACAGCTGATGCAGCGTTATATACTGTAGCATGTATTTGTTGCTTTTGTGCCCGTGGGGATGAATAAAGTTTATTGAACTCAACTGTTTTTCTCTATTTGCTGGGGGTTGCAATCTAGACCACTTCAGCCTGTTTTTCCCGTTCATCTAATATTGAACGGATCTTGGATCTCGGACCTTGGACATATCTGGTCGTCTCAGCAGTGGAATTAAAAAAAAAAAAAAAAAGAAATACACTTATTTGCAACCCTGTAGTTATTACACTGTAGTGGCAACGTAATCACTACCTGGTTTATTTTCAGATGTTTCTTTGAGTTAATGATGTGCTACATTTATATACCCTGCTGGATTCTCAGGGTGGTGGATGGTGAACACAAGTGAAGGACTGTGACACCAGAATTCTGGGTTAACATTCAACATCAAAAACCAAAGCTTTGTCAAGCCCCTCGAGTGTGATACGATGCACCCTTAAGCATCTGTATCTGACGCGCAGCTGTCTCCTGGGTGAAATTCATTGTAACATGGTGGTGGTGGTGGTGAAAGTTGTCAGACAGTCGCAGTTAGGTTTAGGCATCAAAATTATTTGGTTGGGTTTAGAAAACAACATCATGTTTTGCCTTAAAATAAGTATGTCACATGTTGTAAATATGTCACATGAAGTAACATCATGTAAAAATAGTGTAGACTTTGTATTAAACCAGCCCTGACTTTTGGTTTCACATGCAACATGAACAGTGGTCAATTAGTGTCGCATGTGAAACTTATAATAATAGTGTCGGTTTTAAACAACCTCCAAATAACAATGGGCTGTCTGGACTCCTCTGTGCTTACATTTAAGCAATAAAGGCACTTTGGTTAAGGTTACGGAAAAATTCTGATTACATTTCCCTCAAAAGCGTAGGCCTATTGGCAAATTATTCATTTATTAATCACCCATAGCCACTTATCCTGTCAAGGGTCATTGGGGGTCTGGAGCCTATCCCAGCTGACACTGGGCGAGATGCGGGGTACACCCTGGACAGGTCGCCAGATTTTCACAGGGCTGACACATAAAGACGGACAACTATTCACACCTATGGCCAATTTAAAGTCATCAGTTAACCTAACCTGTATGTCTTTAGATAGTGGGAGGAAGCCGGAGTACCTGGAGAAAACCCACGCTGACACAGGGAGAACATGCAAACTCTGCACACAGGGCCTACCCCACCCCAGGGTTTGAACCAGGAACCCTCTTGCTGTGAGGCAACAGTGCAAACCACTGCACCACCTGTTTCATATTAGTTGTGCATAAATGCAATTTCTAGTAGACAGAAAGCAAATAAGCATATATACCCAAAACACTGAACTATTCCTTTAATTTATTTCCTCAAGAGGATGTTTGAAGTGTTGTGAGGTACAGTAATGATATTATACAGGGCCTCTTTTCATTTCTTTATGTGAAATTCTATGAGAATCATAAAATAAAAAAATAAAGATTTACCAAATTATCAGTAAGCTTTATAGCTAGAAGCGATAATTTTAACTAAACTGCAGTTTCACTTCCATCTCCTTTGTTTATGTTTCATTAAATCATTGTAATGGTAGATATTTCGCAAACAGGCCACCATCTCCGATGTGTAATAGCACTCAGTCCCTTCAGATAAAACATTGTGTTTAGAGAGATGTCCTCTGACGACAGCACTCCATGAGTGGTCGTGTTGGTCATCATTCAACTGTGATTCTGACATAAAGAAAAAAAATCAAGGCCACGTAAATTGTGTTTCAACATACTTCTCTTGCACTGCAGCAGGCTGATAGATGGGTTTTGTTGGGGGTGTACTTTAGATTTTTTTTCAGTGGCATGAGCACATGTAGTGCTGCAGTTCAAGCCCCAGGGTCACTCACAAGAAAACATTCTTCAACTCTGTCACTGAAATAGTGGAGACAGCACACAGCTAGGCACTGCGCACACTTTGTGAGTAAGTGAAGGTCACAAATACTCACAGACCGACATACAAATATATACAGTGAGGCATTACAGAGGCTGACTACATTCTTTGATTCTGGGGAATATCATATTTATTATTAGAGGCAGATCTGACACAGCTGGCAGCGGTGTGAAGCAACCGGATCCCTCAGTGTGTGTTAAGCTTTGTGGTGGTGCTGTTTAATTTGAGGTTTAAAGTGGAGCTTTGTGTTCTCATGTATTTTCTTGTCAAGAGCCACATTATGCCAAGTTACTCATGAAGCAATCAGCCAAGCATCCAGTTGCTGCTGCTGAATACCTTCTCCTTCAACAGGAAGCTTTTACCCCACAAGGCTATTCATTGGAAGAAAAGAAACCTGTTAAATCAACACTCATGTATTATGTTTCGTTTTGACAAGATGCCTCATGGCAGGAAGTCCTGCTGTCGATACCTGTGCATGTAGTGTGAGTCATTCCTCTTTTTTTGTCCCGCTAATAGAGGTAGTCATCAGGGACCCAAAACCAATAAGTGAATACACAACATGTTTCCACACATTATTGCACTGAGACGTGACTGTACTACTGTATTCATATAAGCTGCTGAGTATCAGCTATGTCATGTCACAGATGCAAACAATCAAACTACTGGAAAACAAGTATCACAGAGAGTGTTTGATAAACCACTCGCAGATTTAAATGAGTCGAATTTATGGCAACAAATTCAAACCCTACGCATCCTGATTGTATAAAATGTTCATGTCATGGCAAAGCACAACAGCAATAAAAGCGGTTTGATGATTGAGTACACAGAGGGTGGCTAATGCAAAGCAAACACCACAATATGCACATTCCAAGTAATGAATAAAGATCAACAAGTAGTAAAAGTAATCAGAAATGCTTCCGAAGGCCACGGCTTCTGCCATCTTCTCAGCAAAACAAGATGACAAAGCTCTTTAGAAAAAGGGCCAGAGTGATTATCAGCTTGTACGCCTTCATCATCTTCAGCGAGAGACAGACATAAATAAACATGTCATCAGTCATAGCGAGCATTAAATTATGCTAATACATTTCCAACTTTGATTAGCAAATTAAAGCTCAAAAATATGTGAGAATCCCATGGTACATCAACCAGAAAACATAAATTTACTTAAGTAAGTACGGTATGTGACAGGGAATTATTCATGTTTTCCAAAATTGCTTCCTCCTTAAGCCAAACTGGTTTCTGATACAGTGGCACAACTCCTGCAACATGGACGATGAAGTTCAGCAGAAGTTGCTGGTGAGATTAAAACATCAAACATTTTTCAAAAGTAATGGCAGAAATTCATTAAGTAAGCTCCTTCTGTGATTACACTGTACATTACTCCATGATTTGGTCGCATCCCAACTACAACATAAGGGCAAAAATCTAAACATTATTATTTTTACCTGCTATTGTGCAAAGGTGCTTTGGATATCTCACAGATTCTGTAGTCTGCTTAAAGTGATAAATGTTGCCCAGGGTGAACACCAACATTTAAATCCAATATCCCCACAGACTTTTTTTTTCAGTTCAATTATAGAAGTGGCCTTGGGAACTGCTGGGGGCAATGCACACCAGGGCTCAGTCTCCAGCATCAAGAAAAAGACACTTGATTTACTCTCTATCAACAATGACTTGATGTAATTTAGTCTGGCACAGATTACAGTCCTAATGGGCCATACCAGGTGAGATGGAGAGCCTGAAAACCGGTATTTCACTAACTACTTGGCTTATAACTTGATTTTATATACAATATTGAGCTCTGGACAAGTTCTGGTTTTGTACCAATCATCTTGGCCTTTCGAATATACAGCCACCTCTTAGATTCCACAACTGTCAGCTGTTCAGCTTGTATGTACCAAGTTGTGTCTCTTGTCTGTGGAAGCAAACAAGTCTCATTTACAATGGTGTATAAAACGTATAAAGCCCCTCACTAGCAATGTAAGGTTTCACTTTTTTGTCTGCCAATGAATGCAATATATCCTCATACAATAGTTCTTATAGTATCTTATAAAAATGTACAAACACCTCTTTGTATGATCTCACGAACACAGCAGCACCCCACAAATTAGCGCCCCTATCAGTTAGGTGAGGTTCAGGAAAAGATCCATGGTTGGGGGTTGTCACGTTATATCCCTACTGTTAATTGACGTAGGTACATTTTATAAAAGTAAAGCAACGTAAGTTCAGTTTAGGAAATGAAAGATGGTTGGGCCATGTCACGTTACGTACTTAATGTTAAGTTAGGTACAATGTAATATGACAACCTACATTAAAATAACTCAGAGTTCACTTGGTTTCACTTAGGAAACGAACACTGGTCTCCTGGGGGAAAGCTCTGTGTTTGTTTGACCAATCCACCACCCCAACCAACCTGCTTACACAAACTTTCGATCTTAATAGTACTTCCTTCATTCTCGTTACTCTACATTGGCCAAGTGATCGCATCCCTCATGATTACATGGGTTACATGCAAATTCTACTAACAGTGCTAAGGACAGCAAAAGTGCTCATAGGGCTAATGTTACTAACTGGGGGGTAGGGTGGTGGGGGTCAACCAGAGGATGGGCACCACGTTTCTGTGACGACACCATCCCATCCAATGGTGGCAAGCACCATTTGAGCACAGTACAGAGTGGCAGCAGTTGGCTAGTCAGTGGGGACTCACATGCGCTAACATGCACATGTAGATGGACCGTCTACCACAACAGTGAACAGAAAAGCTTGGATAACAACACACACAAGGGGAGTGTGACTTCATTCTCTGCTCAGGGCGCCATTACTCCGCTATGTCTTTAAATAACAAATAGTTGTTTGTGCCATATTAATGCTCTGAATATCGTATCAATCTCCTTTAACACAGTTCATGTCCTGGCTCGTGCCAATAGTCAACACTGGTTTCTTTATATCATGACAGTGATGTATTTCTAACCCATAACCATGACCATGAGTCTCTGCTACTTTTAATCCTGTTGTTCTTGTTGCCTAAACTCAATCAGACTGTAACCATAAAGATGGCAGATCAGAAATGGTAATATGAGATATTTCTGTAATGGTCATTTAAGTTGTTTACGAAGATGCAGACAGGCAAGCTATTTTCTCAATTAGGCATGAGGAGTTGTTTCACCAAGACGGACCAATGGCATGTCAGTACAATGTACAACATCTCTCCCTCTTCCTCTCTGGGTGGTCTGATTATTTTATGATTTATGTTTTTGTAGAAATGTATCTTTCCTCCATCTTTTTTACATATTTAACATCTAACATAGATCAAGTCGACAGGCTTTCTTTTTCAAATGGATATTAAATACCACTGATACATTCGCAGAACAAAGCAATATCAACTCTGTTGATGTGGGCTCTGTGACTGACCTCAGGTTTGGGTATTGAAACCTGCTGCTGGAGAAAGCCAGTCCTCCTGAGGCAACTAATTGGTTGCGACTCGTCATGGCGGCCAGCCACAAGACTTCAGGGGAATTAGTCCCGACTGGCTATGTTATGAGGATTAGTTAGTTTGTTTGCATTTTTGCATACATCAGCTTTTCAAGGATGGAGTTGCAAATAGCACTGTAATCTAATCAATGGCTGGCGCTGCGTATGCATTTGTAGCCGATTAGGAGATTTATTTTTGTTAGCAGTAATGCCGAACCTTCAAAGTCCAGAGTTTGGGGGTCAAAGCCCTGAAGTCCACAGCTACAGATTCCCTGAGACATGAAGCGGTGTAAGATGTGGAACTTTGGACTCAATTAAATATTCTCTGATGACCTCTGGTGCCCAAAGATAATTGAGTGGTTAAGTCAGCCGCTGCTGCAGCTACCTGTGTGTGTCCCTCCTGGCGTATAATCAGATCCCACTGCTTCTTTTTCTCAACTGCCTCCACATCTCTGTCTGCCTGTCTCATTTCCAACTGTGGTAAAAAAAATTATCCAGTCTAAAAACCGCTGCTCTTTTAACAACTAATCACATTTAAATTTTAATTGGCACAGTTCACATTTTTGAGGGGGGTGTAGCCTGCAGTGTCAAACATTGACAGTCAGAGGTGACTGTGGATTTTGCGAACATCAAAAGTGAAAAACCGTGTGAAGTGTGCACAGCATTGTGTGGTGCACTAAAACAAAGAATACCAGAAGTAGTGAGGCAAGCGATCTAATACTGACGTGTCAAGTTTTCTCTATCTCTGCTGTTAAGTAGATCATTTATATTCTTTAGTTTAGACTCTTTAGTATTGAATAATCTCACTCTGTGATATTTCTCCCCAGAGTCCAATTTAATTTGGACATAAAGGTCACTTTACCGTGAATTGGACAGATAACGCAGGTGTGTTTAGACTTAAAAATCTTGCATAGTGCAGTTTACCAGTTTGAATCTCTATACTACGCTCTAGCATTATTTGTTTTGAGTTGAGGACTCAGTGCTGTAATGACTGGACAGTGCAGCCTCTGCCTGGTGGCTCTGCTGATGAGGATTGTTTCTGACAAAGGGTCATTGGCTCTGCATGACGACTGACATGCCTGTATGTGCTGATGGGCTGCCTCCTCTGGCACTGTTAGTCTAAATGTAGACTGGCACTGACACTAATGTACACTGATAAAGCTGTGAGAGTCAATAGTCAGGGAAGAGAGTGTGGGGGTGGGAGACAGTGGATTCTTAATTTACCCCATTTGTCCCATTTGTCAGGCGCTGGAACTCACATTGTGAATGTGGACGGGAGAGCTCTCCATACAGTCAGCTGGTTCAGTGATTCTTAACAGGTGAAGGTTCATTTCATGGCAAGCTTAATGTCTGGGGGCCAGGGAAACTTTAATTTCAACTGACATAATGATGCTGAGTGAGATTTGACTCACCCTGTGATGCATTTTCTCTCCCAGTGAGAGCAGCGGATTCATGCATGATGATCACCAAGCAAGGACACTGGCTAATATGTGGGTTTAGCCCAGGGACAGTATTTCTTATAGAGACTTGTCAATACAGGCTGTGAAGGACATAATTAATCCTTCTGTTGAAGGGGAAAAGTGGTATTGTTAATTTACAAAATCCTTGAATAAAAAAACAGTGCATTCATTGGTGTTAAAGAGCATGTTGAATGCTATTCCTCATCATCTTAACAATCTGCATCGCATTGGAACCCATTAGATATGAATATATCTGACTTATAATAACGCCAATGGCAAATCAGTATGTATAGCTTCATATTTCACCCCAATTATTTTTTAATGGTCCAGTGTGAAGGATTTAGTGGGATATATTAGCAGAAATGGAATATAGTATAACAAGTATGTTTTCTTTAGTGTATAATCACCTGAAAATAATAATCTTGTTTTTCAAATGAGCTGTTTATATCAACACAGGGAACAGTTCCTTGTCTATAGAGATCGCCATATTGCACCGCCATGTTTCTGCAGTAGCCCAGAAGAAATGCGCCAAACAACGGCTCTAGATGGGGCCATTCGTGTTTTCGCATAAAGCCCCTCTGCATCAGGAGCCTCAGAAAAACACATTTTTTCAAAAGATATTTTGAGAGCTTTTTGCCTTTAATCGATAGGACAGTTGTTAGTGTGACAGAGGGAAAGGGATGACATGCAACAAAGTGCCACAGGGCGGACTCAAACCCACAGCCGCTGCAAGGCCTTTGTACATGGGGTGCCTTTTCCACCAGGTGAGCTGATTGGCACCCCCAAAACACAAAGCTTTTAATGTGACACTGCTTTCTTTTGTGTTTTTTTATTGGTTTAAATCATGATTCTGGTGAATTCTGGATAATTTGGATAATTCTGCTCCTGGTAAAAACCTCCACAACATAGAACACTAAATTCCCCCTAAATCTTACACCCTTGACCTTAAACTGAAGTAAAATTAAATCAATAAATACATGTAGTGTGCCCTCAGAAAATCACAGTATCTTCACTTAAAAATGATCAGGCTAATGACGTACATCATCACAGGAAATTATTTTTGCGGAGGTCAACTGGAGGCAATTTCTTTTTTAAAATTAAAATTATTATAATTATTTTTTAATGCGTTTATTAACACAATGGTCTGAATTTGCACCAAAATGATCAAAAATTATGTCACAAATCAGAGAAAAAGGAACATTCTGTGCCTGTACTTTATTATAGCTGGGCACATGACGAACAGTATATGGTGCCTGTGTGCATTAACATCATGGGGACTAAAATTAGAAGGTTAAATCACGTCCTTGAAATCTATCTTTCTGTTCCTGCGGCCACGCCTAGTCTCTGTGTAATTGAGGATTTCAGGGAGACTGTCAGTCCCAATCTGTTTTATCATCCTGCTCCTTCAGGAATTAGTATTCAAAGAGATTTTAATTTTAGCCCGAGACAAGACAGGACTTTGCCTCGGACGAAGAATTTTCAGTAACCTTTTTACCACAAATATGCACAGCAAGTGCTGCAAATTCATTCATTTATGTTCTTACTGAAATAAAAAATGAGCAGTCATACTGTTATTCAAGAGTTATTGTGCATCTGAGGTCAGGCAGGCTCAGTGCAGAAAAAGCATTGGTCAACAAAGGGATGAAGGGTATGCACACTAACTTTCTCTCTGTGCCTCTTAAACCCACACACAGACATACTTATACACTTAACACACACACACACACAGACACACACACAACTTCTTTGACGCTGGGTAAATGGTCACAGGGACAGAGTATTCCCAGCAGGACTTTGTAGATGAGGGTTGTCAGCACTTTTCTCACCAGAGGGTTTAGGCCTTTCGTTCTGCTCTGGGATGGCTGAGTTTAATTGGAGAACGCTAATGCGCAGCTGGATAGCAGAGCTGCTCATGCCATGACTGGCTCTGAAAATGGGAAGGCGTGAAAGCAGGGGCTGGTGTGTGTCTGTGTGTGTGTGTGTCTGCACCAGCTATTGCAGGCATTCCTCAAGATGCCAACAAATTTATTCATGGGATCCGAGCAGTTTGTTTATGAGCCGTCTCATTTACAAAATAATAGGCAATAATAATTTCAGCAGATTGATCCTGGGTTAATCCAAATAATTGCCAATTCATTATAATTTCACATTTTCTGGAAATAGAATTGACTTGTTCTGTCTATCAGCAGGGTGTAAACTGCATGCCCAATCGATCAGGTTATATACGAAACGTGTTTTATCAAACAGACGCAAAACAGAGCAAACAATGTCGGAAAATATTCTGCACAATGGAAAACAAATTGGAAAACGTGTAACTATCTCACTGCATGACTGTGTCACATTTAAATGCTGGGAGAGGACTCTAAAGAATTAAAATGGTATAAATAACAGTGTGTCAGGACGAGTCAATATACAACATAAAAGCTCTATCTGGGAATTAATTATTTCTGGGTTGCTCCTATAAACAACTTTCTTTCAGTTAGTAGATGGTCCATGGAGTCTAATGTGTTTTTGTGTTTTATGACTGTTTTCACTATTTTATGGACCAATTATTAAAGAGATTAGTTCTGACAGACTCACCGAAGAGAAAAGCAATTCATTGATCTATGTTTATATTACTCAACTCTTCAGACAGATTGCTTTCATTCTATAATTGCAAAGAAAGTTTTGAAACACAAAGAATCTGTGCCTGTCATGGAGACTGTTTGGCTTGAATTTACTATCGTACATGATTTGTGATGAAGAGTCAGTCTGTATTTCAGTGCCATTTTCATTGGAAACCACAGCAAGAAAAACACGCACTCTATTTTTAATGGATTTTCATCACCCTACTGTTTTAGATCGTTTCCATAAAAAACAGGAAATCTCTGGTTCACACTAAGTACAGTAATAAATATGATGGTTGTGTAGACATGTAGAGCCTTGTTTCAGCTTTGTACCAGGTTGGTATTATGATAATGCTGTTAAGAGAGAGTAATGAACATAAAGGTTAAAATTTAAACACTAAAGATACTTTTTTAAACATCCTTTGAATCTGTTTTTGTTTCAAGTCTGGAGTGGTTTAAAAGCTTCCTCCACCTTTAAGCTCCCAGGGATGGTGCGTCACAGTGGAGAGCAGAGGTACAACACTCCTGGGACTCAGGTTAAGTCCCAGTAGAAGTGTCTTTAGTTTAGGAGGAGGAGGAGGAGGAGGAGGAGGAGGGGGAGCGGGGGGATGTCCTTGTTGCTGAGCAAGCCTGCTGGTAGGTCAGTTCAGATGACATGAACTTCCATATGCAGCATGTTCTCCTGCGAAAAGACTTTGTAAGCTGCCACAGAGACTTTATGAGCATCAGAGATATGTGGTAGTTAAAGGGGCAGCTCACCACAAAAAAACAAAAACAAAACAAAACTTTTCCTGAATGAAATGATAAACACAAGATACGTAGCATTCATGACAGACACCTTTCTTCATGTGTTCCACTGCCCTTGCTTACCCTGTGGTAAAGGGACAGTTCACCCCAAAACCTTACCTGCTATTTATCAGTCTAGATCATTACGGTGTGAGTTGCCGAGTGTTGGAGATACGAGCCATAGAGATGTCTGCCTTCTCCTCAGCATAATGGAACTCAATAGCACTCAGCTTGTGGTGCACAAAGAGGCAGACGAATACATTTGAAAAACTCAGCAGCAACGTCTCTTTCCAGATACCATGACCCGGTTATTCAAGATAATCCACAGACCTTGTTGCAGTTTAATGTAGGAACTATTCTCTTTCTACCAAACTACACCCGCTAATCATATCACTGCACAGAAGGGACCAATCATGCAGTCATGGATAAGAAGCTCCTGCAACAGCACGAGATGATTGGCGTCCTTCTCGGCTAAGCTGTAACATTAGCTAGCTCAGTGGTGCTAGGTGAGCTAGCAGTCGATCAACACTTCCCTCTGCACCATGATATGGCTCGCTGGTGTAGTTTAATAGGAAGAAACTAGTTCCGAAATGAAACTGCTCACAACAAGGTCTGTGGATTATCTTGAGTACCTGGATCATGGTTTCTGTAAAGAGACATTGTTGTTAGGTTTTTTCAATTATCCATTTTTTGGTGGTTTGAGCACCACAAGCCAAATGCCACTTACGGCCGATATCTCCAATACTTGGCATCTCACACCAAAACAATCTAGATCGATAAGTAGCACTACAGGTAAGAGGAAAAATATGTCTTTTGATTTTGTGGTGAACTGTCCCTTTAACACAAGGTTGGTAAGGACAGTGGCACACATAATGAAAGGGAGGCCAACACAATAACACAAAAAGCCAAAGTCTGTTTTGAATGCTAAATGTCTTGTGTTTGTCATTGTTTTCATTTCCCTGAGCAGTCTATAGGCTCAGGAGTCAGGTGTACACGCTGTATTCACAGGCCATATGTGAAGCATACACAGGCACTGAAAAGGGCCTAAACAGATGACAAATACCTAATCAGCTCTGAACAGGGCAGCAACACTCAGCCAGGTGTTGCCGTTAGTGTTTCAATAATACTTGTGATCTATTAATTTAAAATAGTCATTGTTTTATTGTGTGCATTAAGTCAGCTGCAGCACCATGGAGCAAAAGCAGCTCATTGTTGAGAGCAATTTAAGGGGAATGAAAAGAACAGATCTTGCCCCGCGCTGTGAATGTGCATTTTTCTTAGTTCATTTCACTGGTTTGGTCATGGCAGGAAGATTTCTCCAAATTATGTGCCTTGCTTTTTGGATGGTGCTCCAAGTGAAACATGTGTCAACTTTAGTCGCGCCACTTGTTGCCTGAGAGACAAAATCTGAGAGGACATGAATAAAAAAACTGAGAGTGAAAATGCAGAAAATGGAGTTTCAGGACTTTGATCAGAGGACCTATAAAAATACCGCAAGTGAGGGGGAAAATATCTGTAGCCACTTTCCTGATCATTATCATGGAGCTGCAGTTTTATTTGGAGTGGCATCAGGACTCAGGACAAAGTAGCAGTATGGAATGGCAGACATTACAATTTCTAAGTTAAACGATGATAATGTGTTTTGCATAAATGGTGAAACGTTTCATGAGTAGGACTCACAGTTGCACACTCCTGAGAAATGAAGTGTCACATGAACTCAGTGACAGGTAGGCCAAAAAACACATAATTGTGTTCCAACAGTGGCTGGAACCCTATAAAAATACTTAAAAGTTATGTCTTCTAACTTGGCTAGTTAATAATAGGTTTGTGGTCAACTTTCAAACTGAACTCATATTTAAAAGAAAGGTTATACAGTTGTACAGCCTAACAAAGCCACTAACAAGACTGCAGACTCTACGGCCAAATCCCAATACACCGCTTTCCCTACAACTTAACCCTTATGCTTCCATTTTGTGTATTCATGTTTAGGGGTAGGGTGCCCCAGTTACTGTTTAAATAGAGGAATAGGGCAATGTGTACAGGCTATGTGGCCCTCTGAATGGATGTTTTTCAGAGGCAGAAGCAACAAAAGAAACCAACAAATGTATTTTTGTTATTAATAGATGTAAAGAAAATATGATAAGCATTGAATTATCTTGGTTTAATGTCATTTTAATGTTTTGGTCCTTTTCTTTATGCAACCATTAAAAAAATCTGGATGGCTAACTAGCTAGCTAGCTAGCCAACGTTACATTGTTGTTGCTGATATTTCCATGTCACATTCCTGTCTTTAATGGCAGGTGATGTCCAGAAATTTAACTAAAGTCCAGCAGTAAGGTTGCTGCATTTGTTAACACTCCTCTAATATCAGTGCAGACTGGCCATAAATGTATAAAAAGAAAGCACATGAAGCCAGAAATGTTCAGCGGCATCATATATCTACCCGGATGTTCGGCACCTTTTCCACATCCTTGGGTCTAGGAGCAACAATACTAGAGACTTCTGGTAGCTCTGGTTGAGGGCTACTCTTACTTAAATGGGGATAAAATGATTCAATCATTCATCTTTGCAAGAATTTCCAATTGTTATCGGACAGAATGGAATTCTGCTTGTGAAACAACATTTAAAGGGGGCTGATTTACAGATGTCTCTTTAAAACAGTGTCAGTCCATTGGAAAAAGTCTTTCTGGGACCCATTGCACCACGTGACGGACTCAGAGGTTGTAATTCCACTGTCTGGCCACTATGAAAACTGGATTCAAAGACTGGCACACTTCCTGGGGGCCTCAGACTGGCAGAGTAGGTAGGAACAAAGGTTGCTAACGTGAGCCTACAAAGCACTGATAGTGGCCTGGTGATGAAGCAATACTCTTTTTAATTTGTGTGATCGATGGATAGTGTGAAACCTAAATTGTGAATGAATCGTGAGCGTCCATGCGTTTCTATCTACATCAGATAAATGGCTGTCATTGTGATAATACCATAATTGCATCTGTTTAGGTTAACGCCACTGAAGACAAATCAGGATGGTAAAGTGCTGTCCCATTTCATAGGGAAAGACGTTAACAACTGCCCCTCATTATTATTCTCTGAGGGGCCAAGTGGCACTCACACACCAAGGGCAGCAGTAAAAATAAGAAATGGGATTGGGCCTTAGTCTTGTTAAACAACAAGTCACCTCTGGGCACATTATCTTTTCACTTATTCCTTAAAACCCATATTTTATCTTTTAACATATCTAAAGTACATTAACTTTTGGAAGCACTTGTAAAAAAAAATGTAATTAGACATCTTTAAAACATTTTCCTGATGGTGTAGTTGATTAACCTGAGCTGATAAAATGCATCTTAAATACTTTGCAGGGCTGAGGGCTGCAGGAGCGACTGTATTATCGGCGCCTTGGTGGAGTGTAAAATTAAAATTGTCGTCATTACACCTCTGAGGATGCTTAACATAAGAGTAAGAGCGTCATTTACAGTAACACATTTTTTATTATGGACAACCCCATGTGACCTCAAACTGTACACATTGAAAACAGATAGAAAACAAGAGCAAAGGAATACATATTTAAGCCATTGAAGCCATGAACAATCTGTTTATCAAAAAAAGGTTATTAGAAATAACTATGCATTAACATACCATGGTGACAAAACAAAGCACTTTTTAGTTTTTCTGCAGGCTGTGACACAGGTTAGGTTGCTGGGTCTCTTTTGACAACAACAACAATACTTACTGAGCGAACATTTCATAATGTAACGTACACAGGACAGTCCACTGAATAGAGATCTGAAATTTTCAACACCAGTCATCTGATGTTTTCCCCTCTTTTATATCAGTATGTGGTTCTGTATACAAACCGGCCTCAAAGCTACAAACTAGTGCAGCAAAAAGCCATCTCACTGATCAATGAGTAAAACTCTCCCTCTGTATCCAGCCCAATGAATTGCTCATGCATATACAGTATGTCCATTAACCATTTAATCGCTGTAGTTTAATGACTCGTGGTATTGGCTGTCTGTGTGCTTTCCTTGAAGCCATTTGGATTGATACATTTTTTCCAATTCCTAGCTTATCGACAGCTCGACTATTCACAGTGGCAAAGAGTTTCTTCCAACGCAAGCTACCAATCCAGAGGTTAGTGAGCAATTGTGGCCTATAAAATCAAAGCGACTGTTAAAAGGAACTTGTATTTGAATAGCAATGTGATTCAAAAGAAAAGTGTTATGAAACTCATCAACTCATGGGGCTGCATTGTGACTACTGGAGGCCTACTCCACTCCAAATACAATGCTCGTCTGAACTTATTAGCACCAAGAAATATGAGAATTATAAGCCTTAAAACTTAGTGATCTAAAATAAAAAAAATCATAGCAGGCACAGTGAGATCATTTCTCAATATTCTCCACAGTGATTGTTGTCTTTAATGCTGCGTAGCTGCAATTTGTATTCTGTGATTTTACACTGTGTTGAATGGAGTGGCATCACATAAGAGGCGCTTTAACAAACCCACTTTTGAATTTATGGCCCATGGAGGAACATATTTTAAAACAAAAATCCAGCCATATTTCATCCTGAGAGTACTTTGATAGAGGAAATGTTGTAGAATTCCACTCGCGGCTCTGTTAGGAGGGGGAAAAAACTGATGGCCATGCATGTTAAAAGCCTATGTGCCATCAAAGCCCCTTGGGCTACAAAGGGCTCTTTTAGCAAATGGATGGCAACAGCTGCAAACTCTGGGCTGTTCTTAATGTGCACGGTGCAGATGTCTGCACTTGAGTCCCACAGTCTGAGACAGATCTGTCTGGCTCTACACTGGGCCTCTCTCATCATATCACTGTAGCTTCATTAAGCACTGAACTCAGTACCAACATCTGCCTGACAGTTTTTGCTCTCCAATTAAAAGAAGAAAAAACACTAAAAGGTACAGTAATAACCATGGTAGACCCTTGTTTTATACTGCATACATCCCTTTATCTATGTTGGGTTTACCTCATGACAAACGATTACTACACTGTGACCCTTTCGGCGTTTTTAAATGACCTTCTCTCAGTGACGGAGACTGTTTTGGCAACGAAAATGTTGTAAATCTTTTAAAATACCTTCCACACCTGCAATATATATATACTGTCTCATTGTATTGCTTTACTTTTGCTCATCAGATTCATCTCATGCTCAGGCATGATGCTCAGACATGAAGACCAGAGCAAACAATGGAAGGAAGCGTGGATGCATCCCAAGAGATATTCATCCTGTGTTAGCACTTCAGCTGCTTATGTAGCCTTTTAATTCTGAAAACCAGATCGACAATGAAGAGAAAATTGGCTGTTGCTCTGTCTTAAACTGCGGCACTGTCTAATAGCTGGATGGGAAATATTGACCTAACATGATCTGCACTTGTTAAGGAGAAGTTTATTCGCAGAAAAAACCTCTTGAGTCTTACACTTGAGGCTCAGAGGAAGTGATGAAGCTGAAAAGCAAATAAGCACCTGCACGAGGCGACAGCGATACATTACTGATCAAAGCTATTGGGCAAGTGCTGCAATTACCAAAATCAATACACAGTGCTAAGAAATGTGTTGCAGACTACAACCATATTCAATCAGATAACACCCATCTATCCAATCAGTGAACTGGGACAGAACATTGTTGACTATTGAACTCATTTAATGCTTAAAACAAATACAAGTTACTTCACTGGGTCATCACAATTGAACAAGAGATTTTTTTTTTCATATTTGTAACACCCTCAGAAATATACATTCACATGGCTGCATACAGACAATTTCTCTCTTTTGATTTTTCTTTCAATAACATTAAATCGACAAACTGTATGCATCACCCCTTTGTATGACAGTGAAGCCGCTAGTGGCATATCAAAAATGTACCGGAGGAGCATTTCTATGTGGGACTTTGGAAATAAGCTATGCATCAACTTCATCTACCCATCATCGAGTCTCTATGTTTGCGATCAAAATAGGTATATTTTACATGAACAGGGTCCCTACGCAGTTGTCCCTAAATAAATCCCAACTATAATCTCAACCGTATGTACAGTATTTACAGTGGAATGTTGAACATACTGAATACAAAAAGTAGATTAGGATGGAATGAAGTTACAGTCAGTATTACAAAACAGAAACTCATAACACCCCGACAACATGAAGACAATGTTTACATCTACCAGTATACAGAATGTCGACTCCGATCTGAAAGGTTTTTCTTTCTCCAACGTGACTGAGAAGCAAGTGTGGCAGTGGTTTCATAATGGATGCAGAAATAAAGTGAAATGAAACCTCAAAGTTGTGCTTTAAAAAGGGGGGTAGGGTTGATCTTTGCTTTGGGCCAAAGTTACATTTTTTAATTTAAATTTAATCTCTTCTCACAAGATGAGCGTTTCAATTGTTGTGCTTTGAAAAGTCAGCGATGTGCGACTAAGTTGCAAAAGTTTCATCTCTTAAGGACTTAAAACTACCCAGTATTGACTGGGAAAAAAAGTGCTGTGTCACCATTAAGCCATCATTAAACTTTCAAATGGTAATGAATGCAGCTTTTAAGAGATCAATTGATTTAAAGATCAAGTACAGACACATTGGTAGTATTGTGCTGGAGCTCAGATGGAATCACATGCCCACTATACTAACTACGATTCACTGCAAGTGAAGAACCAGCATTTGTCTGATATGAAGTTTGCAGTCCATGTCATATTTCAATATTACTCATTATGTTATTCTAGGCATAAATAACTTAAACTATGGAGCAGCAACTGTTCAGACTACCTCATGTCTCCCGACTCTGATAGGCACTGAATGCGAGAAGAAAAGACAGAAATATATTTTTCACATGTTTCTATTATGCAAACTGTGGATTTAAAAAAAGTTACAGCAAAGCAGTTCACCTGCAGGTGAACAATAAACTAAAGGCAATAAAGTGTGATTTGCTTTTGCAATTTTAGCAACCCTGTGACTGTCATTTAGTTTTCACACTATCTGTTGCAACCTCAGGTGTGTTCTCAAACGGTTATAGATACACTGAAGAAAAAACAGAAATAAGGCTGTAAGAAGTAAAACTGAATTAAACTGAAATCAACGAAAAATGAAACTAAACTGAAAATCAACGGACTTTTAATAAGAACATGATATCCCCCACTTTGTAATGTCAGTTTGTCTTGAAAATGCAATATATAAATTGAGGCTCATGATTAACATGCTCATCTAAAAACATACAGTAGACAAGCATGGACTGTAAAACATTCACATCTCAGCTGAAAGAGAGATCTGCTCTCCTAGAGATGCTATTTTTTCATCTTTATTTATATATTTATATAGATATTTATATACTTTTTTTGTGTGTGTTAACTGCAACGTTGTTCCTGGGTACTGTGTGCCCATAAACTCAAACCTCTGTCAATACTGACAACACTGACAAAGTGTCGCCTTTTGAGCTGCAAATGAGGACATATGCACTGGAATTGATACAGGAAAAAAAGCATCGTACGCACATTCACTCCCAACACAAAAAACATGCATAAAATAAGGGTTAATATAGTATTTATATTGTTCAGAGCCAGTCAGATGTGTCGTTTGTATCCACGGATTTACTCCTTTGCTTTTGTTTTATCTGATATTTCACATTGAACTTTTTTTTTTTGTTCGAAGCAAATGCATTTTGCGGATTGTGCAATGGACCTCAACGCTGAGGAGAGAAACAAGTCACTTGCTATGCTAGCATCCACTGGCACTTATTAACAGTGATTCAAAAAGCCAGGTATATATAATGCCTTCTGACAGTCCTACTGGCAGATTCTGATGCTAACATTAAGAGAAGGACAACCATTCATTCCTTTAAAATCCCCCAAACAGCTACCGAAATTCATTTTTAAAAGAAAAGATGAAAAAAAAAAAAAAACACATCATGAAAGCAGCAGGTGACTTTTTATACTCCAGCATGGCCACCATCATATTTTCAATTCCCTTTACATGTTAAAATGTTGTCTAAAAGCTTCTGTTGACATTTTCCTCCTATTCGTGTCCTTTGTGTCCATGGACGACTCCTCATAGAAAATGCTGTTGGTGTAAGCGAGGGAGGCTTAGGCCAATTCTTCAGTACACAGTCACATAATTATAAGGAGAGACAGAGTCATTATTGGGAAACTCCCCGGACACTTTTCTCTGACATCCATTTGATAAAAGACAGGTTAGAACAAAACATAATTATGACAACTCAACACAAAAAAACAGACATTTCATTATAGTGGTAAGATTGAGAGCTCGCGTACACAGGTCAACCTGTTCAAGTCGAGTGACAATCATGACATTTCAGAGCATGACTGAAGGTTTCTGTGGACACTGAGACTCACCGAACCTTCTCTGGACGTGATTGTGATGCACCACTGAAAAGTAGAAATTGTTGCAGCCCTTCTCTCCCCTGTTATTCTGATTTACTGATGTGGAAGCTAATTTAATGTAATTGAAATTTTGGGCAAAAAAAAAAGAGGAAACACTTAATATTTATCTGCCACATGGCTCAGTAGACTGACTCCCTCTCGGTGAAGAAACAAACCAAGCCTATAAATACAGGAGGGGGGGTCAAGAAATACTAAGCATGTCTTTGGAAAACAGCAATAACACATCTGCTTTTAATGCTGTAAATATACAAAAATGAGTAATTTCATGGACACTAACCCCAGTGAGAAACAGGAGAAATGATACAGGTGCTGTATGTCTTTTTTTTTTCCTTTCTCTGAAACATTTGACCACAGAATTACAAACACTTACAACTCCACCTGCGATTATGTCAAACATTTAACTCTCAATTCTCTGGTCACTTAAAAATCATACAAAAAGACATTATAAAAATAACAAAACGGCAATGGTATTAAAAAACAAAAACAAATCGCACATCCAGTGTAGGACTTTCACAAGTGTGCTCAGCAAAACCTCAACCTGCAGTCTCTTTTTATACATTTAATACATTTAGAACATGAAAAAATACACAAAAAAGAATATTACACCAGTATTAATCAACCGATCACCTCCCTGGACTCGTACGTCAGTGACAACGAGTCCATTTACATACCTTAGTTTGTATTCTTTGCCCATTCACCTGATGGAACTGATACCAATGTTGTCATGTTGAGAAGTTGGTGTTGCTAGCACTTTAAATAGACGCTTGATTTTCTAATTGAGATTAGTTGGATGGGGTCTGATGTGGGGGGAGTCAGGGGGAAGGGGGTACTAGGTTGACCAAAAGAGGAGTGGGACAGTGAAAGGTGCAGTGTGATGAATGGGAGGGCGGGGTTGTGATGGAGGTGAAGGGTGCAGTGGAATGCAGGTGGGGGACAAAGGGTTTGGTTTGGTTGTTGCATGCCACTACACATACCACTCTTTCTTAGAAATGACAGAGCCGTCGGTTTGAGAGATCATATCATCGGCTATCTCAGGTTCAGGGTCATACTGGAAAGCCAGAGTCCGCTCGTCATAATCTCGGCTCTCCCCTTCGTCCACAGTGAAATAGGGCCTCTTCAGGTCCTCTTGCTCTGCGTCAAAATCGCGCTCGCTCGCCTCAAACCCTCCGGGGCCACCGATCTGTGAGGGTTTCTTCTCGTCGTCCGAGTCGTCCGGGTACTGAAGGTTCTTGGGGATGGGAGGGTGGGCGGGCAGGCCGCCGGCCTTACTGTACCCGTTACCAAACACGTGTTTCTTGGTGCTGTAGTCTCCTTTGAAGGTGCGCTGGCGGCGGCGCAGGAATACGAAGAGCAGTATGGCCGCCACACCCAACAGGACGACTCCCCCCACAGCGCCCCCGATGGCGGCACCTGCATTGTGCTGCTCCTGCGGGATCTCATGGCCCCTAGGTGTCGGGTTGTTAGGGAATTCTGGGTAGGAAAAGACAGATGGAAGGGAGTGTGTCAGTGCTCTGGTGGGAGGAGGTGCATTTGTGCAGGTGCAGTTTTTTTGTTTTTTTTTAGGAAAGATGAAGTCAGGGAGACAAGGACGGAAAAGCAAAGGGAAAAGGAAGGACCCCCAGCCCCATGACAACCCCGCCTACCCCACCCCTGAGGAGCCATAGCGAGTGTGGCTCAGTCATTAACAGTCACATGCAGTTTCAGACAGAATTATGAAATAAACAGTCAGTCCAGTGCACAACACCATCAGAGAGTAAAATGACTGAAGAGATTAAAGTGAATGAAGTTTGTCAGCATGCATTAACCATCATTTCTTTTCTGTTTAGAAGGCGGAAGAAAATGACACAATTTAATAAACCAACTGTGGAAGAATTAATTCACATGGCCTTTCAGTTAATACATTCAAAGTCAGCATATCGACAGTCAAAGTAAGCATATCGAATGATATACTGTTGTAAAGTCCAGCATAAAAAAGCACAACATGACATATAACCATCTTCATCATCAGTGTAGCGGTAATGAAATGAAAGAGCACTGCCAGAGAAGATTATCAGCAGCCAAGCATACACAGGCACGATGCATCAAGAGAGCTGATAAACATTCAGGCAGCAGAGCAGACAGCAAAAAAACTGAATATGCTTCCAGAGAAAAATCTATATTATTCAGTGAAGAGAAAAGTATCAAATGCGTCAAAGATGTGCTCTAATCTAGAGAACAGAGTGACAATGACTAATGGTGTGCTAGAGACAAACAATAACTAATATGCCAGAGTCTGAAGGCTGGGATTTTGCCTTGCAAGTACAAAAACAGATACCTTGTTTTAGATTCAAAGTGGCCATGATGGCAGCATATCTGCAGCTAAACTGAAACATTACATTCATTCCACCATTTTAGAGAGCCTCTTCGCAGGAAGATAACAATGCTCATGACAAGCACGGTTGCTGCTTACAGTAAATCTAAGCGTTGAAAACAAAGTCCCTTACATACATGTCTTCACTTAAAAAAATAAACTGTGCAAAGCTCCTTGAAACGCAGAGACAGAAGACACATCTATCTGAAACGTGATCAAAGCCTGAAGGCGCACAGGTAGTGCTTGTCTAAACCTGCACAGCAGAGGTATGTTTAACTTCAATGGCAAATGCTGCATCCTCAGCAGAGAGGTGGTGGTGATGGTGGTTTGCAACAAAGAGTTAAACCATCTACCAAAACAAATGGTGTGGGAGAAGCCTGGAAAAAAAAGGAGAGCCAAACAGCGAGGAAGAAGGGAGGGAGCTTCCTGTTCACGCAGGGCAAACCACAGAAACGACGAGTCAGACAAGATACAGAAGATTTACTGCTTTTGATGCTATTTCTGCCCACTGTCCTACTGATTTATTATAATCCTATTATGACACATCAAAATGTAGTACGCACAGATCTGAACATGTGCTGTCTTCTCAAAGAAAATATCTGGATCCGACAAGTAGTGAAGCAAACAAGTTAGATTTATATATACAGTACAGGCCAAAAGTTTGGACACACCTTCTCATTCAATGCGTTTTCTTTATTTTCATGACTATTTACATTGTAGATTCTCACTGAAGGCATCAAAACTATGAATGAACACATGTGGAGTTATATACTTAACAAAAAAAGGTGAAATAACTGAAAACATGTTTTATATTCTAGTTTCTTCAAAATAGCCACCCTTTGCTCTGATTACTGCTTTGCACACTCTTGGCATTCTCTCCATGAGCTTCAAGAGGTAGTCACCTGAAATGGTTTCCACTTCACAGGTGGGTCTTATCAGGGTTAATTAGTGGAATTTCTTGCTTTATCAGTGGGGTTGGGACCATCAGTTGTGTTGTGCAGAAGTCAGGTTAATACACAGCTGACAGCCCTATTGGACAACTGTTAAAATTCATATTATGGCAAGAACCAATTAGCTAACTAAAGAAAAACGAGTGGCCATCATTACTTTAAGAAATGAAGGTCAGTCAGTCCGGAAAATTGCAAAAACTTTAAATGTGTCCCCAAGTGGAGTCGCAAAAACCATCAAGTGCTACAACGAAACTGGCACACATGAGGACCGACCCAGGAAAGGAAGACCAAGAGTCACCTCTGCTTCTGAGGATAAGTTCATCCGAGTCACCAGCCTCAGAAATCGCAAGTTAACAGCAGCTCAGATCAGAGACCAGATGAATGCCACACAGAGTTCTAGCAGCAGACCCATCTCTAGAACAACTGTTAAGAGGAGACTGCGCGAATCAGGCCTTCATGGTCAAATAGCTGCTAGGAAACCACTGCTAAGGAGAGGCAACAAGCAGAAGAGATTTGTTTGGGCCAAGAAACACAAGGAATGGACATTAGATCAGTGGAAATCTGTGCTTTGGTCTGATGAGTCCAAATTTGAGATCTTTGGTTCCAACCGCCGTGTCTTTGTGAGACGCAGAAAAGGTGAACGGATGGATTCCACATGCCTGGTTCCCACTGTGAAGCATGGAGGAGGAGGTGTGATGGTGTGGGGGTGTTTTGCTGGTGACACTGTTGGGGATTTATTCAAAATTGAAGGCACACTGAACCAGCATGGCTACCACAGCATCCTGCAGCGACATGCCATCCCATCCGGTTTGCGTTTAGTTGGACGATCATTTATTTTTCAACAGGACAATGACCCCAAACACACCTCCAGGCTGTGTAAGGGCTATTTGACCAAGAAGGAGAGTGATGGAGTGCTGCGGCAGATGACCTGGCCTCCACAGTCACTGGACCTGAACCCAATCGAGATGGTTTGGGGTGAGCTGGACCGCAGAGTGAAGGCAAAGGGGCCAACAAGTGCTAAACACCTCTGGGAACTCCTTCAAGACTGTTGGAAAACCATTTCAGGTGACTACCTCTTGAAGCTCATTGAGAGAATGCCAAGAGTGTGCAAAGCAGTAATCAGAGCAAAGGGTGGCTATTTTGAAGAAACTAGAATATAAAACATGTTTTCAGTTATTTCACCTTTTTTTGTTAAGTACATAACTCCACATGTGTTCATTCGTAGTTTTGATGCCTTCAGTGAGAATCTACAATGTAAATAGTCATGAAAATAAAGAAAACGCATTGAATGAGAAGGTGTGTCCAAACTTTTGGCCTGTACTGTACGTATAAAAAAATTTTTTTTAAATTGTTTTTGAACACCCATTCATGCCAATAAACACCAACATGTCACACCTTCAATACAACACAATTAACAGGGAATATATATGCACAGATTATCTACAGAGACGTGTGAGCTGGTGTCATGAAAAGGCAACAACTGGCAGATAACACGGATGCATCAGTATCACCCCAAACAGCAAACTATTAAATTCAGTGTATACAATTATGGTTGATGTTCATTGGAAACTGATCATAATTGAGCCAAAATGAAGGTCCCATGTTAAGCAATCCTTAAAGTTCCTTGGAGATATGAAATTCTCTGTGCTGCCTTGCAGGAAGTCAGATAGACTCAAATCAAAACATCGCTGCAAAAACCAGCCAATCCGACAACCTCTGCCATCCTCATCATGCCAGACAAAAAAAAGACATTTCCCCACATACGCAGAAAATGATTATTTAAATTATTGCCCTAAACTGTTAAATCACATCTATTACACTCGATTAGTATGGCTTTTTAGTGGAAAAGATAAACCTCTGCATACGTCTGGTAAAAAAGGATGGTACAGGATGGTAAAGAAGCTGCTGAAGCCTTTCTTTCTCCTTTAATTACAATGGCACCCTATCAATCCAAAGGAGCGACCTCCCAAACACATTCACTCTCCCCAGCTGCTCTTCCTCTGCACCCTCTCTCCCAGGGACGACAGCAAAGCTCTCCAATTTCTAAAGCGTTGCCGGGCACAGTCTCAAATATCAGCTCAGGTTTTAATCTGACCACCTAATGGGATTATTCAGACACAGGCCTTCATTACACACATGAATGAGAGAGCAGAGCCAGGTCACCCCTGCTCGAGAACACATCCTCCCACCAAGTCCAAAGAGGGGTGAAAATCCAAAGGATTGAAGGAGTAGAGAGAAAAGGGAGAACGTTCTCCTATAATCCTCTCCTCTGCCATTAACTGCCTTCCTCTGCTAGGATATGTCTTCCCTCTCATCAGTCCCCTTATTCAATCTTAATTAGGCAGCCCTTTGCTTTGCATTTCTAAGGTTGCCAAGACTCAATGTTTACCACTTAGGGAGGTGAGAAACACAAGGCAAGACCATTTAAGCTACAGAATGGTGGCAGTAAAAGAAGAAGCAGCGAGCCTTCAAAGGCGCCCCCATCACCTCCAGTTTGACAGAGGATCAAGTGACACCACCTCTTGACATCTATATTTGAAGAACGTCAATACCAGTGATTGTAGAATGTGCTACAGTCCAAACAAACCAGACATGAAAGCAGTTGTAAACATTAAGGTATTTTTGTGGGTCTTTGGCCGGCAAATCCACCTTCAAGACAGCCTCAGAAGTCGCCATATTGAAAAGAAGAGTTTCTAAAGGAGTTATTAAGATGTTTTTACCAGAGGAACGGAGCGGAGGTGTATTGAAGTGTTCAGATGGTTCTGCCTCTGTAAATGGGGGTACTTTAAAAGCAGAGAAAGACGCTCAGAAACACCGAGAAACGTTCAGCGGATCACTTCAGTGCCGTGGAGGTGCACACTACTTTTATTTTGCAACTCAAAGAGGTGCGTTGGCAAAGAGAAGGGCCTGTTCTCACTGCTTTATCAGGCACACTTCTGCTCTGTGCTTATCCCTCCGCAAGGTCACATCAGAACACCACCTCCCATTCAGCCCACTGGCCTTGCGCATCCACGAAGATAACAAATGTGGCTAAAAGATTTCTCAATCTCTCCAGCGCGGCGGCTTTGTTTCGTCCGTGTTCTCCGTGAATGTGGGTATGAGGAATGAGAGTGGCTATGGTGCAAACTAATCACATTACAGAAACACTAATAATAAAACACATTTGAAATGGTCGGGGTATGTAGGGTAGTTTGACAGCACGGAGGAGGGAGGAGGCGTTCCACCAGCACGCCGTCGCTACCGGCAACACCTGCCAACAGATAGATAAAAAAGACCTCAAAGCAGCACAACAACAGCCCTGATACTGTTCAAGGCAACAAAAGGCAGTGTCTATTAACACCGCGCTGGAAATATGCAGATAGCTGCGTAACCTTGAGTTGCGACAACTAAAATGTACTATTGAGATTAATAGGTGCCAAGATGTGCTATGAAAGGCTATAATTCAATCCAAAGGCATGGTAGATTTATACAAGTAATGAATAACATGAAATACTGCAGCTATTTAAACGCCGCAACCATGCTGTTTTGTATTGCATTAATCATACTATTTTGAACACTCAGATCTGACTTGATCGAGTGGATGATTTACAACCTCTAAACATTTTAGTGGCGAAATCCGTTTCCTTCAGAACTCGATGAGTGTTCTCCCTCTGAGTCATTTGTGTAAAACAGAAGTGAGTCTTTAAGAGAAACAAACGGTAAACAAATGTGGCACACTCGGGGGGGAAAAAAAAAAAGAAAGCCTGACATCTTGTTGTGGGAATGACACATCAGGTCCTCGGTAGATTTGTGGCTTCAGAAACAACGCACATTTAGGGTTTTGTATTTCAGTGTAGGCTATAGTACAAAACAACCAGCAGCAGCAAATGTTCAAAGACAGTGAAGGAGAGGAATGTGTGAAGCAGAAGGGGCTTTAAAGTGAAAGAAACTGTATCACAACTCTGTCCTGCAGGTACAGTTTCTGGGTGTGCTCCAGTCATGTCTGCACATGAAAAAAAGGAGGAGAGAGACAGGTACAAAACATTCCTGAGTCTTAGCGCAATCACTCGGACAAGGTGTTATGACAGGGGCTGGGAAAATGAGAGAGGATTTCAAAGAGCGGTACAGGGAGTGGTGTTTTAATATGACTAAATGAGGAACAAACTGCAGACAACAGAAGATAAAAAGAAAACAGAGGGCTACTCTGAGAGTCTGAGGAGTGGCAACAAGGAGGAAAAAAGAAGATGGAGCGAGTGCCTTTGAGAAGCCGGGGAGTGACAACGTTAAATAAAGAATGGCATCATGAGTGAGTGAGGATGGGGACAATCGGGGAGGACGCATTAATTCGGTAATTCCAACGATCCTCATTACTCCCCTGTCTGAATTTGCCAGTGGTTGTGAAGTCATGGAAATGTAATGCTGCCACAACGAATAAAAGCTCATCACTGACAGGAATTTAACATGCTGCCCGGGGAGCCGACACCAAGGCAAAGCTCTTTCCCCCACTATTGCACACTCGCCTTCCAATATCTACCATTTCTTTCTGTTTGTCAACACATTTTCTTTCTGGCTATCACTGATTTTACAGAGGCATAAGCTCACCTCGTATGTAGGTAAATGCCACACACACCATTAAACCCTTCAGACTGGTAATGCAAATTCAGTTCCCTGTTAAAAAGCGGATGGATAAGAGGCATGGGATGTGCCGGAGGAGATAACGCTGTGAAATACTGGCATCAAAACGCTGGTGACGTCATTTGGGGCGTGTTGTGAACATGCAACGACTCGCGGGACGGTCCTGTCAGAGAGAGAGCAGAAACTGCTTCATGTTTTCATCTCTCTAGAGCAGAAGCAGCACATAAGCTCTGACTTTTTTGGGCTAAACTGATGACCAAGGACTCACAACACTGACAGTCACTGAATAATGTTTGTGGTGGTTTGTAGTTGAAATAAAAGTCATTTCAATGAGAAGCAGGACTTAGGTCAGTGGTTCCCAACCTTTTTCCTTACAGAACCCATTTTTTTTATCAATGAGTAAACTGACAACACCTGACTAAGTTGACATATTTATGCACATTTTATATCCTATTCAGTGCTTAACATTAACAGTACAGAACAGCTGACAGACTTTAAAATGAACCCAAATAGTGACCTCAATAACAGCAGGATTATTTCCTGTGAATATTACAGCAGAGATGAGTTTTCCTGGTATCTGGAGTACCTTCTTATACAGTTCTCAGTATTGTGTATTCTTATTTTTAACAACCATACATGCTTAGGCCCTGATCACACAGAAAGCGTTTAAGCAGCTTATTTAACAGTTTAGGGCAATAATTTAATTGTTTCAAATGAGAGTGATGCTTTTTGCTTGCGTTTTTTGTGTTGTGACCCACATGGTGTTTCTGTGCTCCAGGCGCCTGACGTTTTTGCTGGGACACTCTGATCAAGGCAGAAAAACCTGTTTTTTGTCATCTTTTTTCCCTACTGTCCAATCAGATGATTCGAGAGGTGGGCCTTCCCTGGTGGTCACGACAAGAAGTTTACAGTTGGTAAACAAAGGAGGAGAAATTTGTGGTAGCAGTTGCTGGGTACCCAGAGCTATACGGCCCGACGATAAGACAGCAGGTTATCAAACTGCCACAGAGTCATCCTAAAATATGCCTGGAAACGACCATCATTGAGGCGAAGCTCCTGGACCACCTGGGGGTACTCACCATCTTCCACCCTCTTCATCAGGGTCTCATGTACCCACACAAATCTGCGTTTCCTCGTGCCTAACAAACCATTTGTTGACAGGCTCTCACCCTCAACCAGAGATACAGCAAGTACCCTCTGCCTCAACATTTTAGGAGTTAGCTACTAATTACTGTCAAATAAATAAAATTAAACACTGGTAAGGTAAGACAACACGTTTACATGTTGTTTTCTATATGTTCTCTGACATTTATCCTAACGATATGAGGCGGTCTTTGTGGAAAAAAGGCTTGTTTAGTGGACAAACTTTGCACTTGAAGGTTGCCCGTTGACTTACGTTTTAACTATTATTTGTATGTCACTAGTCACTTGAAACAATTTAGGACGATAGGAGACGGGTTGAAATGAACAGAAATTTCCCTTTAAGAAAACCAATGGTAGATTGATTACACAGGAAGGTTAGGGTAAGGAGGTGATGGGTTGGTTGCCTGGCAACAATAAAAAGCCACAGCAAGTATTGTTTTTTACTGGTGGCATTCAATTAAAAAAAGGCAGTGTGGTGCGCCTCCCATTTTGCAACCTGCAAAGCGCTTTCTGTGTGATCGTGGCCTTGATAGGCTTCTTGTTTCACAAATTCAGTGTTTTCCTCTCCCTGACATTTTGCCATTTTGCCCACATTTTTGTTTTAACTGCATTCTTTTCTAACGCTGAGGCTGTGTAGCAGAGTGAAGGCTCTGTGAATATGGCTTGTGTTGGGTCCTTCAGCATGTGAGATTTTGTGAGAAGTTTATATCTTGGATAATAATCTAAACTTCAATAATAACCATTCCAGTTGGTTTTCTTCACAGAGATATGGGCATACTGTATTTATTTTGTATATTTTTTCTTACAACAAATTAAATTAAGAAGGGCAAGCGACCCCCTGTGAAGCTTTGGTGGCCCTTAGTGGGGTTGGGACCCCTAGGTTGGGAACCAGTGACTTAGATGACAAATTAGAGATTCTACATCAATACTGTGATTGAAAGCACTGGAAAATACTTTGTGATTTAAGAGAGCGTGTTTTGTGCCCTTGTTGATGTAATATGGTCATTTTGTGCTGCGGGGGTTGTAATAATCATTCCTAACATACCTTTAATGAGCAATGAATATTTACACTGAGATCTAAACACCAATGCTCTTTTAACAATCATGTTTGCTCATAAGGTTGTATTATTAATGCATCACTACATTTCCCTACAAGCCTGCATGTGGCTGCAGTGCTAAGTGGAAGCGCCGTGAGGACGAGTTATTGGGTCAGCAGACATGCAGCAAACAAATCTGCATGTTAGTAGGCGATAAGCCAGGAGAGGTCGGGGCAATGTTTGTTCACTGCACAGTCCTACCCTCAGCCTCTCCTCTGCCGGCTTTTTTCCTTGTTGTTTTTTCGTCTCCTTGTTGTTATTTTGGAGCTGTGTGTGTAATGAGTGAATCACCACACAACATCAGCATCAGCAGCAGCAGCAGCAGCAGCAGCAGCAGCTCTGGAGCCAGTGGTCAGACCCTGGGACAGCGTCTGACCTACTTCATCAGGCTCTCAGGGAGGCGTGACAGATCCAACACCACACGGGTGGACAGTGAGGAGGAAGAGGAGGAGGAGGACAGAGGAGCAGAGCTGGGCCGAAGGGGCTCAGCCAATCCCCCTGCTCCATCTGTCTGCCACATCCCTCTCCTCTGCATATCCTCCGGAGAGCAGAAACAGCTAGCCATGCAGAAACAAATGTTGAGATAAATCACTACGATCTCAGCTGCTCTGCTCTCACATGCTCTCCCCTGGTGACATTTCCATTTCACTCCCACAGCCGGGCTATCTCTTTTTCTCCAAATAAAAAAGACCCCTTTACACGCTGAACACCCCCCTCCTCCATTTTATGCAAAATGAGCTGCAGCCACAATGTCTTCCCCCTCAGTGCTCTCCATGGCACAGCGCAGCACAGCAGAGGCTTTATGGGGCGGCCTATGGTGTGCGAGCAAGGGAGCGGCTCATGCTAATGTCTCATTTGGATAATGAGGTGTATTCTTGGCAGGATGTGAGCAGCAAGCAGCCCCTCCTGTAGTGAGGACGTGGGGACGAGTCGGTCGCTCTATCAGCCTGAAGACCCAAATCATTTTAAGTTTGTAGACGCCTGATTGGGAAGTTCAAGGGTGATGAGAAGCTAGCGGGGAGAGCAGGAGACAGGACACTGAGTACGCTCCTCAACCTGCCTGACAGCATGTGTCTACTTGAAGTGAGGGTGCAATGATATACAAGATATGCGCGTGTGGCCTTTGAATTTATGAATAATGCAGGCGGCGATGTGAGAAGGCGACACTGCAATGTGCTATAGCGCACAGATTGAGACAGACTCCACCATGACAGGCGAAGACAAACAAATTTCACATTGCTGGGGGAGCCTCTGCAAAGCTGACATCATAATGTCTCTTGTCTCTGTCAGAGAAAAGAAAAGAGACAAATGGCTGCACGGAGCCGTTCTGCTGTTAGATGTCAGTAATATATGGTGCGATACTTGTTTTAGTCAAGGATATTCTCGCCGCCGTCTCGCAAGTTTTATCACATGGAGCCATCACGGTGAGAGAACTGACAGACCTCACAGTGATGGAAAGAGCAACATGTCTGTTTCTCAGCTGATAAAAACAAAATATACCGTCAACACCTACAATTATTTATAGTTTGCTGGAACCAGTTAGGTCACTTTATAAAGCTACTACTAACTGTTTTTGGGTTTGGCAGCTCCTGCAAGAAATTGTTGAAGCATTTTTAGGACTTTTTCAAGTCCAATTAAACAGTTACATATTCTTAAAGGTATGGTGTGTAAGATTTAGTGGGATTTAGCTGCATCTAGTGGTGAGAATTGCAGACTGCAACCAGCTGAAACTTCACATGGTTAGAATTCCCTCAGTGTTAATTGTTTAGGAGGATTTTACCAGTGTTTTCCCTATGTTTTTTGGCTTGTCAGAGAAGTCCTGCTAGCCTAGCACCTGTTAATGTGTGCTTACCCTTTTTTTCTCTGACGACTTAAGATCCAGACATTTGAGAGGTTTTTACTGGGAGTGGAATTATCGGAGGTCTCTTCCTCTCCACAACACACAGACCCATTGATTTAAAGCAGTAAAGATTTATATGGATGAGGATCACACCCTATGTAGATATAAATAGCTCACTCACAGGTGATTATACTGTAAAGAAAATATACTTATCATATTTCATGCCATTTCTGCCAATATATCCCACTAAATCCTACATACTGGACCTTTAATGTGATATATTTTTCACTGAAACAAGACAGTGAGGAATCAATCATAAGTACCAGCTACGGAGGGAGAGGAAATTTAATTTGATAGGGCGGGAAGAAAGGCATGACTGTTTTTCAATGTTTTCCAGAAAGTGTCCATTTCATGGGCTCTTCAAACCCTCCATGTCCCAGCTGTTCAATTCTTTAGAAAAGAAAGGAAACCAGAGAGTCATTTTTAGAAAAATATCTTGCAACACGTATACTAATGAGACCCATACCTGTCTCGTAAAGGATACAGGTCTAATAAATGTCATCCAGTTCAAGTCGCAATAAGTTTTTCGGACAATTAAAACATCTAATGCCGGCTCAGAGTAACATCTCCTGCTCAGTAATTTAAATTTATGCTGAGAAAGCTCCCTTTGCCACTGCCAACAACCCGCTACTGCTTTCCTGCCAACCTGGTGGCAAGCATTTGGAATCATTATATAGACACAGCTAATGTTCTCGGCAATGGCCTCATTTGCTTGCACTGGTTATGTGGAGCCAAAAAAATTAAAGTAAGATTGGTAAATAAACAGTGAAAAAGTCCACACTGGTACTTTTTTAAGAATGTCAGTCCCTTTCACTACCTCTGCATCTAACTGTCTTTGCTCGTCATCGTAATGTAGGACTTGGAGGATAGAGGAAGTGACAAGCAGTGAACACCACGAGTTGACACAGGCTGTTACATGGAGTCATGTAAACAGCATCCTGCACCCTCTTCCACCTCTGCCTCTGCACCGCTTCCAGTTTCTGTTTTCCTGGGAGCCCATTTCTGGAATCCACTTTACCTCTTCAACTAAATTCCAAAAAAATCAGACCCACTGAAGCATTTCCTTCGGTCACATGGATATCTTTATTTATTTATATTTCCATTGGACTGTCTATGTTTTATTCATCTCATTTTCTCCATGTGGGTAAGATATTTCCCCCACCTCTTCTCTCTCAACTTCATTTTCTCACACGGGAGCGAACTATTGCTTGTTCAGGCGAGCGTGAACAGATGTCTGCACCGGTTGCCTGTGCTTACAGAAGGATCCATCCTTACGCTTTCTTGCTAAATTGATGAGAACGCTCTCACTCCATCCAGTTTAACCCGAGTGGTAAAAGCCCCTGTAGCAAAGCTGACTGCACCTCTGCTCTCAAAAGCAACTCGCCGCCGCAGCTCTGACAAAAGGGGGAAGAAAGTTAGTGCTGCTGGGCCATAAGTGGAATCACAGTAAGGTTCACATTCTGGCTGACCCCGAGCTGATCTGATATTATCCTTCACAGCTGATCCTGCTAATGTGGCAGGAATTATGCATTGTCTTTGACTCAGTCCGGCCCCCGACTCACAAAGATTAGCGCCGTTGTGTGGGAGAGTCAAGGTTAAAACATATCTAATCAAGTTTAAAAGATTATTCAAGTGAGTAAACAAATTAAATCTGTAGTGAATGTGCGGCTTCACTAAAAGAAGTGTTCCCACAAGTCACATAACTGTGCATCGCCAAGGAAAAAAACCACACACATCTACTTTCTCAGGGGTGATAATGACATAATTGTAAGGCCATCCTGACAAAATGGCCATTCATCACGTCTTATTATGCGCCGGGAAAGAAATTTAAGATGGCAGCATCGATTTGTTTCGAGTGTGATGGTGGAAAAGCTGATTATCTTAATGAAAGACTGATTTCACTCTCTTAAGTTGGGGAGGATCTTTGAGGTTTAACCACATTATTCAGTTCTCTTCCTGCGGCTTTCTCAGCTGCAATATTTCACAGGAGTCGCTGGTTGACTGGCACTCCTATTAGATGCTGCTGAGATCCAATCGTCAAAAATAACTTTCATTGTGAGGCTGTTTAATTGTCTCTATTTTTTAACATGGCCTCTGATGCCCGTTGGTAATTCGCTGATTAATCAGATCTGACGACTTGTCAACTTTCCCTAGGGAGATTTCTGAACTGAATGTGAATGAGAGAGGTGTTTGCTTAGAGGAGGCCCATTACATGAAGCTCATCTCTCTCACCATAGATCCCCTCCCATCTTCTCTTCTCTCTCCCCTATCCTTTTTCCCTCAGACTCCCTCTTTCACCTCTTTTTTTCCCTGAGAGCGAGGATTGATTAAAACAGGAGAGTGGTTCATTAGATTCTGACAAGCGACACCATATCTGCAGAACATATGTCCTTGGAGAAAGCCGTCTTAGCCCATGTGACTTACCATAGTCAATGCCATCTCCACAGCAAACACTATCCCCAAACTAATTGAAACAAGGTGCTCTGTGGCCTCGCTATCTGCCGAGGTGACAGTTATGCAGCTCCCACAAATCCGTCCATGAAAACTGAGGAGCTTGATTAAAATGCGCCTTCCTTAAGTGCTCCATCAGTGTTGTTTCCCAGTGTGAGAAAATAGCTTTTCTGTGATACAAACAAGTTGTCATGGATATTTTTGTCTTCCTGACACTGGAAGCAGGGTTGTCTCCCTGGCAGGTGTATATTGCAGTGTCAATCTAAAAATCAACTTCAAAATGAAAACAAAAAGCGCTTCTGCCAAACCCATGCATAATGCAGCTAGCAGTACTGCATTTGGATAAATCTAGGTCTTGATAGTGACAACACTATAGACAATGGTTGTATGAAGTGCTTGATAAACTGTTTAAGTGTCATATTTGTCATTACTCGGATACAGTTTACAGCGGGCTAAAAAAGGCCAGTTATTGACTCTAGAAGCACAGGACTCTCCGAAGTGCCTCGAAAATCCAAAACCATTAAACTGTGCCCTTTAACAGGGAAAAGAAATAATAATTTCATGCGAAGCACTCGTCTAGAAATAGTCAGCTGCGCTGGCTCTGTGAGCTGTTGAACAAATGTACTGCATCTATCAGCTTGGTCACCTTCCTTTTCTGCAGAGAACACTTAGCTAGCATTACCGAGGCCCGATGCTGCAGCCTTGAACAGCAGCCAGCAGTGGGCTCTCTCACCTGCCATGTCTCAGCTGGGCCTGTCTGAGGCTGTTGGGAGGCACAAAGATGCTCTTTGAAGTTAATGAAGCATCAGCATACTTCTTTACCTCCGCCACCGGGTCATTATGCACAGACCCAATGTCAAGGCTGCACAGAGCACTTCAAAGAATTAGAAGGAAACGCCATGCCCACCCTCAAGTTCACCTCAAACAGTCTTTTATTCACATCCTCATAACTGATACCAAGTCTTCCACGAGCTGATCGACATTCACAGAAATGTCTCCTAAGGAGAAACATTTCTTCTTTTCATGCCCTTGAAGCATAATGATGTTCCGTGGTAGTGGATATTATGCTGACAAGCCTACATTATGACTGGAATGGGCTAGCATTTCACAACATCAGCAAAGAGCATTGTATGATCCCACTGTAACATATCCATGTTGGAGCTGCATGAGACACAAGGGCAGAACAGCTCTGTCCCTGTCTGTACATGCTGCTGCACTCGTCTCTGCAACCTCAAGCATCAAACCATACTAATGTGTAACAGACAACTTCAGCTGTTTGCAAGCATCTGCAATTTGACTGGGTGTTTGTTGGAGCTCCGAACTGCCCTTTAGCTGGCTCTTTTCCCTCTAGCTTGTCACTGTTACTATGGGAACTGGCAACATGCTTTTAAAGCTCGTATGGGACCCTTCGGGAACGTACCCTAAACAGATTCAGGACTTTTGCCATCCAACAATATAGAACACCACTTGCAGCTAGAATCCAGCCAGTTTCTTACGATGGAGGATACAAACAGACCACCAAGTGCCTTGTTTCATTTAATATTCAGGATACAGTGCCCTCCAAAAGTATTGGAACAGTGAGTCCAATTCGTTTACTTTTGTTGTAGACTGAAAACATTTGGGTTTGACATCAAAAGATGAATATGAGACAAGAGATCAACATTTCAGCTTTTATTTCCAGGTATTTACATCTGGATCTGATACACAACTTAGAAGATAGCATTATTTGTAATGGAACACAAAATTTTTAGGTGAGCAAAAGTATTGGAACATATAAACTTAAAATAGATTAAAGTGAATGAGACTTAATATTTAGTTGCAAATCCTTTGCTTACAATAACTGCATCAAGCCTGTGACCCATTGACATCACCAAACTTTTGCATTCTTCTTTTGTGATGCTGTTCCAGGCTTTCACCGCAGCCTCTTTCAGTTGTTGTTTGTTTTGGGGGGTTACTCCCTTCAGTCTCCTCTTCAGCAGGTAAAATGCATGCTCTATTGGGTTTAAGTCTGGAGACTGACTTGGCCAGTCTAAAATCTTCCACTTCTTGCCCCTGATGAACTCCTTTGTTGTTTTGGCAGTGTGTTTTGGGTTGTTATCTTGCTGCATGATGAAGGATCTCCCAATCAGTTTGGTTGGATCTTTCTTTAAATTAGCAGACAAAATGTTTCTGTAGACTTCTGAGTTGATTTTGCTGCTGCCATCATGTGTTACATCATCAATGAAGATGAAAGAGCCCGTCCCAGAAGAAGCCATGCAAGCCCAAGCCATGACATTCCCTCCACCGTGTTTCACAGATGAGCTTGTATGTTTGGGATCATGAGCAGATCCTTTCTTTCTCCAAACTCTCGCCTTTCCATCACTTTGGAAAAAGTTAATCTTTGTCTCATCAGTCCATATTCTTCTTGCTAATGAGTGGTTTGCATCATCTGGTGTAGCCTCTGTACTTTTGTTCATGAAGTTTTGTGCAAACAGTAGATTGTGATACCTTCGCTCCTGCCCTCTGGAGGTTGTTGCTGATGTCACTAACAGTTGTTTTAGGGTCTTTCTTTACAGCTCTCACAATGTTTCTGTCATCAACTGCTGATGTTTTCCTTGGTCTACCTGTTCGACGTCTGTTGCTTAGTACACCAGTGGTTTCTTTCTTCTTCAGGACATTCCAAATGGTTGTACTGGCTATGGGCAATGTTTGTGCAATGGCTCTGATTGATTGTCCATCTTCTCTCAGATTCACAATTGCTTCTTTTTCACCCATAGACAGCTCTCTGGTTTTCATGTTGGTTCCACCTCTAAATGCAGTCTGCACAGGCAAAACCTATCGTACCCAATCTGAAACTGAGCTCAGACATTCAGTGCTATTTATTGTTTGAATAATCAGTGTAACTGGGAGACACCTGGGCAACAAAACACAACTGTCAGTCACATGTTCCAATACTTTTGCTCTCATGAAAAATGGGTGGGTTCAAAAAAAAGGTGCTATCTTCTAAGTTGTGTATCAGATCCAGATGTAAATACCTGGAAATAAAAGCTGAAATGTTGATCTCTTGTCCCTTATTCATCTTTTGATGTCAAACCCAAATATTTTCAGTCTACAACAAAAGTAAACAAATTGGACTCACTGTTCCAATACTTTTGGAGGGAACTGTATGTGTCGGCATGATGGTACTTAGTATAACTCCAGATGTCAAGGATGGAGTTCTTTCAGCTGACGGAAAAGTGACAATCAAGTTGTCAAGTAGAAAATGTGAAAACCATTTTCTCAAATGTGTAATTCCTGGTCTCTGAATGACCTGAAATAACTAAGTGTATTAATTACTGTAAATATGCAGAGTGATAGTAGGTAATGACTACCTCCTGCTGAGAGTGTTTTCACAGCTTTAAATTCATTCATTACATTTCTTTTGACCTGCTGCTGAACGACCCTTCAAACTTTTATATGGTTTTCGATATTTAAAAAAAAAACAACAGAAAAAAGAGGCTCAGATTCAAATTTTACATTTAGACAAATTGAATTGAATGTGCTCAAATTATGTACCCGCACATTGTTCACCTCACTCACTCAATAAAATTATACGGACAAATGATGAGAATAAACAGAAAGACTTCAGGGACAATAGCAATGCGGTTGTTAATTTAAGCAATCAATGAAAAAGCAGAAATAGAAAATGACTTTGGTGCCTTTGTTTTGCCTTTCCAAAGGGATACAGTACTTTATGCCAAACAGTACAATCTCCCTGGAACACAATTACTCAATACAAGCTGGTGCAGGGTGATTTCCTGACAGTAGATTACTTCCTCACTTTCCTGCTTGATAAGTAAGGGCTGTTCATGCTCCTTAGAGATTTCTATTATCGCACTACTAACCCGCCTACTTTGGATGAGCAACTTCTCACAATGCAGGTAATGACATCATGTCCCTACAAAGCTGCATTGTCCCTGCCTTACCCTCACCAGCAGAGAAGAACACATTGGAAGAGAGGAAACAGGAAAACAAAAAAGGTGATGATACTGTAAGGCACAGCTGTTCACTTCACACCAAGCGCAGCGTTCCCAGAGACACAACATGAGTCAACATGCAAAGCAATGCAAGTTAGAACACCCCCACTTCCCAGAAACCAAGCAGCACAAAGAGTAAAGGGAAAAAGTCTTTCCAGTTGGACCAGAGCAAAACTGTGACAGTCTCCCAATACCGCACACACAGCTGGGACCAATAGAAGGTCCCCACATTAGTAGTACGTATAGCAAAAGTTAGATCTGGTATATATTGCAGCAAGGGCTTTGACTGCAAAATACAGTCTCCTATGGATAAGAACCCAGAGGAACCACAGTGCGTGTGTGCCAAGGATTATGTGGAAGGCAAGGGAACTGAATCAGTTTTGTTCAGCATTTTGTTTTCCCCAGAAGACAGAAGAGACAAAAGAAACGAACGCAGAGCTCAACTACAAAAGAGGCACGGGCTGTTCGGAGAAATGTGAGCGTGATGCGAGCAAACTATGATCAATACAGTACCCTCACCTCAAACCCCCATTTTCCTTGATGTTATTTTAGGCGCTGTTAATAGACCTGCTTTATATCGCTCCCACACATGCACTGGGGTGCGGAACAGGGCAAGGTGGAAGGGGGCGGCTGTTGTGTTCTCACAGTGTGTGTGGAGCTCTGATACACAAACACAGAGGTTTTTTTTTTTCTCCTCTTCTAACCTGCCACACAGTGCAGCAGGGACCCGCACAGCCGGGGCAGGGGGGAACAGCATCGAGAACAGTCAGGCAATCTGCTACAATCAGCTGGTCTGTGCGCATGCATGGATATTTGTGTTCACTTGTGCAGACGGGGGTCTGATGGTTCCCTGACTAAATTTTTAGCAGGGTACTGTATCGATGCAAGCCATGCCAGAGTTACTGAGGAGACGGAGAACGGAAGCGACCGCCTTTACCAACCTACCTGTGATGTTGACGTCCACAATGCCAGTGCGAGTCCCGATGCCGTTGGTCGCGTCACAGACGTACGTACCAGCCAGGTCGTAGGTCACTGGCCCCTTGAAGAACAGGGTGTTGTTCTTGATCTCCACATTACTGGGCAGGGAGCCGTTCAAGCTGTGGTGAGAGAGAGAGGCAATAATACAGACACCATAAAAAGGCAGAATTACACCAGACCACAGCAGAAAAAAAAATCCCTCTCCCAGGAGCAGCAAAGCAATTCAAGGCGCATGAAAAATACAGTCTCTAGTGCCAAACAAACCTGGATGTGTGTGTGAGGGTGAGATAAATACCAGAAATATTTGACAGCGCTATATTTCAGCCATCATCCATCAAGTCCAAACAAAATTATGAGGACAGGGAATCCCAGCAGGTCCAAACAGGTAAGACATAGCTGATGCCTGAGGACACAGGCTTTTTTGGCATGTGGAATACAAAACAGACAGTGGTAGAAGGAGGGTGGGGGTGGTGGTGAAAGGGAGCTGCTTCTTTCCTCAACTATGGCGCAGCTCACATGGCTGGACTCAAAACTCAGGGGAACTGTCAAGAGAGGCAGCTGATCAAGCGATAAATGCAGAATCTACCAAATGCCGGGCTGTCAATGAGAACTGGAGCCCGTCTCTCCTGCCTGAGGTGTTTGTCTTCATGGTTCGCTATCTCTACCGCATTCAGACATGCTCGTGTCCTTTGATCAGGTCAGCACACTTTGAGGTCACGGATCACGAGCACACCAACCCTCCATTCTATTATCTGGACCCCTTTTATGAAGCCTGGAGGCTGTAGAAAAAAAAGTATCAAATTTCGTGACAATTAGCCGTTTCCTGTTGCCTTCCCCTCGATCAGCTTCATCAGCTGCTCTGAATGGATTGAGCTTAAGTGGAGCTACAAACAGGACTGTGATAATATTAAATAGCTCTCCAGTCTGTCCAGACTGTGTTGAGCTGCTGGGTGTGAGTGACATTGCTTTGTTTAAACAATAAGGACACTACAAAGACTCCTTCACTCCTGGACTTGCTCTCCGTCTGAGAGACACTTTGAGATCTGCTGGTGTGCGAGCACATTAAAAACAATGTAATGCTCCATTTATTACAGCCGGAGAAAAACAAAATGACATTACAGAGAGGGAGCAAAATTAGGTCTCACGCTAACAATGGCCACACATCAAGCACTTGAGCTGCACTAAACAAGCTTTCAACAAGGCTCTCCAAGGACGGGGGACGAGACACAGTGATGAGCTATTTGTTAATTAATCTATCATGAAATGTCATTTACAAACAGCTGATCCATACGTGGTCAAATGCATATTGTGGAGTGGGCGTTTAGTACGAGTCAGAATGAAAAGCACAGAGATTTCTTTTTCTTTAAAGCCTCCTTAGTTCAGAACAAAAGCAACAGAGAAAGCCTATGGTCCAGTTGTTTTTCATTGGCCACCGTGGCGACGCATTTGCAATGGAGCTGCAAAAACCCTTCAATACAGTATGTCACGATTCAACAATCAGTTGCCTTGTGAGCCTCTATCAAATGCTGAGTTCCGCAAAGCCCAATTGATTTGCTGCAGAAATGAAAGGCTGGCAAACTGCGATTCACCACAGATTCTGTGGCGACCAGAGATGTCTGCATTTGTATGAGACATCTGAATGTGTGTGTGTGTGTGTGTGTGTGTGTGTGTGTTGAGCCTGAGGGCCAGCGAAATAAAAGGCTAACAAACAGCTTGAGAGTGATGCAGATTCTTTGATGACTGGCGTGCTTATGTGCATGCATATATGTGACGTGTGCGTGTGCAGATGAGTGTGCATGGAGGGTTGGGTGAGGGGACTCCAGGACACTATTTCCATCCACCCGCCATATTAAGTGCACGATCGTGTGGAGGTGGCTTTAAACTTGAATACAGAAAAATAGACCTTACGTGCTTAAAGGACTAAATGTAAAATGTTTTTGTTCTTTGTAATCAGGTTTAAAAATATGACAATTCACATTGGCGACAGGCAACTGATTAGAGGAGATTAAAACACTCTATTAAAAGAAGAATCTGAGACTTTTTGTTCTGGACTTCAAACTAACAAATAAGTAGCATTACATGACAGCATCTTTAATCAAACATCCATCTGTTTAGTTGGCCTGAAAGTGTTCTTACATTCATGTTTAATATTTGATGTGTCTTTGAGGAGCCGCAGACAACATTAGGGATATTTACTAACTGCTTATGTTAAATACAAGGGCCATAAACCTGACTTAAAGATAATTCAAAAGCACACTAAGTAAACTCTGTGTTTTAGCCGCTGCCATTGAATTGACAGAATTGAGACGACGCTTCCTTTACGGTGGCCTTTAATGGACATGAATAATAGAATCACATTTGCACAATAAAGATAAGTAAGTTGGCTAATTAGCGCTGAATTTGAAGTAATCGCACTGCAACATGTCGTGATAACAATAACACTGCTTTCTTGTTTACAGAATCCCATATTATCTTTGAGTAACTGACAACGCATCGTGGATGGAGAGGATGTGCGTGCGTGCTGGAGTACTGCTTTTCAGAGAAAGAAGAAAAAAAGTCTGAAATTGCAGCACACAAGTAATTGAGTTCTTTGTGATCATAAACAACTCCACAGCCTCCCCTTCCCCCACTTAGTATTATTGCGCTCACTGAAAACTCCATTATGCACTTAAAACAGACTCAACAAATGAGCATGGCGAGCGAAGAATGCCCTACAAACAAACATTTCAAAAACAAACAATAAAGTTCAAATAGGGTGTGTCCTTTTTTTAGTCGACTCTCTGTTATTTCGCTACAGCTTCCCATTAACCCATTTTGAGAAATAGCTCCGGCATTGTGCTCTAAGAAAAAGGAAAAAAAAAAAAAGAATCAAAGATGCTCGGATGCTTTTTTCAAGGACTGTGTGTGTGTGTGTGTGTGTGTGTGTGTGTGCCGAGGCTTTCTGCACACTCCACAAAATGCAGGGGAACAAAGAAAAAGTCCGATAGTAGAAAATAAATATATTTATTTTTATCATTATGGCTGCTACAATACGCCAAATGAATTAGAAAAAAAAAACAATGCGAACCTTGGATCTCATTCAGTAAGATAAATACTGCACGATTGATCGTCTGTGGAAATAATGTTGATCTGTATCAAAGACATAAATATTTATTGGATTTGGCTACACCTCATGTGTCTGTGTGTTTGTGGTGACGCAACCCTGCCGGCCTGTTCTGGATCCTTCCATCACAGCCTTGTGCTGACCTCCACAGTGGAGCCCAGGGGAACCTTCACAACAGATTTGGCATCTCATTTTCAGTGCAGCAATGGCCGTCCCCTCCTATCCGTCAGCACAGTGCCCTCGTCTTTCTAGATCACATCTCTTCACCCTCCTCCTCTTCTCTCGCTATCTTCCCCTATCTCCCTAAATCTCCCTTTGCCTCTGAATAAAAAGAAAAAACTCCAAGCAGGTCAAATCTTCTCTATCTTGTCGTCTTCTTTTGCTGCTGCTGTGTTTATCAGTGTTTCTGCCCTGAGAACTAAATCTATGCGTAGGAGAAAAAAAAAGGGAAAAAACTCCCCATGTCTCATTAAAATCCAACAGTGGCCCGTAGAGTAGATACAATGAGGGCACAATGGTCTATTAATCCACATCCACTCAAGTCTAGTGACATATTTCTCAACCTAGCCTTCACCGAGCAATGGCACGACAAATTGCTACATTTATCTCTCAATTTTACATATAATACTTTCATTTAAAACTGTAATACGCTCAGAAAAGTTGAGTTATATTCAAACAGCTGCAACAGTTCCTCTATGTATAACTTTTTTTTTTTTTTTTTTGCATCCGGCATCAAAATGCAGAGTTCGATCAGTGCAAATCACAACAAACAATCCTGCACTCGAGTTGTATCCCTTCCATGTCTCAATGCTTATATTCAAACTACATCATTTCCGCATGACCAACTTTCATGCAATTACTCACAGCGGATCAAACCCGAGGTTATTTGGCGATTCCCCTGAGGCCTTGAAAACATGTTTGTATCTCTTCTTGCTCATGTATTTGCAGTGATAGTCTGAGGCAGAAACACTGATGTCAGCCCAGCGGTATGCCGACCTAATCCACGTCTCCTACTCCAGCTCTCAGTTTCAGCCCCCTGCTCGGCATGTAGGGGACAAACTGCTGCCATCCACAGAACACAACAGCACTAACAACGACACTTTCTTACCCTCTCTACCTGCATGCTGGTCCTCAGACTTCAAAGCAAAAGCCCCAAGTGCAAAGCAAAAACATGTTCTGTTTGCATTTATCTCCCAGTATCTATGACCATCAGGCAGATAGGGGTGTGTGTTGCAGCCGTAATAGGACCATTGTGCTCCGCCTCGGGTCCAGGTCTTATCTTCATTACACGTTTTATAAACAAACAAATAAGCGGAGACACATTTCTGGAAAGGATGAAGGGAGCTGGTGTGTTTTTATCTTTGAAGATTACTTTCTCCTATATATACATACGCCTTGAAACAAATGTTGGAGAAGAGCAGACTCCATTCCAGTGGGCTGTTCTGTAAAACTGCCTTCCTCTGCTTTAGTAAGCCCTCCACAAAAACACCTATTTTTTTTTCCCAGTCAGAAACCTAACGTGAGAGAAACAACACGTAGCAATGCTGTCTTGTCTTTGGAGCCTTAAGGGGTTTTGTTAGGGTTTAGTCAGACTCACAGTTTCCACTGGTAGATCGTGACAGGGGGGTTAGCATCAGCCCTGCAGGTCAGCTGAACATTCTGACGGTTCAGGTACCAGTTTCCATCGAAGCCCTCGATCTTCACCTCAGGTTCATCTGCAAGGAAGGCACACTGAAGTCAGTCCATCCCTTCATAACATAATCCAAAAACACTGTATTACTATACCTCTGTTGAAGCAATGCAACTATTGCTAAAAACTCATGAACATTTCTTCACATTTTTTTACTCGCCACTGCTTACTACGTTTTGATATTACAGGTGTCAGAGGTTAATACTGTTTTCACGTGAAGACAAAGTACAATATATGGGCACTGTTACACATGAGCGAATGCAGGAGAGTGACCATCGCCTGCTGAGACAATATTCCTGTTAAATGTGGGCAGCCCCTGATGTGACCATGGATGTATAAAGAGAACTGGGTACAGCGTTGAAAGCAGGCCCTTGTTCATTTCTATCAAAACTACTCAGTGGTGCATGAAGCGAAGGAAGCTCAATATCCGTGGTATGAAATAACCTGGATCTTCTGCATTGGGGGCCCATAGGGCAAGAGCACTGGAGACTTACAGCAGCTGGTGGAGTACCTGACTTCCGAGTTAGCCGAATGGCTAGCTTTCGGTTAAGCGCTCTGCTAACTTGAATGGGGAAAAAAAAATTTTAATCATGCAGCCCTTCTGGACTGGAATATTGGTAAAATGGCAAAACGTCTTTTTAGGGTCCCATGGAAATTAGGGACGCACCGATCCGATATCTGGATCGAATATCGGCCCCGATATCATCAAAACAGATGGATCGGGTATCAGAAAATGCAACCTATACCTGAGGCGATCCTTTCCCTTTAAATCTATTTTGACGCAAGCTACGTCAGTAAGTAGTTCATTCATTGCATTAATGTTCCTGATCTTGACCATTAATGTTCTTGATCACTATTCCTACATTACCCCATAGTGCAGTTTAGGCTGGAACATTTGTATTTTAGTTTCTTAAAAGATTTGTATCCTCCTAATTTACTTGAATTAAAATGCTGATAGATAATTCTTTATTGCTGCTGTTGCACAATTGTTTATTTTTGTTAAAAATAAATAGGTCATCATTGCATTGATCTGTTTCATCTTGTTTCATTTTATCTTAGGAAAGAACAGTGTAGTCATCAATGCCTGATGCTTCTAGTCTTTTCTGTTCTACATGTAAAGGTATATAGCTTTTTAGGTCAACCATGGTATTGGATCGGTATCGGGTATCGGCTGATACTCAAAGCCACAGCATCGGGATCGGTATCGAAACTGAAAAAGCTGGATCGGTGCATCTCTAATGGAAATAGGTGACAGAACCAGGCGGTGCAATTCCACTTTTAGCCATGTAAAATTGGCTTCAAAGCCAGGTACGGAAAGCTAGCTTGTTAGCTAATGTAAGGTATAAACAAATATAATGTTATTGGTATATTTTTCATCCCTGTCCCCCGACCAGCCAGCCAGGCAGCAACGCTCATGTGGGTCTGTATTTTTCATGGCCAGTATCATACAACATTGGCTGCTTAAACATGGCAACAATCAGTGTCTACGCCACACACACTTCTTTGCTCTTGGTTGAGGCTGTGACTTATCTGGTCAAAGTTCAACAAAGTGAATGTGACAGGCTGAAACTTATGTTTTATTTGCCCTTCTCCTTGCACTGAATAGAAGCTAATGGGAGCCAAATATTCACCAGTGTTTCACCAGTGTTAAATTAGCTCATGTGTGACCGTGCCCCACGTATCATCTAACACACCCGTAAGACACTGTAGGTACCCACGAGAATGATATCTAACAATAAAGCAATGAGCTGCTACATCTTCTCAGCTGATTAAAGAGGCTTTGTTTATGCATTATATTTTTTTGTGATTAAAAAAAAAGTAGAGTCGTGAAAACATTCTTTGTGGAAATTTGGTTTTGTTGCAATAACATTTTCTCAGTGGAAGTCTGGTGCATACTCAGCAGCTCATTTGCTTTTTTGCTTTTTTTGCTTTGTACAACTGGGAAAGTTTCTGAGCTTCGTTTGCAAGAGGATGATGTTTACTGTAAACTGTGGTGATTGGTTTACTCTTGCAGCAGAAAATATTTGGGTGCATGGGAACATGAAATCCAGGTGAAGCTAAGTTTAAACCAACTGCTCATTTAAAAAAAACAAAAGAGGGAGAAAGAAAAAGTGATTTTTTTTGTGAATATTTAAGGCTTTTGTATGTTATAAAAGGTAGTTGATTGTTAAGCCTCAATCCCAGGTCTTCAAATAAAGATGATTTTGGTTGGTGGTTGGACCAAACCATCAATCTAAAGTGTCAGTATTTGAAGATCTAGGAATGAGACTCAATGATCAACTATTTTCTCCCGAGTTACAAACAGCACTTTTAAAAAAGAAAAGCCTTAATACCAGAGATACAGGAGTTCTTACATTGCACATTGAGCACCACGCTGTCTGTGATCTTTTCATTCCGGTACGTCACAATACACGTAAGCCTCTGTTTGTGGGTCTCGCGGCTGGGCACCACCACGTAGTTGCTCCGTACCGTCACCGTCCCGTTTTGGTTGCGAGTCTCCTGGAAAGTGGCTTCACCCTTCAATCTGGTCTCCCATTTGATCACACTTGGGGGTTTCCCATTAGCTGATACACAAGTTGCAACAGTCATCTTGCGTTTCTGGGCCCTGGCTACAATCGTGGGCGTTGTCAGGGTCATACGTGTCATAGGCCGAGCTGTGGAGAAGAGAGGACAAAGAAACTTAATTAGTGCTTGTTAAACAGAGATCTTGTGATTTTTCTTCCAGTTTCCATCTCATTATAGTGTCTAATTTTGTCTACTTCACAATCAGCTATTCGAAGTAAATTAACCTAAAAGGGATGTGAGATGAAAACAGTAATGTAACTCAAATCAGGCAAAGTTTTGCCTCTTCCTTTCCTCAAACCTAAAGCAGTTGTCAAAGCTCTTACAGATGTAGAACCCACTTGCCTACCCAAATGCACAGTCATCCAATTTGAATCCTTTGTGAATTGCCAATTAGCAATCTACCCTTAGTACATCAAAAGGCGGGCTTGAGCCTGAGCGAATGCACAAGTGAAAGAGATAGGCCATGAAGAGGCCTCTTTGAATGTTGCCGGTTGGTTATCTGCGCACAGGTTCCTGACGTTCACTGAGCCGCAGAAGCCTAAAAAGACCTGGGAGGCTCAGTGACACAAAATGGGGACTCAGAGCTGACAAGAAGCTCTGGCAACGGGGACTACTTAAGCCAAGTGCTCTTTCTTTTACTGAGACTTAATGGAAAACACACCAACACTTAATTTCTAATTAGATATCTAATCAGAGTCAGCGCACAACCTTTTCAAAGCTGCCTCTTGCCAAAATAAATAGCATCTCAGGCGCCGCGTTTTTTTCCACAAGATGAGATTATTCAAGCCAAATTACACACTCTGAAGTGGCCTTATTGATTTATGTCCCACCTGCCATTTTTATTGACTGCTCTCTGCGGCGGTTTCCTTTTTTATAAAAGCCACATGGGCCGATCTGGGACTGGAGTTAAATGACACGTCGCCCCAATCATCACATCATGAATATGTCAAAATTATTTTCACTTCAGCGTTGAACATGCAGTGGGATGATAGCCTTGTAGAGTCAACCGTGGATGGCGGTGCTGTTCACCAATCACAGACTGAGAGTCTGAACTGTAAACAACGTGATTACAGCAGCAGTTCCAGCAGAGAGAAACAACATCTGGTTCGAGGTGCTCTAAAGATACTCAGCCTACTTTACAACAAAGCCTGTGGCAATGTAATGTTGAGGAGCAGAGCTGTAAAAGTATTGTCTTTAAGCCTTATACTAAAAAGGGGGATGTCAGTTTGACCCTGTGCTATCTGATTTAGAAAGATGGGGTTTTTTTCTCCGCCTAAAGTCAAAGACAAACCAACTTCAGGTGACAGGTTTTACAGCCCTCTGACTTCTCTTCAGGCCAGCAATAACTTGTTCGAGGAAAGAACTCCTAACTGAGTCTAAGATTTACAATCTGATTTCTATTCTGCTTTTTTGGCTCAAAACATTCTGATATATACTTGATTCACTGCAACAATTACACACTCTCTTCTGTCCGATCCATCTTTGTTCTACAACATGTGGAAGCTTGAAAATACCCAGTTGCATATGAAGGGTGTGTGTCCACATTGTGATTTTCTTTGGCAGAAAAGCAGTGGCAGGGTGCTGCATGGGGGTTTTGTTTCTATGACAACAGTATCTTGACATTAACGTTAGCAAGGTACCTAACGTAACACTCCAAGAACAGAGGGTTTAACTACACAGGTAACAACACCCACCAGCAGCATTCAGTGTCCGGCTGACCTGCTCCCACAAATGGGCTTTTCTGTGCTTATAGTCATAGTTCCTGACTGACAAATTGCACAGCTCATAATAGATGGTGGCTAGAAGTTGCAGTGACATCACCAGCGCCTTTGTGAAAAGTTCAAAAGTGTTCCACAAGAGGCGCTCCGAGTGGCCGCACAAAAAAGCCGGAGAGCTCTGAAAAAACTCTCAAAGTGGCCAAATAGTGGCCACATACACTCTCTCCTCGTTAGGAACAATTGAGAAACGGCATCAGCGCTGACAAAAAACCCAGGTATCAAAGTCAATCAGGTTGTGGCACTAAATATTAATGCATTTTAAGATTTCCAGCAAAAAGTACGTATCTAAAACAAACTTAAGGATTATGAATGGGCTAAGAAAATCCTCCTACTTCTTTAATATCTTTTTTTGGAAAATAAATCACTGTCACAAAGTTACAACAGGCCGTTGGGCCGTTGCCTTGGCTCATCAACAGTTGATGTTTGAGACAACTGTGCTTTTCACAGGCAAACAACATTTTGTCAATATAAAAGACACCCGTTAAAGTTCTGAAAAATGCTGATGCTACTTTTAAAGGGTGCAGCCTTTAAAGTTTGTAACCTCTTGAATTGACGAGGCAGAAATTTATGTTTATACATTCAAACCCTATGCTGTATCTGCAACTACTGTTCCTATTGAGACAAATCAGATGTAGATAAAGAAGTAAACAAACTGCATGACTACCAAAGAGAACAAAGTTTAGATTAAAAAGATTCAGGTCTGAAGAGGTGGAGGCTTTGTTTCCGCTGAAATACAAGAGTTTGCCAGTTTTATCTTTCATATTAGTGATAATCTCCAAAAATGTAACTTGTGTTCTGTACTTGTTCTTACCAAATACAGTGAGGTTGACCATGTTCTCCCGGTTTCCTGCAGGAAATGTTGTATACTCGCAGATGTAGGCAGCTTCATCAGACAGCTGCAGGTTGGAGAACACGATGGTGGTGTCCTCCAGCGAGGGCGTACGATGACGGACCGCTGCCTGCTTGAAGCTGACCCGCTCCTTAAAGGGCGGCAGGACGGACACACCGAGGGCCGGGTTGGCTATGGCCACGTTCTGTTTGGTGCTGTTGAGGAGCTTCTGCCAGGTGACCTGAGAGATCTTGACTGGCGGGTTACTGTTGATGAAAATGCAGCGCAGTTCCACTTGTGAACCCACAAAGCCGGACTTACTGGAGTCCATCTGTACCATCTGCCCGTTGCCAGCTAGAAGTAAGAGACAGAAAGAAAGAGAGAGGAGAAAAAAAAAAGAAAACATTTAATTACGATTAACAAGTCTCCAAGGCCAAGCAAAGCACTCTAGTCAATAGCAAGTACATGCACTGAAAGTCAAGGAGTCCATTCAGCCTCCTAGGCAGTACATGCACGCACAACACCCACAGTCAACCTTGTGGATTCAGCCACTCACTCCCCATATCCTACAGAAGCAACGTCTGTATGGAGCTGGTACATGGTGGTGGTTGTGTGTAAAAGCCGGGGGAGTTATTAACATAATGGGCAGATCTATACACCCGTCTTTGTGCACGAGGGTACGGTTTCTGATGAGATGGAAGGGCCAGGCGAGAACCAATGCATCACTAATGAATGAGTACAAGGGCAGCAAGTTGGAGCCAAGTCATCGTCTGCTGCGCTCCCCGTCCACCTCCCCAGCAACACACTGGCTAGCCCATTGTAATTTTAATTACTTTTTACTCACAAATACTTCAATGACTGCCCGGAGCTCCTATTAAAAGAAACAATGTGGAGTCCTGTGTAAGCGCTCAAAACAATGAGAACACACACATTAGCTATATAAAAAAACAGCAATTATGCCCCTCTCCTCTACTATCTTAGCCTGTGGGGAATTTGGTAAAAAAAAAAAAAAAAAAAAAGTCAATTACAAAGGACAGACCTTCTGTAAACTCGCCTGTGGTTTAATCTTTCATGCATATGTTGACCTATTACTAAACTCCCTCCTTTCTCATGGCCTTCACCTTTCTACTTACTGCATCATATGTCTGCAGCCTGTCCCTTTCAGCCTGCCTGCTTTCATCATGTGCAGGGGCATTTAACTGATTGACAAAAATTAACTGAACAATTCTGATGATCAGTTTTTCATTTTAGTCATTTAATAAGCAAATATGCCAATCATTTGCCAATTCCAGCCTCTCAAAAATGAGAATTTGCTGCTTTTGTATCACTGTAAACTGAATATCTTGTCTCTCTTATGATATTTTATGGATTAAATAATTAAATGATGCATCAAAACATAGACCAACAGATGGATCAATATTGAAAACAATTGTTGCAGCTCTTCTCCCATCTCTCATCCTTCATTGTTCCTTTAATCCGAGTCTTAAGTAGATCTGCACAATTAATCAAATTAACATAATTGAGTATTAACGTTTAAAACGTGTGCTCCGATCATGGAAAACTCTGCTAAACATCAAATCAAGCGACTCCTAAACTAATAGGCGGATGCTTCTGGGGAGCTGACATGCCGCTGCACGTGCGCCCTACAGCAGCAGCCTGTGAAACACTGTGAGTGTTGCAGCTGCAGACCGGCAAAACCAAAAATAAAATGTCTCGGGCAGAAGGCAGAGAGCTAGTCCCTCTAAACGCATCATCATCCATTGTTTCGGCGTATCTGGTTGAGAGCAAGTGATGTTAAGCCAAGACAAATCGTATGCAAAAAGTACATGAGTCTTGTGACTGCACCACAGGGCAATACCTCTAACTTGTTAAACCACCTATAAAAAACCCACCAAATTCTGCAGTACAATGAATACATGAAGGGCAAGAAGACTAATGTCACTAATGTTACCTCACTGAATCCCGGCTGCAGTGTCAACTCAGACATCCATCGCAGTGATGCCATGCAGCATATTACTGTATCCATCCAGCTTCCAAACACAGACTGTAATAACCAATGCAATCACATTCAATTTGGCCAAAGATATGGGTCCAATAAATACTTTCATTTTAAATACTTATATTTTGCTTTTAGGAGATGCACTGTGAATAAAGCCAGTCTTATTTTGATTTGTACAAGGGTTGCAAATTAGCAGGAACGCAGCACAACAGGGAAGTGAAAGCAAGGCTCTATTTATTTAAATATGAAAGAGCAACACAAACATTTTGTCCCTAAAATCAATGAATAACTGTGATCTCAATACTGATCAAAATAGTCTTGATTATCGTCTTGGCAATAATAGTGCAGCTCTAGTCAAGAGTGCAGAAAAACAACGACTTTCATTTACACCTGATCTGGGCTCTGGAATGACTGCAGTCTGAACAGATACGTCATTGAACTGCTGCAGGGCTCCAGCATCCTGTTGTCTCCGACACATCTTTGTTATCTCCGGCTCTGATTTATGTTCCTTTCCAGGTGAAGTCTGATGATGTCCCATTTCCCGGTCCGACAACCCCTGGCTGGGGCCTGTATTTACAACCAGTCACAACTATAATTATCTTCTATGGATAGACGGAGACCCACAGGAAGAAAGAGTGAAATTCCTCCGTTAATCACACTGGACTCATAAAGCCACCAGTGAATAAAGTCATAAACGGAGAGAAAATATGTTGTGGCCTCAAGTGGAGGACTGGGGCCTACACGCATGCCCCACAAACAGAGCAGCTCTTTAGCGCTGAGTAACTGCATCACAATGATGGATAATCGCCGTGCTCAGAGATAAAGTTTCCACAGGGGGCTTTAAAATGTGTAAGAATACGTGAGAGAGAGATCCACTTACGTATACACCCACTGAATAAAATATCTGATGTACTCTATCTTCAACTATACATGAATGTGAAGCAGTGAGGAGGGGGAGATGTGCCTCAGGGCTGTCAAACTGTCTAAGCAGCGACAGCGACTGCTATGAAGATGTTTCTTATGAAAAGTGTAGGTAGTCAGCCGGTGGACACCGGGGCACAATACATGCACGAAAATAAAGAAATAGTTGGTGCAGACTCTGGCTAGAAGACCATTACAATGAACATTGTATTTCTCTCCATCTTGAACGGCGGGCACACAACTCTCTGGTTGAATGGCTTATGCTGGAAAGCAGCGCATTACCAGAGAAAGGCAATTTCTATCCATTGTTATATACTCTCACTCAAGTACAGCCTCCACCGCCTACATCAAATCATATAAAAAAACAAAGTGACAACCTTTTGAAGTTACTGAGTGCACATCATCTTTCATTTCCTTCGGACCACATCAGCAAGACCCTCTCTATAGAGATTTAAACTTGGGGGATTTGACGATGACAGATTGATTTACTAATACAGTTTGACAGGGAGGACTGGCAACCTTGTCATCTGTACCTTCAGAAACACCTGTGTCCTTGTGCACCTCAGGGCAATGCTTAACTCCATTTTATCACAGCTTAGATTACCAGTTGTGGCAGCTATAGTATGATATTTTTTGAAATAGCAAACACAATTTACTGTGTGACAACACTAGTTAAAGTTTAATCTTAAGTTGGAGCGAAGTGGGTGTGTGTGTGTGTGTGTGTGTGTGTGTGTGTTCAGGAGGGCTGTAAAAACTCATAAATATGTACCTGGCCAGACCTCATCCACTTGAATGCTAAAACAATACTGGCAGGGGCTGGCTGTGTGGAAAGCTGCAGCCCCTCCCTCCCTCCCTCCCTCTGCCCTTCCTCCTTTGAGTCCGATGCTCCCCACTCAGATTGAACCAAATAAACAGCAGCTCACGCAAATGGAAACCAGAGGAATAGGCATAATTACACAGCCACAGAGCCCAAATCCCCTCCGTAAAGGACCGGGGGCGCCCACGGGGACCCCTTTCACTCAAGGACTGGTGGAGTCCTTGGCTGAGCTCACAGTAGAGCTGTAATTACAGACTACACCACAGAGCGGCAAAGCTGTAGAAGAGCAGAGCCATATAGATGCAAGAGGCATTAAGAAGGTGGATTTTGTGGGAGTTATGAGAGCCAGTGGTGCAGAAACGGAGGAGGGAGAGGAAAAAAAGATAGGCAAAGTAGTGGAGATGCAGAACTGGTGAGAGGGAGACAAAGAGGAAGGCGGAGCTTAGGGGAGATTTGTAGGTGTGCTGCGGGTTTGAGGTTGGCTGGCATTGTGGCTTATGCTGCTGCTGCTTTGTTCTCACACTGAAGAGGGTGACTTGGATGGGGGGGGTAGTCATGCTCTAATACACCTGAGGCTAGACACTGCCTTGAGAGTTGCCAGTGGAGAGAGGAGTCCTATTTCTGGAAGGAAAAGCAATAGGACAAACAAACAAAGTATGCCCAAGCTGGCAAAATATTTAAAAAAAAGTGGTCTGATTCACACCAGGTGAGCTGACTTGGATCAAGGGGGACATAAGGGGCCCTATTAAAACAGCTGCTGTACCGTCTGGCCCTGCACTGATAGCAAGAGACTCCCAAGGCCGCGGCACAGAGCTGTGCACAGGAACATTCAACTGTAATAAGATCTGGCCGTTCAGGCAGCAAGGAAAAGCATGTGCTTTGTGTTGTTTGCATATGGCACATTGGACAATGCACAGGGCATGCTGCACCAAATAACAGCCCTCAGTCAAATGGGCTTCCTCTGGTGTGTGGACAATATCCAGGAAAATACAAACCTGCAGGGCTATCTCCACTGCAAAGGGTTTTAAACACAAAAGCTGAGGGTTGAATGTTTTTAAATCAAGCAGACATTTTATTACCCATGTGGGAAAGCAAACACAAATATGAAAAAAAAGAAGCTTGATTCCTTTCTGTAACAAATCAAAAATGAATGAGAAACACGACATTAACATTTAATATTTGCTTTTTTGTCTGTGCTGCGGAGAGACAAAAAAATCAAATTAAAGTTTCAACGCCAAATATACTACATTCATCCATCTGTTTAATCCCAGATATTCTTCAGCACAATGTAGAACCAGACCTCGCTCTACATATAAAACAATAACAACACCATAAAACCCTAAATTGAAAACCAGGGCGCCTCCCTAAAAGCCTAGGAAGCTTCTTTTCCATAAAACAACTGCTACTTGGCAACTCATCTCGCAATGGATATGTAACACTATTGTCTGTTGTTTTGTTTTTTTTTTCTTAGCTGAACTGGCCCACAACCAACAATATTTCAAAAGACAATTATTGGCTCATTTACCAATGCTTGGGCCAAGCTCATCCAAGAGAAATCCATTTGTGCCTGAGTCAAATAAAGTTCAGAATAATTCACCTCTAGCTGCAGCAATGTGAGGAAGGCAAAGATTAAATGGGACTCAATGCATATTTTAGAAGAGGCACTCATTAATGTCTTCTATTTAAAGCTGCACAAGGCAACTTGGCACACTGTCAGTCCCAAATGGCAGCGAGATGTCTCTGTTTGAAGTTTGAAGAAGACTTCAAAACCCCAGAAAATGTGTAATGTGATGTCATTAAACTGCACCCGTCTTGGACCTAAATGTCGACTTCTCAGTGGTTTCGAGAGGAGGAGAGAGGGAAGAGTTTCCATTTTCACTGGGCCGACCACTCTCTAGGTTCTTCCAGTAGAAAGGGCAGAGCTCCTGCTTCTGAAATTTAATTTAGGCAAATAGGTCAAATCTATGACATCTGAGTTTGTAGAGATGCGACAGTCTTGTCAACTGCAGCTGCACTTTGTGATTAAAGCAGCGTATTTTGGTATAAACTTCTTGCCAAAAGCAGCTTCAAAAGCTCATCACATGAAGACACATCATCTCCTCATGCTTCATATGCTTTGGTTGCCCCATTGTTCCTTAAGTGGGATGCTGAGAGATAAAACATGGCCTGAGCCACTCGGGATAATGACTGTTTAATGTAGTCCCAGTTCCCACGGCAATGGCACAGGCCTCTGTGCTCCCCTATTCATGACCACACATGGGGTGTTCAAAGGGGGGAGTCCAAATCTTCTGTCTCATACACACACACAACAACCACCCATTAGTTGCTTGTTTATTCCCCTGGTGGAACATTTTATATTCTTTTTGTCGTCAGTCAGTATTTTGGAGCTCAACCAGTGGCATTTTCCTCATGTTATCAACAGACACAAGTGCTTTTCAAAATGCTTTATGGAATAAGCGATGGTATTACTCTTAGGCATAACTGGGAGCTCCCTCACTCTGATGGAGGCTTTAATACATCCAGATAGGGCACTTCATTTAGCAGGAGAAGCCATATCCTATATTTAATGTTGCTTTTTGTTGAGCGTGGCCGTTCAGCCTGTTGAGATGGGAGCAGTATGTGTCAGACAATTTGTTTTAATCTTCACTCAGACACTATTTGATGGTGCATCAGCTGGGTCTCTTGGGTAAACAATGGTGTACCTGCCAAACCAGCTCTCTTTACCCTCTGTCTCCCCTAGCAAACATTCAACTGCAGAGGCAAGCGAAACCTCGCTGGAACAGATGGTTAGTAGACCTGTTCCTAATTTTCCACTATCTGCTTCAAATTTGAAATAGTCTTTGTACAACACACTCGTTCATTGAGGACAATGTAACATCTGCTGCTCTGTAAATGTTAATGATTATCGGGAATATTTATTATGTTAGGCAACTTCCCAATCTGGGATTGCTCCATGAACTGCGCTGTGCATTTCATTTTAACTATTCCCTACGGCCTTTTGTTTGGGGGGGAGAGAGAGAGGCGTAATGACTGAGCGCCGCGGCACAGTAGTCGTGTGTTTTCCACATGGGTTATAAAATTACAACTTTCGGGTTGACGGCGCGTAGCATAGGCCAGTCAACCGTACGCACCAATTCTCACCTAATGTAGCTGCATCCATCGTTTCTGAGGCAACGAGAGGTTCAGAGCACGAGCCCACACACACACACACACACACACATACACACACATACGCCCCTCGAGCAGCTTTAAGGCGTTTCAAATGTCAAGGGGATGCATCAGTTCGCCTGCAACAGAGCTTCTCATCTTAGTTCAGCGTGATAATGATTCATCCATGAATAAAACACTGGAAAACACCGCTACTCCATTTTGTTATCAGACTATTTCAAAGAACCAAACAGAGATGACACAGTGGAGTATATCATGCCCTTTTTGAGAACCTCTACCTATAATTCTTTGAATTTATTACATACAGTGGGTAACTGTGCCTGTGGATCTCCTGTAATTAATGCCTCTTTTTTATTCTAGTCTAACAGGAAACATGCTAGCAGTAATCTGGGATTTTAGTTGTCTTTGACCGCGGCAATGACAAATAAAGCTGGGCCAAAAATAAAATAAGGCTTTTACCCTAGTGAGAGAGAGAGAGAGAGAGAGAGAGAGAGAGAGAGAGAGAGAGAGAGAGGGAGAGAGAGGGAGAGAGAGAGAGAGAGAGAGAGAGAGAGAGAGAGTAGAGTATAGCACGTACCAAGTGTAAACACAGTATCAGAGAGCTCTGACCCTCCTCCCTCCCCCTGCAGCTTAACTAAACAAGGCCACCACGGTTTCGGTTTTACGACACAAAATAAACAGCACTGACGTTACCTGACCAAATGGCGAGATGACATCACCCACTGATACCAGATAACAAGCAACTGTCAGTAAACAAAAGCGGAAGGAGGGAGGGAGAGCCCCCCCCTCCACCCCACCTGGTAAATGAATGACTGTAAAAGTTACAGTTGTGCTTGTTTGACTGAAACCTGGGGGAAAACAGGGCACAGATCCAGGTACTGCGAGTGTGGGATCAGAAATGTAATGTTGTGGTGCGAGAGCAATAACAGCGAGATAATAATATGCTTTATGAGACAGATCTCAAGCCAAGACACTGTGGAGCACTTACACAGACCAGACAATTAGTCAACAAAGCATCTCATCCACAGAATGGGCTCCGAGCACACCATGATGGTTGTTTTTCAATAATGCAAAAGTTTTCCTAGGCTTTCAAACGGGGGCAGCTGTTGCACGTCTTAATAGGAAAGAGCTGATCAATAAATAAAAAGGGGGCCACCGGCACGCTGCAAAGTGATGCATTATGGTCTGAGACAGGCCAAACCCTGGGGGCTGCAGGTACAGGCTCAAAGCGCAGAGCAGTTGAGGGGTGGGGTGGGGTTACATAAATGTGATGTAGAGGATTTTGGGGAGTTACGGGGGAGGGTAAGCAGTGAGAGTGACATGCAGCGGGTCAGACGTGGTGAGCAGATTATAGCACTCAGGATATTAAAGTGGAGGAGAGACGATGCTGCAGGCAACACACCTCCCGTGGAAATCTCAGTATTAGCGCAGGGTGACACAGGGGCTATGTGCACATTTCTTTTGACACAGTCAACATAAAGCTACAACAACACAACTGCTGCAGGAGCATGCTTCGCCTCATGGCCTGAGGTTAGGATGCAACCCTCGTGGGAAAGGTCAGAGAGGATTAGACTGAAATCTTCTTAATGGAATATTACAAGGAAAATTAATTTAGATCTACAGTAATTTGATGCTTAAAGGTGGGCTGAGGCTCCCTTATTTACCACACAGTCAAACCTTGGTCTGCTGTGCCTCAGGTGTCTACAGGTAGCAGAAACTTAAATTTAATGCTTTTAAAGACCTTATTTTATCCAAATTAAGACTGATTTTTGGACGAATAATCTTGTCATTATAAGGACTTGTAGGTAAGTATAGGGATAAGTATATAAATGATCCCAAGCAGAGGTAGGGTTTGACAAAAAGACACTAAAAGATTGATAAACTGAATTAGATAAAAGTTTGTGGCAACTAAAACCTCACAACTTTAAATTCAAAACTATTTTATGGCCTAATATTTATAGAATTGAATTTAGGACATTTTACGACATTTTAAGGAGCTGTAAACACCCTGACTGTACCAGTTGACACCTGCTCACTTGCACAAATCTGCTGAAAGAGTCAATCAATGGGTAAAGAAAAAAATCACAAATTTGGGTTATCGATGACTTGTTTATTGGGGTAAATCCACACTAATATGTTTACATTTAAAAACAGCCTTTTCAAATGCAAACGATCTCTGTCCACACTAACACCCCTGAAAATGCTTATCACATGATCATTCCCGTACCAATGTAAACAGGAAATAGATTGTCTACTCTGCAGTTGGTTGTTTAGTTAAAGAAAATACAACAGAGGAGAAGTAAGACCAGAGATTTCTTTGCCTGGACCGACGATAAGGTGGAGGTGTTATTGAAAGTAACACATGAGTATAAGGAGGTCAAGCAGCAGAGAACAGACATTGTAAAGGAAATACAGCAACATTTTAGAGCGGCATCAGGAGCATTTATCCATCTCTGGATGAAGCCATGGCAATGTAAAATGAAATACCCTTACAAGAAAGATGAAACCACCAAAAGTATGTAGGCCTAGCTTTAATTTTTTGGCTTGAGATGTTGTCACAGATAAGAACCAGGAAGTGAATGCTGGCGGCTGTATCATTGTTTTCAAAATACTCTGTTTCTGCCTGTCCAGTCCAAAAGGCAATCAAACTAAAAAGAGGTCAGCAGTGTTTCAAAGATCTCCAATTTAGGGGTTTGGAAATGCCAGAGTAGTGTGGATGCATGGCATAAACACAGCAAAACAAAAATCTTAAAGTGCGGATGCAGTTCAAGACAACATTTGCTAATCCACCTCCCTAGTGTGAGGATTCGTTGCTTTTCATAGCATTGAATGCCTTTGAGTTTGGGATTGTTGGTTGGAAGACAGCCTCTTGGGCATGCATACTTGTACTGGACATTTTTCACCATTTTATGACATTTTATATATTACAAAATTCATATGAAAAATATCTGAGAGAGTAATTGGTAATAAAAATAATATTTTTTTGCCCCCCTAATCCCTGCTGGTAGTGATGGTTGTTCGTTTTGCTTCCATGAGTCAGTGTTAATGCTTTTTTATCAAAGTATGAACCACAAATATCTTCACTGAATATGCATTGGACAATGAAGCACCCAGGATTATCTATAAGAATGGCTTTGGAGTGGGACGTATAGGATGGGGGTGGCTCAGTGTGAGCCAGCACCACAGCAGTACCCTATACCTCTGTTAAGCACTCAGCAAATACAGCATGAAACACATATAAAGTCCTGCCAAAAAGTGCTGAGAAAGAGTCTGGCCCTGGACAACCATGCATGACAAATCCTTCTCTCACACCATCTGTTCCATTGTCCACAAGTAAAGATAAGTCTTGCATAGAGTACAAACACTGAATACTTCCATGTGATAATGCCAAGCACTTGTGTTGGATACATTATAAAACATTAAGATTTCAAAAATCGAACCACTCTACGGCTGAAATTGGATGATCAATTGTTGTACGTACAGAAATGAACGTGATGTGGAGACCCTCTGCTTAGCACGCTCAGTGAAAACACATCAGATGGGTGTAAATCCATACACCCCATGCAAGGTGACCTTTAGAAATACTCAGTGAAAGCAAGCAATATCGTTTTTGGCATCTGACCTGTATCGACCTTTACTGGTGGAGTTTTTTATGCCTTTTTTTGACAAAGGCCAGCTGATATCTTACAGTCCTGCAGGAGGGAGGACGCCTGTGGGGGGTAAATAGCTTCAGTATAGCAGGAAGCACTGTTGCATGACCAGTGGCTTATTAAACCAAGAAAATAGAACATGCAATCAATATTTGATTAGAGTCACTTGTGATTTTTTTTTTTTCAAACATTTCCACCCTGCCTTATGATGGAGCAGCCTCCGAAGATTTCTTGAAATAAATTAATGTTGTGCATATCATGCATTTTTAAAGACGTGGGGAAAAAAACAGAAGAACCGGCTGTCATCAAAGTGCATCTCTAATTGTCGTAGGGACATAAACAGGACAGCAGGGGCAATGTGCACACAGCTTGTTGGTGTGTCGCACAGAGCTATTTTTCACCAGCATTGCTGGCGCAGGCCATTTATACAGCGGATCCATTAACATATAGGAGAGGGAATTCACACTCCAGCTGGAGTGGGCAGTGGGCTGAAGCCCCAGTCTGCTATCAATTAACAAGCGCACTTAGTATGTGTCTGAGTCATGATCACCATGGGACTCTGACAAATGCCATGCATTTGCTCAAAACAAGTGTTTTCACAATGGCAAATCTTTAGCTGATTACCAGCCCTCGCATCACATGGAACATCTCATGCGAACTGAAGGCAATAAAATCAGCTCACCAGTAGCATCGACCTAATACTGTAACGAAGCAGGCATCTCTGTACACGTGTGGAAGGAATTAAGTACAAATAAACACGATTATGAATTTTGCCTTGCAGTCACATCATTTAGGCATGGATTAGTATCCTGTTTTCATCACTGGAGAAATGAATGTGCTCAGTTACTTAAGCTGATAAAGTTAGATATGCTACACTTATTCCATGCCTGAACATGTTATCTTATCTTGTTATTTAAATAATTTTTCACGTTGGTAATGCATGTACATTTTTTATCAGGTATTCCTTGCTCTGGTTTAACACACACTGCACAATTGCCAGGCTTTTTGTTCAGCATCATTCTGCCCTGAAATCTCTGTAACCTTGACTCTGAACCAGCTCCTTGTAAAAACTGCCACAGAAATTACAGTAGAAGCACCAACAGCGAGTATGACATGTAAACAAAATGACAAGATTGATGCTAACATGTGGCAGAGATGGCTACATGGGAACACGCAGGGTCTCAGCATAAATGTTGGCTTCTGGCCTTCGCCAAATTCCCCTTTTTCATGTGTGTTTTGATCATAAACCTCTGCGAAATCCAGCGGTTCTCGGCAGAACTCCGAGACCGGGACTGAACCATTTCCTAAACCACGACCACAGGCTATCTTTCCAAGGCGAGCAGGGCTCCATGTTCCACATACATACAACCGTTGGAATGCTCACCACATCTCAGGACCATGTTCATATTCTGCTGCATGTGCTTTCCAGCTGTGATCGAGTATTGTCTTTCCCACCCGTCTCCAAGCCTCACCATATACATTACTCTCTCACAGCTCAGTATGTTTCCATGCGGGGCTTTCAGTACATCAGGCTCTACACCAGTATGTGGGATATTGAGAAATATCTTGGATCTCAGCTTATATGTCATTGTGACACTACACCCATTTCTCTTGTGTGCCAACTTGTCGGCAGAATACACAATATTGGCAAACTGAGCTACTTTTAAAGACTTAATGATAATATCAAGGGAAACAATTTTCTGGATATTTATTTTTCAGGGTATCCGTGCCTTTCATTGTTCATATTGTGACATTATTTTTGATGGAGCGCTTTAAAAGAACCCATGAAATAACAGCACTTAAATGTCTGCACATTTCACAACTGGCCTTTCAAGAGAAAAGCAACTGGCTTGGAGACATGAGCAGGGAACCACAAAGCCACAGCAAGGGGAAAGGAACAGCCTGAAAGCTGAGTCGGGTGGTATGAGTTACTCCAGTCTCCACTGGTCGCTGGATGTCTAACAATGTGTATTGACACAGAGACCCAGGACACAAAAAAAAGCATTTGGTGTATTCTCAAAGATGTACACGGATAGAAAAAGAGAACAGGCACTTCTGAAATGTGACAGGGAAGAGAGAGAATGGAGCAGCAATCAATCATAGGAATCAAAAATCACACAGTGACTCTGGGTCTCTCTCAGTTTCATGAGAAAACACCGCAGTGGGTGGGCTGTGGGCATACAAAAAAAAAAAAAAGTCAGGAAATGAACTCATAGTTTTTTTTTTCTATGTGTGGCTGCTGCTGTTGGAAATCAAGGAGTGGGATTCAACGCGTTCAGCCCTCAAGAAAACTGAACCCAGAATACAAGCAGTGGGATCAACAATCACTCGCTACTGATCTCAACATTTAAAACTTGATACGAAGAAGCATCCAGATAAAAATGAACAATGGCGAAGAGAGCTGCCAGTGACTGGAGATAATTGTGCGGTTCAATGCAATTTCAGTGTGGCCAAATTGTAACTGTGTGACTGCTGTGTGACTGCTCTGCTGACAGCTTGTGCTATTAACTGCAATCAAACCAGCACAATAATTACCCTCCGTGTTAAGAGATATTCTGTAGTTAAACTTCACCGCGTGCCAATTCGGACTCGAAATGCAGAAGGATGCAGTGAAATGAGCATGTGAGAATGGGACGGCTTCTGGCTCGTAGGGCTTTGATGAAACACAAAAAAAAAGTATCGCTGACAAATCCTGATAGTGTATTACTATTGATCAGACGCAGGGAAAGTGAAGCAGGCAGTCACGAGGAGATTCAACAACTCAATTAGGCCATATTGAAATCCCTGTCACTCACTCAACCAATGGAGCAATGAAATGATTTTTGCGAGGAGAAAAAAAAAGTCTGGTTAGCATGCTAGGCTTGTGAGCAGGCGAGGGACCCATCTCCCATGGTGCCAGCGTCTCTCTAAGTGATGGTATGGAAGTCAACCCAAAGCTTTTTGTAGCCACAAACAAACTTCATCCCAGATGAAATCACTCACATGAACGCCTATACTTTGACATTAATAGCCTTTGAAATCTGCTGACATGGTTCAGACTACCACTGTAGCTGGCTGAAAGACACCGCGGCCCGTCCAGTGGGAGCCTGGACAAAATAGCTGTACACTGCATGTACAGGCTTTTTCCTCGGGGCTGCAGGAGTATTATTTGGAGTTCTTACCCTCGCGTTGCCCTCCCTTACTGTGTCTATACTGTGGGCTGCTCATTGTTTGACAGGATTGACAAGCTCCCTGGCAGAGCTGATTAAAAGCTTTAAGGTCAGAGAAGTGGGACAGATATCGAGCGAACACCTGTCTCCTCACTGTGAGCCAGTCCCCTACTGGGTGTGTCCTCCATTGGCGCAGGATCAATGGCTCCATTAAGACCCAACGTTTTTCTTTTTTCTTTTTTTTCTGACAGCGCTATTTTGGCTTGCAAAGAACCTTTCACCTGGCTCTTCCTCTTTCCTCCTTCCCTCTGCTTCTCGTCATATGAGAAAGGGAAAGTGCTGTTTTTAGTTGGAGATGAACATATTTTTGTACAACCAAGGGCATCAAGTAGCCTTTGCTATATATAAAAAAAGAAACTCTCCAGAATAAAATGTAGAGCAACAAGCACACACTGCGATGTATTTATTTTTTTTCCCAGCTTCAGACTTAATTTCATCATGGATTTCCACATCCTGGTAAAAATAACTTTGAAAGCCTGGCTGCCCACTGAAGATTTGCCAAGGGATTATAGATCATTAAAGAGATGTTTCAAGTTCATTTGAAGTCCCTCCAAATAAGTTTCTTGAATCACACGGTTTATTGTGCCTTGGCCACACGTTTTCTCACTCGCTGTAACCAGTTTTCTTTCAAAAAAAAGATGGTTTCACACACTGCAACAGCTGGTCATGCTCTCTGGAGTCATAATCCAGAAATGGACATTTCAATTTACTTGAGCCTGAGTTTGGATGACAGTGAATTAAGATACCTGCTCCTGGATACCTTACTGGTTTCATCCCCTCTGGTAGGCTTTCCACTCAGAGAAGAGAAAATGTTCTTCTTTTGACATTGTATCTCACAGTAATCTATAAAATGAAACCTAATACCATAGCTTTAGCCATGGGATAAGACTTCAAGGGATGGGTGACTTTCACCAAAAAGATATCTCGAAGCGTGTCCCACACACCACTCATCACTACTTTCATCTCCAGAGTACTTGAGTTTCCCAGGTTTCTGGATCCCTCACCCACAAAGTGACCTAGCTGGTCTTTCTTGATATGATTCAGTGGCTGAACACAGAGGTGCATTGTGCAGCAGTTTTTTTTTCTATCACATTAATATGGTTTGTAATCGTGTTTCTGTTTGCTGTGAGAAAATAAAGTCGCTGACTAAACTGACTTGCATAACAAAGAGATGTTTTAAGACACTGCCAAACAAACATTATCAAAGCATCAGACCTGCTCATTTCCTCATCTGTCCCTCTGTAGGGAATCATTACTCGAGCCTTTAATGTCATAATTTCATCGTTATCATCTCACTAATGAGCGCAAAAGATAAGAAACTGTTAACTTGATAAAAATAGATTAACTGTAAACGCTTCAGTGTTTGCCTACAAAGCTGGACTACAAAGACACAGCGCTGTTTGGGGTTATTTATAAAGTGCTTAATGACTTTTTACACCACATAAGGAGCAACAATACACGACTGATCTGGGGAACCACACTTTAACACTATGTGTTTCCACATTTAGATATTTGATGAAGATGTAGCACAAGCGCAAGGTGAAAGAGTTCACACTTCTCTAGTAGTGTTCCCAAGTAGGTGTGAAAGTGGGTTTGCAGGAGGAAAGGGTGAAGGTGTTGGTGAAGTGCGAGGTCACATCTCCATTTGCAGCTGCTCCTTTGCCCTTTCTTATGTATGAATGTTTTTCCTTTTATTCTAAAGCGATGGTCTCAGACAAGGTCAGAGGGACAAGAGGGAAGACGAGTTGTAATGTTTAGGTGCTACAAATCTATATGGTATTTGTGGTGAATGTTTGAAAGACACTTTATGACTGGGTATCAAACCTCACGACTTTCTTGGTACTGAAATGTGTATTATATTGCAAAATGGTACTGAATGCATGCTCAGATTTTTATTCGTATTTACTTATTCTTTATTCAGACATTTACTGATTCAAAGCACAATTTTATTTTCCTTTATGCCAAATAAAAGGGGTTTGAAGAAAACTATGTTTGTATTCTTCAAAACAACACATACATATCTTGTTAATGGAACCCAAATATCGCACTGATATGAACTGAGATTCAAATTATACCCAGCCTTAGACGTACGGCACAATATTTCACAATCATTCTGCTGTCAAAAAACAGTGCTGCAATTTTGACATTTTGCATGATGCGTGAAGAAAATAAAATCTTTATAAGAAAACACTGCATTTTTCAACAAATAAAACCATGCAGTAATTCATCCTCTCTCTATCGTTACTTGTGGCATTCAGCGTAATCATTGAGCACCAGTGACAATCAGAAGAATGAGATTTAGATAGTTTGTCATTAGTTAAGGATCACAGCTTTGCCTTGCAGCCTGGGTAGTTTTATAGACACCTTGGGAACACTTCCTGCCACCAGGATTATAAATGTCGGTGTTTTTTAGCCACAGTGCATTAGATAGTGCACATATCTGTTGCCTACAAATGACAGTATCTTGGGTGAAAATGTCTCATCTTCTCTGTGCCCTTCACAGATTGCATGTGTACCCTGGGCTCCCGCACTCACTCACCTGCAATCCCAACCTCACCGAGATGCGAGAAAACATCTGAGCCGAAATGAGCTGAGTGTCTCGACGACTGACAAAACGTGCGTTTGTGCATTCAAAGTTGGTGATGCTCACACTGCAACACACACGTAAGTGTTGTGAATGGATGCTGGAACAAGGCTCGACATATGGGCTAATGCAGGCCAGAGTGAAATAAAGGGCAGTGAGCTGTGACAGGGGTATTCCTTGTGGGCATAATCTTGTGTTTAATCTTGTTAAAAGTTATTTATAATTTTAGATTGTGTTGTGCATTATTCCGTCATGCATACCAGGGTGGTAATTACAGCTCGTATTAATTTCAGAATGATGGATATGTTTAGGATAAGAAAAGAAAACGGGGCAAATAATCACATTAATCACTTTATCTCGGGGTAGACTTGAGCTATTTGTGACAGCTATGCAGATACAACAGCCACAGAGGCAACTAAGTTACAATAAAACAGCTGAAGTGTAGCTTTGCTAATCCTGGCTCAAATAGCAAGGGGACACTGTTAATACAAACACAGCTAGATTTGACACAGAGGATTGCAATAAAAAACCTTTTACAGCCCCAAAATGTATGCTAACCCATCACACACTGTCACTGTCTTGGAAGAAAATCCAATAAATCGCTGACTGATGAAGGCTAGTGGTGGGCTGAAGGATTTCTACAGAAACTGGGCTCTTAAAGCTGTTTTTATCTGCTCCAGCTCAGCTGCAATGTATGCTCACATGCTGTACAGTGACACAGTCGACTCTTCATACATAATACATGTGCTGGTGTCCATGGAGCTGCACAAGCTAGAGGCTAAGGGGTTGATGCATGGCCGAGACAATAAGAGATATTTTTTTTTCTGAATGTTTTGCCAGGCCTGAGTGCTTTATACCAATCAGCAGCCTCTCCAGTGACGCAGGTTACATTTGTCATGCTAATAAAGTGGCGAATGATGACGCCATTTTGCATCAGACAACATCTGAAAGAATGATTGCTGATATTGTATCTCACTGGTTAAGTATCACTCACTTGCTAATGTGAATTTAGTTGAGTTAATGTTTTTCTTGAATGGTGACTGTTAGGATCAAAGATTTTAACTGATGGAAAGCTTGTTGCTGCAAAAAATGAAAAAAAAAAATGATCCTAAATATTGCAGATCTATCAATCCTGACTTTCCACTTGAGCCATTGTGAGTCAGTAGAGCAACAGTAGCTTATTAATATGTCAGCTTATTGTTCCTAATGAAAGTGGATTAACCAACAAACTAGCATTAACAGCAGATGCATTTAGATTTAACTGCATATCTTTTTTATTCCAGCAATGATCAAAGACATTAGATTCCTGGGAGGTGGGAACATCGATGGTGCGAAGCAATTAACTCTGCGTTGTGTTCCTACTCCCCAAACAGTTAGTTATTTAGCAATTATCATGCACACCATAATTTTGCTATAGTTTTGAAATGGAATTTACTTTATGAATACAAATGTCTCGTCCCCTTTTTTTAATCCTGTTATTGTGAGGAGAGAGGAAAAAAAAAAAAGCCTGAATAAAAAAAACTTTAATATTTATATAGCCATTTTCTAGCTACAAGCGGATCTCGCTTGGCTGCACTAAAATGAAACTTGTTGTGACCTAGTTAGAAGAATGCCACATGACAAAGCCGGGCTCGCCCTCTGTACGTGAGACTAGCCATGCAGAAACGGCCGCGCCGAGCATGATATTTTGCACGGGGATCCTTATCGACAGTTTGTTAGCAGGGTGCGGGGCAGCCAGGTCTGTGTCCTACTCCTTGGCTGATTAGGTGGGTGAAGGACAGACCCTGGCTGCTCCGGCTCTTCGTTGCAGGAGGCTGAGGCGCTTTGTTAATGTGCTGCCACTCCCCTGCAGGGTGAGCAGGCCTGGACAGGCTGAGGTGACGCTCCCCTCTTTCCCACAGCTCAGCCAGCTTGACTTTGCTTGGCTGATGAACTGTGACGGGACACAACTCCAAGGTTGTTTGTGCTGCTTTTTTTTCTTCCTTTCACCAGGCAAGCCAGTCAGAGCAAGAGTGTGAAACATTGTTGAACTCTGCTGATGGCTCTCAACCTTCGTATCAGCTGGCTCGGCTGCACCCGTGACACACTCCAGTGAACACCTGAAGGATCCTCACTGTCAGGATGTAAGAGTTGCGGGCCGTACAGCCAGCTGCTTATGTTTCAATACAAGAAGAAGAGCATAAACAACGCCACAAACCTGCCCAGACATGATTTACATTGCACAACTTAAAATGAGTCAGTCCTGTGATCGCAGACAATGGAGTACTCAAACTCCAGGGAACTTGCTTCACAAGTCTAAACAACAGTTTCTGAGTGAGTGTGTGTGAAGAGATTGCTGTTTTTTTTAAAATCATTATTCAGATCACTTCTACAGGCCATCTCTACCTCAGCCAGAGAGCCTATCACCATCATTTATGGGTCTCAAAGCACACTGTGGAGCTTTCCGCTGGTAGTTTTGTGATAATTCTCCCCTCACAACTTAAAAGGTGTTACAAAAGGCCCTGTGTGTTGGGGTGGTTGTTATTTTGTAGTGCTCTTCCAACTCTCTGCAAGTCAGAAACATACAACACCTCATGTCAGTATACTTCGAGATCTCCTTCACACTGGCTGGAATAGAATCCAGCAGCACCATAAACGCTCACCCTGCCGGGGGTCATGAAGGGGCTGCTGCAAAAGCAATCGGTGAGGCCATTGTACATTTCTGCAGGGAGCTTGAGAAAATCCCATAGTGGGAGAGGCAGCCAAAACCTCTGCATGCTTATTATACAAAGAGCCCTCTTAAAATGGTGAGATGAATTCCCACAAGATGAATTCTTGTTCATGTTACGGCACGGAGAACATATTTCTGTCTATGTCGAACATGTTTTTTTCAGTAGCTGCCTCTTGAAGAGTGAAATTCATGCAAACAACTCCCTTGTTGTTCTTGCTTTTAACCATTTTAAAGGGATAAAACACCTAGTATTTAAATCCAAGACCTTGCTTACACCCACTGTGTTATTACTGCGCTCTAAAACAACAGGTAAACTGCACAAAGCCAACCGCAGGGACCATCTCAAAACAGCAACCATTTGGATCTTTAAGTAGTCGATGTCCATGGAGACAGGTTTATATTCACGCATTCAAAGTTCAGCACACAACTGCAGTTAATCCAAGTGATTACAGGAGGCAGCCATTCATGTTCAAATAACTAACATTATCACTCCTTCACTTCAAAACAAAGAAAATGACTAATTCCTCTGTGATGGCAGGTTGTAAAACTCAAACTAGGCAGACAGACGGTAAGAAAAGCACCAAGTAAAGCAATTATGTTGCAATCTACCATTTTACTGTATAATGGTTCTCCTGGCTTAGTACTTCATCCTTCAGAGTTACCGTTAACCCCTCTCCAAACACTCCCTGACAGGTCCCTGCTGGCCCTCTACATCCAACTAACAAGGGTCGGATTTCCTTAAACTTTTCTCAAGTTTTTTTTGTTGATTTGTTAAGAGCTAATTTAGCAGAGTCAGCATGTGTAGCTATCAGGGGATTACTAGTCAAGATGTGCACTGTTTGTTGGTTTCCCTACGTAAACCAATTACAGAATGAGGCACCATGAGAGAATTAAAAGTTTGATTAGCCGTAGGGTGGATGGCAGTATAATTGGATCGGATAACAGTTGGACGGCTGCTATCTGTGTACAAAAAAGGAGCCTATTCATTTGTGTGATTATACAAGTGTCTGACAGAGGCAAGAGGCCGTAATTTACGTAATAATCTGTGAAATGTTGAAATAGATACATCAATATTTTTTTGAATGACTGTAAGATGCAAAAAAAACTTAAAGCCCATTTAAGAAAACTGCTCTTGGCCTTGTTAAAGTGGGACTGTGTAGCTTGAGAAAGGTGCTGCAGTCTCACTTGCTCTGCTGTGATGAGTGCTTTATGGTAGCTAATGTTCGCAATCTTTATATTGCTGCAAAACTGATGTTATTAAGTCAGTTCACTGACTTTATGACTCTTCTCTTTTTGTGCGACTGTTACACTACATTTTACCTTTTACCATCATCCTGTAATTGTCACTCGTGGCTGCAGTGGCCATCTTACAGTGAGGATTATATGGCCTTGCTTTAACACTGGGTGTTAAGTGGCACCTTCCTGTACAAAAATCCTCAAATATACTAGAGTCAATGTATTTTACAAGACCAGGGCTTACACAGGCAGTATTTCATAAATGTAGGTGCACACATCTGTGGCTGGAATGCTTTTCAAAGTCCAAGAGAAAGCACTAACTCTCATTGACTTTCATTTGAAATCTAAAAATATCACATTTTCCATGCAGCCTTGTAAATCTCAGCTGCTCTGAGTTGCTTGTGGCAGGAAAACAAAAGCGTGTCCTCTTTTTCTTCTTCTTGAGTGTTGCATTGCATTGATGTGACTGGCCAAATACAGTCTAGACTGTAACAGAGCAGCATGTTGTTAAAAATGATGAAAATCAGTGATGTTTCAAAGCACTGACGCGTGGTCTGCATTGTGTTCTAGCTACAACTGAGTGTGATAAACAGTAGGGGTGTCACAACATCAATCTGGATCAATATATCAATTCAGTGATTGATATTATAGAGCGCCCACTGGCTCACCTGACAGAGCAGGTGCCCCATGCACAAAAAAAGCCCTTTGCTGCATGTCATCCCCCCTCCCTCTCCCCCCTTCACGCTATTTCTGTCATATCAAATAAAGGTAAAAAGCCCCCAGAAATATCCAATATTATCAATACTAAGTGCAAACATTGATGCATATCATATCTTTAAGATTCACCTGCATTTTGAAATTGTGTGTCACCATTTCCTTCCTAGCATGCCTCCTTCCTTAACATTCAAACAGTGCTAGCAACCTAGCACCAGGCAGACAATGGCAAGCAGCCAAGAAAAAGACAATGAGGTCACTGATATTGTCTCCTAACAGGCCCCTGAATTGAATCAAAAATCATATTGTGGCAGAATTTGTGATACCAGATTCAGCAAATATCCTATTGTTACCCAAATAATCAATATAACGTTTCCTCGTACGTTGGTGGTACAATGGTTCGTATGCTATCTAACGAATTAATACCCCACCAATGGCATCATCACATTATGTACTTCACATAAGTTATGTAGGTTAGGTTTGGGAAAAGATGGTTGGGCGTCGTCAAGTTACGCATTTAACGTAACGTTCTGTAGGCCTGCTTGACATAATGTTACGTAGCTAAGGTTTAGGCAAGTAAAGTTTTGTAGGTTAAGTCTAGGAAAAGAAACAGTGACAATGTACCTAAAAGAACTCATAGCTCACTTGGTTTCACACGGTCCTGAACACCAATCCTGTACAGGACTGTCACATGTTTGTTTGACCCATCTACCACCTGCCTCGTTATGTGGACTTTGGCTTGGTGTACTACTTCCTTCTTTACTTCTGTCAGCACACTGGTCACAATATTGCAGCCTCCCGACGTGTGTTTACACCACTTAGTGGCTCATGATTACATGGGTTATATATGAATTGCGGTGCTTTTCCTTTCCTAGGTATATGTACAGCGCATAAGAATAGTATTAAAATATTGTATCAAAATGAAACCTGTGATTTACACCTCTATTACGCAGAAATAGAGCTGCCATTATAAAAGGAGAACCACTTACTAAAAGTAAAACTGCATTAATACAAAGCTAAAATACACACAGAAATGGTGTTATATTGTTGAGGAATACAAGCGCATAAAAATAATTTGGCAATAAAAAAATTGCTGCATTTATTTTAAAAAGCCACCTACTCCTGCAATCTATGGGAGCTACATTGTCTGCAGTCTCCAAATGCCAGAGAGATAAATTAACTCACAAGAATATAATTTCTACCACATAAAATATGAAAGCTTTCCGTATTAAATGTACTGATGATTACAAAGGCAAAATGAGCCTCGGTCTGTCCCTAAGTGCTGGGAGTCCTGAGTTAGTGAGCCAAGTCTGAAGAGTTTTCTACTGCGAGAGCCCGAGCACTTTAACAAGTGAAGCTGACATTTCTATTTTAGCCACGCTGATGGTTAAAGTAATCAGACATGTTGCTGTCACTTGCTTGACACTTTAACTCTTGCCTTATCACAACAGTATGCCACGAACTAAGAACTGATTATTATTTCTATTCTTTCTTGAAGAGTTGTTTCGATTCTTCTTTGAAGATCTCGCTGAGATGCCCTTGAAGCTGCTGCTGTCTAAAAAAAAACCCACCACATTAATCCAGACTTTTCAAGAACAGAGTGTTCAGATTTCAGGTAGTACTCTCAGTGCTGCTACAGATTAACTGCACTTAATTCAGAAATTAGTCGAATATTTTACATGCAGTTCATGATTCAGTGAAAGAGTCATTTAGATTCAAACGCCTACAGACAGGATTAAAGTCGGGGAAAATAAGGTTCTACTCTATTTAGAATTCATTGACCTGAAATGGCCTGCTTCTAAACCTTGAGCCCCTAATGAATAAAAACAACAGCAGGGATACATTTAAATTTCATCTTGTCCAAATATTCAATATGTTCAACTCAGTGAGAGCATGAATAAAATAGCAGTTCAGCATTATTGCGCGGTGTGTTCGTGTGTCCTCTCCTTGAGACAACACCGCCCTTGACTGACCTTGCTGAGGCTATCACCCTGAGACTTGGTGCTGACATGTTTACACTTACTATATGGCCTGCTCTGTATGGCTCAGAGAGTCATGTAGCAGATCCTCAGAGGGGCCGCTGACAGGAGGACGAGTGAACACAGAAACCGAAAAATACAGATAAACAAAAAGGCCATCTCCAGCTGTGAAAAACCCAACTGTTTTCTTTCCAAAAGATGACAGAGAAGAAGATCTTTGTTTTAATTTTCATTCACACGTCCAAAACACTGTCACATCCAAGGGTGAGAGTAACCTACTACTATTATAGAATACTTTGAGAATGAAAGGAGGCAGGGGAGTTTTATAAGAAGGCAGGGGGAGACACGAAAATAGACAAACAGTGGGATGAGAAAGCGAAAGACAGAGATGAGCACTTTCACTCCTCAGAGATTCATTTTATCAGACGGCGCTTCCATTTGCTCTGTCTCCTTTGTCTCCTTTTATGTGTTTAGCAAGATACTGCACTCTACCTTGTGAACGTGCGACGCCCACACTGTAAACAGTGAAGTTCCTGATGAAGGAATTGGTGTTTGGGAGAGAGAAATTGTGAGGGACTATTCTAGGAAGGACTACAAAGTCATTTCAAAGACACCTCACCGACAGTTTAAAAGGGGAATTAGGAGTGTTTGTTTGCTATTTATTTACGTCACTCTATTTTGATTTCAGTTTTGCTTTGGGAATCGATGGTTAAGCCACACAAAGTGACCACACTAAGTGGGCTTTAGGACAGCACAGAAGTTTTCCCCAGGTAGTTTCTTAAAAGCACCCAGAAGCCATGTTCCTGCGCTTCTATGATTCCTGACACCTAAAAGGTCAGCCAAGGGTGAATTCTTCATGAACAGCACACATAAGCTTCTCACTGGCTCCTTTCTGAAATCCGACAGTGCCGCACCGATGTCACAGAAATTTTCAATTTCTCCACATTTGAAGCGGCGAGCAGAATGGAAAAGGACGAAGGACCAGGAGGTAGATGGAGAGGACAGAGAGCAGAGAAACAGCTGGGGTGCCAGATCAAATGGGAATGAGCGAGGGAGAGGCTTGTTTTGCCCCTGTGCAGCGATGAGGGAGAACCAAGCGTGTAGTGCATCAAATTTTCATACGAGCATCAGTGCACAGCTTAGAACTGCATTATGGAACCAAAGCAGCAGAAAATATCCTTGAGGAACAGCTGAATAAAAATGCGGCATATTTATAGACCATGATGAGAACACAGTTGAATGATTTAATTAAGCTAATTAAAGGACAGTGAAGGGCCATCGAGCAAAATATGTATTTAGATTGTAATGTGCGTGCAATTATTCCGGAATGTGCCACATTATATTTCAATCTATACCTACATGTCATCCATTTCTATGCACACATTAACAATAACTGAGCGAGGCACAAATCAATACGCCCATGCACAGTTTTAAGTGCGAGTCTTATTCCAGTGTTGTGTGTTGTTTATACTTTTTTGTTGAGCAAACATGTGCTGGAATGTCTCCATGGAGATCATTGCCAAAATGCTCACACAAACCAACATGTCAGAGCTGGAAGTGTTGATTGTAAACAAGGCCCGTATTCACAGACGTGTACGTGTGGTCCTCCTGGGTATGATCAGAAAAAAAATCTTGGAGGATGTTTTCAGTGCTCACAAGGGCTGCAGACAACTATTACTTTCATTGTCCATTAATCTGTTGAGTATTTTCTCAATTAACTGATTAGTTGTTTAGAAAATGGTGAAAAGTGTTTGAAGCCCAAGATGACGCCCTCAAATATCTTGATTTGTACAGAACGCAAAGATATTCAGTTTACTGTCAAAGAGGATGGAGAAAGAAGAAAATATTCACAAGATGGTGCTTTCATAATAAAAAAAATTCTCAAACCGATTAATCAGTTATCAAATTAGCTGCCGATGAGGATGCACTGATTTATCATCTGAACACCTGTAATGGCCGATATTCGCCTTGTTGACTGCCATCAACCTATCAGCAATGGCAGTGGCCAATGTTTTTCTGTTGTGTCACATCATATTTGTGCAGGGTAAAAAGTTGGGCTTAAGACTAATGGCATCCCGTCTTCCCAGGGACAACAGAAAATGTATTTGGGAGATCTTCCCCCAGAGTCCATCAGTATGAAAGGTTGCAGTTAACTCGCTATCATCGCATCAGGGAACGCACCCTATAGTCCTCTAAAATGCTACATTGTGAGCTACAAATCCGTGTTGAAATCAGCAGTAGGAAAGCTAGTTAGCATTAGCCTGTTTGCAGCCGGTTGCTGTAACTAACAGCTAACCAAGGTTGTCTTGAGTAACATTATGATGCTATTGTTGGTGTTTTCACAGCAATAAAAATAGATAGTAGAGAGTGAGAGAACTATGATTCAGTAAAAGATGTTTTTCATATGACATAGATTATATTAAAGGTCATATGTGTGTATGACTGAATTTGTGCTCATGCAAAGATAGTGTAATAAAGGGCTGAATGACTAAAACAATTCAGTTATTTCAGTTATAAAGACTTCTTTGTTTCTAAGGCACAAAAGGGTAAATAAATAACAACAAAAATAAAATAACAGTAAAAAGAAAGAAAAAAAAACATCAGTGTCAGTATCAGCTATCACCCAAATTGTTATTTTTAGTAATAACAATTTAGAACTGGTCCAGAATATTACATGCGGTGCATTCCTTGTTGCTGACAACTTATCTATAAATTGATTATTAGTTGCAGGTCTTATGTTCATGACAGAAGCATATGTGTCGACACACTTCATACACTGCAAAAAGGATATATATTCCCTTTTAGGCATGAACTGTAACTGTGTTTATCTACTACCTAGAAAGTAATAACTTTTGCTTTTCGCACATGGGTCACTGCTACAGATAAAGCCATGATGGTTGCATCATATGAAGTTATCTGGCACACCTGGCAACTTAAGCATGTATGTATGTACGAGGTGAGTTTACTGCAACAAACCACAAAGCTTCAGCCAGTTTTATAAATGAAGGTGGCTTGTTAGGTTCACCCAAGTCTCTCTTTGGAGTCCAATCTTCCAAGGACATTGTTAGCATGCTCTCCTTGGCATTGTGACTGCGTTTATTTATACTTGAGGTACATAGAAAATGTTGCAGAGTCTTTTTCAAATGGGAAAAAAAAAACCATGAATGATGTGAAAATGCACCTGGTGAAAGGAGCACGCTGGCAACAAATGTGAAATAAACAAATAAGTAGAAGGTTAAACTGACATTTGACAAGCGTTTGTCATCCTTTCTGACAAGGCTGTCTTCGCTGGAGTTTGATAAAGACAGCCTTGTCAAGAAATAAAAAAAAAAAAGGAAAAAAAAAAAAGGTGAAACGTTGATCCAACAAAATATATGCATCCGAGTCCTTTTCAAAAACAAGGCCAACACGTTAACCTGGCAGAGCGTTTCCAGATTGCAGTGCATATCTGAGAGAGTCTGCAGCCATAAGTGAGGGAGGGAAGAACGCTCTGCCTGAGAAATGAGGTGTCTCCGTGCAATACTCGGGTCTTGTTCGGCAGCACACCTGGTTTCCAGCCTTGGCGCCCACTTCACAGATGCAGTTAGCAGATGTGCCATTGAGAAGAAATAGCGCTCTGTAATGTGGGTGTAAAAAGAATGAATAAACAGCCCACAGGATTACAATAATCACAGACATAAAACAAGTTTATTAAATTGTAGGCAGGATGCTTAATAATTTGCTCCAATAAAATGTGTGAACAACCAGCACTCGGTGCAAGAACAGCAAGGAGGCATGTCCACTCCTTTTTTTTTCCTTTCATTCTCCCCTTGTTCAATAACTCCAAGACGAGGCAGCCTTTGGTTCAGCGCAGGTCAATAAAGCAATACACTGAGGGCTGCTTGACAGGGAAAGAGGCTATAGAGCAAAAGCTCAGGACATGCAATACAGAAAGCATGATACATCAAATGTAAATTCCTAAAGTTTCTATTAAGATCAATAAATTTGAAGTAGAAAAAAAAATCCTTGGACTATGGATGAGACAGGAGAGCAGTGCACACCTAACAGCAGCAGACGCGAGGGCTGGCTGGTGTGATAAGGCTGTTTCATGGTCTGTAGTGTGAAATTGTGATATTTCAGAACGGTAAGGTAATTGAGTCGGAACCGATCACACTTTCAAAAGCCACATGATTTTGTAGTGAAATTCCCATTAAGCACCAAATTTGAGTTCTGTGAATATTTCATTTTGAAGATCTGTGAAGAAAAAGCATCTATATCTTTCAGGTTTAAGGCAAGTGATATCAATAATAATAATAAGACACTAAAAATATGTATTCAGTCCTGACATGAATACCCGTCAAAGCTGAGGGAAATGCATTGTGTTTTCTTGCCACGTTTCCCAAATGAATGTTTCAGGTAAACATATCAGCACTATGACTGGATATAATGAAGTGCATAAATGTGTCCATGTTGCCTTTGGCTCTACCTCAATGATTCTATTAAAATGCAGTCTTTCGTCCCTGATCCTCTTACTCCCATAATAAGACATATTTGTTCACAGCAGTCAGCCTGGCATTGACACAGTACTGCAAGCTGGGAAAAAAAAAACATGCATTGTTATTGGTGTCATGTACGACATGTAAAATATTAATTTTACTTCTTCTTTAATGGGGGTAAATGGGTAATGTTTCTTGTATAATCAAAGCTGCACATCGCAGCTTTGTAAGTCGGCGGATTCAAATGGGAGTAAGAGGAAACCCAGAAATTCGCGATGATTGGCAGGTCAAAAGATGTCTGGGTGTCTAGGTTAAAACTGGGCTAAATTTGGATGAAAGTGAGTGATTTTTAGACCTCTGGGGTACATATAACTGTCACTTTCACAGCATTTCACTGCCTATATGCAGAGTGAAGCAGGTTCTAACCACACAGTTTAATGTAGTCACTGAAATTTGCACTTGTCGATCAAATCTTTAAGGAAAAATCGTCTTATTCAGGGTGTTGCAGAGTGGTACCAAGTCATTGTTTTTGCAAGTCACAAGTAAGTCTCAAGTCAGTGCACTCAAGTCAAGGCAGTTGATAACCAATTCAAGTCACAAGTGAAGACTGACAATCCCCAAGTCAGTTCCCAAGTGCTAAACTTTGAGTTTCCAGTCCTAAACTAGTCACAATGTGCTCTTCACCAAAATGCCAAAAATCATGAATGCTTTCTAAAAATTTGTATTTATTTGTTAAAACAAGTGCAACTGACCTTAATCACAGGACTGGGTGATATGAACTCAAAATAGTATTGCGATTAATTGAACATTTGACCTCAATTAGGATTAATGAATGATTATTTTGTTTTTGTATTTTGCCTTCATAGTTCACTGACAAGCTTAGTACTGTAAATATGCTCAACTATTAAAGCTGGGATATTTTTTCTAATTAAAGAGTGCATATCCTATCTTTGGGATTTTTATTAATTAAAGGAAACACACACAGAACAACACTTTATTGTTATTTACTGAATTTAGATATTTTGTAATGGATTGCCTGCAGGGTTTACATTTGATTTTTTTCAGTACAGTGTTGTCTTTACAAAACCCAAATGTGTCCAAAGGACGGACACAGCATTTCTCTTTGGTACAAGCTGCTCATGTTGCTCAGTTGGCTCGCTGTTTGAGTTCTCCTCTATGTTGCTTCCAGGTTGGGGGACTGGATGGGGCGGAGTCACGTGACTACACACACAGTGGTACGTTTTGAGGGGGACAGTACAGGAAAACACACAGTGGGGAAAGTATTAACAAAATTTAAAAACAAATAAAAATCAAAAAAATAATACTGACATGGGCAAGATTACGTCGGTTACAAGTTCTGAATGTTGGCTTCGGTTAATTGCCCTGCCCCACTTAATCATAAAAAGGAGTGATGACGTTGTACTTTCAGAGCATATAGAACTATTAATTAGTACCACTATTAGCTCATAGCACCCACATTAGCTCGCTAACTATGCTAATCTAAGCCTCAACTTCTTCCCTCTTTCTTAGTGCAACTTCAGTTGTTGAAACAAGATTCAAGTCGTCACAGTTCTTCATAGTTCTCTCCTGCAATTTGATTGGATGCGTCAGATTGGTTCAAATAAAGTGGATCATTGAGCGCTGACCTGCTGGGAATGATTAGCCTTGGTTGTTTCAGGAAATGAACTGATTAGTGGCACAGTTTTTAAATAACTTACTTTTTAATATTTGGGCTTGGGGGAAGGTATCAAATATTTTCAAGTCAAAAGTTTCAAGTACAAGTGAAGTCATGAGTCATTGGTGTTAAAGTGTTAAAGTCCAAGACAAGTTCCAGGTCTTTTTTGAAGTCTGACTAGTGTAAGTCATGTGACTCAAATCCACACCTCTGGGGAGTTGTGCTCTAAAATGTCCTTTTCTTGTTTCCTTAAACCTCCTCCACCCGGGATGATCTTAAGGACATACAGTAGTAGCAGTATTACTATTCAGAGCATTTCCTGCTTGCATGCATGACGGTGAATCAGAAACAGAGATTACCTCCCCTTCATATGTATGTGACCCTATTTAGCAATGGCAGGGTCCACTTGTGCAAACTCGACCACACTAATCCCCAGCTTTCACAGTGTCTAAATAACACACTCAATACACTACTCCCAAACTCAAACAAATCCCTAATGGAAATACACACTATACAAACACTCCCTCTTTAGCAAACGTACACATATACACACCAGTCCAAACCACCTGAGGGTGAGTTTAACGGCTTTTCTAGATTACGACTCCCTTCCACAGACCGGTTAAACAGCTCGGTCCACAGCTGATGTCAACCATGCTGCTTCTTTTTTTTTTTTCCTCCTTCAGTTTGGCGCAGACATGTGGGCGAGCCGGGTGTGGCCGCCTCTGCCGCAGCTTACTCTCTGGCCAGAGTCACATGTAATTTCTACACATTTCCCAAACCACGACATGGCCAACATGAGACGTTTGAAACCCCAGCGAACGCCGTCACCAGCCAAACAGGCCTCACCCCGTGCTTTGTGCAAACAAGCTCCAAGGTTTGACAGCCACTCTGTGCCCGTCTCCTGCCATTGTCCACAAGGAGCAGTGTGTCTGAAAGGCTATGAAAGTGATCTAACCACACATGAAATCCCCAACATCTGTACCAAGGACACTGTGCCTCTGGAGGAAAAACAGTGCAGGCTATAACAGAGCCATACTGTGGGGGAAGCACCTTCCTCTTCCCTCACTCGCCCATCTGTTTGCTCCTTTTCTTCCAAGCAAATGGCTTTATTGTGCGTTTTTCTTAGGGCCTCCACAAGGTGACAGCTATGTTGGATCCAACCTTTTTCCTTCAATATCTATGAACTGACAACATGTCAAGGTCTGTGTAAACTGTGTAGGTTCGGAAATATCAAGAATGATTCATGTGAGGAATGTTCACATGGCAACAGCTAAACAACAGCCTTATTCAGTGGGCTGAGCCCCTGGTATTATGAGTAATTGTTTCAACAGAGACAGTTGGTTTGGCGTTGTAGGTGCAGGCAGGGACTTGTCCTTCCTGTCACAGCTCAAACCTGAACTTCCAGGAGATGAGTGTGGCTGGTGCACAGAATGCAGAGCTGTCATCTGATAAGTGCATATTGTGATTATTTATTTAAAAACCCCCAGTGACACTTTGGCAGCGCAACATTCTTGAGGGTGAAGGGCAAACAAAGAAAAAAAAAAAAAAGTAGAAGAAAACCCGAGAGACTGCCGGAGAAATTGTTCAGATCTCCCCGTAGCTGCAAACTGACTCGGGGGTGGTGACATTACAATCCCCTCTAACTCCGAGCATCTGCTGCACTTACAGAAATCTCCCAATTTATCTGTGCTGCTTTCATGTGATCCGTCATGGTTTGTGTCTTCTAATTGGTTCGCTAACAGGGATGCCACCGAGCCAACCAAGATGCATTCCTCGACCCGACTACTGCTGAACTAGCACTGTTCCACTTTTGTCCCAGGGTGCATCTTTATTTCTGCAACGCCTGCTCATTGTATGACTTCTTGTTGATAGACATGACCTGAATAAAACATTGGAGGTTTAAGAAGGTATCAACCTCACACAGCAGTAACACTTTTCACAATCAAGCTGAAAGATGGCTTTCTGTCTGCTTTCTCTTCTTGTCTGAAATCCCCACCCTGTATCTCAAAGGTTTATATTAGTGCTGAGGCTAAAGTCATTCGACAGAAAATCAATTGCCAACATTTCTGATATGCAATTTAGCGTTTAAAGGTCCAATATGAAGGGTTTAGGGGGATATACTGGCAGATATGGAATATAATAGAATAAGTATGTTTCCTGTATTGTGTATCTCCTAAAAACAAGAATTGTTATTGACTTGTTTTTGCTACCTTAGAATGAGCCTTTTATATCTACATAGGGAGCGGATCCTCTTCCGCAGAGCCCACCATGTTGCTACGATAGCCCAGAACGGACAAACCAAACACTGGCTCTAGATAGGGCCAGCCTTTTTTGGGCCAGCTACTGTATTTAGCAGCCAAACAGCATCGCAAGAACACTGATTTTTAACATCAAAGTGCTTTACTCAGTCTTTTTACCAGTTTAATCAGCAGGTCCATTTGTTTTGGACAGGAAGAGACCTCTGCGGATAATTCAGCTTCCAGTAAAAACCTCCTGAACGTCTGGATCTTAAGTTATCAGTGACAAAAGGTGAGCACAACAACAGCAGGTGTTGGGCTAGCAGCCCGTGTCCAATGAGCCTAACAGTGTCGGGGAAAACACCTATTTGTAATGTGAAACTGCTTTATTTAGTGTTTTACCAGTTGTAATTACCTGGCCTGTTTGTTTTGGAGAGGAGGAGAACTCTGCAGATAATTCAGCTCCTGGTAAAAACCTGAACGATGAACACTGAAGTAATTCTAATCTGGAGTTCGAACTTGGCACACAGGAGTGGTTTCAGATGGTTGCAATCTGCAATCATCACCGGTAGATGCCACTAAATCCTACACACTGCTCCTTTAAGAAATGCTCAACATTTGCTGGTTCTGTTGCTTTTTATGTTTCATATCACTGTAAAAAGAATATATTTGGATTCTGGACTGTTTGTTGGGCAAAACAAGACATTTTAAAGGCTCTGAGACTTTGTAATGGGTCTTTTCACTTTTGTTTGACACTTTATGGACTAAAAGATTAATCCACTCATTGTAAAATAGCTGACAGATTAATCAATAAAGAAAATGATGCAGCCCTTGTTTTTATCCTTTCAAATTCAACTCCAAAGTTACCTCCAACATATAACAAACTGATTGCCTAGCTGACTCAACAGGGTGCCTTGTTAATGCTAAAGTACATAAACAAGCCAAATTACTTGCACATGAGTATTTCGGCACTAATTTTACACAATCTGGAAACCTGCCCGGTCTTGTTAAGACTCTGAAGTAGAGCATTAACATTCAACCTATCTTAAGCATCACTATTTTTCTGATGCACATTCAAAGCGTGACATTTAAAGCATTCAGGATAAATCCCCAAGTTCTGATGTTCTACTTCTTTCCCCTCTGAGGTGCTTTGTGTCAACACAAAAGGTCTCCTCCCCTCTGCTGTCACCAATCAGATTTGGCTGAGAGTCTCGCAAAAGCATCAACGGCGCATCCACCGTCAACACAAATTAGAGCTTAATTACTACAGAAATACCCATTCACTATTGTTTCCCTCAAGAGCGCTCCCCTGCGCCTAACCATCTGCAGTACTTCAATAATATTTATCATGTTATACTGAGCAGCCTCGCTTTCCCACAATGCCCCTCCTTAATAAGCCCCGGACCCAAAAGCATGCTGTGTGTGGATAATTTCCCCCAAGTCCATTCCAGTTTATTGTTTCATATACTGTACAGTGCTACTCTTCCTCTGGGCAAATGTCCTCTTTTTTTTACTTCCCGTGGCCCCAACAATCCCATCATAATGCTTTGCCAACACTTCTGTGTTCCATTAGCGTCTGGCATTCCTCCACTAATTGCATGAAACTAGGTCTGCAACCTCTTTTACACCCAATCAGTGGGGGGCAGGAGGGTTCCCTCTCTTGATTATATGCCACAGGAACCGGGTAACGGCTTCAGTGCACACAAGACGAGCAGCTCAGGTAGGTGTTGGGAGGTTGGGCTCCCTTTACCTCGCCGTGTCACTCCGTTTGTCGTCACCGCGAGGAGTAAAAGGGGAGGGGAGGTGGAGGGGCGGATAGTGACGAAGCCAATTATTTTCACCTATCTGCTGCTCCCTGCCAGCAGACATGTAATCTTAAATGGTCTCAGTGATCCCTGGGCAGGCTTTGAGCCCTTGGAGAATATGGTTTCACAGATGAAGCTGTCACAGGAAACAGCTTGCATTCGGCAGCAGGCTTCTCAGACGCTTCTCGCCTGTCGCCTATTAGAGCCTTGTGACAGGAATTTGCTAAATCCTCATTTCCTGAAATAAAAAAGCTAGCTTGTTAGCATTTTATTTAAGATGCCTCCTTAATTACCTATAGTTTTGCTCTAAAAATAACATTTACTGCTTGCTCAGTGTCTTATTTATGTAGAAGATGAAGTGTGCAGTGACGTATAAAAAACGGTTGCAGCAGAGAGCTCTCAGAAAGAAAGCAGGGTGGAATTTCAGCTCTGCAGCAAAGAATGGCAAGGTGTAGAGAGGGATGCTGTTACAGTTTAAGGATCAGGTGATGCGCACTGACACAAAGCTAGACTACAAAGTCTCCCCAGGTTATTACTATAAATAAACGACAGAAGGCCGGACGAACAAAATTGTTAACTTCTACCCCAAGGAGGAAACTGAGCCGTCTTTCGATGAGTCAGCCTTCCCTGTGGTGAACAGGATATGAAGAGTGTTTAGTTTCTCAGCATTTCTATAGTAAGTTCACATCATGGCAGGACCTGTAGCATTCAACTCTCTGGTGCATTATCCCTGTAGTCCACACTGCTACACAGAAGAGGCTAATGCTGAAGCAAATGTCAGGCATTTAGGCTACTAAAAGCTCAAGCTGACACTTGCAATTCCTGCACTCCTCTGGAGATACTGAGGCTTTTTCCTAGATAGTGAATCGCTAGGTTGCGCACTAAATCCATATCTTTTTATAATGGCAAGTGTGAAGTACCCTTTTGAAAAGAAACTTGGCTGTGTCATACCCGAAGATGGTGTCTGAAATGCTGCCATTAAATAGGCCAGTTAAAGGCAAGTTTCTTTTTTTTTTTACCAACGGAAAGGAGACAGACAATGTAGTCAGATATTCCACCAACCCACGAGTCTGCCTTTTAAGACATGGGTAAACCCATTCAAAACTAAATAAAAGGCGTCCTTCTAGCTGCACTGAGTTAAAACAACATGTTCTGTGAATGCAGCCCCCTCCCCTTCTCATGGTGTCCCTTTAACCCTTTAGATAATGACAGCTTTACAAGCCATCAGTGTCTCTGTGTCGTCTGTTTGGACCTCCAGCTTCAAAAGCTCAGTGCCACTCCTTTGCAAATGGTTTTTGGCAGTGTGCATCATAAAAGTGGTCACTCACAGACTAAACAGGTGGACAATTCATTTGAATTATTTCAACCCCGTTTTTCCAAAGCTAGGTCAGACCAACAATTCCATTACATGCAATCAAGGCCACAAAACTGTGTGCAAAGCAAGCTGTATTTTTCCAGGTGTGTTTAATCATGGGCCTTTAGAAAATGTTTCTCTTACAGTTCCTCAATTTTTGACTGTAAAGCCTCGTGCACACTTCCAGTTTCTTGTCAACAGGTGCAAAGGGAAAAATACCCACAGGCAAGAGTAGAGAGAAGTCTCCCACTATGTCCTTTTACTTGCAATAAACTTAATTGAAGATACAACATTCAGGTCCTTAAACCTACTTCAGGTTACCTGATAAAGAGGCTTGTAGAAAATACAAGGTCTTATATAGATGTAATGCATGTCCTTTAATAAAGTAAATAAAGGTCACAAATTACCTAATGCATTTTTACCTAGAGAGCACTCAAAGTGCGCATACTACCACCAAGGCTGCACAATCCTTTACTAATATTTCCATTTAAACAAGGGCAGGAGTTCTTTAGAAAATAGCACCGGTGTTAAAAATAACCCATTTCATAGTGTTTGAAGGGGACCAATTATGCTTTTCCTTATCTTCTGTTGCATAATATTATTACAATGAAGGATGTACACATTAAATGCAGCCAAATTTTCGAATAACAAGGTTAACGTATGAGGGAGTGACCCTGTGAGCAAAAACCTCAGCATACAGTACGTTCTAAACACTCTGCTTTCAGTGGTTTTTATACTTTGTCTACAATATGATGTCAGCTCATGATGAATTCTTTACATGGTCGTCTGCTTCTGGCGCGCTCACATTAGGTAGCCTACACTGCTACATGAAGCTACATGCTAACATCAGGGAAACACATAAATATGGTTGTCAAAGTTTTTAATTTCTCCCCGATTTCAGATCACAGTCCTGCTGGAACATGGCCAGTTGTGTTAGAAACTTTAATGGGGAATTTTTGAACAGTAGAAAGTGCAACTTTTCTCCGTAATAGTCATTCCCCAGCTGCAACGACAGTGCAGAGACGCCAAGATACAGAAGACCCAGACACGCTGACCAATCAGAGCAGACTGGGCCTTTTCCGGAGACGGGTATATAAATGGAGCCCTCTCAGACAGAGAATGACTACAGGTGTTTCAGCTCAGACAATATGAGGAAAATAGTGTTTTCTGAACATTAAAGCACATCAGCATGTTCTAGGAGAAAGCCAAAACACAAGTATGAACCTAAAAGTGAGCATAATAGGTCCCCTTTAAAGACCTTTTTTGAAATCCTTGGATTCAAACAGATTTGGATCTGCACCCAAAACTAACAATTAGTCCTTAGCCTATGATCTAACCTTTAGCTACATCTGAAACATATCCTGCTGACAGATACTGTGACTTCAGCTCCACAGAATGCCTGCAACCACCACACAGCACAAACATGAGTAACAACCGTCTGTTAGTCTTACGCATGTACCAACGTGTTGGTTCCAGGTGGACAATCAGTCACCTGTGAACATGTAACACAGCATGTCCTGTGCTTTTATCTGTATTCTCGTCACTGTCGCGTTCAAAGAGCCACATCCTCGCAGAGCCACCTCAGATCTATAAATACCCTGCATTTATATTTCATTTATTTCACTAGAGGCAAATCAAGGCAATCTTTCCTTCTCCCTAATGGATCCCACACAATGAGACTGACTGGACATCAAAGTTGCATAGAAAGAGCTTTGAAATCAGCCCATTAATGTAATTATTCTCTTTCTGGTTCTGGATACATGTTTGCAACACATTGTGATGGTAAATTTGTACATTTCTGATCATCCAAAATAACTTTTCTTCATTAGCGCTCTGCAGATACCTTTAATATCCAGAAAAGTAAACTTGCCGTAATTTGCAATGCATTTTGTACACATGAGAGCCAGTGTCACATGACAGCTACAGTGAAAATAACAATACAGGGGACAATAATTATTTTACAAGGCACTAATCCTAGAAGATTACAGCCTTCAGCTGGTACAGTAACAAAACTGTTGTGAATCCAAGACCAGCCTTGACACACCTAGTCAAGAAAGACAACTTTGCAAATGGCAACTCTGTGTAATCTGACTACAGTAGGGCAATGTTTCTCTACCCATATCCCAACAAAAGATATGACCACAGATATGGATGCACTTTATCCTGCATTCTAACAAAAGTTTTCAGAGCAGCAGTTCTCCTACAGGGCATCAGAGAAAATGGATACAAGGTAAACTGAAACACTATAATGAATACTATCGTTACATTTCCTCTTGAGGCATTTGGCAAACGCTCTAATCCAGGATGACTACAATAAGAGAATTGACAGCGGTTCAGTTTCTAGCTCTAGGACACTTCAACAGGATACAAGTTAATGTTACATGTTGGAGAAGTTGTAGTAGAATCGTGTCAAGTTAATGGTTCAACTCCCAACTTTGAAACTAAAGTTAATCCTTAAAAGCTGAATTGACATTTCTATTAACCCATTTCAATCATAAGTATACACAAAGACACTTGATGAATATAATTTCCAAGCAACACAAAGGCAAAGAAACCACCAAGAGCTTCAAAGTACATTTCAATCTGATGTTCAGCGCTCACATGAAAAGTGTTTCCTATCGAGGGAAATTACAAACATCAAAACCGGGCCAAAGAGGTGTCAAGAGCGGTGCTGTAATCTGATTTTGGGTTGGGCCTTTAAGTCAAGTCAAGCCTCTTCTCTATGGAAAACAGCCCTGTCAGGACCTGCATGGTGGGCCCCCTCTTTGTGTCACTGTCATTTAGCATCTGCACTGGCCTGTCAAATAGAATGCCACCCTCGCACTGGCTGCTAGCCCCCATATGAGACAGGATGCTGAACAAAGGCCCCAGGATGATAGATGATGTTATACAACGGCCACTGTTTTTGTCAGTGAACGGGGGGCCGCTCACTGACATCCATTGATGGATATGATTCTGAAAATACGTCAGCTTGTGAGATGAAGCCATCAGAGGAAGCAGCAAGGCAGGCAAAGGGAACGAAAACAGAAACCTGGCGATATCAGCAAACATCTCAGGGACCCGGGTTAAAGTAATTATCTGTGACATTTTACATGTTTTTTATTGTTTGTTTTGCTGTTCTCTGTCATTAACTCATGAAGAAACTAAAGCAATCCATTCAAGGTTGTGAAAGATTTTACATTTGCCGTGCTAAATGCCGTGTCACTCCTGGGGAAGCGGGCAGGAAGTAATGTGGTTTAAGTTTGTAAAAGCAGAAAACAATAGTTTGTTGAGAATAAACAGGAGAGCTGGGGGGGTTAGCATGAGCAGCACTGTGACTGAGCAGACAAAGAAAAGGCCAATGCCTAAACAGATCAACTAAATCAACAGAAAATCCAAGGAAGCAGATGCCACAGAGCTGGACACGCTGTTTGCTTGCAGAGGGAACTCCAGCAAATGCAGAGCAAAATCCTGACCGTTTTGTTGAGATCAAGATGCGGAGAAAAAAAGGAACACCTTCAGCAGTGAGAATACCTGTGCAGGCCCAGCTGTTATGATGAGAAAATATTCACTAACACCTCCTCATCAGCACTGCCCCTGCAACCCCTCCCCTCCCCTCCCCAAACACCGACAAATGTATTTCCGGGTGCTGAACATTAAACTCCTGTGTCTTCTTGGTGAGCTTCAGCACCCAGAGGGTTCATGTGTGAGTCATGGCCACTGGCCGGCCTGATCCGCCATGACAGACCAGGCCTTGGGCAGACAGAACAAATGCCATCACGCCACACTCGGCTCACAGCGCTGCAGCACAAAACACAGCCATTAGCTATCTAAGTAGGCAGCTGTGTCTTAGGAGAGGCATTCAAAAGAGGGAATTGGCATTTTACCACACAAATGCATCACTGGGAACTGAGAGAAATGATAAGCATGTAACAGACTTAGCAAGAATTCAACCGCAGCAACACCAGCTTGGAAAATTCCACATTATGTTTTGAGACAATACAAGGCTAAGAGACAACCTTGATGTTCTTTAGGTATCAACCTCATTCTCAAATGATTCAGTATGCCAACAATAGCCGTTCACAGGTCCTTCTTTTAAAGAAATGTCTTTTCCCTGCAGGTTACAAATGCAAACAAAGTTAATATGCTGCCAAGAGCCAACATAATAGAAATCTCACTAGCATACTGATATACAACTCTGGCCTTACTCAAATACAATCTGTCACAAGCAATACAATCTGAGTTACAATGTGAATGCCACAAATCAGTGAAGGAGAAGGAATAACTATTTTCTATGTAGGCAGCCCTGGTGTATTGTATGACAATGTATGGGAGATGGAATAAAAACTGGAACACTGTGTGAAATCAAATGTCATAAAGTCGTAACGGAAAACATAATAGCTGAAACCAACCGCAAATTTTGCCACCAAGCACTAATGCAGATATGTGAAACAAATTGAAGGTGTTTCGTGTTTCTTTGGTTACAGTGGTATTTTGTTGTTGTCAGCTCACACGATTCGGCCCTCAGAGACTAGAATTCAGGGCTGTTTGATGAGCCTCAGTGAAAACCAGAGAAAAAAATATTCCAAGTGTTTCCTGACCACTGTACTTTTTTACTTTCCAGCAATTAAATTCTACATTTTTCCAAATATACAACACCACTGAGAGGTTTTAGCATCCTTGCTTAATTCACTTCCTGCCCATTCTTGCATGTAAACTTGACATATAGGCTGTAACAAAATCCATAGGCTCAGGATCCTGAATAGATCCTGCTTTTTTTTACGAGCTCACAAACACATCCTGCACTTGGTGTGAAAGGCAGAGGTCAAAGAGCAGCAACAAAAGGAAGCCAAGTGTACTTTGAGTGTGACACACCTGGCAATGGCGCGACAGACCTCTAGATGAGTGTGATTAACCCCCTGGCCTGCTAGCTTTGTTTTCTTTTGGCTGCATCTGCTCCAGTGAAGTAACGCAGGCTGCAGGAGTTAATGTACCGGTGAAAGAAAGCCGGCCAGCTGCAATCTTTGAAGGTCCAGGAGGGGGGATATGGGACTTCCGTGAGGCCAAGACACCAGGAAGAGGATGGCGGAAGATGGATCTGTCTGTCTTGGATCACCTTTGCCTGCGCTGTTTCAAGAAGACAGCGAGACATTTGTGCCAACACGTCAACCGTGGGGGCTGCAGCTTGTAAATAAGACATTAACCTCTGTGTTTACGAAAGGAGCAATGTGTTTTTTTCATTGCAAAGTGCTTTTCCATAGCAGTGCGGCACTACTGTAGCACACAGCTCCCTATGAGGGATGGGCGGGGGTGGTGAGGCAAAGAGTAATAAAGCGTGTCAGTTCCTTTCTAGGGATAAAAATATTAAATCTTTCCGTTTTCAGAGAAGGGGTCCATTTTCATTTCTCACTGCCGCCTTTGCCTTTCTCGCCGACTTGAGAGGGTAAAAAAATGTTTCTGTCTAGGATATTTGTGCCAAGGAAATCAATCTATTAGCTAAAAGCGCTGAAATAAGTCGCTTTCTCATTATGTGGAGGGGAGCTGCACAGTGATGCTGCAGAGTGCACTTACTCGTGCACACAATGAGGTCAGCACGTGACCCCCCTCCAGTGCTGGGTACAAACACATCCCTTCTGCAGAGCTCTGGGCGAAGCGTTAAGGACCATCTGACTGAATCCTTAACAAGATGCCGCCCTGACACATCGCGTTGGAAACACAGACCGCTGTGTGTGCATGTGTGCTGCTAAAAATACTTACACACATGCAAGCAAGCTCCGGAGGGATTGGATAGTATAGTTGTACCTCAGCACTGTGTGAGTGTGCTTGTGTGTGAGGCGACTTTGCATGAAAGAGAAGCCTACACACTCCATTGTGATGCATGAGTTGCAGTCATGCTGCCGGAACTCATTCAGTCTCTCCAACATATTCATTTCCTCCAATACTTAAAACATATAATAGAAGGAGGAGGAGCAAACAGCTTTGTACTAATAAATCAGAGAGTAAGTCTCACTGCAGAAAGGTTACACATTTCTTAATGGATCCTTTTTATTCATCTTGGTGGGATTTTTCCCCTCTCAACCTTTGATTTATAGCACATCAACTTGCTCTTGAGTTTCGAAGCCTTGTTGATTCATAGGAGGCTGACAGCTCCTGACAGTCTCTTATAAATATTAATCATAAATCTAAGGTTCAAGGCATGGTGGTGAATAATCTGAAATACATAACCAGTCAAGAATATTAATTAACTAAATTTAATTAATCCTCTGAATAAACTAGTACAGGAAGTTGTCTCCCCCGCCCCTGGCTACATCACCTGAGTGAGAGAATGGGCATGATGATGTTTCAGTCCCAACTTGTGTGAAAGTAACTGCATCACAATATGTACATTAATTCAGTGCAGCTTTTAGTTTTTAATTACACCTTTGTTTAGCCAGGGAAATCAGCTCAGAACAAAATTTGATTTACAATAATGACTTGGTAATTTCAGCAAATACCGCCGAAATATGCTCAGGCATCAAAAAACCTGTGGGAGCAAGTTTTACTCTCCCCGCAAAGATCATGAAATAATCGACAATTATGTGGATTCAAGTAAACTTGCATTATCATGAAACAGTAATGCCTGTAATCCTCTCGTTATTCATGAAGTCTAATTTCTCATCCACCGCATGAAAATCACTACTGTCTACATCCAGACGAGCTAAACAAATGAGTCTACACATGCAGCACAAAGGGCTCATTCATGACTAGGAGATCTTCCTACCCATCCTTGAAATGCCTTTAATTCAAAATATAACACAGCCTTTAATGGTAGTTTTCATTGGTTCCCCTCTTAAATTTCTCCAGGCCTTTCAAATTAAAACAAAAAAAAAAAGATTTGTCAGATGAGAACTCTGTTCAAGGTGTGTGGGAAGGCAAACCTCAAAGGCACATAGATAAGCCTTTCATTCCTGGCTTTTGTTTATCTCGCAGGGAATTTTAAAAGGATATCATTCATTATTCAAACTGTATTTGCAGAATACAGACTCTTAGCTGTGCTTAGTTTGGAGGTGCTCTTTGTGTAAATGTTAAATAAACCAGACCTTTGCTCCAGGGATTACCTTTCAAATGCATGACTGTCATTCCCATACTCAATAGAGAGATCCTCCACAAAAGGCCCAAACTATTACACAGAGCATTTTGTTCGGCGCTCTTCGATTTGAGTGCAAAAAACTGCTAATCCACCCATCACTTGGACATTTTTTTAACAAAATAATACCACAAGCCTTCAGTTATCTAACAGCTCACTTTCTTTCAAACATAATACCACTGTGGCCATCTTCACAGCCGGCTGTACTTAACCAGTTCCTCCTGCTGTGATTGTTATGATTATCTTGATCTTGTGGTGATTGTGACTGAAGATGCTAATTGTGCTGCAGATTGTTGTGAAATGTATCAAGACATTTTCTGTGTTTATCCTTGGCACAAGAGCAGCAACCGACAGTGAGTCAAAGGCCAGTGTTTTGTTGATTTGGCGTTGATGTACTGCAGAGGAATTATAAAATCGACAGCTTCTATGCAGGCAAACACCGTTGCTGCAAACCACTGGGATGTTCATAAGACCGGTGCAAATATTGCTGATTTTTGGTGGTATTTTTTTGTGTCAAGTTTTTCTTTGTGTTTCAAGATCAATGCCATAAACTCCTGGAGGGATTTGTAAGTCTGCAATCCATCCATTTATTTATATTTTTAGAGAAAGTGTAACTATGGAAAATGGTCTTATTTTCACACTGCATGAGCATATCGTCACTATAAGTGAGCGGAAACACATTAACAAATGTACCGGGGCTCAGTACCATGACGTGTGTGTGTGTTTGGGTTTACCATAATGACCTGGAAGGTGCAAACAAGCACAGCGAGTCAATTATCTCATACAATCAAATAAGCGCATCACTAGTGTGTATGCCTCGACAAACACCAATGTCTTAATCTATTTGGTAAGTAGATGTATTCTCAGATGGCGCGGAGTTTCTGCTTGATGGATTCTCCGAGCTCAAAGCGTGAAAAGCAGTTGTGGATGTCAAGATTCCCCTGACACTCATTCACCGATGATCAATTTCCCATCCTCCATCCTCTGGCCTGCCCTCACACATCAGCATCAATCCAACACAAGTAAATACAGTGAGTGGCTTAATGCATTTTCCTCTCCAGGGATTCTGCAGACCAAAATGGCATCGGGAGGGTAAATAAATAAATATTCCGTTGAGTGGTGGAGTGGATTGCATACTGTTGAATAGTGAACAACCTTTCTTCCTCCTGCTGTCCATAAAAAGGGAATAAAATTCTTTTTAGTATAGGCTTCTGAGCATAAGCAGCCACAGACACGGTTGCAGAGGACAGTTCAGAGTCGGATGGTACTAAAAGTAGCGGTAAAGCTCAGTTCAAGTAAGGAGAGAGGAGGCAGGCGGCCCTTGTTAAACAAATCAAAAAGGCACCACTGCGCAGTCAGCATGTGCACTTGAGGAGGGGTAATTAGAGTCCTCCTTTAGCGTGGCCCCCATTCAAACTGCAATCAGGAGTTTGGCACAACAAGGACTATGAAAATCGCTCCAGCTAACTAGGTCTGTCCACAGTGCACGGCCGTGACATAATCCTTTGGAAAGACAGTTTATTTCTCATCACTGCAGCAGTTTATGTCAAGCTATAAATGTAGTGCCCCTTTGGCAAAGGCAGGACGGACAAACAAAACAACATTCAATGCAGCTTAAGGGGTAAATGTGGGTAAAACTAGCTGGATGAAACTTTACTTGGTCACTCTTTCATAGCATAACATCATACGATTTGATTAATCTCTCTGAGCACATAATCTAGGGTGCTGCCCACAGAGCGCAGCAGTTCTCACCCCACCTCTGCACAGCAGCAGCTAGATAAGCTGTGATAGGACGAAGGGCATGGTAGCAAATACAACACATCCAGCGCTCGACATCGTGACCTTGACTGGAGAGCAGGCTGACTGACGGTCTCTCTATCTTCTCCAGACTTCTGAAAAGGGCCTGGTCCAATTACAGGCACTGGGTACATTGTCTTGTTAACTTCAGCTCGACTGTACATTTGGGCAGCTCAGAGATCAAGCGCTCACTGGAGTTTAAATTGACAGAGCTACCTTTTCCGCTGTCACAGCCTCCAGTGTTACTCTGTCACTGGCAGGTGATGGAGGAGCAAAATAAGCTGTCTGAGGCATCTATGCAGATAGTGACGACATCAAAGTCGGCGTATTCTGACAGCCTTCGTAGGAGGTCTGACTCTTGTTAAGCAATCTGGTAGGAACACACTGTTACTCAGACACCACAATGTAGTAGAATTTCATGGAAGAGGTGCACACTTGCCTTCTCGGTAAAGTATGTCTGCCGTGACATGCTGACTACACACACAACACACATTACTGATCGCATAAACACCTACTAAAGCTATTGTATCCTACAGCAACAGCATGACTGTAGCCTAATGGTTGTAATAGTGCTGGAACAATGAGTCAATTAATGCAGGTTGGTTATAAAAAATTAATTGACAACATTTATGTTAATTTATTAATCCGTAAGTGATGGACTGATTTACTGGTCAAACATTGATATCGCCAGATATTTGCCTTGTTGACTACCATCGGCCTACTGGCAAATAAGATAATATTCAGTGATAGCAGTGGCCAATGTTTTTGCGTTGCGCCAAATCAATTTTGCGCAGGCAAAAAAGCAGGGCTCAAGATTAACGGCATCCAATCAACCGAGGACAATAGAAAACATATTTGGGACAAACAGAGATCTTCCCTGGGGACGCCTTGAGGACGAAAGGGTGCAGTTAACTCCCTATCAATGCGTCAGATGACGCACCCTATTGTTTCCCTGATAATGCTACATTGGGAATAACAATATGTGTTGTATTGGCATGAGGAGAGCTAGTTAACATTAGCTGTTAGCTGCCTGTGGCTGGAGGTAGCCGCTAACAGAGGTTACGTTGAGTTACATTATGATGCGTTCAAGCTCTATTCAGTAAAAATTACTTTTAGGCGAAGGTAAATTTTAACGTTATAATATATTCAAATGTACTTTTGTAAAATTTAGTTTTTGCTGAGAAACTTGAATAAACCCAGCTGTTTGAAGGAGAAATTCATTGAGGTTTTCACAGCAACATAAAATCGAAGTTAAAGGGAATTATGATATCATATACAGTACAGGCCAAAAGTTTGGACACACCTTCTCATTCAATGCGTTTTCTTTATTTTCATGACTATTTACATTGTAGATTCTCACTGAAGGCATCAAAACTATGAATGAACACATGTGGAGTTATGTACTTAACAAAAAAAGGTGAAATAACTGAAAACATGTTTTATATTCTAGTTTCTTCAAAATAGCCACCCTTTGCTCTGATTACTGCTTTGCACACTCTTGGCATTCTCTCCATGAGCTTCAAGAGGTAGTCACCTGAAATGGTTTCCACTTCACAGGTGTGCCTTATCAGGGTTAATTAGTGGAATTTCTTGCTTTATCAATGGGGTTGGGACCATCAGTTGTGTTGTGCAGAAGTCAGGTTAATACACAGCCGACAGCCCTATTGGACAACTGTTAAAATTCATATTATGGCAAGAACCAATCAGCTAACTAAAGAAAAACAAGTGGCCATCATTACTTTAAGAAATGAAGGTCAGTCAGTCCGGAAAATTGCAAAAACTTTAAATGTGTCCCCAAGTGGAGTCGCAAAAACCATCAAGCGCTACTACCAAACTGGCACACATGAGGACCGACCCAGGAAAGGAAGACCAAGAGTCACCTCTGCTTCTGAGGATAAGTTCATCCGAGTCACCAGCCTCAGAAATCGCAAGTTAACAGCAGCTCAGATCAGAGACCAGATGAATGCCACACAGAGTTCTAGCAGCAGACCCATCTCTAGAACAACTGTTAAGAGGAGACTGCGCGAATCAGGCCTTCATGGTCAAATAGCTGCTAGGAAACCACTGCTAAGGAGAGGCAACAAGCAGAAGAGATTTGTTTGGGCCAAGAAACACAAGGAATGGACATTAGATCAGTGGAAATCTGTGCTTTGGTCTGATGAGTCCAAATTTGAGATCTTTGGTTCCAACCGCCGTGTCTTTGTGAGACGCAGAAAAGGTGAACAGATGGATTCCACATGCCTAGTTCCCACTGTGAAGCATTGAGGAGGAGGTGTGATGGTGTGGGGGTGTTTTGCTGGTGACACTGTTGGGGATTTATTCAAAATTGAAGGCACACTGAACCAGCATGGCTACCACAGCATCCTGCAGCGACATGCCATCCCATCCGGTTTGCGTTTAGTTGGACGATCATTTATTTTTCAACAGGACAATGACCCCAAACACACCTCCAGGCTGTGTAAGGGCTATTTGACCAAGAAGGAGACTGATGGAGTGCTGCGGCAGATGACCTGGCCTCCACAGTTACCGGACCTGAACCCAATCGAGATGGTTTGGGGTGAGCTGGACCGCAGAGTGAAGGCAAAGGGGCCAACAAGTGCTAAACACCTCTGGGAACTCCTTCAAGACTGTTGGAAAACCATTTCAGGTGACTACCTCTTGAAGCTCATGGAGAGAATGCCAAGAGTGTGCAAAGCAGTAATCAGAGCAAAGGGTGGCTATTTTGAAGAAACTAGAATATAAAACATGTTTTCAGTTATTTCACCTTTTTTTGTTAAGTACATAACTCCACATGTGTTCATTCATAGTTTTGATGCCTTCAGTGAGAATCTACAATGTAAATAGTCATGAAAATAAAGAAAACGCATTGAATGAGAAGGTGTGTCCAAACTTTTGGCCTGTACTGTATAAGTGAGAAGTATTTTGAAGCAGTTTTTAAAAACACATTTTCAGGTGAAAGAAAGGTCAAATTAAAGGCAGTTTCAAAGATTTGTGGGACTGAATTTCTGTTCCTTCAAACAGAGCATAATGAAGGGTTGAATGACTTTAAAACTGTTGTTTTTTTTATAATGACGATTTCTTTGTTACCATTGCACAAAGGGGGAAATAAATAAGAACAACAACAACAAAAACATCAATATCGGCTATCAGCCAAATTGTTGCTTTAAACACTGGTATGGGCCCAGAATTTCACAATTGGTGCACCCCTAATTTAAGTCATTCATCAAGCAAAACTACCAAAAAACATTCCAGCTTCTCATTATTTTCTTCCATTTAATAGATCAAACAGTTTGAAAAATAATTAAAACATTCCTGTGCTAAAAATAGGGTAAATAATTGTTAAATCCAGCTCCAGAATGAAATAAGCCCCATTATCTTAACTAAATTAAACATGTTGGGTTCTGCATCTGTGCAAAATAATTCTGTGGCTTTGCTCTGAACTGCAAAGTGGAAATGGTTGCAGACAAGACAGCAGCTGCATTTGATCCAAACTCCCCCAGATTACTAATGAGGTATTGACCTATAAATGGCACTTCAGAAATGACAGCTACCAATATTGACCTTTAAAAGAGGAGTAAATATAAAGAGTGTCTCCCAAAGCTCAGCACTGTGCATGTGCCAGAGGTCAATACCAAGACTCCATTAGAGCCATTTAAGTAAAACATTCTCCTGGAATAAAAAGCCTGGCTATTTGGCCGAATGATCCCGTGGAACCAGCATGGAATACCTGAATGTTTAAACAACACGCGGGGCAGGCTTGACGCAAGTGTAGCTGACAGACTGAGGAGCAAGAGGCAGCCTAGCCGCGCCGACCACGGCTCTGAAATATGCCTGAGTGTTAATTGGAAACACAGCACAACTGCTTCCTCACTGAAGCGTGTCATTGGAAAGGAAATAAGCAGGAGCAGCAAAATATACAAAGACACTCATGAGGATAAAGGAACACAACTCAATATGATCGGAGCAGGCAGATGAGACGCCGCTAAATACACATCTGACTGGGGCAACGCAGTAATCTTAACACAGATGAATAGCCCTTTGTTAAAAAAATGCCCTCATAGCAAAAGTGAAATGTGTAATTTGTAATATTCAGAAACTTTTCCCCCTCTGGATTCAATAAATACAACTGCATGTGAAAAAGTTTCAGATAAACTTTTTGTTTTTTTACGGTTTGGGACATTGTAGCTTGCTATTGGTGTCGGATCAAATCCATGTAATTCAAAATGTCATTATTTTCATGTTTCAGCCTAAATTGGGGGATTAAAATGTTCCATTCCCCTCAGATTTAGGAGAGCCCCTCAGGCCCCATTGAATCCATTGGACCAAACATCCTGAAAAGCTGATTTTGCCCAGCAACATATCATTTAAAAAAAAAGCACTGAGAGGACGTGACAGAATCAGTTTCAGATGTATCATAAAGGTGTACTATTGCACTGTCAGTATTTGATAACACAGATCTGGTGCCCCTATGACTGCCCAACACCCTACCCCCATTCCCTGACCTCTATTTTCCCTGTTGGTCAGTCCACAGCAAATCCGAAAAGCCTCCCAGCATCTCCATGGCGACGGGCCTCAGTCGAGCAGATGGCCTCAGTGTGCCGCGCGGCAATTAAAGAGGGAGTGCCGAGCGGGGAAAAGAAAGTGGGTCAGGATCAGGGGGGAGCAGGGCCGGCAACGTGAAGCTGCCTCTGCCGCAGGCCTGCGCACAGACGTATGCATTTGCGCATTCTACGGAGCACACGCACACACAGAGACACACACAGAGACACACACACATGTTCATGCCTCGGTGAACCCCTTCCCGGGTATTCCCAGGAAAAACAAACACCCACCCCACGCCAGTCAGGAAACGTCAATTGTGCAAAAGAGGGGTTAGGGCATCTGAATCTCACACACCGAATCCCTCCAACGGCAAGAAGTCAGAAAAACTTCCACCAGAATTACACTGGCAAATCCCACAACCCAATCAATAGGATTAACCCTATAAATCCCACATGCCATACAGAATAAGCCCCCTGTTATTTGGATTACTTCCACTGGAGCGCCACTCACTCTGGCAGGAATTGCTTCTTATTTTTTCAGCCTCACCAAAATTTCACAAACAGCAGGGATGAAACACACCCATGGCAATGTGGGGTAAATCCAATCAGTTTCAACCCGTGACTACTTTCATAGCATATTGAGCACTCTATTGAAACATAGGACTTCAATTTAATCTTGACTTGAACCCACTTGTTCTGAAAGATCTGATTGAGCTTCTGAATCACTCATTACTCAAATTAAGAGAGGCTTTAATTAAACTAATTCAGCGGACAATATGATCTTTAGCACATCATGGAGCTTTTAATTTAATTTACTGTTTTATGTGTCATTATATTCTTACAATTATGCAACAGGCATTTGTTTGAAGATAGCTTTAATGGAGAATATGAGTTGGGGTGTGTGTGTGTGTGTGTGTGTGTGTCGGGGGGGGGGGGTTCCCGCATAGGAAAAGAAAAAAGGCCTAATGAGCTGGAAAAAATTGAATGAACTTTTATTTGCTCAAGTCTTTTCTTCTAGCGAGCAGCCCCAATGAGCCTAAATACAACTACAGCCAAGAACACTATTTAAAGGCAAACAAGAATCACCCTTGGAACATAGTCTCATTCAGGAACAGCATGACCCTGTGCACACTCTCATCCCCCGCAGGGTCTACATGTAAATCTCCATTTCCCCTTTTCCTCTTTACATGTAGGCAGTTATTTTCCCTTGCAAATTTTCTTCCACGACTTATAAATGAAGGTACAATCCTTAGACCCATTCTGCAGAACAATTTGAAACTTGGCATCGTGAGAGGTATGAGTCTGCGGGGCCAGAGGAGGGGAGGTATTTTAACGGTTTTGCTGCGGTATTAAACAGCCTCTATATCAAATTTCTAGTTCCAACATTTGTTCCTCTTTAGCGTCTATTTTCAGTTTTATAATGCTGACGAAGGAGGTACAAGCCCCGGAAACAATCACAAGCCCCTGTATCCATCTCAAATAAATATTTTCTATGCTTGTGCACAATGTAAACAGAACATATGGTTAAAGTGGCAAAGGAACTTAGATGCATCAATAAAGGCAGGAAACTGCACTGTTCACTCTCACTCTGTGAGACTATGGACTACGTGGGTGCAGGGTCAGTGAGTGGGTGTTCTTGTGGCCACTTATATCTGCATAACTTACCATCATATAAATGTTACAACTCATATGTTTGGCACGTGGGTGGGAGATGGGGCGGGGGGGGGGGGGGGGGCCTTGACCCCCAAACCGTCTGTTTCTCTGTCCTGAAGTGACATTTGGCATCGTCACGGCTCAGCTGACAATTGCTGTAAACTACAAAATGGCCCTGCGTGAGTCCTTTACTGGTATCAAAGCCCTTTTCCAGATTCCTGACTGGTTAATTCCACTTGCAAACCTGTAGCCAAGCAAGACGTGTGCTGCCAGAGTGGAAGCTCCCATGTGGAAACCCCTGGCAAAGTTATTAAGCTGGAGGAGGTAAGAAGAAGTGAGGAGGAGGAGAGAGGTGGATGGGGGGTACAGCAGGCATTTTATATGCAACTATTCTCCATTAGAAAGGATTACCTTTAGGGCAAATAGTAAAAAGTAACCCAGACAAAAAGTCAATGCCGACTAGTAGTCAAATCCAGGGCATCTATGATCTGGAACATTCTATAACCGCAAGCAATGAATTTCTAGTTTTTTCCTTGCCTAAACTTAACCATGGTTTAACCTTACTTCAGTTGCCTTGGTGGTTTTCTCCTAACCTAAACTCTGTATTTTAGTTGCCATGAGCTGCTGTAACACAAATATCAAATCAAAGACATTATCACTGAACATTTTGCAGATCTGGAAATGTGATCCCTCTGTCTGATACTAAAAATATCAAGTTGGGTAAATGCAAAGTAGCTGCCAATAGACATAATCTATAGAAGATAAGAGACAGGCATCACAGAAATACTGTATGTTGGCAGACAAAAAGAAACTGATGTAAGCCATAAAGTTTAGTGGGATCCATTTTTATTTATATTTCGCCCTAATGTTTGGCAAATTAAGTTTTTTTGCATAAAATTTTAATGGCTTACTGTTCAAAATGTGCTTTTATTTTATATCTGCTGTCATATTTCGCACTAGCACTTCTTCTGCAACTCTACAATGTCCTGTCTTAGACATATCATTACTGCAATTCAAAATTATTTTGATGCACCCTTGCCAAAATCTTAAGCTTATGTCATATTCATGTAAACAAGCAGCAAATGTCAGCTGATATATCCCTAAAGAACTGTGTCACATATTTTCAAATATAAACATGGACCTCGTAAGAAGAGACAAAGGGTGGAAGAGGACAGACAGGTGCATCAGCAGGACCTCATGGGGGAAACCTGCTTTCCAGCCTGTCAGTCCCTGAAATAATACATTAGGGATAGTGCAGCAGCCCTGTGCTCACTCCCTGTGATGGAGACCTCAAATGTGAAGGGGATGTGCAAGGAAGTCCCTTTGGTTCATGTTCATAGAATCAAAGTCTCAACTGAAAAGATCTTAATGCATGTTCCCCTTGTTTTTTTCCTTTTACCGGCATATGACGTACTGAATTTGTGACACAGTGTGCTGCCTACAGAGCAGGAAATATAGGTAAATCACAACAAAGCCAGACTCTACAGCTTTGCTTTTCTGCATACAAGTCAATAGTTTAAGTAGTTCCAGTGCTGACGCAGACTCCGTCTGGTACAGCTCGAGATAAAGGGATAAACACAACCCCTTTCCCTGCTTTGGGGTGGGACTAGTGATTCCATTACTCACTCGCCCACCTCTTTTTCACACACATTTAAATATAAAATCTACTGACAGCCACAGCCAGTGCCATGCCAATTTTTTTAAAAAAAAACAGACAGGGCACACAGGAAGGAGGCCATTTGGCACACCTGGCTTTCTAAAAACAATGCAAAACTGAAGTCAAATTCAGCCAGGCTTGAAACTGGGGAATCAATAGCAGACTACATTAGTTGCTTTGGAATAGACCCTACTAACAAAACGGAAGGATCGATGCCAAACTGCAGGCCATCTCTGTGTTTATCTTTATCTCATTCACAGCAAAGTTGAAACATGTGCGCTAACAAACAGGCAATATGAAGAATTTCTACCACTCGTGTAGGCTGACCTCAATCTCAGTATAATAGCCAGCGCTGTTAAACTATATGGTGTCCATTTTGCTGTAGGCGAAGTGAAAAATTATAGCTAATATATTCTGAGAAATGATGGCATATAAGCAATTGAAATCCTTTTGAACTGAGCAATTATCTCTTAAGTCGATCACAGCAGGGAAAGGTGCAAACATGAATGAAAGGTGCACATGGAGAGAAATATGACAGACACAGAGCTGACCTGTTATCAGTCATATTCTGCTAGTCTGTCTGCACAGGACGAGGGCACTAAGGAGCTTTGCAAAAAGCTGCAGCACACGGGAAGCTTAGCTATATGTCAGGGAGAATAAATAAACCTGTGTTTGTGTTTTCTACGCAGCCCCCCCCACCCCTTCTCTTTTAACACCAACACCACCGCTGCTGCTGCTGCCCCCCCTTCACCCACTCCCATTTACAACCACGCTGTTGCTTTGAAGCACAGTCAGCTCCCGGAGAGATATCAGTGCGGAATATTAAATGAGCGAACACCATCACTCATTAAAAAGGGAAACATTTCATGAAACAAACCCCCTTTTGTATCAAGTGCTAACCAAGCCGACTCTCAGCAAGCACCGTCCTCAAAGGCAGAGCGAGGAGACAGGGGGAAAGGGGAGAAGAGGGATAGAGGGGAAGGGGGGGTGCACCCAAGTTTGTAGAAAGTAAAAGAGAAAAATGTAAAGTTCTGGCAGGAAATCAGCTCTGAGCCTCGCGAAACCCCGGGTGCTCTGTAACAATGACGGAAATTTCGATACCACTTTGATTCTGAACATTTCCACAACTAAGGATTGAAACCACTGCTAAATTTTCAGAAATGCTCGATATCTTCATTCGGATGTGCTCGGCAAGCTAATGTTCCATTTCAGATTCACCCCTGGAGGGTATTTATCAGTGGATGGCATGTGCAGTGGGTGAGCTGGAAGGCTTGTAATGGGATTGACAGATATGGTTTTTGAAGGTGGTACAGATGTTTGCAGTCAGAAGTTGGAGGCAGTTTGTGTAAATATTCAGTGTCTTATAAAATTGACCTGCTTGAGGTCACAAATTCAGAAAAGTGTCGGAATTTTCAGCAGAATTTGCTTTCAAAGGATAGAAAAGCCTCTTATTCAGCAGGCGGGTGTCAAAGGCATAAGAAATCTCCAATAAAATCGAGAATAAAATGGCTCTTTCAAATATTTAGGGCAGGATGGAAGAAACTTAGACAAGGAAAGGCATTGTTGGCTATGAAAAATGTATTATACTTAAATTATAAAACAATTAAAGGTCCAGCGTGAAGGATTTATATTGGCAGAAATGGAACATGATAAGAATTGTGTTTTCATTTCCTTAGAATGAGCCAGTAATATCTACACAGAGAGCAGGTCCTCGTCCATGGAGTCCGCCATGTTGCACCTCCATGTTTCTACAGAAGCCCAGAATGGACAAACCAAACACTATCTCTAGATAAGGATAAATGCATTTCAGTGTCTGCCACTGTCATTAGCAGCCCCTCTGCGGCATCTGCAAAACACTGATTCTTTAAATTCGAAATTGCTTTATTCAGTGTTTTAACTGGTTTAAAAACAACCAGGTGTTTCTTTTGGAGAGGAAGAGACCTCTGCAGATAATTTATCATGCAGTTAAACCCTCCTAAATGACACTGAAGGAAATCTAACTGGGAGAAGTTTCAGCTGGTTGCAATCTGCAATCCTCATTGCTAGATGCCCCTAAATGCCCCTAAATCTTACATACTGAACCTGGAAATATTAGATCTCAGCAGTGGAATTGTCTAAAATAGTGGCAAAGAACAACATCAGACTGACACTGTTGTCAAGGAGAAACTTCGATTAAATCCCTAATTTAAGGCCCTTATTGGCGCAATACATCAGCAAACTGATACATCGGTCTGACCCAGGACAGGAAGAGGCAGAGCTGCAGGCCAGCTCCTGTCAACAGACTGCACAAGTCAGCACAAAATTCAACTGAGTCAAACAACAAAAAAAACATGGCAACAGCAACAACTAGTCCATCAAGTTTTAAATTGAATCCCAGTCCACCTCAACTAGTTCAGAGAAGAGCCATGAGTGCAATACACAGCCAATGGAACAAAACCTCAGAGCTAATCAAGCCAAACAGGTGACAGAAAATACACAGTTTTTTTATTTATTTATTTGTTTTTGAGACACTGCTTGATGGTTTTTCTTTAACACTGGTGTCAGGTCAAAATTCTGCTATTGACAGACTTTGTCTTTTTACATTACAGCTTCCATTTTCCCCTTCATCTTCAAACTCAGCAGGTTGTTCACTGACTGGTTATCAGGACTCCTGTGCTCCTTAATGGAGGCACATCAGCCCAGCTGCCTGTTGTAAATTGACTTGTTCAGGCAGTCACGGGGGGGTGGGGGCTGCCCTGATCAGATCTGCTTTATTTTAAAGGCATACAGCCTTTGTGGGAAGACCAGGAATTATCCACTCTCTCAATCCCAGATCAGCCTGTGACTAAATGTCCCAGTTGTAAAGCCAGACACAATGAGCAAAGCATGGTATTCCCTTATGATTTCTTGTTTTTTAACCAGTGAAGCAGAAAATACAAGACGACTGCACAAAAAAAATAAAAATGATGCATTTAAAAGGCAGCGCTTCCTTTGCACAGCAGCTCGAAAAAACACAGAAATGGATGCAGTTCCTGTGAAGAAATAAATATGATTTGCCGTTACTGAAATGACTGATTACAGGTAGTAACTATAGTAACTGAGCTCTAAGGGAGAAATACTGCAAAGAAACTCTCCAAGCTATTGGCGAGCCAAGACGCAGGCACATAAAAACAGTGCAGACTGTCAGAATCCCTCCAACATGTGAGATTATTTGTTTTTTCTTCAGAGAAGATTTACATCAACTCAGGAACCATAATAAGCCTATCCTCTGATGCTGGAACAGCTATCTGACAAACTGCAAGGAAAATATGGAACAAGTGTAGTCAGTCAATGCCATTCTCATTCTCAAGAGCAGAGCAGGAATTTAACCATTTAATCCCTTGACAAGGATCGGCTAAATAGAAAGAAAACGACTCGACAGATTAATGCCAAATCAGAAAAGCTCAGGGCGAGATTTGATCCCCTTTATTGATTTCCTTTTTCCTTACTTTGCTGATTCTGCGATTCGAGCTGAAACAGAGACGAATTTCAAGGATTTAAAGCAGAAAATTGCAGCTGCAGTTTCCTGATAAACGTCTTTTCCGTCCTGATCCAACATGGTGACTGTCTGGTGTGAAGAAAGCAAAGGAGCAGGAGAGGACACCTAACAGACACTATACACCAAAATAACAACCAAATCAAAACACTGCATATGATACCGAACTGCATGTTCTGACAAAACAAGCTGTCTGGTAACCTTAGACAGCCGGTGTCTGGGACAAACATTACTTGTGATATTTGACTATCCTTCCATATCCCCTAAAATAGCTTCATCCAGTGATCCAAAGTGTTTCATCATCACAGAGACATGCAGCTGTAAGCTCCTCACTCGAGGCCTTGACACATTCATTAATTCCTTATCAAGACTAAAACCCTGCATGTAAACTACCGACTCCAAACCATCAAAAAGGTTAACTTCATTTAAAGCCCCTCTAACACATGCACTGCAAACCTGAAATTATCTAGACATTACCCAAAGGAGCTGTATGTGAGAATGCAAATGTCTCAATCAGTTGGATCGGACAGTAAACGGATTTATATATTGCTGTCTGGCGAATTCACAATGAACGAGTGGGCGCACTGATGATGTTTCTATCATGCAGCTCACACGAAGCTGGAAGACAACAAACATCCAAGGATAAAGAAGTAGAGTAATTTACACAAAGATGGCAATAAAAATGTCTAGCTGGGGCGATGATGAGATTCGCAAACTTCCGTCCGCAAGGGCTAAAGCTGGAATCGTCAGACAAGTTCGAGGAACGGCAAGACATTCGGTTGTTTATGAGCGAATTACGAATCGGGTATGTGACTGCTGTGTAATCTGCATTATGTCCTGCTTCCTGCATGCTCTACCAAGGTAACACCCCTCGCTTAAGATAAACAAAGTACTTCATGAAGGTGAGAGAGCTTCTGACACAGACAATCTCCTGCATGTGTGAAAGGGAAACTCTGAACTCTGAACAATGTCCAGACCCGATTCTCTGGACATTTTCTAGAGTTCATATGAGAAAACAGCTAAACAGTCATTCTGAAGCTGCAACAATTAGGTCTAGTTTATTAATCGATTAGTCAATTGACCGAAAAGTCATTGGTGACTTTTTTGATAACCAAATAACTGTGGTAGTAAGTTGAGTAAGTAAGCAAAAAAATTGCTGGTTTCATGCTTTTTTTTTGCAGATATGTGTAAACTTTACATTTCAACAACACTGTGGCTAATGTGTGGTCAAGTTTAGCCATAAGGTTATGATTAGGAAAAGATCAAGCTTTGGCTTAAACATCCAGTTATGGTGGCATCAATGAAAATGTAGCCAATGTCTCGCTAAAAAGCACTGGTTTTGTTGTTCTCCGGTCTAGAACAGTGGTCTATGGATGGAAACCATCTCGCCCAGGTGCCACGCCGTCCACCATCCCTTCCACCTCCTGATGTAAAAGTCAGCTCATATACGGACAATCAGAACTACATCGCTTTAGAATCGTTGATATGATCTGTATGAAACATACAAATGTAACCACTGTCTGTGGTTTGCAGAAACATACAATGCCAGACTATAGGCTGGATATAATACACTGTTTGTAGACGTCACCTTTGGCTCTGGAAAAATTAAACAGGGCATATCTTACTGTTTTCTGACATTTTATCGACAAAACGATTATCTGAGAGAATAATGGGCGGATTAATCAATAATGAAAATAACTGTTAGTTGCAGAGCTAATTCATTCAGCCTTTAATAGTATTTGTGCCGTCGTCTGCACGCAGAGAACACTCCATTTTGGCATAACCTTTCCATTATTTAGGTTCAGCGCTTATTGTCATGTTTTATTAATCTATTTTGTGATACTGCAGCATTTATGCAGAGACCAAGGGGCTGGTAATGTGCATCGTGAACTAACAAAAGAAAACTGAGAATGTGCTTTTTACATTAACTGCTGTGGTGTGGGAACAAAACTTAGTTAATTCAAATACTTCACCAAAGAAAAGAGAAATCACTGAAATTAATGAAGGGCAACTCCATTTACACAATCAAAGCAGACACATAAAAAAAGGAGAAACTACATTTTACAGAGACATTTCATGCAGTCATTGGAGAAGGATTTGCTAAAGAGCTGACAGCACAAGTACAATGAGCTAAATGCTCTAAGAGATGAAGTTTGAGTGGCCAAGTACCTCCATTAGTTTCTATGGCAAAAACGAAGCTTAATCTCCTGTCAGCTCCCCTCAAGCTAGTCTCCCAGGACTCGCTGCTCTCTCTCCCATCCATCACCTCAGCAGGGACCAAAGGGAGACTCCCCAAAGGAATGAGGATCAGAGCAATTTGCATTCACACTCGAACCATCAAGGCCCAACAATCCCATAGTGACGCTCTCCATTACACTATATCACAACTGTCATCCAAATGAAATGTAAAATGCCACGGAATAGCAATTACAGATTTTCTTCAAAAAGAGGGAAAGTCAAAATGCTAATTGCAATGTTCCAGCAGTATTTGTTCCATGACCCATCTGAGGAAACATTTTCCTGCCTGTTTCAGCGCTCAACATCAAACATCTATTTCAACACATTTCATGAACATGCCTGCAATTGTGCTCAGACCCCCCGACTGTTCAGTCAATCAATCCAACTGAAGTACGTGACATTTCATACACAAAGGTAGACTTCAGTGTGCAGAATGCGTTTGGAAAATAAATACACACTCCAGCAGCACAGCATGTGACCAGTTGTCATGAGTCAAAATGAACTGTTGTGCGTCAGACTTCGGTGACAAGCCTGTGCATAGAAATCAGGCTGTTGGCTTCGCAATTAACCCTAAAGAGTCAAACAATAAAGCTGTCTATCAAAAGCAAACAGGAAACATCACCCGTGGTTCGCATCCTTCAGGAAATGTCATGTGAGACTCACACAGCAAATAAACACAATTAAAGGGCAGTGACACGCAAAATAATGCAGCTGTGTTGTATAGCAGAGAAACTTACCAGCAAACATTCAGATGAAACTATTCTGACTGACTGCTATGAAATGACTGACAGAACCGAACAACAGGGGTCTCCAGCAGAGTGATTTTCGCCCGCACGCTGCCAAGTCATTACAAAGATTATAATTCACGACTGCACAATTTCCCTTCCTGAATAATTGTACATTCAAAGTTGATGCTCGTCCACCATTCAGCATTCATTTCCCCAATGTTTAATCCAACTAAGATGTGGAATTAGAGCTGGAAAATCTCTTTATCCCACCACTGAGAGTGATATCTATATGGGCTCGAACAGCACCAGGACCCGAGGATGGAGCCAAGCCATAAACAACCACCTGGTTGCTAACTCAATCCACACTCAATTAAATATCAGACTGGAGAGACTGAGTGTTAATATAAGAAAGCAGGAACAGAGCTGCCGTTTTTATTCACAGATGCATTATTCTCAATGTTCCTTTTATTTGATAATCTATTTGGCGAGCGGCTCGGAATATTTTCTGTTTATGAATTTGGCACTCTTGTGTTTTCTACAAATGGTTATTACCATGACAAGCACAAATGGCTTTCCCTGATGGATAACTGCAACAGGGTTTGCTGCTACTTGCATTTGTTAGGGCCATTCTCCGACTTGTTTGTGCTTCTGTAATGAGGAGAGAGTCTGGAACATGTTGTATATCAATTAGGCCATCAAAGACAGTGGGCATTTATGGCAACACCCTTTAACCTCAGGGTGAAAGACCAGATTCTTGTTTTTGCATGTCAAAAGAAACGGGTCCAAACAGATGCTGAAATAAAACATTTTCCAAGCCCTTCCCTTCACAGTGATGTCTGAAAGCACAAATTGTGCAGTCACTTTGGTTAAATAAACTACACTAATAAAAAAAAAAAAAAAAAAAAAAAAAAGAGACAGAAGAGCCAAGTTATTCATACGGTGTCTAATTAGGCTTAGAAAACACCTCCTGCTTTACTCAAATAAGACGTTTCCAGGACGCTTTAAGAGCAATTTTTGAGACATTTCTCCACTCCCTTGATTGAACAGCTTCAAAAGATTTCCACCGTGAATCCCAAGGGAACCAGTTAATCCTGATCTTCTCCACAAGCAAAGGGATCATCTCAATGTAAATCAGACAGGGCTTTTGATCAAAGTATTCAATCAGTCTTAAACACATGACGCCACAAGGAGCCTCACTGCGAACAAGGTCAACATCTTGGTTGTTCTTGAGCTCAAAGGGAGGTGGGAGAAAAACAACTCAGATGTGACATAAAATATGCGCCTGTACAGATGCATTAGACGAGAAAAAGACCACCAAAACATAAGATTAGAGTGTACAAGCTGCAGTCTGTCGGAGAAAATGAGGATCCCAGTCCCATTCAAAACATCATCGGACATTCCTTGACCACACTTGACCCTCGTCCATTCCTTTCTTAAAATAGGGGCGCCAGACAGAATTTACTTGTCCGTGATGTAAACAAACCAGTAAACTTTCAGCTAAGCCTTAAATCCCCCCCCCCCCGGATAATGGATCACACACAAACACAGGCGTAGGCACACAAAACTAGCTCGTTTTGTTTCCCAATTAGACAGTTGTCAATATAACCAGAATAATGATGCTCCATCCGATAGCAGTCAAATACACTTATTAAGCATGTGTTTGAATGATTAGACCCACTCAAGGAAGCTTTAATGCCAGGATGATCAATGTCAAATTATCACTCCATTTATCAACCACCAGTGCTCCAATCCTCCACCCAAAACACACACACACACACACACACACACACACCACCTCTCTTTCTCTGTGATCTATTATGTATTCAGGACAGTGTCTCAAAGTATGACAGAGGTTGAAGACAAATGTCACCACGTCCTGAGTCACTCTTCCTCAGGAAACATCATGAGTGAATATGAAAAGCAGCAAAGGCCTGTGGATTTGATGAACAGTTTAAAATGAAGGATTCAGACATCATGAGTCCTTCAAGTAATTCTACAATATTTACCTAGCAGACAGGAGCTGAGCAGAACAGGCCACAGGTTTCAATTATCATTCAGGAGCACTGTGTGGCTCCGAGTTGCCATTACAATGAGATATTGGAAAACTTGGGAGTCTGCTGGCCCTGCACGGTTCGCACATATCGCCATCTGCCTGCTGCTCGGGTAACTTCATTATTTTTGCAGCCCAATAATTATTCTGCAGCCGTTTTCCGTGGGTTTGACTCTAGGACTGAAAACACTTTCCAATTTTCTCTCACTCATTTGCACATCTTGTTCCAAAACACAAACCGCGCCATCAAATCGATCCACCCATTCATGCATTAATCAAGTCTTGCAAAAACATCAAGCAGCACACACATACACACACACACAGAGTGGGGAGCAGGGATGTGATGATAAAATAAAGCACATACGTCTCAGATGATTCCCTGCAGCTTACCTTGGACGTGCAGCGCTAACAGGAGTATCCATATCCCCACACACATCGCCATGGCACCTCAACTATCCGGATCTCGTCTGATAACCTGAGAGTGGATGAACGGGGATCACTCGAGACGACAAAGACCAAGCATGCAACTTCTGCAAATCCCACTTCGGATCCGAACTAGTCTAACTCCCTCACTGAGCAGTAGGAGACTTTCGTAAAACTAGAGGATCGGTGTTGCGCTTCTCCGTACCAAAGCATCAATGGCACGTCTGCGGCGTTTCTTTGCTCTGGCGGAGAGTTTGCACTAAGTCGAGCCTGGCCGGGGTCCCCAAAATGAGATCCAAGCGGCTGCAGATGTGCCGTGTGGATGATGGAGTCTGTTGGGAAACAGCAGGCAAATATAGAGAAGAAGGAGAGTTATCAAAGCAGCTCTTCTAGTTTAACCATGGAGCCTTTGTTTCTCCATCCACCGCAGCGGCTGCACAACTCTCTCCCTCCTTCCAGGGTTGTGGATCAGAGGTAAAGTGGGCGGGAGGTCCTCGATCGATGCTGCGCTGGGAAGTTTCCAACACTTGGAGAGTTCCGCCGGGGAAATGTTGTCTTCCGTCCGCAAAAACTGACACAGCACCTAACAGATATTCTGCTGGCACCGTCCCGGCGTTAGTTCCTTAAGTTCCCGGTTGTCCCTGTCTGCAGCCACGGCCAGCCGGAGATCAGCACACCAGGCAGGTGAAGTTGTTGCAACTCTGGAAATGGTGGGATGTCCCCCCTCTTTTCCTCGTTTTTCTTTCCTGTGGATGAAACAGTGTTTCTTTATCCCACTATGCGCACCGCCCCGCTGATCTGCCACCACAGTGTGTTGCTGACTATCGCTGACGCTTTGGGAGAGATCGGGATCGGTGACGTTGTGCAAGGGAGGAGCCTGGATTGTCCTGCAAAAAGCAAAAGCATCGCCTGGGAGAAAAAAAAACAGAAAGCTACAGTAGCCTATAGCCCCCTAGGAAGTGACTCTCAAACTTTTCGAGCACGTACAGGGTGTTTAAAATGAGTAGTTTGGAGCAGATGGTGATCACATTGTGCGCAAAGGAAAAACAATTTTGGAAGGATTGAGATAGATCCGTCGAAGAGGCAGGGTGGGGATGTGGGGGACGAGGACAATAACAGCGTGTACAGTCATGCTGAAGTGAAATAATGCATTGTGAAACACCAGTCATATGCTGAAACCCCACAGGCCCCCACTGAGACACCGAAACCTTTGAGACTGGAGGGAAGTGAGAGGCAAAACCAAAACTGGCACTTAGAGAAATTGCTATATTTAAAAAACACTACCTCACTTATGTTGAGGAAGCTGCCTGAGCCTCACTTTGACAGGCACTGACAGGTCCACAGGCGAGAAGCAATCAGTGACTAAATAATTCTAGATTTTGATCTTTTCATGTCAGTTTTCTCAAAATGTTTCCCAAATAAAAGCTCATAATTGAATTAAATTATAATTGAAATAAACTAATCTCACTGATGTCCAGTGACCACAAGAGCATGTCACATTTTACATTGATATAGCCTACCCCCAAGAAACAGACATTTACCAGTTATTATATTTCAAATTAGGTAAATGCAAGGCGCCACTAGAGATCCTCTCAATGGCCCCTGAAGCACCCCAGACCTCATGTTAACCACAAATCTAATAACAAACATGTCAGGGTGGGGCAGTGAATGCTAAAATATGATCCAAACAGTCATCCCAACATATTCTCATAGTGAGGTAACTTTTTGTAAATCAAAAATAAGGGGAGCAACACTGGATGATGATCTTAGAGGGGAAAACAAAGTCACTGAAAGATGGTCGTTACATCTTCAACAATACATGAGTGTATATGCGTGGGAGAGAGGGATCTATATCACCTCATGAACCAGCTGTGAAAGCTAACTAACCATACCCTGCCCCCCTTTTTCCTTCCTTCCTTCCTTCCTTCCTTCCTCGTCACTCCTGAGCCAGTTCATCCTTTTCCCCAGAAGTGACCAAACAGGATCAGGCCTGTGAAGGCACTGCCTGGAAATGAATGGGAGGATGAATGTGATAACACTTCCCTCTTGTGGACAGTAGTTCTGCAGATAATTACAACAGACCATGCTTAATATCACTGAGTCGATTGTGTTGTTTGGAGTTTGCAGGCTTGCGCGTGTTCAAAGTCCAGTCTTTGGTCATGATTCACTATCAGCGCTGCAGAATTATCTGCTGAACAGCAAGAGAAATTACCTGGCATGACAAAACAGCACAGGGCCAATTGGTTATTAGGGTCAGTGTAGTGTTTGGGACACAGCGACATAAATCATGCTGTTTAAAGTGGGAAACTACACGCGGCATACGCTATCCTTTCTAAGTGAAGGATGTGCAGTTAATAAACATGCCTACAATCCTGTTAAACGCAATGAAACCAGACTAGTGCATCGGTAGTGACTGGGAGGATACAGATAAACTCTGTAAGACCTGACATTTTGTTTTGTCAAATAAAAGCTGTGAAGAAAAATGAAGTGGCTGCTGCTTGAAATTCTTCATGCTTAACCCAAAGTAGCGGTTTAAGCTAAATGATGTTTAGCTTAAACTCTGATGTACTCTGTCATTTGCAGCTGAACTGAATTACTATAGACTGACAAGGCACACATAGAAAGAGAAAACTCACGGGTATCACGCTAGATAGCAGGAGTATTTCCAGGGCTATGAATAAAGTATACAGTATGAATTAACAATGCCAATTTTACACTACGTTTTACCATTCAGAGGATAATCACTTTACTTCATAAACCCTGAAAGGTCAGAGCAGCAGCAGCCTGGGGCTATTAAGAGATGGGTAGCAGTCTTAATCTGATGGAAAATTTGGAAGGGAGGAAGGGAGTATAAAATCCTCTCTTCAAGGGCAACTACCTTAAGTGTGCCCTTGAGCAAGGCACTTAACAAGTATTTGCTCCAGTGGCAGGAGTTCATTGGTCAGCAGTGGTCTCAAACAGAAAGCGTATGAAGCTGTCTGAGTTGAAATCTCCTGACAAAAAGCTCCCACGCTCGGCCAAACTTCTTGTGACACTTAATAGCTAAAAAACTCCAGGTGTGACCCTTGCCTTTGATGCATTAACTCCAGGGCCCCCTTCATTGAGCAGCTGAGGTTATGATTGATTTACAGGCAGGCTGATGAAATCTGATACACTCTTTCTGAACTACAGCTTGTGCCAGAGCTCTAGGCCGGGCGCGAGCCAATGTGGAGATACAGGAAGTGTTCTGCATAAAGAATATTTGGAGATGAAGGAGAAAAATAGCAGTGGCTAAATTGTAGACCCAGTATAGATGAAAGGTTTCTGATTAATACGTCATTGTCGTATAAATGGTGATGATTATTTTCAAACAGAGAGAAAGTAGTGATATTTTGCTCATGCCAGTATTGCAAATGTATTTATTTAAAGGTCCAGTGTGTAGGATTTAGTGACATCTAGTGGTGAAGTTGCAGAACTGAAACTTTCTCACTTGTGCCGAGCTTAAGGGAGAACTACTGTATGGAGGGTGAAACAAAAATGCAAATGGCCCTCTCTAGAGCCAGTGTTTGATTTGTCCATTCTGGGCTACTGTAGGACAAGTGGTGACTCTGGAACACGGCCCATTTCATTTATAGATATAAACAGCTCATTCCAAGATAACAAAAACGCAATGATTCTTATTTTTGGATGATTATAAACAGATAAAAACATAGTTATGAATATTATTTTCTGCCAGTATAGATGCCCTTAAATCCTACACAGTGGACCTTAAAGAAATATAGTGGGAAGGATACGAAATAAAGTGCCTGCTTGAATCTTAGCACAACAAATACAGAAGCAGATAACGTGTTGAATCAGATTATGGCATCTTGTTTCAATTTGAGTGAAAAAAAATTAATAAAATCTTATTTATTACAATCCCATAAAACGTAATGGGCACATTTACTAGACATCAACAACACCCCAGTTCAGTTACAATATGTCATATATCGATGATAGTTCAATCAATAATAGCTACATTATGTCATCTATCTGTAAGTGTGAAGTAGGGTTTGAGTCTAATCTGCCTCTGTCCCACATTCTGTCATCACCTCTGTCAGTGATGCAAACATTGATTTATAGAACACGGCATCTGTCATATTGGTGACCTAATGTAAGCTGTCACAAACTTGCAATTGCGAGCATAAAAATGATGGCAGAAGTTTGGCAACGTGCTGATGAGCAAAGCACAATCCAGGTTTTTAGCAGTCCAGAATAGCATGAAATCTGCATTGGGCCTGACCCAAGTCTGCCTCCCTGGAGAGCAGACAACCCTTTTTGATCCAAAACTGTTAGTTTCCCTGGCCTGGAAAACATGTGATAGAGAAATCTGTGTCCTATAGAAACTGTATTTGTTCTGAACAGAGACACATCTACACAGTTCAATTAAATGAAATAATTGTTTATCTCTGAACATGGAAGTCATGTGATACCAAAGATGATTCTCATATTAACATGTGGAAACACCCCTGCAGGGCTGCTGTTAACTGATTTGCCTCATCATTTAATATAGTGCAATTATATTGCAAACAAATTACTGACCATAAAGTAATGACTTGATACAGTGGGTAGTAATTGTTTCACCCAAGAGACTTAGGCTGGTAATGTCTTCAATTCTCTAGAAGCAACAACTTGAACTACTGAATGATTAATTTTCAAGTGTTGTCCAATCTCCCAGCTGTTGATAGACAGGTACACAGATGATTATGGATCATTTATAGACATAATTAAGGGACAAACATTATAACAGCCTGCAGCTCCTACTTAAACTGGACCACAGTGGTAACCAGCTAAGAGATAATTTGCCACCAATGCAGCCAGCAGAGCTAAAACATGAAAGACATGTGAAACAAATGACTCGCTGTAGGAGACTTAATTTATGCTGGACATACCATGAAGATGTTTGGTAACATGTTTCCGAATACACACAAACACAGCATAGCAGAGAAAAGCCAACACTGCACTGTATGAGGCAGCTAATCTCCTTTAGAGTGAACGGAAAGGTCTTATCAACCTGTTACAGTGTTTTCATTGACAAAGTATTATCTTTTTTTCTTCAAATACCAATCAAAGGGACAGAAATTGGCTCTCTGGCATTAGCAGCATGTGCTCCAAAATCACTGGAAGAAGAAAAGAAGAAGTCTTAGAGAGTTTAACTCTCAGCGGGGGCCCAGGAAAAGCCAAGAAAACATTACATGACAAGTCATTGATGCTCCTCTCACCTCTGGTGCCTCGGTGTCGGACAAATTGAAGGGAAAATACCTCTGTGGCCAATGATGAATGTTTTATGAGGTTTCTAACAGTGGACAATGATGTGGTATATTAAATATGCATATATACATTTGATATCTGACCTTTGTCTACGGTCTGCGCTTCAAATGGACAAATATGCAAATGGAAACATCTGGACTCTGCTGTCTGTCATATGAGATGTTTAATGTTGCATATTTGATGGAAATGTACATGTATGTAAATTTCACCTTTAACAGATCTCTGTGTTTGTACTGGCATGTAAGAATGAAGTTGATACTATTTAACACCCTCATATGGCATCTATGGTCTCCACATTCAGTCTTGACATTTTAGAATAAGTAGCATTATACAATACATTCAACATAGAAAAAGGTATTTATACTTGGACTACTGTTTCTGTCTATATTAAGGAAGGCATTTTCCACAAAATATAGCCTGTAGTTTTCACCCCCCAAAGAAAAAAAAAATCTGAGTTCTTATATAAATTCATTCATTATCTGTGACCACTTATCGTGGGGGTGGACTGGAGCCTATCCCAGTTGACAATGGGCGGGGTACACCTCACTCGCATACCATTTCTTTTTACTTATAGTAGGTACTGCAGCTGCCCTTAATAATATGTACTGTTGCATGCAGTACGCACACAATCAGGACATACTACTTTCTCATAACATTACACCCTGACCTTTGACCCTCTTGCTTATATATCCATTACCTCGGAGATAAAAACAACTCCAATTACTGAGTTCCCCGAGGATATGACCAACCCGGAGAGCTCTGCTGTTGTTGCTTTGCAATCTATGTATATTAACTTTAAAGTTATAACTGCATATATTGTAGATTCTAACATATTATATCTGCAACAGGGAAATGTTGCTGTTGTTGTTTGTATTATATATGATTATTTTGTTCACTTAAACAATCAATTAACCTATTAGTACTTTGCAAATGGTCATCAGTTACTTTAATGCGCTGTCATCCATCATTGCGACTTCTGACAGCTGTCAATCAGCTGTCAATGACCTGTCAAACTCTCATCTGTTTGTAGCTCAGTTAATGTGAAGTATCGTCCGCTGTGCAGAGGATTATGGGTCAGAATAGCCAGAAAAGCATGCAGGCTTGCATACTGCAAAAATGGACCAGATGTAGTAGAAAATCTTGTTATATTTGGCATAATGCATTTAACATACTATGTACTGGGACATAATAAATTCTTTTTCTTGGACACTATATAGTATGGTAGTATGGAACACACAGATAGAGACAGACAACCATTCATGCTCACTGGCAATTTAACACTCGCCAATTAACTTTAACTGCATGTCTTTTGACTGTGGGAAGAAGCTGGAGAACCTGGACACAACAAAACTCCACACAGAAGGACCCCAGAAGGCTGCTGGGTTCGAACCCGCAAATCCTCTTGCTGTGAGGCAGCAGTGCTAACCACTGCATCACTATGCAGAAAATTAAAAAAATATCAGCTTAAAGGAACAGTGTGTAAGATTCAGGGGGATTTAGTGACATCTAGTGGTTAGGATTGCAGATTGCAACCAGCTGAAACTTTTCCCGCTTAGGATTCCTTCGGCGTTAATTTTTAGGATGCTTTTGCTAGATCACAGATCAGGCTAGTAGAAACACTGAATAAAGCAGTTTCACTTTACAAATCAGTGTTTCTCTCCGCTGTTCAACACGCCACAGAGGGGCCGTTAGCCCAGTACCTGCTCATGTGCTCACCTGTTTCTGATCCAGACGTTTAGGAGGTTTTTGCTGGGAGCTGATTGTCCACATTCTCCAACGCTTTTCGGCATGCAACATGGTGGGCTCCGTGGATGAGGACCTGCTCTCTGTGTTGATATAAATGGCTCATTCTAATGAAACAAAAACGCAAGAGTGTGTATTTTCAAGTAATTATACACTTAAGAAAACATGCTCATTATATTTGAATCCACTTCTGCCAGTACATCCGACACACTTGACCTTTAAAACTGATAGTTTCACTGATCAGGTCTTTAACAAAAATGATTACTATTATCACCAGCATGTCACCGTTATTGACAATTAGTAGATTTCACTGAAATACATGGTTAAAGAGATGAGCACTGTTTAATAAGGTATGACAAGGGTTCAAATAGATGCTTAATAATGAGAGAGAAAACCTTGATAATACTAGATCATTTTTTCATAAGAATGGAAACAGATTTTGTAATAAAAAGAAAATATCTCCTAATCATAACAAAAGACCTTGTTACAGCAAGAAAGCCCGGTGATTTTTCTTTGTCAAGCCCAACGCAATATGCTTCCATAGTTTAGTGCTGTTGTGCTTTTTTTGTTTTAAAACACAAAGATGATGGCTAACCAGAGAAACACAGACGATGTACTGTAGCCTGCAGCATTTCATACTGCACGTACTGAGCAGGTATTCAGTCTTTTATTCATGAAGCCTGTGTTTCAGTTACAAGACAAGGAAGGATGATGTACTTGTGCATGTGGGTGTGTGTGTGCGTATGCGAATGTGAGAGACAGACTTTGGATGATTCTTTCCTTCAGGGAACATTTAGGAAAATGCCAGTTTTTCAATTTAAAGAGGAAATCAATCTCTAATAAAGTAGCTGAAGTCACATCTTGTTACTTACCTACTACAGTAGATGAGATAACTAGGAAGCTGGCAAATGAGGGAATAACAGCTCACAGTGTACTGCATTGCCACAGTTACATCTGCAGAGATACAATTGACCTCTATCTGCTAGCTAGCTGCCACTAATGAGTGAGCATTAGCCTTATGTGCCAGTAAACAAAGAGAGAGCTATTGTGGCAGAATGCTGAGTTGACAGAAAAGACATTTCTCTTTGGCTCATCAACAATATATCTGACAAACTATCACAATAAAGTGGGAACTTAATGTGTTTTTGACTTTAGAATTTCATCTTTAGGATTTAAAACCAAATTATTACTTTGAAATATGAGTGTAACTGATGTTCTTTGGCACTAGAATCTGCCCCACCATTTCTCGAGTAGAAATTTACTCCCTCACATTTCCGATTGTTTATGTTTTCCCATATTTAAAGCTATACTAATCCATTCACCCTTGATTTTTGCGGCTCTCAGCTCGAGGTGAATCTGTGCAGAAGTGTTGTGATTGCAATCTTTGCAAACTGTGGATCCAACAGCTACATCTCAGCACGGAGGCGCTTTTGCAGTGGCAGCAGGATAAAATCTCTGCTCGGAGGATAATGAGATGGATCACATGCATGGCAGCACTTGCTAAGTTACATGGTTTTAACTATCTATCAACGGGCTCATTTTCAAGCCACTTCAACCTCCTATAGCCTGGCTAGGCTGTCTCCACTTTGACTGGCTGTCTTGTTAAAATGTGGATGTTTCTGCTCTCATACAAAAGCGACCAGACTCACCCCCCCACATGAAAAATGAATTATTATTCTGAGGGTGCTATCAGCCATCCCTAAATCACTCACGGATTCATAATCACAGTACCTTCCTGATGGCAATAAGCCACATTTATTTCACTCATCAGTGCTAAAAATAGACGAGGTTGAGCATAACTGTTCCTTGTAAAGCTGTGGAAGGCAGGTTACTGTCACTAGTGTCCATGTGTGCCAGCCGGGGTTGATTCGCTTTCAATCCAATCAGTTCAAATTGTAAATAGAAACTGCCTCATTTGCTAATGGTCGAGTATTCACTCAGATATCTCCTGGTTTGGTATGACAACCTTTTCATGCCAAAAGCTTTTCACTGTTTTGAATTTTGAAGAATATCCACTTTGCTGAATTGATTGCTGAATGGAGAACGAATTGAATCCAGCTTTTGTGCCAACATTCAAAGCCACGGTTTAGCACATGTGCTTCACAAATTTGCAGAAAATGTTCCAGGCCTGTCCTGTCTGATAAAATGCCTAATATAATTGACATCCTTCCTGGTCCTATACAACAAGGATTTAGCACGCTGGAAAACAACCCCAGCAGTGCTGCACGACTCCTTGTAGAAAATAAAGACTCTCCGTTACCTTGGCTCCAGGACACTACAGGAATATTTAAGGACAATTTAAAGTCGGCTACACCCACCAACCACACCTCTAGCCTCCAGTATCTAGAGAGCAAAGAGGCGATGCAAATATCTACAAGGTCGAAAAGCAATGTAGAAAAAACTTCCACAGCATTGTCAACATATAGACTACATCAGCAGTTTTACAAAGTAATAACAGGAAACAAAATCTCCATCTGTCAGACTCCAAGAAGGACACCCAAAGGTGGCACAGCTGCTATGTTACTATCAGAGTCTCAATCCTCCAGTTGGGATGCTTGATGACTCAGCAATAAGTTAACCAAATTGCTTGTTTGTAATTATATTGTCTATCATCTGCTGTGTCACCTACGACATGATCATTAAATCCAACCCCTCGATGAGTGAATGTTTCCACAACACAGCACACCCCCAATGTGCTGTTTGTAAACAACAAATAACAGTTATTGCAGTAAGAGGCTTTGTTTACCGTTATATTTATCACAGATTGCCATTTCTGTGCTTTTGACTGCAAGTAATCCAAACCAACCAACCAACAAACACTGGGTGATGACAGAAAGAAATTGATTTATAGGAAATGTTGTTCTTCTTGGACTATGTAAATGAATGCAAAGTAAATGTACAAAAACCTTGATTGGACATTTTGAAATGCTGACTGCATCATGCTCAGGCTATTCCAGACTATTGCCCGAGGCGGGTGATTTCATTTCTTTATTTCAAAGAAATACATCATTAAAAGTGTTTGCAGAGAGACACATGCTTTCTGTTGGTGCCTGTTAACTTCTATTTATATTTCATGATTTATTTACCAGCAGGTTATTAGCATAAATTTATCAGGAAGGAGTGACACAAAAGGCCACTCTTGGTTTTGCATTGATGCCAAAAAAAAAGAGTTAAATACGCTGGCATTTGGAAACAGGAGCAGCAGAGTGTGAAAATAAACTTTAAGGCTGGTCGCCATCATGCTCCAAAAATTTAATAGGGATCATGGAACAGATGTCACAGTGCTGAGTCACTGTATACCTGTATGTGTTTTGTATTCAAAGTTTTGTTTGTATGATAAGTTGGATTGCATTTAGAGTTGGTGTTATAAAGTTTGACGATATATATATTTGCTATAGCTGCCTGACATCATCGCAACAAAGGAAAATGTCCTAATTTGTCTCATTTTACAACAATAGGAAACTCAGAGCAGAAAAAAGGTTAATCAGTCAATGCAGCATTTGACTTTTTAGAGGAGACTGTCTGCTGATTCATACACATAATAAGGATGACAGACAATGTCTGCACTCCATAAATACACTTTAATGCTTTTAACAGCATGGCAGCAGACAGAAAGTAATTTCACTGCTTGTGTTCTTGCAAATTTCATTGTAACATTCTGCACTGCCATCAATATTAACAATTATAAAAGCCATCAGATGTGCATCCAAATTCAATCAATAGCTCTTATGTTAAGCTTTCAGGAAATGCACTGCAGGCAGGAGATATATTTTATTCTGTCATTTGAGTGGGATTATTATCTGTGGTTGGCAGTCACAAACTCAGCGCATGAGAAAAGTTTTAGCAACAGCAAAAAGGTACTTTTGGCTCAGCAGGCCAAAACGTTTAAGAGCTCAGAATACCATGCATTCATTTAAAAAAGACAATGGACACTGCAATCACTTGAACAGTGGAAAATTATAATTCATCGTTATATGGAGCTAAAATCATATTGCAAATCTATGACTGCATGATGTAATGTGTTATTGAAACGAGAGGCTATTTGAGAAAAGTTAAACCCATGGGCAGGAATTATAATGTATGTTGGAGGGGACACATCTCCTGCAATATTCAAATAGATGGAGGGAAGTTTACCACAGTTCATTTAAACAACCTACTCACATTATTATGATACAAAGCTGGTTTTAAAATAGCAAAGTACATCTTTTAGTTTCTAAATATTTCACCACTGGAAGGCTGTGCTGTAGGAGGTGTCCACTGAAACTGAGGTATTCAAGTAAAAATGTTCCATTGTTTAAAAAAAATTGGTGGCAGATTCAGGCTTGTAAATTAAACGTCATGTATACCATACAACACAATTCAAGATACAGATGCTGCACAAAAATACATGTTAATGTGCGTGGCAAACTGCTGAGCAAGATGGGGAAAGGAGACCCAAGAGCTGCAAGGAAAGGATTATATCAGGAGATCTTTAATTTCAGTCTCAGGCTTCAAAGGCCTGCAGAGAGAAAATGAGAGAGTTGGTGAGTGACCAGTGGGCTATCAGCAAATGGGTGGGCAGTGACACAGGGCTCATCACAGAGACCATTCTGGAGGTGCACACAAGACAAAATTACTCTGTCGTCTCCTCCGTCTGAATAAATTCTGGCTGCGGGCAACAGCCAGTCCCATCGCACATTTTATTATGGCTGAAACACCGGAAAAATAAGTCATGGAACTTAAAGGATTATCATCTCTCGTCTGAGGCAGAGAGACGTAACACATTCAGGTGTTACATGTTTTGTTTTGTAAAAGACCAAGAAAAACACACATTCTGTTTGACAGAAGGATGGAGAGCTGTTTGTATCTGGAGTACTCCAGTGCATCTTGTTTATTTTCGCATTATCACAGTAGGGGCATGGAATCAGCTCCGGATCAATCCTCTTTAATGCTTATGTGAGAGAAACATCTGGTTTTCAATTAGATATTTAGCAAGCCCGACAACAGGGGGTTACCTCAAAGTAGCGGCAGTGTCACTGGGCCTGCAATAATGATGTGGCTAATGTGCCTATCGAGCGACACGTGGATCGAGAGCTCAGCCTGCCGCAGTATCTTAAGATAGCTCTGCGAGGTCTGTTTCTCCTGATAAGGTGCAATCTGATTCAAAAGGAACAAGTGTGCTGCAGGAACATAAGTCGTCTAACAGAAAATAAAACCCAGTCAACAGCCACGGATTAATAAATCCACACCATCAATCGGAAAAAAACGTGATCCTGTCATGTTGGTCTCATGTTCCTGTTTGAAACCCCAACAGTCCACCAGCCTATCTCTGATGTCTTTTTGCCTGTATGAGTTTGAATAATACCCTCTGAGCATGCCAGGGGGTTATCAGCATCACCTCCTGGTAACAACCTGTCTTATAAAGTTGTTGTGAAAAAGTGTTTGTTTTTTTTTTTTCAGCCAAGGAAGCAACATTTGAAAATACGGAGATAACTGAAATAAATAAAGAAAAGAGGATCTGCTGGAGCTGATAAGACTTCAGGATGGTGAAATTGATTACAGCCTGTTTTCCTCAGCATGTGAATTTTGCTGATCTAACCAAAATCTACTGAACAATACAGTAGAGAGGAATGGATTTTGACTTATAACATCCTGTATCTGTGATAATCAAATAGCTTAGTTCAAGGGCCACTTTTGGGACGTGATGGGAGCTGAGGGCCAGTTGACAAAACTCAGCTATCACTGCACGCCTTTCAGCATTTACTCTAAATATTTAACTTTGCTATAAAAATAACATTTAATTTCATGTTGTAGCTGAAGCTCTACGGTCACAGGGATGCCCACTAAAGGGCTCTACAGGTTTGGAGCAGGATCAGGAGAGTGATAGTGATTTCCTTGACTGATCCATCACTGTACTTCTCTCCTTGCATGTGTCTGACATGTATGGGAGAAATGAGGCATGATCCCCTGCTGCTCCCTGCACATCCCCCCAGGCTTCTACCCTCCTAGGAGGAGTGTACAAGCTGGTGACGATTGGGACGCTGGTGCTCTTCAGCCCCGAGGCTGACAAGATCTGGCAGTCTATTCAAATTCACTGCAAACAGCTTCTGCAGGTTAAGAACTGCATCTCTGGACAAAATGACCTACGAGCTACATCACAGAATCCAAATCTTGAGATACGGTTGGTCATAAAATAGAATAGAACAAAATATCTGTCTTGTCATTATATAACAAGATTCAGTTTGCACCTTCCGTATATTAGATGCTATAAAGGTAAAACATACAAAATGCTCTAATAGCAATAAAGGGGCAATAAAGCTATAACAGTATCAGGCACTATTATAATACTTGTAGAAATTGCTTAAATGAGCATTGTCGAAGGGAAATGACTCACATTAGCCTTTTTATAGTCTATGGGATAACTCAGCATTACATTTAGCTTTTAGAGTTTCCTAGAAGACAGCATAACCACAGTGAAAGTCTTACATATGTAAACAAACACAGACATACAGACATGCATGGATTAATATGCATTGTGGTGAGGATGCAATCTTGGAACCCATCGGCTATCGTCTCAGAATGATAAAGCCTCTGTTGGCAGCAGCCAACAATTCAAGCTGCAGCCACATTCAATTTGAAGCCTACACGACATACCCCTAGAAACCACGCCCACCACCAGTACAAAATAAACCCATTAATGCAAAGGGTATTTGAACTCTCTGATACAGCGCAACATTGTCATGAATAAATACAAGGCCAAACATGGCAATAGCCCATCTATTCTTTGCTTTATTTGTTAAGACATGATTCACCTTACAAGAAACAAGATATAACACTAACTTGAGCCGCCTCTCTTTTAACCTCACACTTCATAGCTAGTTACACGCTAACTTAGCATTTTCTTGAGGACTTCCTCTTCCGGACCTAGGGGTGAAGGGAGCTGATCGTGGACTGATGGTTGGCGGGTCACGTAGCTGCTCCACTTGGAGCTCTACCTTTCTCCTCCATGTGATGGTCATTTCCACTAAGCTCTGTAAGCAGGTATCTGCACTATCACGGACTGTTTATCTGAAGTTCAAACATGATTGGTCAACACTACTCGGACTACAATCAGACTAGATACCAAAATCTTGTCCTGCTGCCTGTATATATATATATGTATAATCTATTTATAGAGATTAGTTAGGCTGTAGCGCCCAATGCAGTTAGCCCTGATGCCTATTTCAGGTGGCCACTTTCTTGAGTTTACTTTCAGCTGGACTCAAACACAAGCATTTGAATTAATGTGAAAATCCCATTTAATTGGACCAATAGGAGGCTTGTGCAGCTTACCCTGATTTACATTGTTTCACGCAAGCCTTCTCCAAATCTCTACAAAGGGCGAAGTTAGCACAACTTATAGAGTCACAATAGTCACATACATGAGAACTACACTAGGCTGAAATAAACCATTATTTCCCAAAACAAGTGGCAGTATAATTACAGTATTTCAGCCATTCCTGCCTCTCCGTGGGCCAGACAGGCCTAGCTGAAGCCTAGCCTGTCTCACTGATCCACCCACGACTGGTGCCTTGCCACCAGGACTCCTCCAAACCAGCCAAGACATAATAGGCGTGCAGATTATCTTGATAAACAGAGTATATATATATTTAAGTGTACATAGATGCAGAGACAGGCAGCTCAAACATACAAAGTCCTTAGAGAGAGTGAAATAAATAACACAGCATACATAAACTAAGTGATGAGTCAAAACAAAAAGCATTTGGGCCTGTATGGTCAAAAGAGGCATCCTGCCACCACCGCAGAAATCATCGTAACAAAGTGTCATGCTGTGTTTTCAACTTGTTATAAAGAAATGCACACCGAATGGGTGGTATTGTTATAATAAAAGGAAACCGGGTCCTTTTGTCGTAAACACACATAATTATATCTCCTGATGGAAGAGAGGTGAACGTATTGTCCTTGGGGGAAATCGGAAAAGTAGCAGCATCTTTTCAAAAGCCCATGAAATGTATTGGAATAGATCTGATGTGATTTACCAAATAAAAGGGTTTGAAAAAAGAGAAAAAAGTTAAATTCACTTTTGGAGGCGTTGTTGTTTCTGTGCAGACAACTCTCAGCCTTTGAAACTGGCTGAACTAATGGGCTTGAAATCAATGTGTTGTCCGAAAATTACTCTTCCCAGCCTGTACACCAAGCGATAGTAGTTATGTAACTGAAGGATGCAGCATGGAAATGACCACAAAGCAAACCCCCTTAACTACACAACTCATAAAAGAAATATATATTTATATATATATTTATATATCATTTTTGTTGTCATGGAAACATAGCCAAATAGCCAGTCCCACAAGGCTGCCAGACGCTCATAGTCTGAGGCTCTTTTTGATGATAAGTCGACCTGACAATATTTTTACTTTCCCCATGGAAGGAGGAAGAAGCCATCACACTGGCTCGATCAAACAGGATCTCAAACATCATTTCACCCAGGAACAGTGTCCTCTTTAGAAGTCAGACTTACATTTGCATAATGACCTCTCCAAATAGAGAGACCTCTATAAAAGGACGCATTATGTTACACATTTACAATATTTTTAAAGTATTTTAAAGTATTAACCCCATTTTGGTGTTTAACACAATTTGTTATCATACAAAATCCTATGGAAATTAATTAATTAATGTTCATATCTTAAGAAATCTATTGAATTTTTGCTTGGTGATAATGTAATAGCAAAACTAACTGTTTAAACGGTGTGTTTCAAGCAGAGTGTACCACATATGAATACAAAGGTAACACTTGAGATGGATGTAAACATGTACACACTTGCAAGAGACTGATTCCCATTGGAATTGTTTGTGTATGAATAAAGGTTAAAGTGATAAAAGACATCATAGACACATACAGCTTTCACAAGAGGTGTGTTGGGAGCACAAGAAGCTTGTCAGTGTTTTCATTTGATGAATGCATATTAAAAATGCATCAGTATTGATGCCCTCACATTGATCTCTGAGGCAAAAAGTTTCTGAGGTTATAAATAGGTTCACTTTATAGAATAACCAGGATGTATATCCCAGGATGTCATGTACAGTGTAAACCATCTAATCTGTAGTTGATGCAGCTGATAATTATTTTAATTATTTTCAACTGATATTTGGATGATGAAATGTCCAGTGCTGGTGGTTTTGAAAGATTTTCAGTTGGGGTGTAAATTTCATCATGATACAATATTATATTGATTCTCTGGACAATGACACAATATTTGCTGATATCACAAAGTCTTCCAAGACACAGTTTCAGTTTCTGTTGAATTCAGGTACCTACAATCAATATGAGACAATATCAGTAAATACCCTCGCCGTCTTTTTCTTGGCTGCTTGACATTATCTACCTGGCACTAGGCCACTATTTGGATGTTTATGACGTGCTTGGCAGAAATGGTGACACAAATATGCCGTGGTAATTTCAAAATAAAAGCATATCATAAGCCCTTTTTCCACCGAGCAGTAAAATATGGTACATTTCAGTTTGGTATGCGTTTTCTGTTTCCACCATGAAATGTTGTGGATGGAACTGTTCCGTACCCTTACCAATTTTGGTCACTGGTGTTGGGGTACCTAGCACACAGATCTGGTACTAAAAGGTGGAGCTGTGAACACTGCAGTCTGTTGATTGGTCAATAGCGGACGGTCATTCTGCTCAGAGCTGAGTTGTGGCTGATTTTGAAGCTCATGTAACCACTGTTCATACCGTGGAGAGTTTTATTGGTAGACTGTAGCTATAAAATGCATGAGCAGCTGTAGTCAGAAAAAAATAACTTAATTCATTTGGCTGACTGCCACCGACTTTTAAGGTGGAACGTCAACTTGTAATGTTACTCTATGTATGAGCTGACAACATGAATCAGTCAACACACCTTAAATTTCACTGACAACTTTCACCATTCAATTAGTTAGAGACTTTTAGTAATGAGTGGATCTTCAAGCGTTTACATAAACTAATTTTGTTCGGCAAGGCATATATCCCAATCCTCACTTGGAAAAAAAAAAAAAAAATCGTTGTGGAGCGTCATTCCTGTGGGCTTAACAACGCTAAATCCCTGAGCTTGCCTTGCTTACTCTGCAGCCTGTTCTAGTTTGTTCTGAAGATATCGGTGCATAACCTTGTTCTGTGGATGATAAACGAGGCATAGACTTCCATCCGTGTCACCGGTAATGAGGAAATACAGTGAGTGCTGGATGGAGCAGTGAGTGACAACAACACCGCCTACGTTTACTGTAAGAGTAGCTACTGTTTGCAGTGGAAACGCTAAGCAGAGCTAGGGTCTAGGTACCATGTCTGAAGGGTTACTTTTGGTTCCAAAGGTACCATACTGAAAGTGTTTGGTGGAAACAGGGCTTTAAAGATGACAATATATCAATGTTTTTATTCTGCATCAACAACACTGGATCAATGATCATTGAATCAATATATAATGTGAAGATTAAGATTAAAATAGCATGTTGACCATTTGAGGAGCTTGAGCCAATGAATGTTTTGCAGTTTTTTTTGTTTGAAGTGTTATTATTCAATTATCAATTGTCATTGACAATTCATTTCCTGTCGATCAGCTAAGATAAGTTATTATGGTTTCTGCACATAAACTTGTATTGCTCCCAATAAGAATATAAAAAAGTGTGTGAATGTTAACCTGAGCAAACCAAACATTCTGAAAGATGCTGTGTGATTCTGTTTGGTATAGCTTTGCAAAAGTGCTCTACAGTTCACTGCATGAATGCTTTGATGGTCCCACACTGTGTATGTTTGTGTGTGTATGTGTGTGTGTGTGTGTGTGTGTGTGTGATGCTGTTTGAAGGAGAGGGAACCTGAGGAATCGAGGAAGGTGATGAGCTGCCGTCTGAGTTAAAGCCAGCTTTGGGATGCGTAGGCTACACTATCTGTTTGGCCGCCAGAGCACAGGGCTGTGCTTGTGGTGTGATAACACGGGACCCACGCATAAAACAGGCTTAGTCTCCTAGAAAAAGTTCTTTAATCAGCCTGATGCGCTTAGTGAGCAAAGACTGTGGGAATTGAAGTGAAGAAACTCAGGTCAGATAATGAGACTTACATCTGTAACAGAGAGAATGTGATTTCCTTGAACCCAGCAGAGGAAGAAGAAAAGCTCATTATCCTTATCACTTGTCAGGGAGGCGAGATATCGATATTATGCATATTTTGTGAGGCTCTTCTCGGAAATTAGCTAAATCCTCCCTTTTTTTTTCCCAGTTTGCATTTTATGTGTCCATTTTCATATTTCACGCTTTCAAATGCATGAGGCCACTGTTTCAATTTGTCTTCTGACTTTATCAATGTACTTTATTTTTGCGCCCTTTTCATTCATTTCTGGGAAAGCTGACAGTTAATTGAACAGATGGATGATAATCATGTCTGTTGCAAACTCTCCCCGGAGACCGTCCTCTCCCTCTGGTAGGGAACAGCCCAGTTTTTTATGTCCTCCAAAGCCACAGACAAAATAAAATGTGATGGGTGTAGGGGGAAATAGGAAAACATTTTCTCAAGCCACAGAGCAACAGACATTGCAACATTCTGTAATTACGGCTGGCATTGATTAGACTAATCATTGCAACAGTCAAGTGCAATTTGCATTTACTGAAACCTTTTCATATCTTAAGAGAGACTTTTTTTCCATGAATTGAGCTCAGTTGCAAATATTTCTGTATATTTTGTATTTTATTCATGTAATCAAAGAGGAGAGCTGCCACAGTCTGGATTTTCTTTATGCATGAGAGGCTACAGATTCCTGAAAGAGAAATTGTTTATCCACAGAGGTCACTGTGTTGTTCCAGCAACAGAACAGCATGCCTGGAGCTGTTGCAGTGTCTTGCTCAAGGGCACTTCAGTAGCTTGCATGCTTGCTGTCACTTGAGCCTATTTTAAGGATAGTCTCCCAACTTCCTACTACGCCAGCCTGCAGAGAGGCAATGTCACGGTCACTGGAGTCACATCGTCAGTGTCTGCTGTGAACAAAATGCAAATAAATCTTATGTGGATGCAATCAGGAAATGGAACTCCTGTCACCAGCTCAACAACAGCTCTGAAAACAACAGCACGAGTTGTGAACTTAAAGAAAAAACACATTTATAATTGGTGTCTCACCTCTCTGTGATGAAAGTCCCTTTCTGTTAAAGAAACCAAATCCTTAGATTTTATTCCACCTTTTCTTTAAATGAAGTAGCTCTGTTCGAGACAATTAATTCATTCCACTGCACCAAAGTGTGGCTGTCGCTTTGATTTCGGAGGATTCCAGCCAGACAGGTTCAGAAGTGCAGCTGTAGGCTGTGCCACATTTGACTTCTAAATGAATGCAGTACATCCCACAATGTGACACTGTGATCACAGTGTTGATCCAGCAGTGCATGCACCCCAACAGACACTGCAGAGCTTAAAAGAAAGACCCTGTGTAAGACCTGATTTGTGAAACTGACAAAATTTGCTGCATTTCCTTAAAAGTTTTAGAAATGATTATCACTGTGCATGTAATGTTCTGGCTCTGGAACTAAATCAAATAATCTCCAACATGCTGGTCTGAGAGAATCAAAGCAGCTATAGTATGAAATGCCATTTTTCATCTGCTCCTGCTTTTATTAACTCATGAAAGATGTTATAATGAAACCCTCAAAGAGAGGTAGAAAACAAAGTGCTTAGTGTCTGCTTTAGCTGGAGTTTTGTTTGCCAGTAAAAACAGTTCCTTTCCCCAGTCAACACCTAAGGCTCCACACAATGCAAATGCAGCTTAAAATCAATGATGCATGTGTAATGAATTTTCTACATCTGAAATGACTGACTGAGCAATGAGCACTATGTGCATCTGGTGTGAGCAAGGCAGTGCATTTAAGTCCATTTGTGGCACACAGGTCGTTCATTTTATTTATGCAGGAAAAAAGAATAATAAAAGAAATACAGACGAGGCAGAATTACAAGGGAGGTGAAATGGAATTTTTTTGTTGTTGAAATAGCTGCAGTGGAATCGCCATGAGACAGCAAAAGACTACTTAGATCCCACCGTTGGATTCCCTATTAGCATTATATAAGAGATGTCAAGGCTGGCTTAGCTAACACTCCCCATGATGCTACGAGCTACTCATGCATGTTTTACATCCTGTTATGCTGCTGTGAGATTGGGCTATAGAACCTCTGGAGGCTGAGAAGTGGTGCCTCTTGTAGAGGTCAATGCCTTTGCTCTACTTTTTAATAAATCGTACAATGCATACAATAACGCGCTCTCGAGCATGTGTGTGTGTGTCGGTGGATGCAAATGTAGCTTCAGTGGGTTTTACATTAAATACTTGGCAAAAGATGAAAAAATACACACCACTCAGTATAACACTGCAGCTTCACTGTTACTCTCAGAAATACTGAACCTCTGTTTTGCTTTGAATAAAAGAAAGTAGGGATGAGGCAGTAGTTTTTCCCCTACATCCATAATAAAGGCTCCTTTCCTCATGTACACTCCGCGCAGTGTGCCAGCTGCAGTCATGTCTCATGTACTGACATTAAAGAAATCTGAAAGAGAAAGATTACGATTACAGGGCTACAGCATATCAGGCAGCAAATGTATCATTTGTCATTGGGGATATAAGGCTGTCATTGTACACTGTGTGTATACTGTTTGTGTGGTTGTATGCGCTGCTCGGTGGGTCTGTCTGTGCAAATGCATCTCCCTTCAACTGTTCCCCCAAGCGGGCCGTTGCACTGAAGAGAGAACTGTCCTCATTTAACTTGTCTGGTTAAGTAGGGGTCACAAAGCACACCGATATTAAATGTCTAATGAGGTGACGATTCACAGAGTTTGATCCTTTATTTAGGAAATTAATTAGGTTGGTTGTTTTGTCACTGGCACAGCTGGTGGAAAAACACATTTCTTATTGCAACCTTTAGAGCCCGTATTGTATTTTTAACACATTGACATCAACATGTTTCTGCCACTGGGATCCCTATTTCTATTTGTTGTGAATGAAATGATACAGACACAGTGTAGCTTGTTATCTGGAGTAGTTCTGAACTAAAAGTAGGCTGTGTGTCAGACTTAGTGTGTATACAAGCAATGTCAGAACTGCCTTAACTAATGCGTCTCAGGATCCTCCGAGATACTGATCCCTGGTGTGCGCTCACTGTATTATCTTCAGCCAGAGTGGTCAGAGAGGATTTTGCTCTTTGTCTGAACTTTGAACCATTTTCTGATCAACACCATGCTATTTTGGTGCAGAGTAGGGTACACAGTATTTCAGTGTTGAAGAAAAACTGGTGGTGTTATTAAATATTAAAGACAGCAGAGTTTTTTTGTTAATTGTGTAAGACTGAAAATAATCCAAATTAAAAATGACTCACAGATGCAGTTAATCTGGTTTTAGGCAGTGCAGCTTCTTTAAATTGATATACATAATTCACTGGACAACTCAAATTCGGCATATGATTTGATTTCTGTCACTTTCGGGTCAACAAGTTGTCAGTTCAACTGGAGATATGATGGACAACTTCTTACAGTTTATTACAAAGTGCAGCGTGAACGGCGTTGTTTGTGCTCAAAGTGCTGTAATTAAAAATTCCATTTCTGCATTTTAAATGACCTGAATGAGGAATTTGTTATTCCACTATGAGCGTGATCTACTCCATTTTTGGCAACAGATTACATCTGAATTAATCAGGTTATTGTGATTCTGAAACATGTAATCCTTCACCCCCCAACCCCGCATGTTTGGGTTTGAATATCAATGCGTTTGCATCTGTTGCTGCTGAACATCTTAATACATGAAAGTGAAGTGCCACGTCTTCCTTAAGAAACTGGATGTTTTGAAATTAAAGACTTTTACATCCTGTAATAAAAGAAATATCTCTTTTGTTGACATCAGCTCGGGGTGAGGAAAAGGATAGCGCCTAATGTCATGTGTGTGTCCCCTGCTCCTCCCCCATTGAGAGCTAAGTAATTTTATGCTCTAATTCCTTCCTTTAAATTAGGCAGGAGGCATAAAATATGAAAAAGGCAGAGATATTTTGAGAGGTCATGTGATTTGTGGCATAAATGCTTAACAACCACTTGAAATGAAACATTTTATTATGTCATGTCTGCAAATAATGTTCGGCTGTAACTTGATTAAATACGCGAGTAGTCTCTAATGTGTTCTTGATCCTTTATTTACCCGTGAAATAAGATGTGATGCACCCATAGGATAATCTGCCAACTGGTTTTGCATTAATCTGGGTGTAATGTAATATGCAAGCCCCTGCTGCGACCGTTTCTGGTGAAACCTAATCAAACAAAACACACACAAAATATCAAGGGTTCATTTTCTTATGCATGACGGCTCGAATGACAAATTCCAGAGGCACCTTTGCTGAAGAACGGCTCCAAATATGGCTTTAAAGTGTCGCTGTTTAAATTTGACACTGTTAAATTATACAGCTGTTATAAGACTATAGAGCCATACTCCAAATGATATGAAATTATAACTGCTCGTTATTTTTCTGCCAGGTGATATGAGGAACCCATCATTGACCTTATTCTGCATTTGTAGTTCATGGTCTTTTGATCTGAAAGTATGATATCAGACATCTTCTCTCTTTGTTGTGTCTCTCATTTGTTGCTGTTTTGACTTCATTTACTTTGATTTAAGTTTGGGATGTCTCACACCTTCATTCTGTATTTAAAGCAGTGAGCTGTTGGGAATAAATTAATCGCTGTCAAATCTACAGCGTCTCCCCCTTACCTACCGACATTTATGAGGTGTTATTTCTCCCATGTATTAGTAAATTGCATGCATGCAATTCATTTCCCCCAAGGCACCTTGTCGTTTTTCTCATCTGAACGAAGTGACTGGGGCAGTGAGCTATATGGGAGATATATTAGTGTCCAGGAGCACAACACCGAGAGGGTAGGGCCTGTCTCGGTGATTTATTCCAAATCCAAAAGCCCTGCAGGAGCGTGTTCTCAATCCCATTGGCATCACCTTAGGGTCACATCAAAGCACTGAGTTGGAAAAAACCGAGACAGTTGTTTACAAATTCTGCTGCCTGTTTTGTTCTTTGTCGGAGATGGGAATTAAAAAGTAAATTGGGGCTGCTGTTGTGGTATTAAATATGAAGAGGAGGTGACGTGTATGTGAAATTTGACTGGCATTTTCTCGGCCCGAATAACAAGCTGCTTTGCTTTGGTATCAATCAATTACGTTGGACTTTTCTGTTGTTTTAAAAGACATTTTGGAGACTCTTATGCAGGCTTTATGGTGATTTACTGAGGTGTATTTTTACACATGTAATGCATGCGTGCCAATTTAAGCAGGATACTGGCTGTGATTTGAGGGTGAGCAATTTTCTAGGTGCCACTAAGAGACACGCATATCATCAACTAACAATACAAAGACAGGATATTCAGTTCATAGCTAGAGTCACAGTATCCTCCTGAATCACACTGCTTGCACATTTGAGTCATCGCTTTTCTGCTACGACGCTATCCAAAGGTCACTAAGCTTATTTATCATCACAAACAAAATGTAACTGCATCCTGCTATTGTTTTCACTGAGATTACAGCAGTTTATTTGTATGTTCTATACAAGTAAACTCTTTCCGCAGAGTCAGACCTAGATGCAAAAAGACAAAATCCTAAACACATAAAATGCTTTAACACAAAGTGCAGAACTTTAAATCATTTAAATCAGTGGTTCCCAACCTGTATTTGTCTGAGTACTCTCACAGCCCTGTCAGACAGGCTCAAGTTCCCCTTCATCTGGAACAATTATGTCCAGAGCTGGCAGTAAAGTAGATGTTATTTAAAACTAGTTACATAAAAGTGGATATTGTTGTAATATTATGACTGAACTGTGCATGTTTAGGTTGCTTTAATAAAGTTTTCTTTGTAGTAAAACTGGAAACCCTTTATCTAATTGCTTTAAGATAACTATTTTTAAACAATTTATCCAGTATTTTAAACTAGCGATTTCAAACCGTTTATCCATTGTTCTTTAAACCATTTAAAAACTGTTTATCCATTGTTTTTATCTCATTAGTTTAACTGTTTATCCATTGTTTTGAGTTTACTCTTTATCAGTTCCTTTTTTATTTTTTTTCCACATAACTGCTTATCCTGTTAGGAGCTGCTGAAGCCTATACCATCTGACATTGGGCGAGAGGTGGGTTACACCCTGGACAGACTGTCGCCACACTATCACAGGGCTGACACATAGAGGCAGACAACCATTCACACTCACATTCACACCTATGGCCAATTTAGAGTCACCAATTAACCTGCATGTCTTTGGACTGTAGGAGGAAGCCCAGAGAAAACCAACGCTGACACTGGGAGAACATGCAAACTCCGCACAGAGGGGCTCCCCACCCCGGGTTCGAAACCAAAAACCCTCTAGCTGTGAGGTAGTAATGCTAATCACGGCATCACCGTACCAACCGACCAATCATTGCATTTGGACCGAATGCAATGATTGGTCGGACTTTTCTCCTTTCCTGTCTAGTAAAAGGGATCTTGTGGACATAAACAGGGACGCTTGTGGATATAGTAACAGGGACGCTTGTGGACATAAACTAGTAACAGGGACGCTTGTGGATATAAAAAAGGGACGAGACAGTCGCAGAGCTTCTGCTGTACAGGTATTTTTAATTTGCCTCTAAGTTTGAATCAACATGGCAGCGCAACCATTGCTTGCGGCAGCCTCTGCGTACACCTGCAAAGTAAACACGGTGCAACAAGAGGTAAATTCTTCAGTGCAATACAGTCGCGAGTTTCTAACAAACATTGGAAACTGCTGCAGAGATCTATGGCTACAACCGAGAGAGCTCAGGATAGCAAGCTTGGCCTGCTACGTCGAGCTAGCCCTGAGATGACCGTGGTTTCGCCTGGAGCTGTGCTGACGGGGAGACGCCGGCAGCGCTGTGACAGGATGTGGAAGCGGGGGAAGCGCGGAGGGGTTAGCTCTAGGCTGAGAGCTAACCCCATCAAACCAGCTGTTCCCAGTGTCCTTCTGGCGAATGTCCGCTCGCTCACTGGCGCCTATGCCTATAGGCAAGTAAGGCAAATGCCCCTCCACTTTTCAAGGTGGGGGGGGCAAAACTCATATTTTGCCCCCCCCCCACACTTTTTTCAACTCTTTAAGTCAAAACGTTGTTGCATAATATTTAACTGACTATTTTCAATATAAAATGTAATTAAAAATTAAATAAATTAATCTTATTTACATTTAAATAATCGTATTTGAATTATTCTGCACCCCATTTTCAATCCAAGTGGCATATTCCAGGCAGTATGGAGCAAGTGCACCATGGTTGCCATGTCCGCTTACTAGAAGGAGTTTGGATTCTTTGTATTTCTGTAAATTTGCTTTCAAATACTGGTAGTTAGTTTGCCTGTTTTAGTTGTGGATGCATTTCACGTTTTCGCCATTGTAGTTTGAGACACATTAATGATAAAAACGGGAAAGATGTGGAGAAGGAGCTTGTCTGATGGGTCCATTGTCATTGGTTAGACAGCCCATTGGTTCGACATCCCATTAGTCCGACTGTCCGCGGTGCTGAACGGCTTGCGGCGGGCGTATGGTGCGCCGCGACCGGCTTGAGGCGGAGCAGGCTCACAGCTTATGTGTTTGTCACTTTCTTTTTCATTTTAACCCATCTTTTAACCCATCTTTTCCTGACCCTAACCAAGTGGTTTTTGTGCCTAAACCTAACCAGACCTTAACCACAGGGCATCATGATGATTTCGGAACAGACTTCGAAACAATGAGTTTAATATGGTCGGAACAATGGGATGTCGAACCAATGGGCTGTAAAACCAATGGGCAGTTGCCTGTCTGATTGCATGTTTCACTCCGGACATCTGGCGCTGCTCTCTGCATACTGCAGCAGAAGCTGTACAGTCCGGTACAATCAATCAATCAATCAATCAATTTTATTTATAAAGCCCAATATCACAAATAACAATTTGCCTCACAGGGCTTTACAGCATACAACATCCCTCTGTCCTTTGGACCCTCACAGCGGATAAGGAAAAACTCCCCAAACAAAACCCTTTGACGGGGAAAAAAACGGTAGAAACCTCAGGAAGAGCAACTGAGGAGGGATTCCTCTTCCAGGACGGACAGATGTGCAATAGATGTCGTACAGAACAGATTAGCATAATAAATTAACAGTAATCTGTATGACACAATGAGACAGAAAGAGAGAGAGAGAGAGAGGGAGGGAGAGAGAGAGAGAGAGAGAGAGAGAGAGAGAGAGATGCAGGACAGACGGTAATGACAGTAGCTTACAACAACATTAATGAAAGTAATAATATTATAGTTATAGTTCTGGCTACTGTGGTACAATATGTTGAAGGTATATATTAGTATCTGGCAGTATACATGTGTGACAATAATCATATGTGTATAATAACAGTAGAAGTATGACTAATGACTAATGATGGCAGCAGCAGCAGCAGGAGGCATCTGGCAGGACCACGGCAGCAGCACAACCACACACGTCACGCTATCCAGGCACCGCTGCGATATGAGTTAACCTGAGAGACAGTGGAGCACAAAGGCTCCGGAGAAGAAGCCAAGTTAGTGACATCCAGAATGGCCGAGTTAGCAAGATGCAGTAATAGGATACGAGAGAGAGAGAAGGAGAGAAGGTGCCCGGTGTATTATGGGGGTCCTCCAGCAGACTAGGCCTAAGTCAGCCTAACTAGGGTCTGGTACAAGGCAAGCCTGAGCCAGCCCTAACTATAAGCTTTATCAAAGAGGAAAGTCTTAAGTCTAGTCTTAAATGTGGAGACGGTCCTGGAGGCAGAACCGCAACACGAAGATGATTTCACAGGAGAGGAGCCTGATAGCTGAAGGCTCTGGCTCCTGATCTACTTTTGGAGACTTTAGGGACCACGAGTAACCCTGCGTTCTCAGAGCGCAGAGTTCTGGTGGGATAATAAGTCACTATGAGCTCTCTAAGATATGACGGAGCTTGACCATTTAGAGCTTTATAAGTTAACAGTAGGATTTTAAATTCAATTCTGGATTTTACAGGGAGCCAGTGCAGAGAAGCTAAAACAGGAGAAATATGATCTCGTTTCTTAGTACATGTGCTGCTGCATTCTGAATTAGCTGGAGAGTTTTTAAGGACTTACTAGAGCTACCTGATAATAGAGAGTTAGACAGTAATCCATTACACATTAATACATTAGACAGTAATCCAGCCTTGAGGTAACAAAAGCGTGGACCAATTTTTCTGCATCTTTTCGGGTCAGGATAGGCCTAATTTTCGCAATATTACGCAGATGAAAAAATGCAGTCCGTGAGGTTTGTTTTAAATGAGAATTAAAAGACAAATCTTGATCAAATGTTACTCCGAGGTTTCTTACGGTAGTGCTAGAGGCCAGAGCAATGTCATCTAGAGAAACTATGTCATCAGATAAAGAGTCTCTGAGTTGTTTGGGGCCAAGAACAATAATTTCAGTTTTGTCTGAATTTAACATCAGGAAATTGGTGCTCATCCAGGTATTTATGTCTTTAAGGCAGTTATGGAGTATAGTTAATTGAATACTTTCTTCTGGCTTCATCGATAAATACAACTGTGTATCATCCGCATAACAATGGAAATTTATAGAGTGACTTCAAATGATGTTGCATAAAGGACGCATATATAGAATAAATAGGATTGGTCTGAGCACAGAACCTTGCGGAACTCCAAAACAAACTTTAGTACGTAAGGATGATTCATTATGAACGTCAACAAACTGAAAACGATCAGATAAATAAGATTTAAACCAGCTTAGTGCAGAACCTTTTAGGCCAATTAAGTGTTCCAGTCTCTGTAGCAGAATTTGATGGTACAGTGTGCCACAGACTGTAGGGTACATGAAAAACCAACCATGAAGCGCCAGCTAACTATCCATTACTTATGGAACAATAAGATAAGGAAAAAAACATGTGAGGTGACCAGACGTCCCGCATTGCGTGGGACTGCACAGCATTTCTGTCTCTTTTCACGCATCACGCAAATTGAGACCATGTCCAGCATGATTAGTTGTCACCTGCGCTTGCATTCATCCTCAATGAGTAGAAGCTGCATGCAGCGGCCGGCCCACGTAGGCTCTCTGTTTATTGTCATAGTAACACCGCGTGTGCGTTTAAGCCCTAGGGCTCGCCCCTCCCGCCCCATATAGCAACTATTTCAACCTCCTTGATCGCAACAGGTGACACTCGTTAGCTAATAGGCTCGTTGGAGATGAATTGCGCCTCGCCTGAAAAGTAAACGAGAGCAGGCGGCCACAGCGGCGCCAGTGATAAAAAGCTGTGGTGAAGTTGGACAATTTCCAGCATCATATCAGTTTGACCTGTCCCCTCAGCTACACAAGCTAAATAAACTGTGTTTGACTGTAAGGTTCATATTTTCAGGAAAAAAATACAAGACAACAGATTTCATTAAAGATCAGTCAGATACAGTTAGAGTTTCACATCTGTAGGCTACAGATGTTATTATAAGAATCCTCAAATCCCACTGACCACAAGTCTCTGTGTTGCTAAATACTTAAATAAACACAACAGTCCAGTGTTAATATATAGTAGACTACATATAGTTTATGATGAATGTATTTAGTCTCTGATGACTAAACTTCGCGCTGGGGGCGGGTGTCCCACATTGTCCCTCACAAACCTACTCCTTGTCCCACATTTGGTTTATTGGGACCTAGTCACCCTACCTACAGTTGTGACCAATGCAGCGTTAATGCAGAGCCCTCCAGCATTATGTTGCTCTGGACAGTTGAAAAAAAATGTGTAACTTCTGCCTTTGTAATTGGAATGTTTTGTTTCTGGTTTTTCGCACATCCGTACTCAGGTCATATTTTGCCCCCCCATTTTACACAAAGTTAGGCGCCCATGTGCTCGCTGGACACGAAAATGGGTTGCAACTGTGGACTTCCCGACTGTGGAGATCCACTCACCGAGGAGTGAGGGACTGCTGCGTCCTTGTGTTCACTGAGACATGGATGAATAGTAACTTTAGCAACATTGAGCTAACGGGGCTAACACTACATAGAGCAGACAGGGAGGCTGCATCATCTGGTAAGCTCTGTGGTGTATAGCCTACACAAACAAATATGGTGCTGTGATGTGAAGAGGATCTCCCAGTCCTGCTCTCAGGAGTTTTTGACTGTGAAATATCGACCCTTTTCATCTTACTATTGCACTATATGTTCTTTCTTATATGTTGCACAAATTGTTTTTATATGTTTTATGTCTTTTTGCTTGGGGTATGCGAAACGTCACTTCGTTTTTGTTTTTTTGCATAAAAATGACAAATAAAGAAGTTCAGTTCAGCTCATAACGTTAGCGTAGCCTCTGAAACATTAATGTTTTCTTCCTTGTGCATAACGTTAACTAACGTTAACGCTACTATCTAACGTTAGCACTGTAACCTTATTCTAAAACTCATCAGTCATCACTGACTCCGGTTGAGTTTTAAAACTCCGGGGTTGCGTTTGACTGTCTTGTAAAATTACACTCACTCTCCTCTTCCGTGTATCTAACATTACCTTGCCAAAGCCTACGTCTACCATAGACGTAATGAGGACGTAATGGAGGAGGGGGGAGTAGGCCTTTGGAGGGAGGTGGAGTTGCAGGAGGAGGAGGATGGGACTTTGGAGGGAGACGGGAGTTGTGGATGTTCAAATTTTTTTGAAGTGCTGTGCGAAATGCAAGAAAGGTAAGAGTTCCATTAAGCCAACTATTTCAAACTTTTTATCTATTGTTTTATAACCACTTCAAACAGTTTATCCATTGTTTTTTGCTAATTGTTTAAGAATTTTTGCCAATTTTTTTTTCTATTTTAAACTGTTTATCTATCGTTTTTAGCAAACTATTTCAAATTGTTTAAAGCTAACTATTTTAAACTCTACCTTTTGTTTTAAGCTTTTTTAAACTCTATAGCTACTGTTTTAAGCTAACTATTTTTGTTTTAAGATAACTGTTTTGAAAAGGGTCTATTGTTTTAAGCTAACTATTTTTGTTTTAAGCTGACTATTTTAAACAGGGTATTGTTTTAAGCTAACTATTTTTGTTTAAAGCTAACTATTTTAAACAGTATTCCTGTGTCTCAAATCGCGTACTTCTGTACTTACACTTAATATTTTGAGTGCATAAGTGTGTTCACACTGAAAAGTATGTAAAAATGCAGTGCACTATGAGTACCCGGATGGTGCACTCAAAACAGTCAGGAACTTGAGTGTGAAACTATGGACACTTATCTCTCTCTCAATGGTCACCATCTTGGCTACATAGCGGAAGGGGAGGGACCACTTTTCAAACTGGAAATAGCCGTGAACGTCACTGCATTGTAGAAATGTAAGTTATACATGTGTTTTTTGCACTAAGCACCACTATATTGTTGTCGGATATAAGCCAGCAGTTTATTGGGTTAATTTAGCAGTCTGTAATGATTTGGCATCACGAACGATAACCAAATGCTAATGCTAGTTTGCTAACTAGCTAACAGCTGGCATTAAAAGAAGAAGAAGAGGTCGAAATTTGAGGTCGCCATTTCCAGTAAGTGCACAACGGCCGTGTTTGGTTTGAGACAACACTAGTTAACCTGTTGAAATTCGCGCACTACGCCAGTACATAGTGCACATAGTATACCACATGGAAGTGTACTACGGAAGTATGTTATTTGAGACACACCATATATCTATTGTTTTAAGCTAACGATTTTAAACTCTATATTGTTTTAGGCTAACTGTTTTAAACTCTGTATGTTTTAAGCTAACTATTATCTATTGTTTTAAGCTAACTATTTTAAACTTTGTAGCCTACCTATTGTTTTAAGCTAACTATTTTTGTTTTAAGCTAACTATTTTAAACAGTGTATCCATTGTTTTAAGCTAACTATTTTAAAGAGTGTATCCATTGTTTTAAGCTAACTATTTCAGTGTATCTATTGTTTTAAGCTAACTATTTCAAACAGTACGTATATTGTTTTAAGCTAACTATTTCAAACAGTACATCTATTGTTTTAAGCTAACTATTTCAAACAGTAGGCTATTGTTTTCAGCTAACTATTGTTTTAAGCTAACTATTAGGGTTGGGAATCTCTCTGTGATAGACGATTCGATACGTATCTAGATACACGGGTTACGATATGATTCAAAAACGATATATTTTTAATACAGAACAATTCGATACAATTCGATACAGTGTAGGAACGATACAATTCGATATGATTCGATACAGTGTAGGAACGTTACGTTTCAATACGATTTGATATGATTCTATGGTTAACATTTGTTGATGTAGACATTAATCATATATTATAAAATAAAGAAGCCAGTTCTATACAAGTGACATTCTTACAGTATTTTCAAATTTGTAAAAGACCACATCCCCAAGCACTGTTGCTGTATGGCACTGGCAAAAATAAAATAAAAAGACAAACAACAACAAAATCACACATTGTCTGTGTTTTTGTATGTATCTTATATGGACTTGAGTCTGGAATAAAGTTTATCATAATGCTGTACAATATAAACATAAAGCAGAATAAAATAATAACATGCAATGTAGGGGCAGAATCTGACTGATATCATGGATTGTGATGACTAGCAGCTTATCACTGACAGCATGTCAGACTATTTCTCTGTGTTTGCTACACTCTGTGTTTGTCATTTATAAAAAGATAAATAACTTTTCTATAATACATCAATGATATTTCAATGGAATAAATTACTTATTGACTTATTCATACTTCAAAAACAGCATCAATAAGTGATTAACATAGGGGGGATCAAAATAAAATAAAAAAATAAAATAAAAATCAACCAGCCACCCTCCTCCCCTGACAAGTAAAGAACAGTCCCTAAAGTGCGGTGAGGTTTGTGGAAATGTGAACAGCTCGTTTCTCCACTGACACGTCACATACCTGTGTGCCGCCACGGCTCGGCTGTTCAGGTATTTTTGGGCAGTCATGACACCGACGAAGACTTCTTGGACCTGGAGCCGGGCTTCTCGGTTGCCGGTAAGCCGTTATCTTGCGCCGCGGAGCACTATGGCCACCGTATTTGACAGGAATACGTATTTCTGTCTGTGTCTGTGACCCCCGTTCAACCCACAACTGGCAGGATTCGCCTTTACAGCCGGGCTCCACTGGCTCCAAACGTAAGCGTCATGTCAGCGTAGCGTTGCGGCATATTCATTTGGGCTCCACTGACTGCGTACTGAAGCAACACGTAGAGAAGCCAGCGGGGTTGTTTACCGTTTGCTGAGCCGAGAGGCTGCATGTAGGCTGCATGAAATGTTAAAGCATTTTCCACCTAAGTTATTAGGCCTACATGTATTTGAGTTATCTACAAGTTTACTGTACTGTTTGTCATCTACTCTTTCAAATGTCCGCCACGGACATTTACACAATGTCACGGATAAACATGGGTAAATGCATGAGAAAAAATCATTACATATCACCTCTGATAATGGTTTATTCATTTAAAAACACATTGTGCTCGTTTAGCACACTATTTCATGTAGTTTTTATCTGCTGGAGGGTCGCGTAGGGGAGCGTAGCGCGACAAAAATAGAAGAGCCGCGTAAAATAGAGAGTTGTCGCGCGGCAGGCGGGGGTTTTCGCACCGCTCCCGTTGCCGGTGGAGCCGCTGTAATTGATTAACGGGGGCGAGCTGCTACGGGACTCGCGCTGCAGACATGTCACGCCGCTGACGTGCCTGATGGACCCCAGCCGTTAGTTTCTGCTGCGGCTTGGCTGCTCCCTGGTTTATCCAACCAGCATTAGCTTCTGTTCCTCAGCTCCACCGGTCAAGCTGGCGCTGATGTTTACATCCATTATCGTTGTCAGTAATGCCTGCCATGGAGCATGCCGCCGGCTCTCGTGTTGTTTTAGAGATGCAAACTGTTAAAGCCAGTCAACCGATTGCTAGTCTCGCGATACCCAATCCATGACTCTACAATCGATTCATCTAAGGATTCATGCCTGATTCGTATCGATTGAGGAGGCTGCTACCGACGCAGCCGTATCTCTCGCTTGTCAAACCGGATATCTGGTCGTATTGGTTAATCGTTCCCAACCCTACTAACTATTTCAAACAGTACATCTATTGTTTTGAACTATTTCAAACAGTATATTTAAAGCTATTTCAAATAGTAGCTACATCTATTGTTTTAAGCTAACTATTTTAACTCTGTATCTATTGTTTTAAGCTAACTACTTCAAACAGTATATTGTTTTAAGATAACTATTTTAAACTATGTATCTATTGTTTTAAGCTAACTAGTTTAAACAGTATATCTGTTGTTTTAATCTAACTATTTCAAACAGTATATCTGTTGTTTTAAGCTAACTATTTCAGTGACACTATTAACGGTTTATCTGTTACTGTAAGCTAACTATTTTAAACTGTCTATTCAACAACAACATTTCAATTTCTTCTTTTTTTCATGACCTATTTGTTTTCAGAGCAAATTAGTTGAGCTCTCAATAATCCTGCCAAATGCAGAAGTAACATATAGTTCACCTATTCAAATAATTAAATCAATGACACAACATGTGGGCCTATTTTTGATAACAAGCTATTATTCAGGCTGGCGTCATAAACTATTCATATGTTTTCCTGCGTTTAAAGTAATGCACCCACAGTTTTGCATATCCCATGTAGTCATGAGCCAGTAATTTGTGCATAACCCATGTATTTTGGAAGGCTGCGATCATGTTACCAATGCGCTGACCCCCAGGATTTCCCCATGACATGCATGTTCGTAACTGTGGAAACTTTGAATGAACTTTGAGCAATTTTAAGATACGTCCCCACCGTATTTCTTTTTCTAAACCTAACCACGGTAACTTCACTTGTATAAAACTAACCTAAACCTAACTAACTTTACATTAATTGCGTAGACTAACTTTACGTTAAGGATGTAATGTCATTCATGGGTGGCTAATTTGTAGGATATCATATGAACTGTTTTATGAAGATAAGTTGCATTATTACAAACACCATTTTTCAAGGTAGGAGCACTGCAAAACTAGCGCTAACCCTTCAACCACTTCACAGAAGGTTGTGGGGTTGTTTTTTTGATATCATTACTATATTTAGTTTTGAATTCTTTTGATGTTTTTTGCAAAATAAAGTAATGTATTGGAATTATATGATTGGTATAGAAATGCTTTTTCCTAATTCACCAAATCATTTAGGAAAAAAAAGAATACAACACCCTCAACATTTAGAGGTTAGTGTCTATTTCAAGAGTGCATAGTATAAAATCTCACAGTATCTTCCACTTGTGATTGAATCTATTAATTTCCTACTTGCTGAAGTTGTTGATGTATTCTGTCTTGGTGTGATGGAAGTACGGACATTACCCTTCCATTCGCTCCCATTTTGTAGTCCCAATGGGAAGCATTCATCCCAGTAAGGTTTATTCATGAGGACAGGCGAGTGCTCTGTGCATTATAAATAGAACAGAGCTCTCAGCCGGGCTCAGGATCTGACTGCATCGTGGCAGTTGCTACAGGTTTAAGCTCTGAAATGCAGCAATACGCTGAACAAAGAAACATAGCTTCGTAAAAATGATAGGATGTGTTTTGTTTACTTTTAGTCTCAATCACAGGGGTATGACATTTGATTTGACAATTCGCTCGTTATCCCTGCATTCCCACAGTCGAGTCAATATTAGACAACAAGCTGTGAGATTCACAACCCTGAAATAGTGTTTGCTTTGCTCACTGTTAAAGGCAGATTTATTGACTTGGAGTTTATGTTTGAACTACCTTGATTGGCAATATTTTCTAGTTGCTCTAGTTGATGAGATGGAGAACATTAAAAAATGAAATGGTCCTGGATGCTGTTGGCAGTGCAGCAGGCAACACTACAACATCACAGCGTTGAGTATAAGTGACTGCCTTTGATGCACGTTATCTGTGTCCCTCTAATTTTCCTCTACTGCTTAGAAAAAATAAAATAAAAATCCAACTCCAATCTGAAGCAAAGCACACGGCCATTCATAAGAGCACCTTTGACTATTGAAATTCCACCCTGTTTCACTTTAAATGGCAAAAGCTGGTTTTAATCATGAGGCATATCTTATTCAAAACAGTCGTGTCGCCAGAAGCCTCCTTCTCTATCAGACCTTTGAAAGACTTCTTTGTGCTGCGTTCTGCGATTTAAATTTTGATACAGAGTCAAACTGATTGCACCATGAGAAACCAAAGGTGATTATCCTGATGGACTAGATAGCAAAATGTAGCCTATTATGTGTGGTGAGAAAAGGTTGATTAAAATGAGTTTCCAGTTGACTCTTCTTCCCTCTTTCTAACCTCCCTTTGCCTGACCGCATATTGCCCTGAGGCCCTCTTAGACCTGTGGGAGTAGCAGATACACTTCATATTTCTACATCATTCACTAAACAGCACAATGATTGAAGTACGTACAACCCAATCAATCATATAAATTCTTCACAGTACCTTTTGGGACGTTCTTGAAGATAATGTTTATTGATTTACAGATTCACTTCAACTGGAAATGACACTAACATTGTGAAATGTCATCGGAAATTTGTAATCATTTTTGGCAATTTATTCCTACTTAAAATGCAGAAGTAGTGCTTTCTCTAGGACTGAATAGCAGACAACGCTTTCATATTACAAAAATAAAATGCTTCACTAGGCTGAGAGAGGAAAAGCTCGTAATCCTATAAAAACAATGGACCTGTATTGTTAAGGGTACTTGCACATACCCATGTTTGATAGAGATGCTTGAGCATTTGAAGCCTTGTTTTATAAAGCACACATGTCCCTGCGTGTGTGCATGACTTGTATGCATTCTGTAAACAAGCAAATCCTGGTTGCTCCTTCAGTGCATCTCATACTGTGGCATGAATTGTATTCCTTGCAGGTTGTTGCAGATAGAATCTCATCTATTTTTATTGTGCGTTTGTGCTTATGAGACAACCTTTACTCTTCTGTGATGGATTTTTTTTTTGTCTTAGAGATATTGAATCATAGCTCAGTGAATCACCTAAAACACAAAACTGATTTTCTTACATATTTTGGAGCGCTAGCTTTGTTGCTGCTGTGTCCTTTAATTCAGTCTGACATCTGCTGAATGTGAACAAAACAAATTAATTCATAACCTGCTTCCTGTTTAAAGCTTTCAGAAATGCAGATATAATGTTTATGCACATCATAATATTAGCTATGTTGGTCCAAAAACATGTTTTATTCCATTTTACCCCTCAGAAATGGGTTGTATTTTTTTTTGCCTGAGATAAATAACAGCCAAAATATATTAGTGAGATTTTATATTGTGAGTAATACAGAGGAAGTGCTGCCCCTAGCAATGTCAGAGTAAGTTACAGTCATCCAGAAATAGGTACTGAGGATAGGAGGTGAACATGTCATCCTGACTTAGGTCAAGCCAACAGGAGCTTTGCAGAGAGAACAAAAGCAACCTAACTGCTTCCCTCAGCCACAGAAAATCTTTGTTTCTTGCAGCTGGCCACAATTGCAGCTCATGTGCACTCCGATCAGATCACGGTTTCAAATATGTTATCTCCCGCGACCACAATGAAGCTTCAGAGGACATCGATATTTCTTTAATGAGCAAAAAGGGTGATATATTCAAACATTTAACAATGACTTTTCCTTATAGGCACATAAGATCTCAGAAATTTAAACTAAATGATGCCCTCAGTGTTTACCAAACTCATATTGTTATAGATGCTGTGCAATGGCATCATAAATCTCCAGGCAGCCACGACTGTCAACATCGTAGAGGACTGCTGAAAAACTGTCCAAACAGCCAGATCAGGAAAAATAAAAGTCCCTGAGAAAAAGTGCTGTCATGTAGAATTTCTTTCTATCAACTGGTGAAAGATGAAAGACAGCCAGTGCTGTGAGGAGGCAAAGAGAGATGGTGTTTAAATTGAATCAGCATGTGCGACACAGTATCATTTTTCATCTTTCCAGAAAGCCACTTTGTAGGTTTTTGGATATTTGAAAAGTAAAAATGTACTTTTGTGGTATTTTATGTCCTCGTGTGGCCAACATGTTGTGTAGTCTGTTGTGTAGTCCCTTATAGCTTTTATCATTATTGACCATAAAATACAAAGTAATTTGATACCATCCCAATGTTTACACATAATACTTACTCTTGGTTCCAATAGCATTTAGCTAAAAGGGACAGATTCTGCATGCTGTTGACAATATTATTTATTAATCATTTAAAGCAACACTTACCTAGGACAGGTAACGTTATGTTTAGTTTGCTATAACATATTGCGCTATATGACAACACATCATCCAGTTGCTAATGTCCATGTCCATAATCCAGTTCCTCTTCCATGTATCTAACGTTACCTTGCCAACGCCTACGTCTATCAGACGTCATGAGGACGTAATGGAGGAGGGGGTAGTAGGCCTTTGAAGGGAGGTGGAGTTGCAGGAGGAGGGGGATGGGACTTTGGAGGGAGGCGGGAGTTGTGGATGTTCAAATTGAAAAGTTTGAAAGTTCAAAGTGCTGTGTGAAATGCAAGAAAGGTAATAGTAGCTTTAATTGTTGTTTTATTTTGTTCACTGTTGGTTTTAGGGCAAGGGCTAGGCCATCTTTTACCAGCTGGGAAATGCAAGGTTCCGCGCTGGGTGCTACTCTTGTGCATATCAAGGACGCGGAAGCAGGTTGCATCCCAAGTTGGTAAGTAACTATAACCGGCACTGTATCAGAGCATACTTACCAGTAATCTGATCTTATTAAGTATTTTTAAGTTTGTATCAGAACTAAAATTATGTAAAACTCTGAGTAGCCCTGCACTACAATGGTCAACGTCTTCTCTATATTTATCACGGACTGATATTACGGGAGAAAGGGAAGATATCGACCAGCTGTGATTGGTTTTTCCTCATCACATGACATGCAGTGTGCATTGCTACATTCCAGAAGTTAAACTTTTGGTGTTTTAATTTAGGATTGTTCAAAATCAAATACAAAACCTTGCAAAAGAATAAATACATATTTATTTACAAACTGGCTGACAAGCTATTTAGTATGTTAATGTTAGCATACAGCTAGCCATAGATGCTACCTGTATGTTAACACTAGCATTATAATGCTTGCTGTGTAAGCTACAGCGCTGAAGCTATCATAGAGCTGATATTTCAATGCAGCTACAAGTAGGGGAATATAAATAAAGTGTGATTTATTTTTTATAGCCTTGGGCCCTTAATGCTGATCTTTCTCTTTCACCTGGAAACACACATGGAAAAATAATATAAACTACATGATTTGCACTATATTCTTGCCAGAGGCACAGCTTATATATTTTCATTTAATTTCCAAAAGGCCTCACTAGCTTACATGACCATCGAATGTGAATGTTCATCACATAGTAAATATCAACCATGAAATATGTCCCTTTCATGCTGACACACCCCAGTTGTTTCTTAAAACAATCAACAATTGACTTTTTAAGAGATTCAAAAATCAGAAAATCTTAGAATCATTATTTTTCCTTTCCAGGACAGCAAGGGAAACATTCTGTCCAGTCCCAGAGTGTTGGCAGCTCTAATTATCTGGTGTGAAAACCCGATGTGTTAAGACTGAGACAGTGATGTTAGCAGACAATATGGTTTGCAAGCAAACAAGCTGACCAAAAATCAATCAAATTCATTAGGGGCAAAACAGTTTCCCATGTCTAATAAATTTAGTTGAGACAACAAAGTTGTCGTTTTGTTTAGAAACACAATCAGCTGTTAAAAACCACTGAAGCTGAGAGCTAAGGACCTCCAATATGGATGCCAGGGGTGTGTAAATCACCTGACAGACCTCTGCTGCAAAAGGAAGAAATGCCAACACTACTTATTCTCTCTGTATACCGTTGTCGAATATAATCTTCTAGCTGTAAGTTATTCAACAAGAGAATAACAGCCACATGATAACACAACCAGATCCCCCACCTCCCCTCTCTGTCTCTGACAGCACAGATGCACAGAAAGGCTTGGACTGGTCATAGAGTGTCACTCACAATCAGTCTCTGAGTGCCAAAGTGCATTCATCCAGAAAATGCCAGATTCCACTATAATCATATTTTCTTACTCTATCTCCATCTCTTCATACCTTGGCTATCTCAATCCAAATTGAAAATCTTGACCTTCAGGATGACAGTTATCACTGCTCAGAGATTTGTGTGTACTGTGAGTTTGTGAAGTACAAATCTTGGAACACAGCAGGGTTTACTGAAGCTTGTAACTGTGTTCAACATTATTCAGATAAACCGGGTGTTTTGGCTGAATATTTGAATTATGAAAATCACCACTGGCATTATTTTTCTGAAGGCTTTGTGGAGGCTTTCTTTATTTTCCAATCCAAATGTTGTACATTTACTAAATAAGTCAGATTTTTATGCTGGCATAAAGAACTTGTTTTTCAATACACAAGATGAACTGTAATTGCTCTTTGTGTTGGAGTGTAGATCATATGTAAAACCATTCTGGCGTTTCTTCACACAGTTCTTATGAGGAATGATAGCGGAGAGAGGACGATCTTTACTGTGATTATGGGTATGACAGTGATGCTGCGAGGTATGATGTGCTTGTTCTGACTGCATCAGCATCACTGGACGTCTACAAAGATATAATTTTTCATGCAAAGCAATGCAAGGTTACTTGCTGAAAAGTTTTTACAATGCTCCTACAGAAAAATGGAGTAAGGCAACAGAAAACCTGCAGAAAGGCGGATAACTAACTGGTTACCATTACACCCTGGCAATGATCTCATAAACTATAGCTGCATTAGATCAACTGGTGGAGGGAGCTATTACTGTCTTTACTTGAAATAGAAGGACATTATGGGGAATTTTCATATTTTACAGGAAAAATGAATGAGGGATTGTGTGTTAAGCACTCTTCAGAGGGAGGTGATTTCCCTCTGCAAAATGCATTTAGAATGCATAACACCCCGGCCCAAACAGATTGTAGATGATGTCTGCAGCCAGGCGTAGCCACGAGAGCCGTCCCTTCATGCTTAAATGGGCAGTCAGGATGCACAATCCTCTGTGTGATGTCGGGAAGTAACCCTGTAGCAGGTACAGTGTGCCCAAAACTGCATTGATGATGCGTATTTGATGTTGAATATTTGATGGGAAATGTGGGGGCAGGATGGCAAGGATGAAAAGCCATGTCTATGCCTGGAACCCAGGATTTGATCAGCATATTAATGCAGAATAGTGATTATACTTTGTCGGCAATACCTCAAGGCCGGACATTTAATGAAAAAAAGAGGCTGACCTTCCAGGCGAGCGGAATCAAGTTTTACCAAAAAATGGAAAGTTCACTATCAGCATTCAATCTTAAAATAAAGTCCCGTTCATTTACATAATTAGAATTTGGATCTCCAAAGGAGTCCATCCATGCACTCCACTGTTTAGTAATACGTGCTGCAGGACATTGCAAACCTCCACAGAGGACAAGTGAGAGGTGTTTTAAAAGGGAGATGAGGCACCATGCTGCAAAGACTTATACATGAGTTCACACCAAAGGAGGCACCTTTCTATTGAGGGGAGCTGATTTAATGTAGCTGCTGGGGAGAATTTACTGTCTGCCTCTTGCAGTATATAACTGCTGTATAATTTACAAGTTCTTATCTACCCATGTAGCACATGCTGATCTGGGATAATGGCATTGTTTGATGAGGCAGCCAAGAAAGCAGACTGCAGAGTAGTAAGATAATGTACATCCTTCACACATGCCCCGTGTGGGAAGTGTTTAACTTTTTTTTTTAATCAGGGAACAATAAAGCAGGCATTTATTATTTGTATTCGCTGATTGCTGATAATATATCTCTGAACTGTAGTTCATATTATTATAAACTTGTGCCAATCATACAGCACATATCTGAGCGAAAAAGATACATATGTGGAAAACATGTTGTCTTCTTCGACCCTGAGGGAAATGTGCAGCAGAATAAATTGTGTATCAAACCATAAGCAAGGCTGGAATAGTGATTGTGTGTGCAACCTTAAAAAAATATGTAAATGTGTTTACAGAGACAGTAGCACAGGAAGTATGGTAAACTGCAGTGAAATGAGAACAGCAGGGTGATCCAAGAGCTCTGTGTATGCTGTATTTTGATGTCAATTTAGAGTAGGCCCACCTTTCCAAAGATATAAAGGAAATGTATTAATTCATAAGTGACAGCCATATGGCTCTTAAAATTACAACCCAGTACACAATCTATTATCCCATTAAAAGTGAGCAGAATTTAGGGCTGATATTATAATGTGTTTAAATAATTATGTTAATTAATCCATATTAATTTAATGACACCCTATCTGTCCGGTATATAACTGGGTCAGAATATTTGTTTATGTCTTTTCTTGCGTTGATGATAACATCATTAAAAATACTGAACATTATAGTTAAAGAGACAGTTGACCCAAAAATAAAAAAAATGCATATTTTTTTCTCTTACTTGTAGTGCTATTTATCAATCTGGATTGCTTTGGTTGGAGGTGTGAAGTTTGGAGATATCAGCCATAGAGATGTCTGCCTTCTCTCCAACATAATGGAACTCGATGGCACTCAGCGTGTGGTGCTCAAAGAACCAAAATGCATTTGAAAAACTCAGTAGTAATGTGTCTTATCAGAAATCATGACCCGGTTACTGTAAATAATCCACAAACCTTGTTCTGAGCCGTTTCATGTAGGAACTATTTTCTGCCTACCGCAGTACACTCACTAACCGTATCACTGAGCAAAAGGAGGCCTACATTTGTTACTAACTCACCCAGCATCACTGAGCTAGCTAACATTATAGCTCAGCGTATCCCCCTACAACAGTTCATACAAATAAGCGCCCCGGGATAGCTGTCATCATGTTACGTACATGACGTAAAGTTACAGACTTAACATTTAAGTTACATTTAGGCAAGTAAGGTTAAATGATTAGGTTAAGGTGACAACTTATCTTAAAATAACAAACACCAGTCTCCTGGGGGAAAGTACTGTGTTGTTTGACCCATCCACTGCCTCCTTACAAACACTTTAACTCTTTATATCACTACAGACACTCGGCAACTTACATTAAAATAATCTAGATTAATTAATAGCACTACAGCTAAGAGGAAAAATGTATATTTTTGATTTTGGGTTGAACTGTCCATCACTAAACCAGATTGTAATAGTGTGGGTGTGGTTGGGCAACAGCTGTAGGTGAAGAGAGGGCCAGCAGCACCTCTGAGTATTAGGCCTGATTGTTGATCTGCTAGGCAGACTGCAATAACATGCTTGAATACCACAATGTAGCTGGGTCTGACACACTAATGACATGCAGGCTGGCAAGAGGCAGATGCCGCGTAGGAAGACAAAAGAGTGGAGAGCTGTGCGCCCAGAGAGACATGCTGTTTAGATGGATGAACATGTACCGACCCGTATGGCAACTTGATTTTCTTAGAAGTTCGTTGTTATTGGAATATAAATCTTTTCACCTGCCAGTCAGTGCCTGTCCACTTTTCTGAGCCCTCCAGTGACACTCACCTGTCACACAGATAAATTACAAATAAGATGAAAGAAATGTTTTGAAGATGTGAATTCAGATGGCAATTTGTACCATGACCTTAGAAAACACATGCAGACTATCATTAAATGTTTTGGATGATTGTGTCTAAGACACAGATGATGTTGCTGGTCCACTGAACTAAACTGATAATAGCTGCATGTCATGTCATTGAATATGGTGTGGTGATATGATGGAGATAGAATTGTACCACTTGGATACCAGGACAGAGAAATTACTTCACTTCCTAAAGAGGAATTAGGACTCTTTTCTAATATTCCCAAGCACAGCCAAGCACTGAAAGTATTACATTGACAGCAGGGTGGGTATTGGTGCGATATAAAAGGAATTTTCTAAACTGGGTACAACATATCCAATTCCATTCTGTCACTGTTATCACAAGTTTGTCATATTTGTGTATCATGTTCCAATACTCTTTAATCCCTTGTGACAAGGTCTACAAAATGTACTTTTTTACATTCCCTCTTATTTCTTCAAAGAGGCGCACAGTGAGAGCAAGGAGCACAAACTCTGGCTCTCATGTATTGACATTGGATGTGGGCTCTTTTTCATTTATAGCTACAATATTCCTCTCGCTGTAGTGTAGCCAAGAGACTTAAAGACTCAGACTACAAACAGAAAAACACATTTTTAGGATTGTTTTTCTTTTTAGGTTGGGTGTCAGACAGCTTCTGGAAAGTTTAAGCCTTTAGTTATGCATTGTGTTGGGCAGATCTTCCAATAGACAATCCAATCACAGTGACATCATGCTAACAGCGAAAACCACTTACAGGTAGACAACTGGATTTGATTTCAGTTGCGGAGATATGTGAAATTGGCAAATTTGTGTATTTCTGCAGTCATTTTCAGCCGTAACTGTAACGTTTAAAAGATATAGAATTGAATATGTTGATCTGACCTGGTGTTTCTGCTGTGCTTACTTTATGTACTGTGTTGCTTTTGCAGCATCTTTGTTAAACCAGCTCTACCGGCACAGAAGCAAAGCAATGTATAGCTGTGATCGGGGGCCGCAGCAAAAAAATCAATATCAGTTTAAATGTATAACATATTTAGAATATTTTCTCCATTTTATCTTACAAACCAGCCACTCGATGCAGTGCTAGACCAGAAACTCCAGTGCTCTGTGAAGTAAAATTACTGATTTTGTCAATAAAGACTGGTGGTTTTGAGAAAACAGCTTCAAGTCCGTGTCTGAAAAAGAGCTGTCTGGCAGCAAGGTAAGGCGGTGAAAATATTCTCAATGTAGAGTGCACTTTTAGGTCCGGTGTGTAAGATTTAGGGGGATTTAGTGAGGATCATAGATTGCTACCAGCTGAAACTTCTCAAGGTTAGAACTCCTTCAGTGTTTATTGTTCAGGAGGTTTTACTGGTGATGTGTGCTCACCTTTATATCTCTGATAACTTTGGATCCAGACATTCAGGAGGTTTTAACTGGGAGCTGAATTATCCACAGAGGTCTCTTCCTCTCCAAAACAAAGAGACCAGGTGATTTCAACCAGAAAAAAACACTAAAAAAGCAGTTTCATGTTACAGATCAGTGTTTCTCCAATGTTGTTCAGCATGGCTGAGACGGGCCGTAATGTGTGCTTTCTTTTTTTGTCTGATAACTTAAGATCCACATGTTCAAGAGGTTTATACTCGGAGCTGGATTATCCACAGAGGTCTCTTCCTTTTAAAACAAATGGACCCAGTGATTTTTTTTTTTTAAGTGCAAATAAACCTTGTATTTGAGGGTTTATTTGTAAAACACTAAATAAAGCACTTTTGCTTTTAAAAAATTAAGTGTTTTTCTGACACTCTTGGCCAACACAAACATGCGAATGGCCCTATCTAGAGTCAGTGTTTTGTTTGTCCATCCTGGGCTACTGTAGGAACACGGTGGTGCAACATGGTGATCTCTGTAGACAAGGACTGGCTTGACTTTTATTTTCAGGCGATTAGACACTAAAGAAAACATACCTATTATATTCCATTTCTGTCAGTATATCCTCTTATATCCTACACACTGGACATTAAAACTGATGCTGATTTTTTCAGGTGGGCTTTTTTAGGTGGCTAAAACCAACTGAGGCAACATTTGTTCAGTTGTTGTTTCATGTATGTGATGTATGTATGTATGTGAGGTGGAGATTTTCTACCTGGAAGTTATATAAACAAACAGTGATGTGATGAAACTGTGATGAAACTGTGATTCAGTCTGTTGGCTGTCTCCATTGCTGACCCAGCCCCCTTCCTCTTTGGCTGCGTTACCTTTTCAAATGTCCCTCTGTCCCTTTGGTTGAGCACTCACCAAGGCCACTACAACATACAGGTGATGGCTTAACTCTTCTCAGGCATGCAAGCTGTTGCTATGCTATTCTACAACAACATTTTTCTCCAAGACTGCTTTGGAACAACATGGTGACCATGTCAGGGCCCACGCCGGCAAAGACGCTGAACAACATCATTTGATTTTTTTGGCATTAACCAATCACAAAAGTTGCAGCTGGTTCATCTCCACTGGTGCAGTGAAACATGGTTTGGCAGAGTAAGACTAGGCAGATTCTCGCTTTACCTCTTGATTGTTTGATGTTTTAGTAAATGGTAGACTACAAATATGGATTGTGCCAAGAATGGGGAGGTATTCCAAACTGTAAAATGGGTACAAAGTATCACTCAAGAATCATTCTGAGTGCCACTACTAAAGGACTGCATTTCTATACAGAATTTACAGCACACAAGATTTTCAAATCTGAAAAGGTACAGACAGTGTTCGCATTTGAGCAGAGACACAGGACGCAAAGAAAACACAGGGGCTTTGCTTCTGGGCTGAGAAGATGAATCTGTTTTATCTAGCAAAGCAAACCCTGGCTGTATACTAAGCGAGACAGGATGTGCCCAGATATGTTGTGTGTTGGGGTTCCACTATTCATCACTTCAAACACATCCTCAGCTCACTGCCAATACAGTGCCTCATCCCCGATGCAGCTCAACAGTGTGACTGCCACCGGTGCTCTCAGCCCAGGAGCCATAGCCAGTGATTTACTATCTAGCTGTATTTTGTATCACTCGGGTGCACACCGCTAGCCACACTGTTGCCCTGTCACAAGCTGCCTCGACATATTTGTAATTCTGTGTAAAGCGGTACCTGTGAGGTGGTATCTCCTAAGCATTCATCAGAGGACCCTCTAATCTGGTTCTGTTTCAACATCACCTCCACAACAATGAGAAAGATGAGTGTGATGAGGCAGAACCAACAGAAAATATATTCTGCATCCTGCTGATCAGATAACTTGTTGCAATTACTCGCCAGGGAAGTTTGCTCTGTGATTTAAGCTGTTGTTGGGCCTTTTACAACCTCAAGAGAGTCAGTCATGGGTGAAACTGTGACTTTTTTTTTTTTAAATGCTGGACCTCAGCACAGAATGGTTAGAACAGCATTTAATGAACCACTGACAAGATGATGACTACAATTATCCCTTGTAGCTTGTCTGAATATCTAATGGGTTTAATCAACATAAGGGGTAAGTGCTTTCTTACATTTGTATAACGTGCAATCATCCAGTGGCAGCATAGGAAGCTTTTCCTCATCTCTTTGTTTTGCTTTATGTCATGTCCCACTGTTTTTTTATGTGATCCGGAAACCTGAGTAAAAACAGAAATGAATGTATAATGGAGGCTCTGCCACCTGTGCCCGCAGGCCAAATGGTCTTTGCAGAGTGTGTTCTCCACTCAAAATGAGGCACGCAGATTTGAAAATGCCATTTCATATTCTCACACGTGTGCATTGGTTTAATAGCTTATTTAAGTACAGTCCCCTTCATTCGTTCCTTAAGGGGCCAATTTAGACTTTGACATAAAGCTGCACTCGGCAACTTTTCAGGCTCTGAATGGCAACAGGAAGCACATTTTTGAATAAATTCTAACTTGAATATCCAAAAATCCTGACAGTAAACTGCACACAGCATGCTTGTGTTTACCAACCTGGCTGGTCTGTGATCACTTTATACCAAAAGATACTGAGCGGACGCGGGAGGCAGAAGAGACGGCATTACAGAGTCTTGAGTACAGCTCCAGGCAACAGTTTTGGATTTCATTTGGAGTTTTGATTTGTTTTTGTTTTTGTTCTGTGTGTGGAGAGGAAGTCACATCATACTCCAAAACTTCATGTAAGGAAATCTGAAGGGTCTGAATTAATGAGAAACTTCAGTATATTTGAACCCGGACCCTATTTTCCTTTGTTTTTGTGTCTAAGTAACTAATGGAGACAATTTTTGCAATTGGTGCAGCCACAGCCGCGAAACAGGCTGCAATGTAATCCCTACGGGCGATTGTGCACTGTTAATTTAAATCTATTAAAAGTGCTTGTTATTAGGAGTGTCTGACAACGTTATGAAAAAAAAGACTCTACAGAAAAACAAATGTATTTTTTTTTTCCTTTCACTGATCTGGTGTGTTTGTTATTGTGTATAACCAAGTCTCACTTAAAGAGAAGTCTCATTCTGAAATCTCACAAACTTTTCCATCTTGTTGAAATCATCGAAATGTTAGGCCATGCCATCTAAAATCTTTTAAATAACACTAAGCTATGCTTGCTGTACTCCAACACAACACAATATTTTGAGCACTCCTCCCTCCAACTCTCAGTAACATTTCCACCATTGTTTTTCCTACAAGACCCCTCTCGTGAGATTTCAGAATGAGACTCCTTGCGCAAGCTTGGTCACAATAACAAACAGACTAATAAAAGGTAAGAAAAAATGTTTCATGTCTCTGTAGGGTCCTTTCCATAATGTTGTCAGACACTTCTTATAACAATCTCAGCCTATCAGTGGCAAAAACAAGCACTTTTAATGGAGGTAAATTGACAGTGCACAATTGCCCATAGGGATTACACTGCAGCCTGTTCCACCACCGTGCCTGCAGCGCTCTCTCTGAGTACTAGACCAGTCTCAAAAATTGTTGTCTCAATCAGCAACTCAGACATAAAGACATGAGAAAATACGGTCCAGGTTGAAAATACCAAAGTTTCTCTTTAACAGAGATGACACTTTCTTCTCCATTGCAGCTCTATTTTATGATTCAGGCTTCTAGTGTAAATATAAAGTATATCTACTGTGGAGTGCTGCTTTATGTGCCGTACAGTGCTGCTGCCTCGGTCAGCTTTTACATGCTGCCATGAACTAGCTCAACCCTCAATGTTTACAGTTCCATCAAAAGCACGTACAAGGTTTATTTGTACATATGTAAATCAAGGCCTATATACACCAAGTCTGACCTTGACGTGAGTCCATTTATGTGTCTTTTCTTTTTTTTTATCTACAAGTTAACCCCCCTCTGGTTTCACACCTGCAACGTTGAAGATATCATATTAGTGATGAACTGTTGAGTCATAAAAAACATCAAGGTAATGAATTAAATTGTGTAATTGGTTTCTGTGTAATTGGAATGGATATTCAATTTCCAATCCCCGCACAACTAGGCAAACACGATTTATGTGCCTGTGTTTTTAATCATTAAAAAGAGTGGTAGTGCCAAACGGCACCTTCCTCACATAATATGACCTCTGGTGCTTCTCAGACTGAAGGGTTTGTGGCAATAAATGATAACTAGAATCATATTCTACAGCAGCTTGCATTTGGCAGAACTGCTGGCACAAACAAGCAGGTTTTGATATTTTATATTTCTGATGTCAAAACAGTATTTCCATGCTTTCTTGCAGCCCAAAATGCAGAGCAGCATAAATCATGTCACATTAATGTAATCTAGATTTGATTACGCTGTTTTCCAATTAATGTGCTAGAGGCATTCACACTGCAAATTCAATTCTCCATGTGCCGTAGTCCTAACCAACACTGAGATGAAGGTGCACGGTGTTCAGAGGTAATGCAGTACGTCAGCAGAAACTGACTAAAAAGGATCTATGTTTTCGTGCGTTTTATTTTTCTTGCAAGTCGGAGGGATTAAAAGAAAAACAAGGCGAGCAGAGGTATGTCTAACACACATCAGCAGAAAACAGACTCAACTGAGCTTTAACTGGTTTAAACAGATCTGTGTTCAAAGTGGTGGATTATCAGGTTTCTATACATTTTAGCAGTCTGGCTCAGTGGCTACTGAAGCATTGTATTTTCTCTTAATCACATGCTACTGTAGGCACACACTGCATGTGGTAACAGTTAAAATGAGCTACATAGTGAAGAGAGTACAACATTGCTTGTTAGTGTGGATGCTTGTGCAGCCACACTAAATAAATACACTTTAAATTGTATGTTATAATAGTCCACGAAGTATCATAACTTATCATTAAGTACATACTTAGTGAATGTGAAGCATTTTCATGCATTTAAAAGAACATATCCTGCTTCATAAGGGATTAATGCCTATCATACTGGAATACTTTGACAATACTTTTAAAAGACTGACAGTACTTTTAAAAGTCTGACACCCTCTCACACCTAAAGACAACTGGTCTCATTGATGAAACATGAGCAGAACAAATTTGTGTGTAAACTATTTGCAGCAGGAAATTTACATGTAATTCTCCTCTGGCCTCTTTATGCAGCGCAGCCCCAAACTGCATGTCCTCATTATTGTTTAATTTAGTTATCAGAGACGTGACATGACGGACATGAACATTATTTAAAATTGAGTTTTGGTTTAAAAAGACTTGTGGACGTGTGAAAGCAATTTGGCGTCTGTCTCCGCTCACACTGGGCACTTGGTGAACCAGAATCAGTCAGAGTTGAAGGGAGACGGTGTGGTTTTACACCAGACTAGCTTACTTGTTGTTAAACTTAATGGCGGCTTGTTGCCTACATGAGACTACCTGTATTAAGATGTTTTTATTGTGGTTTAATTTCACAACATTGACAAAGAATGCCAAGGCTTACAGCAGTAACTGTTGCCTGGCTGTCCATGACAGCAGTGCTGCTCTGCAGGGCACTTGATTTGCATGTGGCTGCCACAAGGGAAGCTGGAGGGGGAGAGGCAGAGATTCGACTCAAATGCAGTTGTATGGCAAAAAATAAGAAATGATTTAAAAGAAATAGAAAAAAAGCATGTCTTGCAAAGAGGCCACTTATCTAGACAGAGGGCAGGTGCTTGAGCACCACCTGGGGTCTATCTGTGCACGTGCCATCACCGTACCTTCTGAGTTTGCTGTGGACTGGTCCAATGGAAGTATGGCGCTGTTTCTCATGACAGAGGGGTCTCTCCGATGATGCAAGCAATGCACTCATCTGCAGCAGAGAGAAGTGTGTATGTACTGTATATTTTATCATCAAGTTTCATATCAAACCATTTTCACTGGTTCTTAGAACAGAGGACATGTAGTTAATGGCACCCATTACCTCCTTCCAGGCCTTTAATTTACCTGTCCCTGTCACACCACTGTGAACAGAAGAAAATAAAATGTTTCTCACAAGCCCACTACACCTAAAATAACTGAAATCTCAGCTTCAGAGAAGTATTTCTTTCTCTCTCTCTCTTTGTTTGCGCCATGTTCGCAGGTCGACAGGATGTATCTATCCATAGTAATTATCACTTCCATATATGGTGGTCACTGGCTATTCATGGGCGGGGACATGTGCTAATTGCTGACAAGTGGGAGCACCCTGTCAGTTAACGACTGAATTCATGAACATACACACGTGCCTATGATCAAATCTGAGTTTCCCATGGAAACTTTTTTATGAAAGTTGTCTTTGTTAATTTAATCACAGTTACTATTCATTTGTACGTGCCAACACAGAGTTTGACTGATTGCTGTTTGAGGAGTTGTGCAAAAGAGTTTCACACAGGTGCATTAGATATTTACAGCTGTGCAAGTAATTTCTATCAGCTGTGAGGAGTTGTTTTCAGTTTGTTAAACACGGTTAATCTAATAGAGTTTGGGTCTTTCTATGAGCTCTGCATTAACTGTTTTGAAAAAGGTTGTGAAAAATGGGCGAAACCAGTGAAAATGTGTCAACGTATTGCAAGACTTCCGCTGACTTCTGCTGTGCTAAGAAGGTGATGATGAAGATCAAGTGCATCCCAGTTTCATTAAGCCTGTCTTAGCAATCGTGGATAACACCACACAGATCAGAATAACGAAGCCAACAGCAGACAACATGGGGAAGTGAAAATTCAACAAAAATTGGCTATTTAACCAAGATTTTGCAGCGTGGCTGAAACCGGTACGAGGCACTGCATATGAGGCTCTGTGTATTTTATGCAAAAGTTTTTCAAATCCTGCACAATGGGAATCAAGGCAGTGGAATCACATGCAGTGTCAGAAACACAAAATAACCAAGAAAAGACTAAGAAAACATGCCAGCAAACACCAGGTACTTTCAAATTCTGTTCTACCCTGGTCTCCATCACAACACAAAAAGTCATGTTTTATGTTACATTCAACATTTGGGCAAAATTGTGTCTAACTGTAGGTCACTGATGACAGCTCTTTTTTTCCCTCCCAATTTTGGTTATTGTAAACTTAGACCTTAATTACATTCTGGGTGGTAAATCTTCTAAGCAGTGCTTTCTCCTGAAATGTATGTTTAACTGATGGCTGTTTTATCTTATCTTAGCCTGCAGTTTTAACTGAATTTTACTTTTTTTGCTTATTTATTTATTAATTATTAGTAGCAGTAGTAGTATTTTATTATATGTTTTAATCTATTTTCCCCCTCTATTTGTATCATGTCTCTCTCAGTAAATCTATGGGGCTCACTGACTTGAACTTTCTCATGATACAATTGAATCTAGTTGAACTGTAAATGTTGCCTGTCTCTTAAGAGGGTGTCAAAACTGAAAAAGGTACAAACTCTATGACAAACATGCCCAGAAGCACAGGGGAGTAAATATCCTTGGATCCTAGCACAGAGGCCCATCTGAGTAATAACAATAATAGTGGTACGAACTCTAATAATAACAGTGTTTATCTGGTGAAAATATTCAAGTTACAGTATGTGTGTGTGCGTATGTGTCTCAAGGGAAAACAGTTTGTCCCTGTGGTGAGTGAACCTTACGATACATAGCATTTTTAAAGTTTGATAATAACTATTCCTTTAGACTGTATCCACGCTTCCATTCTCTCCTCACTCCCAAACTGCGTGGCGTGACATTGAAATATTGTTTCAACCCGGTGAAAGATTCATAAAGAAATTTCATGATAGCAGGTTCTGGTATCACGGGTCAATGCTATTCAGACCTTGAGTGGCTTCCTGTGGATAAGCAATGCACAATAGATGTAATGGAAAACATTCATCCTTGCAAATGTATGAGGGGACCGCGGCGTGCTGTGCTGCACATAACACAAAAGTTGGCATTCAAAAACCACGTCTAAATGTCCTGCCATCATTGTCGTTTCTCATTAACAAGGCTTTCCTTATGCAAAGCTTTCTTGCCACTGTAATATTTTAATAAATACATACCTGAAATGAACATCAAATACATAAAGTTGAAAAGCACACCATAAGCTCAGTTTTAAATCATTTGTGCTGATGTGCAAAACTTCAACAAAGGCGACAAAATGAGGAGGCAGACAAATTATTTCTCCACGGAATAACTACATAATGTCTTTTGACTGAATTCAATAAACTCAGCTAAATGCTAGCATTTGAGCAAAACAGCATATTGACTTTCCTGATTATAGGAGTAACTTCATTGGTTGACATCAATTCAAATGTAAAACTTGTTCCTCTTATACAATCCAAAGATGGCACAACTGTGGGAGTTGCAAATTGGCAGGACATGTCTTTGTGTAATTGCAGCTCGTTAAATTATACAACTGCCTATCACCCAGAGGTTGTGCTCATCACACTCTATTGGTATTTATGGACATGTTAACAGCAGAACTGCATTATTTTACATGGTAGTTTTTCAGAAGAAGCTTCCTGAAACAACATAAATACTCTATTTCACCATAGAAAAACAGATTCCACAATTTCACTGGAATTACACACATGGTTACAAATACTTAAATGCAATATGTAAATTACACTTAAAAAACAGCTATGTTTGGATGTTAATCTTATTTACATAGTAGAGCAGACCCATCAAAGAATTATAAAAAGCCAAAACATCTGTGGGCCAATTTAAACAAGCTTTGTCCTCAATGAGCTCACAGTAAGAGGACTTCACAGGAAGGATGGAGAAGACACACAGAGAAGTTGTTTTCCCTGTTGTTACCTTTGAAATGTTCCTGGGTCAACTGCTGCTAAGTAAAGAAGCACTGAAAATGATCAAGGAATCAAGGTGTCACTGAGCATGCTTCAAGCTTTAGAGGGTGATATACAGAGTGTGAGCACCTTCTCTTCATATTCTCCTGCAAGATTATATAATTTTTCAAAATGCTGATGAGCAGCTCTTGCTTTCGTGGTTATAAATGGCCTGGGATATTAAAATGAACACCTCCATCCTAAAAATCTATTTACTGTATGCTGATGTGAAAGAATCTTAAAAGTGAAATAAATGTATTCCCCATCTCTCATAATAACAGTACAGTGGCATTAATGAACAACGCGTCTGATCCTTCCGTCTGTCTCTTTCAGCTAGAAATCACAGCAGATTCCAGCAAAGAGATTACATTTTTTATTAACACCTCCAAGGTGGGTATGTTGCAGTGGTTAACAAGATATTTCAGAGAACACTTTACAGTCTACAGTTAAATTTGGGTAGATTAGTATCTTTGCCTTAAGTGGATTTAGTATCCGCCAAACAACACAGAGCCACATCAAATGGAGTTTCCTGTTCCTTCATTCATTTCATAGACTGTATAAATAACGGACGTGGCCGCCATGACATCAGTCACTGGTTTGTGGACTCCTGTCCAGGAGTTACCAGATTTATACAAGAGGGTGGAGCTGTGGAGAAATGAAGGGCGGGTCTATCTGAGAGCCAGAGCCACCTGAGACAGTATCTGCACACAGCCTACCACTCAAAGCAGCCACATACAGTACAGGCCAAAAGTTTGGACACACCTTCTCATTCAATGTGTTTTCTTTATTTTCATGACTATTTACATTGTAGATTCTCACTGAAGGCATCAAAACTATGAATGAACACGTGGAGTTATGTACTTAACAAAAAAAGGTGAAATAACTGAAAACATGTTTTATATTCTAGTTTCTTCAAAATAGCCACCCTTTGCTCTGATTACTGTTTTGCACACTCTTGGCATTCTCTCCATGAGCTTCAAGAGGTAGTCACCTGAAATGGTTTCCACTTCACAGGTGTGCCTTATCAGGATTAATTACTGGAATTTCTTGCTTTATCAATGGGGTTGGGACCATCAGTTGTGTTGTGCAGTAGTCAGGTTAATACACAGCCGACAGCCCTATTGGACAACTGTTAAAATTCATATTATGGCAAGAACCAATCAGCTAACTAAAGAAAAACGAGTGGCCATCATTACTTTACAACGAAACTGGCACACATGAGGACCGACCCAGGAAAGGAAGACCAAGAGTCACCTCTGCTTCTGAGGATAAGTTCATCCAAGTCACCAGCCTCAGAAATCGCAAGTTAACAGCAGCTCAGATCAGAGACCAGATGAATGCCACACAGAGTTCTAGCAGCAGACCCATCTCTAGAACAACTGTTAAGAGGAGACTGCGCGAATCAGGCCTTCGTGGTCAAATAGCTGCTAGGAAACCACTGCTAAGGAGAGGCAACAAGCAGAAGAGATTTGTTTGGGCCAAGAAACACAAGGAATGGACATTAGACCAATGGAAATCTGTGCTTTGGTCTGATGAGTCCAAATTTGAGATCTTTGGTTCCAACCGCCGTGTCTTTGTGAGACGCAGAAAAGGTGAACGGATGGATTCCACATGCCTGGTTCCCACTGTGAAGCATGGAGGAGGAGGTGTGATGGTGTGGGGGTGTTTTGCTGGTGACACTGTTGGGGATTTATTCAAAATTGAAGGCACACTGAACCAGCATGGCTACCACAGCATCCTGCAGCGACATGCCATCCCATCCGGTTTGCGTTTAGTTGGACGATCATTTATTTTTCAACAGGACAATGACCCCAAACACACCTCCAGGCTGTGTAAGGGCTATTTGACCAAGAAGGAGAGTGATGGAGTGCTGCGGCAGATGACCTGGCCTCCACAGTCACCGGACCTGAACCCAATCGAGATGGTTTGGGGTGAGCTGGACCGCAGAGTGGAGGCAAAGGGGCCAACAAGTGCTCAACACCTCTGGGAACTCCTTCAAGACTGTTGGAAAACCATTTCAGGTGACTACCTCTTGAAGCTCATCGAAAGAATGCCAAGAGTGTGCAAAGCAGTAATCAGAGCAAGGGGTGGCTATTTTGAAGAAACTAGAATATAAAACATGTTTTCAGTTATTTCACCTTTTTTTGTTAAGTACATAACTCCACATGTGTTCATTCATAGTTCTGATGCCTTCAGTGAGAATCTACAATGTAAATAGTCATGAAAATAAAGAAAACGCATTGAATGAGAAGGTGTGTCCAAACTTTTGGCCTGTACTGTACTTAATTATGCATAACTTTAAGCCTTCAGAAAATGCAAATTAGGGGTGGTGATATGGCCCTAAAATACTATTACAATATTTCAGGGTATTTTTGCGATAATGATATTCTTGACAATATGACAAATTAGTAAAAAAAAAAAAAATTATATATATATATATATATATTGAGTGAGATTAAGATTCTGTATACAATATTAATAGCTCAACAAAATAAAATCTACCACAAATTACACATTTAAGCAGTTCCCAAATACAAAAAATGTACCCATGGATCTATACATATAAATCAACAGGTGATTTCCTGCTCTTTAAGCAAAATCATAAATGATTAAGTTGTTGGTTTTTTTCACCTGGACCTTTATGCTCTGCCATTTCTCCTCCAATCATTACGCTGTGGCAGGCTGTTGTGACATTCACATATATGTAGTTTTTTTGTCGTTAGCAGCATGTAGGTTTACATTATCAAAGGTTTATGACAAAATTACTTGATGGCACCGACTTATATGTGTGCTGCTGCCGGAGGAGCCGTTGAAGGAGTTCCCTCTGAATGATAAGTCGCTAAAAGAGTCTGAGAAGTCCGGGGCTGTTCATGAAACATTCAGGACGCCCGGGCCAAACGACACCACAGTTTATTGATTTCTACTGAAGCTTCTCCTCTTTTTGGAACCACTGCAGAGTCGGTAATAATTTTGCTTTCAGCCATGCTTGTTGTTGCCATGGGTAACAGTATAATGTCAATATGTCAACATGTTGAATTATCGTGAGTATCACAATATGAATTATTATAAGAAATAAATTAGACCGGTATTATCATGAATGCAATGATTTGGCACACCCCTGATGTAAATAGACAGGTTATATAAAAATTCAGCCCCTTTGCAGTTATCATGAGCGTGGAAATTAGCCATACACTTTAGGCAATACATATTGCCTAAAGCTTCCACTGATACTTCCCCACTTTCTGCATATGCTTCACAATAAATGTATTTTAATGTGTATGCAGTGGTAGCCCTTTACTCCATATAGTGTTAATAATGCTACTAAATACAAACATTTTCTGCACTTTTATCATGAGGTCATTTTGAAAATTCGCATGGACGCAGCACATTTTATTACGTATTTAACAAAGCTTGATAAGCAACCCAGGAATCAAAGACTGATAGCACATCTTTCTAACAACAAACTTTTAGTAACTGAAGGTGAACTCAATACTGGAGGACCTTCACTGTTAAGCAGGTTGTTTTGGTCTGAGGAAAAAAAGATGGAGCCAAGTGAAAGTGGTGTGGAGAAGAAATGTCCAAGCACATAATGACGAGTTTGGTAAACAGTATCAGGCAGAATAGCCCGATTTTAATTCTTTCCATGTGATCGTCAATACTGGCTTCACACATTTCTGAAATAACAGATTGTCTTACGTTATTTTTCTTCACTCCTCCTACGAATGTCAGCCAGGTTTTCATGATAATAAATACATGCTCTGCCATCAGTGTTAAACACATTGTGCACTTGTGATCAAATTTTTGATTACACGTACACACATGTAACCTAAGCAATAGAAATTCATCTGTAGATGTTGCTTCAGCAATGTGATAAATTCAAATGGCCATATCTCATTTATCATTGCTTTGACTTTGAGATGAAATGTTGTACAATTCATCCTTGTACAAAAATATGACTATATGCTGTCAGATTTTAAATACTGTGAGAATGGTGGCAGCAGTCAGATAACCTGCATCACTCTTTGTATTTGATGCAAATCACAGTGCAGATTTAAAAAAAATCTAACTGTTTTTAAATATAAAACTAACCAATTTGTGCAGCCTTGCTAGAACCATGAAGTGCTTTTCAGTTTTCGTCCCATTGCAGGGTTTTTGCTCTTCAACAAACACTCCAGGCTGCTGTTGGTGTCTTCTCATGGTCACTCCAGACTGAAGTCTCTTTGAAAGACTTACAGCATGTATGTTTTTACTTCTTCTCCTCTTTCTTCCCTCTTTGGTTTACAGAGCGTGGGCAGCTCCACTCCAGCTCTTCCTGCAAGCTTACAGTACTGCATATAATTGCCCAACTACAGGCAAGTGTGAGTGTTCTGAATATCTCTGTGGGATGCATACGTCAGTATGTCGACGCTCTTTTCACATCACATTTAACAGCCTTCACCGTGTTCTCTGATATCGCTGACATTTGAGGACCCACAGAAAATAGTGACTTAATTAGAATCTAATTTCATGCACTCCTGACTGATTAGATATGATGATAATGAAATACATGAGGCATTATCAACACAGGTTTTTTGTAGGAACATTGTTTATCAGGCTTGGATCTCTGATATTGTGGTTACCTTCATCTGTTACATCAAACAAATATATAAATGCAACACTTTGTTTTTGCTTCCATTTTCACGCATTTAGATTAAGGTTTAGGACTTTTTTTATGCACACAAAAGCCTTATTTCTGTCATTGTTAAAATCCATGGTAGTGAACACTTCTCATGATTACTACTAGTAGGCGACTTGTTAGGAGATGACATCCCTCCTCATCCCCCCTAAAATCACCTATTGATTTTGACACAGTTGTGCCTTGGGCTGTTCAAGTTTTGATGAAGCGTGCTATTGGCATGCTGACTGCAGAAATATCCACCAGAACTGTTGCTCGTAAACTGAATGTTCATTTCACCACCAAAAGCCGTCTCCAGTGTTGTCTCTGTTAATTTGTTAGTACATCCAACCGGCCACACAACTGCAGACCAAGTGCAACCACGGCAGCTCAGGACCCCCACGCCCACGTTCTTCACCTGCAGTCTGACACAATCCACCTGAACAACTGATGTGACAATTGGTTTGCACAACCAAAGAATTTCTGGACAAACTGTTGGAGACCATCTCAGAGAAGCTCCTCTGTGTGCTCACTGTCCTCACCAGGGTCTTGACCTGACAGCAGTTTGTCATTATAACCAACTTGAGAGAACAACTGCTCATGCACTTTGGAAAGAGGTTCTCTTCACAGATAAATCCTGGTCTACACTGTACTGGGCAGATAGCGTGTATGCGCTGTGTGGGCAAGTGGTTTGCTAATGCATACGCTGTGAACAGAGTGCCCCATGGTGGCAGTGAGGATATGGTTTGGGCTTGCATAACCTACCTACAGCGAACACAAGTGCATATTATTGATGAGAGCTTGAATGCACAGTGATTCTGTGACGAGACCCTGAGAACCACTTCATGTAATTTGTCTGCTGCCATGACCTCACGTTGCAGCATGATAATGCACGGTCCCATTTTGCAAAGATCTGTAGCCTACACAATTCCTGGAAGCTTAAATCATCCCAGTTCTTGCATGGCCTGTGTCCTTACTAGACACGTCAACCATTGAGCATGTCTGGGAAGCTCTAGATCGGCATGTAGGACAGCGTGCTCCAATTTTTGCCAACATTCAACAGCTCCACACAGCCATTAAAGAGGAACGAGCCAACGTTCCACCAACCACAGTCAACAACCTGATCACCTCTCTGTGAAGGAGATGTGTTGCACTGCATGAGGCAAATGGTGGTCACACCAGATACTGATTCTTTGTGCTATCTGTGATGAAAGGAAAGCATTTCTGTAGCACTTGTAATGTGAGATAACACATTTTTCCAGGATGGAACGGCACATTTTAGAGTGGTATGTTCTTGTGACCATCCTAACTCACACCTGTGTAGTAATGATGCTGTTTAATCTGCATCTTGATATTCCACACCTGTCAGGTGGATGGATTATCTTGGAAAAGGAGAAGGGCTCATCAACACGGATTTTAACAAATTTTGAAAGCAAAATCTGAGAGAAATAACTCTTTTGTTTGCATAGAAAAAAAGTCATACATCTTTAATTTAAACTGGTGAAAAATGGGAGCAAAAGCAAAAGATTTGCATTTATACTTTTGTTCAGTGTGGATCACATTTCTGCCAGTGTAACAGCTCCTCATGTATGAAAGGATTTGGGTTAAAACTGTTGTGTTATTCAAAGGAAAGTTGAATGACTGACAGATTTTCAGCTGTATTTCCTTATGATTACACCAAAATCTGTCAGCTTTATGTCTAATTTAAGGTCTCTATATTTTTAATTGACTACCACAGTGCCCATATTCCTATGGGACCCATCAGTCCCCATAGGAATATTACAGTTCTTATGTTTTTTTTCTGTAATATGAACATAACAGTTTATCTATCAATTGCAAAACTATGGAAACAACCTTGCCACCAGAAGTAAATGTTGGCATTGTACATTTCTACAAACTACAGATATGTTCCATTTGTACATTGCTTATGTATCATATCAACGTTTTCTTAAGTGACTTCTAAATACATGTGTATTATCTGACTTTATCTTTGGGAGGTGGAGGAGACGGAGGATGGCATGACACCTAGATGAGATCGCTGCCAAACTGCAGACTCCAGACGACTGTGAGAGACAGTGAAAAAAAAACAAAAAAAAAAAGTTTTTTCAGTGACACATCACTGTGTTTCCAGCAGCAATTGTGCCACCAAAAAAAGAGTGTTCTGGGGGCCAAAACTTAATTGTTTCTAAACCATAACCAAGTGTTTTTTTTGTGCCTATACTTAACCATACATTGGCCACAGCGTTGTTGAACTGTAAAGAAACAAAAAGTCAGCAGATCCACTACATAATAATGTACATATTTTACAAATCCATGGTTTGCAGAAATATACAATCTATTCTTTCATCTATTTTCATCTGGGTTGCGTAGGCAGCAGGCTGAGCAAAGTATTCCAAACATCCCTTGGGGGATCCGGAGGTGTTCCCAGGCCAGATGAGATATATTATCCCCATATTACCCAGCACGTTCTGGGTCGGCTCCCGGGCCCTTGTGAAGGAACAGCGGCTCTACTCTGAGCTCCCTCTAGGTGTCTGAACTCCTTACCCTATGAGGCTGACACCTTATGGAGGAAACTCACTTTGGCCGCTTGTATCCACCATCTCGTTCTTTCAGTTACTACCCTAAGCTCATGGCCATTGGAGAAGGTTAGGACATCGATGGACCAGCACAGGCAAAGGCCAAGGCCTTCTGGTTCAGCTCCCTCGTCACCACAACAGTCTGTTGTAGCACCGCATCACTGCTGACGGTGCGCCAAACCACCTATCCATCTCATGCTCCATTTTAAGCTCACTCGTGAACAAAACCTCGGAATACTTGAATTCCTACGCTTGGGGCTATAACTCTTTACCAACCCACAGGAGGCAGAGAAAAATGGCCCCATACTTGGATGTGCTGAATGCCAACATTTATTTTGTCGTTTGGGTTGTAGACAGTTGGATAGAAGATGGCTGGGGTTATTTCGTGATCACATAAAACAAAACCTGTTACATCAATTGACATTCTTAAACTCTGAAACTACAGGAATGGAATCTCAAGGTACGTTTGCAAGGTTAAGAATTCAGTCGACCACATAGTTCAAGTGAACAAGATGATGCCTTTGTGTATAGCAGCATGTTGGAAAATGTGCTGGCAGAGCTCTACTATGAGCTTTTCTAGTTGTTGAGAGGATTGACCCCCAAAGATGAGAGGACGTGTATGTAAACACACATTACTAGTACAAAGAGGCAGCAGCGATGAGCCTCTGTTTCCTTCCTGTCCATGGCCCACTGAGCACAAGGCAATTTCTTTTCTTCTTTTTACTTCTCTGAGGTGTACCTGGATGTTTTATTGCCTCACACTGATATTGCTCAAGGACAAAAAAAGAGAGCCGGATAAAAAAATGAGATCTTGTAGACACTCGGGATACACTGAACTGTAACATGCTCATTACCTTCTACCTCCATTTGCTTATGTCAAATATACAAGCCCAAGATGTTTTAAGGGAAAAAAAGAAAAAAAACACTGAGAGGTAAGAGATGAAGTCGGACATGAACATTTTAGCAGAACACAGAGGAAATCAGTGTGAGTGGTCAAAAAAGGGTCAGAACTTAAGACATCCCTGTGGGAAAAGTGGAGTGCTTTTGCAATTGCTTTCTCATGAAGCTTTTTAATCAGAGTGAGGCAACATTAGATTAGCAACTCTGGAACATGAAAGCACCAGTCAGCAACACACACCTAAAGTACCCTGTCATAAAACTCAATTACTCAAAGTCATGCAATGTTACCATTTAACTTTTAGATTAAAGCATTTGAGCATTTGTGCAGATCTAGCAACTGCTCATTCTGCACCATACTTGGTCCAGACATTCAAATTTGCCACACCAACACAATCCTAACAATGGGAGCTGACAGTGCTGAGAACAAAATAGATGAAAATTAGCAAAACATCTAAGTATGCACTTTCATCATAGAAACAGTGCTTTAATCTCAGCAAAGAGGATGTTTATGCTAGCTATGCCTCCAACCACTTTTCATCTTATTAGCTCAGACGGAGATTTTTGAAAGCGAGATCTAAAAAAAGGGCTCCCACAGAAAGACGTAAAAACACTGCACATCAAAAGAAAGAAAACGACAACTTATTTGACGAATCATCCAAGTAACAGCTTGCAACTGCACTGAGTTTCGGAGCGAAAGTGGTGTGAATACAAATATACACGCTTTCAAACGTGAGTCATAATTATTCGAAGAGTATGTTTTTTTTTCTTTCTGTGAGCTGAGTGACTCGAGCACTGTAGCTGCAAGACATCATCCGTTTGAGGCAAATTCATCTTTGTGACAGATGACAGCAGAGTTTCCTAAACTTTTTTGATTTGTGTAATATTTTGATGAATTTCCAGTCCAGCATTTGAAATAAATGGGCTGAGGGGGGACATTTCTGGCCGAAGTTACAGGTGACAGTCTCTTGCATCAGAGGAAAATGTGCAGCAAGTGCTGCTTCAAACATTTTTTTTAGAGAAATTTATGATATGTATGTATCATTCTGATAATAAATCTAGATCCTTTTCATTTGTTCCTGTCAGCCACTGCACCATCCTTCATGCCAGCAACTGTATATCCCAGAACTTAATCTTTCCTCCACATTTGTCATTCTTTTTAATAAGAATCCCACATCCACATTGTCTGTTTGATGTGCCACACAGTATGTGGGGCTTGCAGGATGTGAGGATTGAAAGGGAAAGTTAACATTCACAGATGAGGACACACTATTGTTCAAATTTGCAAATTCATCACAAGAGCGCTCTGATAAGCCTTCCAAAAAAATATATATGACTGAGATACTTACAGGACCAATAATGGCTTCCTGGATTGGAAACTATAAAGGGGGAAAAAAATGTATTTCAAATAACCTTTATCTTTCACTGTCAAAACTGAGACACAGTTAATCCTTTGAAGTGTAAAATTTCCCTTAGAGTGTAAACAACTCTCTCCCATCCATGACGTTTACCTCTCCTCTTTGTGCTCGCAATTTTCTACATGAATAAAGAAGCTGCTCCTTTCTCCCACTGGCTAGACCCTGACTGAAGTGCAATCTGTTATAATATCAACTCAAGCCCCCATTGGCAAGCATTATTAGCCTCCACTCTTTCTTGCATATTTAGTGCTGGCACCATCCATGTGGCAATAGATGGCATTACAATTGATTCTGCACAGTGGGATGATTAGTGCTCAGACTGTGATACTTTTCTTTACAGTTAATTTCCGCTCTTATCTGACTATTAAACCCCCCCCAAAAATTCAATTATCAGTAGAAAGATCTTCTGTACTTATTAATGTGGACGGAACCAAATCCCCAGCTCTTGATTTTGTCATTGCAAAGGTTTTATCCTGTGCTTGTTTTTTTTTTTTTGACAATTTTTCTATAAAAGATGGGTTATTCCTTTTAAACAATCCTGCAGGATTTTAGGGAAGAAAGCTGCAACTGTGTGTAAAAAATGAAATGCCTCTTCCTCTGCCAGTCAGCTTAGTATCCTGATGCAGCTGCTAGCTGTGCACCTGGCACTACACTATAGGTAGGGGAGGTAGGAAGATTTCACACACATCCCTGTCATGAAAGATTGAGCATGTGGGAGTCATTGAAATGTATTCATGCTCACAATGTAGAGGAAGCACGGGGCCACAGTAATGGTTGTCAGGGGCTGGTATGCCTCAGTGAACTGAAGACGACATTTTCTGTCTCACTGGCTGCAGGGATGTTTGAGTTATATAACCCTGCAGGAGGCCACAGATGAGAATGTCACATGTGAGCCCTAATAAAATGCTACATTTAGTACGTGTGCCATGAAGAGCCTCACATAGTCCAAGCGATTAAAAAAAAAGCTTTGTTTTTAAGTAGCCTCTTTAAGAGTTTGACCATTTTATACACTACATAGGTAACGTTTTACTCCACATGCCTCAGCCAGCTGCTGTTTGCTAAAGTAAAACTAAATCAATATGATGCTGGTCATGGATGAGGAAAATGTTTACAAATTGGAAGTTTTTATTCTGAAGGTCTCTGGAAGCTGAGGTATACTTTGACCTTGAGTACTATATTCAAGACTAAAAAGCTCATCTGAAGTCTATTGTTTTTTTCCTGTACCAGCGCAAACAGCCATGTTTGGTTGTGAGTGTTAAAGGGGACTCAGATAACAACACATCTTATCTTCTGCAGGATTCTACAACATCGCCGCTCGGGTTAGGGTATCCTTTTCAGAGATGCAAATGCTGTGAAAATGAGATGAATGCATTTATGTGCGCTCCAATTACATTAATGAGGTAGAAAAAGGCAAACAATGTCAACGGAAAGTTTGCAGAGGAGTGTTGGATAAAGGAAACAGTCCACCATCTCACTGAGGGAGAGGAGCACAGACAATATGGAGGGTTGGAATCGTTCCTTTGTGATGGCTTTTCTTTCTTTTTTTTTATTCCCAGGAGGATAATTACCATCATTTTACAACGTCTAGGGCAGAATATCAGTGTCTCTAGGGTTTGATGAAACAATGCACGGAGGTAACCTGACCTTGAATCATCCAGTGGTTCCCCAGACTACAGAGACTGAAGCTCTAGGGATAGTATTCTGTGCAGAATGTAAAGCACTGCAAGACAGTTTAGCGAATTTTGAAATTACTAGTCAAGTAATCGATTTGTCAGCTGACAGAAAATTAATTGTCAACACTTGGTTGTTTAGACTTACCCACTGGAAAATGACACCTTGCTTGCAACACATTTCCATTCTTCTACTGGTCAATTTTTGTTAGCTCGTGCAGTTTGTAGCCTCAGTTCTCTGACAGGAGAGGCACCCTGGTTCAGAGATGGTCTTCCGCACACCTTTGTTTTCATGAGTGGTTATTTGAGTTACTGTTGCCTTTCTATCATCTTGAACCAGTCTGGTCATTCTCTTCTGACCTCTGCCATCAACAAGGCATTTTTGCCCAGAGAACTCCCGCTCACTGTTTATTTCCTCTTTTTCAGACTATCCTCTGTAAACCCTAGAGATGGTCGTGCGTGAAAATCCCAGTAGATTAGCAGTTTCTGAAATACTCAGACCAGCCCGTCTGGCACCAACAACCACTTAAATCACCTTTCTTCCTCATTCAATTCTGAACTTCAGCAGGTTGCCTTGACCATGTCTACATGCCTAAATGCATTGAGTTGTTACGATGTGATGACTGATTAGTTAGAGTTCCTAATAAATAATAAATAAATACCTAATAAAGTGGCCAGTGAGTATATACACAATGTATAGCTCCTTTTTAATTTGCTGAAGTGAATGTATAAGTGTTTACATTGGATATAATGTAATCAGTTGTAATCTCTGTATGCACAATATGCAAAATGTATGCAGAATCTGAAAGCAAGATTTTTGTATCAGAAGTATTTTGGTTCTTGTTTGTAATCTGAGTAGTATTGAGAGAGTTGGAATGCATTGGCCAAAATGGAATCTTGGAACTCATCATCTACTGTCTGATGACAATTTAGCGTTTATTAGCTTTTTCATGTTATTTATCTGCATTTATTTGCATAAATAAAATGATGGGTGCACAGAAGAAGAGGTCTTGGCCCAGATATGCCCCCCTAACCCCCCTAATATTGGCAGTTGCCCCCGGAGTCTTATCGTTGGACAGAGCCATGATCTGTTTGGAGACTAATAACAAGGAAAATGTGCACATTGTCACAGTGTATGGCAAATGCAACCCAAATGCACCAGTAGCAGTAGCAACAGTCTTTATTAAAGCAGCTGTGCGGAACTTTTTACCATTTATAAAACTGCCCCTAGTTCGTATCACCCCCCCCCTTGAAGATCCGCATACTTATTTGAACCCAACAGTGACAAAAAGGCTTTTCTCTATATGGCTATTTAGCGTAGCCTCGGTCGGGTCGGACACAGCGGAAGTCAGCAAACCAGAATACGGCACCCGGAGGTGGAAGTAAGTCTGCACGCCCGCAGCAGCCCGCAGCCATTAAACCACAGAAGAAGGAGCCGTGTTTATAAGTAGGATTTAAGAAACAGACTAAATGACATGTAGTAGGGAGTGGTGAATGATTTCGGACACATTGCGCACTCTTGTACAGTAGGTGGTGGTATGCACCTGGAAGTTGTTTGCGATCCGCCAATAAATTGAGAGAAGAAGAAGAGCCGTGTTTACAGAGAGTGTTCTTCGAGTAAGCGGTATGAAACGGGCATTGCTGAACACATAACAGTTTTACCAGATGTATCTATAAGGACTTGGTTGTACTTTCGATGTCATGGCGGATAAAGAAGGAGCACCATCTAAAAGAAAAAGAACAGGAGAAGATGAGAGATTTAAAAGGTTTTAAAACTGATCCCGAGTTGGCCCTTTTCCTAATCGACAGGTATGTAATTTTTGTTTTTTATTTAGAGAATATACTGCAACTTGTTAGATGTTGTTTCACTTCAATATATGACGACATGGAAGTTATAAGCAAGCTAAATGTAACGTTAGCTGATGTGAACCGCTTTTGTCTAGTAACATTACAACAAACACCACAAAATTATCTGTGACTGTGACCATGAACACAAATATACAGCAGGCAGTTGTCCTCAGTTTCTAAGAAATTCAAAGCTACACCAGAACATTTATGATTTTCCTCTCGCTCTCCAAAACAAATGCATGCAGTAATTGCCGGTTGCAGTTGAGATTTTACGACACCAGGCTGTGAGTATCATACCGCTTCGACCAAAGGAGGCACTATAATCAACGAAAATGTAAATCACTTATGCAGCAAGTATTCAGGCAGGATTTGAACCCAGGTTTCCTGTGTGGCAGGCAAGCAAGTTACCACAGGACCAACAAGGCAGGTACACTTGAAGATGGTGATTAGCTGGCCTGTGATCTGGTGGAAGCATTTGTTAGTCAAAGGTGAAACAGCACAGATATGATTTGGAACTTGTTGTGCCTGCCCCCACCAACTTCAAGAGAAGTGGCTCCAAACTCTGGCTTCAATGCTAAATTCGACATCTCACTGACATCATGACCTCTCTCTCTTTAATAGTTTCCGTGTCAGCTACTGCATTAACATTCCAGTAGGAAATACACTTGGACCCATGGCTGCTGTCAGAAATTCCAACATCTCGACTCAGAATTTCACCTTGGAGGCTCGCATAAATGTTTTTTCCGACTCGGCTGCTTGGAATTATGGTTTGGATACTGTGTGACATGAGCATGGCAAGACCGTGATCAGACAGCACACATCTGTGACTGTCAGCAAGAGCAAGAGGTTTATGAGAGAAACAAGCAACATTTAGATTATTGTCATAGCTTTACAACTAGATTAGCAGTGGTAGTTGGGCTCATGTAACAAAGGCTAATGTCATTGAAAAGGACACGGACAAGGAAAGTAAGCGATTGCTGTGCTTGTTCTTATGAGGAGTCTGTTCAAGTTTGATTGTCTCATCTAAAACCTGAATACGGTGCTGTGTCCCAAATTAGAGCTGCATAATTTGAAGGCAAGGTGCACCTGCAGTAAGCAGTCCCCTGAAAACAACAGATAAAAGTTCAGGTGCGTTCAATAACGTGTTCTTTGTGACTTTGATCGGTTCTTCCTAGGTCACAGTGAAAAAACATTAAGGGCTCTTGATCTAAAATGTTTCTACTTGGACGTCTTTGACAAATAAAAGTATGGGAACCCCTGAACTAGCAGTTACAGAAATATCAAAGAGCTATTTTCTTTGAAACCCTAATGTGTTATCTGGGGTGAGCTACAGTCTGTAAGTGATATGAATGTCATTTATCATGAGTAGAGGGTCTGTGGATGGTATTTGCTCCATAATTACTCTTTTGCCATTTTGTGGTACTCTCAAAAACTTTTAAAGGGTAAAGTCCAAATGACATGAAACCACTTTTGTCTACTCAAAAAGTTGTTTTACAGTGACACATTTCATAATTTCCCCGCTCTGCGCTCTTATCTCTTTGGATTCCAGCTGATAAAGTGAAGCAGAGGTTAAAGTCCTGACAATCAACTTACTTATTTTGCTGTTTTCATCCACACTAGTTCAACAGTTAAGATCTTGCTTCACTTTATTTACGCAGCGCCGTCATCTCAACATGTCACACAAAAAGTTTGTTTCATAACCAGTCTGGAGCCAGTGGAGGGGAACTCAAGTCCATTTCTGAATCCTCTCGTTATTCGCTTTGCCTTAAACCATCCAGATATTAATTGCAACCATGAAGAATTCTCTCCCAAAGCTGGAAACCAGCTGTGTGACTCAAACCTGTGATGCCATCAGGCTTTAAAAACTGAGTTGCTCATTAGAGACTAAAATAACAAAGACTTCTTTTTTAAAGTGACGGCAAGAAGGGCAGTTTCTGGGAATAAGGGAATATTTATTTGATACAATAAAACACTGGAACTTGCACTGTCATATTAGACACTGCAAAATCACAGCATTCAACAAAGCAACACCAAACTGTATTATGAGATCATGGACATAATGAACACAAAGCTAAGAAAGACTTTATTTTTCTTTGTTGTCATGTTTGTAGAGTCTCCTGCAGTTAGAATAATTTACTCTTTCAGGCTCGAACAAAGTGACAAATAATGGAGTAAATATGTAGTTTGCTTTTTGTCCACCCCCAAAGTTGAAAATACATTTGTCTGCAAGATTTCAAGCATCGATGAATGAATTAACATTGATTAGCCTTGTATTTATACTTGGAAATCATCCACTGGGATAAAATCCAAAGCAGAAAGCCAAATAAATCTTAGTGACAAGACTAAAATGTTTATTCATTGCGAGCAGCAGGATATCTCAACATCTTAAATGTAACACAGTCACTTTGCTTTTACAAGTTTTGTTGACATTTGTTGGATATTTTTTTTCTACCTTTCCTATTTCCAGTTTTATTCAGGCATTACAGGCTACAATTTTCTGCTGGGGTGTTGAGGTACAAATTTATTACACTATGTTATTTTGGTGCAAAGACCCAATATTGTACAAGACAACATGATCCAAATCAATGCAATAACTGCTGCTGCTGAGGTCGCACTGATTCCACTCACATTGCCATTGCTCAGAATGCAGCACAGAGCAGCCTGCTCTGGGAGTTGAAAAGGGCAAACATCTGAAACTAAAGCCATATCTGAGAGCACAGCTGAAGTGAGACGATTCCCAGGTGAGAGGGTCACAATATAAAATCCATTAGCTCTCATACTAACTGCTGGACATACTTGACATGAAATGATCAGGTAACAAAGTTCTGCAGAGCGGCATGGAAGACTTTCGGGCTTTAAACCATTGCTTTATAAAGTCTTGTAAAATGAAATAAAATCAGCTACTTCCCCACCAATATTTCAGCATTTCTCAAACGTGTAATCAGTGAATTTTAGCACTTGTTCTCAAGGTGCTTGTTTTAAAATCCTAAATTCTTCAAACCTTACAACCTCGATTTACTGTGATGAAAATGTTATGCATTTACAGCTTCCTTATCCGTAAAACTTTTGCTCAATGTCAGCAATTAAAATGTCAAGAAATTAAAGTGGAGTTGAAACAGAGAGAACGCCGAGTGAATGAGTGAATGATAAATGAATTAATAAAAGTACGCCGCCACCTGAATTCATTCCTTTAATTTATTTTGTCTGCATCTGACATTTTTCATATCACACCAAGTGATGCCATAATTACAGAGATGTCATTACAGCACATTCATCGACAATTAAAGTGAAAGAGAGAGGAAATAAATTGCCCCTTTCATCCTTTCCATTGCGTCATGGGGAGTTGGGGAAGCCACAGGGAAAGGTGGAGTGATATTCAAATATAGCAAGCCTTTACTGTAGATTTGAGGCCTCTCGAACCAACTTGTGTGCTAAACTTTCCAACTGATGACTCCACTAAAGTGTCTACAGAGAAGAACTATTGATTTGTGTTCTCCATCCAAACGGATTTAAATCTTTAATTAGCTCAGTGGCATGTGGCCAAATGTAAATTAGACATCTGACTTGTGATTGTGTCAGGATGTTGATGAAAGGTCCCAGCATTGGCTTCTGGCGGAAACAGCATTGTCTTTGGTGAAAATAAATCTGATTACTGAAATTGAATTGTAGGTAGTATGTGTGTGTGTGCGAGCGTGTGTGGGGGAGAGAGAGAAAGGAAGTGAGGGAGACTCAAATGCAATCTAATGCACTAATGCAAATCTAATACCACTAAAGGCTGATTCATTGCTTATCTTGACTGTAATGTTTTAAATCTAAACTGTAGAAAATACATTTGATCCAGTCTGGGGTTTAACATCGTCTCAAATAAGTAATGCTTCCAACAAAATAACGTAACCACCCATGAATTGCTCACTAATATGTTACTTCTGATTGGCTGAGCTGACTAAAGGCTGTTGACTTGCATAGTCAAATTGCCACCCATGTGACAGAAACAAGCCACAGAAGAATAGCTGCAAAAACACAGAAGTAGTGACAAACAATAGCTCTGGGCTATGATGCTGGAACAAACAAGAGGTTGTATCTATTTGTAATCCAAACTGTGCACACGTACAATGCATGAGCGCGATACGCAGTTAATTGTCATTTTTGTATTGTTTTCTAAATATAATTAGCTGAAACAATATTGTAGCTCCACAGGATCATACCTCAAAAGGTGAGGACTGCCAACACTGATTTATACCCAGACAACAGACAACACCTGTCAACAAGCTGACAAGACACAACTGGCGAATAAATGTTACTGTGACACATTATTAAAGTACTTTACAAACTAAATGTTGTTGTGGCATGAAAAAAACAGACCCTGCCGTACAGCCCATTTAATCAAACCCCAACCCCTTAGAGGCTTAATAAATGTCCCTGCCAAGTTTCATAAATGGGGGATCAATTATAATTGATTTCACAGTCTGATACATTTATTAAAGTGACATCCATTTATTCACGTGCTTACCTGTTGTGCCATCAGCCTATGCTTGCAGTCACTGCGAGAATGAGCTTACTACCTCATGCTTTACTCCAAGTATCACTGTGAGATTTTTCGTTACACTGAAATAATTGCTACATCGCCAAAGCGGATTCAATACATACAGAGCAACACTTCATTTCTCACACTGGTCAGCCGATGAGACGTTTCTATAATTTGTTAACGACACGATATGTACTATTGAGTGCGCAACAGGCAGACAAGAAATGAAATTTCCCTTAAGAGGAGAATAAATTAGTTCCAGGGTGTTACCTCCTGTCACATTATGCAACATCCCCCGCATATGAAACCTGCCACTCAGCAGAGCAGGGGACCAGCAGAGATTATCTGATGTCAAAAACGACGTCGCCAACATGCTGGGACCAGCCATGAGTACAGGGCTCCTCCGTGGCCTACTGCTAGATGTTTGTTTTCTTGCATCAAAGTCACGTCCATTGCATCTAGTGTGTCTGTGTGTGCATTTGCTGTAGTGTCACGTCCCGCCTCTCTATTATACTTTTCATCCTGCTGTCTCCGACAATCAGCATTTGGGTCTAATTCCTGTTGTCCTTCATTACTAACCTTGACAGTACTTTATGTGTGTTTGTGTGCATGGTTTTGTGAGTGGCATACATGTAGTCATCAGCCACAGGCCCACCAAATCAACGGGCTTTAAACATAAATTGGGGTCAAATTTAAATCAATGAATAACAGTCAGTAACAATTTTTTAAACGTTTGTCTGGATATGCTACTTAAAGGGCCACTGTGTAAAATGGGTTGAAAACCGTTGAAAACAGTGACATCAGTGGTCAAATTCTAGATTGCAGGGCTCACTCGCTCACCCCTCCTGTCGGGTAAATGACGGTGGCCTCGTAGGGACAAAAAGCCTTGCGCAGACATGAGTTTTTCAGGAATAGGTCTATCTAGCGACAAGGTGAATGTTTTTTTAGAAATCTAAACCATGTTACGATATTGTAAGGAATCACTCACGAGCAGGAGACCAGAGTAGCGTTCGGGAAAAAGGCCAGTTTATTTGAGCACTCCAAAAACTCTGGTAACACTCCAGGGGGTAGAAGACTCCATCCCAAACTCTGACTCTTCTGGTGTAACACACACACTCCATACACACATTCTCATTTACAATACCGAGTGGGGACCCCCTCCCCTCTCTGCTCCACCAATCTCCAGCCCGCACACTGACTGACAGCGTAGCCTGTAAACAGAGCTCAGCTGTTTATTTAGCCTAGCAATATCTCCGGACTACAGTAGCTGCAATGGACGACTTTGAATGCGATTTTGAAGAGTTTCTTGTAGCGGACACAGACCCAGAGCCATACCTGTTTGAGCCGGAGCATACAGATGAGGAACTTGGATGCTGAGCGGGCGAGAAGAGAGGCTGAATCCTCCGCTCCCATTTGGCTGCACAGAATGGGATTCGGTGCTCTGCTACCATCGTTGGGGAGCTATATCATCAGGAGGAAAAGCGCCGCAGAGAGTGCATCACAAGGAGTGAAGTTGTGTCTTCTTTTCCTTGCAGATGACGTTCGGGTTCATTCTCTCCTGTTGCATGGTAAGTGTGGTCCATTCACAAACTTTATAACTAAAAAAACTTTTCACTACTCTCTGTCAACGAACTACTAACACTCTCTACTGTTTCCTCCTCCTTCTTCCTTCTTTCCGCTGTCTTCGTTGGTTCATTTATACACGCGAAACGCATTCTCTGGCTGGCTGGATTGTCCACTCGGTCTGCCGTACATACATGGCGGCGCAAGATGGCGACCTCTCTAAAGCAAGGCCCTTGCTATATATATATATATAAAAACATAATTATAAGGCTACGAAAACCAAACGAATTTTATTTTATAGCGATTATACACTTATATAAACATATTAATGGGTAGAATATTCAAATTCAGATTCAGATTTGACAATAAACCATGCCAAATATTACACACTGGCCCTTTAAAGCTTCACCATGACATAAGTCAAAGTTTTTATGTCAGTTTTCACTAGGTGCATCTAGAATGATGCCACATTAAGCTAGGCTGGAAATCCAGACTCAAATCTAGAAAGATTTTGAGTCTGGCCCTCACCGATACACCCTTCCTACCCTAGGGGTGGCGCTAATTTAGGCATATTAATTTGAATTTGATAGTACGATAGCCAATCAGAGCAAAAAACAAGGTGACATATTCACTGCACTAAGCCCCATTGGTTTGCTGAACAGTGGGGCTAATTGATATATTATGCTTTTGCCCTATCCCGTCGGCAAAACAGCAAAAATGTCCTTCCTGGAAACAAAGGCTTCTTGGGCAGTCTTCTGTTCCTCTCTCAAGGAAAAAGATAAGTGTAGTTGGCTTAGCGTTTCTTCCAAAGATAAATTGAATGGACACGGTCCTTCGGCAGCTGCCATCTTGGCTGTTCACTTTTCGACTCCTACGGCACAGCACTGTCTTCATCATGTTACGCCCGCCCAGAGCCTGCCTCTGTCAGATAGACTGATCTGATTGGTCCGATGGCAATTCACCAGGCTCTGCTTGTCGGGGCATAATCCAGAGCAAATGAATTTGCTGGGGGCGGGGCATCTGGATTTCCAGGTTAACAATAAGCCACTTTGTTAGCATGCGAGTTGCAGTAAAATTAGCCATAAAAGCTAGGGGGAAATAAAATCATACTTTGCAAGACGGCTAAGCTCTTCCTTTAAGTTTTCAGGTAATTTGCAAGCTTACTGTAGATTTGGCACTTAACTTTTTAGGTGTTGTCTTTGCTCATTTTGAAACTATTCCAGATACTTGAGTTTTTCAATATCTTGGTTGTGTATCACGTGGTCAAACCGTTCAAGTTTCAGTAATGCTGTACATATGGTGACTGACATGAGATGAGAACAAGCTGGAGTCACAAAGCTAACACCAAGTTTAAGTGTCTTTGTCTGAGAATAACTAATAATAGTTAATGTTGATGCATAATGAATAATGTTGGATTACTGTTTCTTAATTTATGGGCTATTTGAGATTTTTGGAGTAACAAGCCATTCAACTACCAATTTGGCCGTCAATTACTATGTCAGCAAACCAAGATTCATAGCGTCTGGGTCAGCCCTAACCGTGACCCATGATACTTCCCTTCTCAGACGGTAAGACAAATTCAGATGCTGATTTTGTCACAAATCAACCTGTGAGCATGAAACCTTCCAGATAAAATAACGCAGAGTTATGCCCTGGTGATATATTACCAAAGATAAATGGTGTCCTACAGCCTGTGGACAGCCCAGATGACAAACTGTACAGTCATATCACTCTGCTCAGCTGTCGGTCAGATAAAATCTAACATCAGATCATCAGTGGTGACACACAACTTTACTCACGCTTTCCCTGAAACAGAAACAACTAAATTGGACTAGTGCTGGCATGCACATCAAATTTACACTCTTTGTTTAACTGTGGATATGGGCATAATTTTACATTCTGCAACCCTGTAGGAGTGGACGTGCTTCTGCAGACCCACAGTATATTTTCTGGCTTTGCTAGTGGCCGGTGGTGCTGGTTGAAGTAGATTAAAGCACCTTTACCAGAGACCCAACCAAAGAAGCCTGTGAGAGTTACAAAATGAATTATCAGTGTTTGAAATTGAATTTGAATCAGGTCTGCTGCACAAGCATTGACTTCCATTATATATAAGAACCGAAATGATGAGAAGTTAATGAAGAAAAAGTATCAGCTTGAAATTAAAAAATATCAAGCCACCCCTTTATACCATTATATCCCTTTAACATTATTATGTTTAACATTTGTTGCTTTATTTCTGAGAGTCTCTGGTAGATGTAACCATCTGCTCCCACATTTTCTCACCTTCTATAAACTTTGATATACAACATATGACTGCTTGATACATAAACAGTGTTTTCATGAAGCAAATTCAAATCAGCAACAACTACGCTCTTGCAGATAAGCACGCACAGCCAAAGATGGAAAACTGGGTTTTCTCATCATCAAAAAGTGAAGTAGAGCACAAGCTGATGCTTCACTGATTTTCAGGTTTAGTTTTTTTTTTTTTTTTCAACTTGACAGTGCACCTTTCTCTGCTCTGCACATGGCAAGTTGTATTTTCTCTTTCTCCACATCCCCAAACAGAGTACACAAGACAACTGTGAAACAGATGGTTATTTCTTCCAGATATTCTCTGACCTTTGAAAAGTAGACTTGTGACTGGAAGGACTATGTTTGAATTCAGAAGCAGATTGCAAAGTGAAATTGTCTCCCATTTCACCATAAGTGCTGCTCAACTGCTGAAGAGAAAGACAACAAGCCTCAAACTCCAACTGGTGGAGCTGCTCAACAGCAGCTCACAGATTCAAATGCGTGCATCTATAGGGCTGGAACTACAACTTAATTTTAAGCGATTTATCAGCTAATTATTCCCTTGATTATTTGTTTTTATCTATAAAATGTCAGAAAATAGAGAACAAAAACATCCAATTAAGTCCAATCTCTATAAACAGATATCTGCTTATGTATGCAGAATCTAGGCATTGATACAAGATTTTGCATTCTGGTTTCCATTTGTAGTCCAAGTTCTATTGACCAATTGTGTTTGAGTGGCAGGTAAACAGTCTGTGTGGAGAACAAAAGAGGTGGAACTCATTGGCTGAAAGGCAATCTCACAACCTATCTGGTATTGTCTGATAACAATTTAGCTTTTTTATTTATCTCTGCACACGCAGATCTGTGTTTATAGAGATTAGCTGAAATGACCGGCGCAGAAGAGAAGTCTTGGCCCTGATATCAGCTGGCCACACCTGAACTCCTGAAGTATTGGCTGCTGCCCCTAGAGGCTTTTAGTCATCAGACCGATAGCTGATGGGGTCAGAGTCTGTCTTGAAATGTCTTGTTTTCTCCGACCATCAGTCAAAAACAAAAAATATTCAATTTACTTTTCTTTTGTCATTTCTGCTTGAAAATTGACACACAATTAATCACTTATCAAAAATTTGCCAACAGTTTTTTTGTTGATCAACTAAATGGTTCATCGTAGCACCTCTATGTGCACTTAGTTATAACAGAATTACATCACCCTTATTAATGTGATTCCATAAAACAGACAATTCCTCACACCTAAATGACAGAATAGTTTGTCAGCGTGTTCCAAAATGACGCATAAGAGCATTTTGCTGATCTGGCACCATGATCAGAAAACGAAGACATATGATTGTGGTCGTGGCCAAAAAATTATGGTTATGAAACCAAAAACACTTGGTTAAGATTAGGGAAAGATTGTCATGGTTAAAGGAAACCACCAGTGAGTGTTGGTAGGAGACAGGTCGTCCAACCACCCACCACGACCTCCTCTTTTAAGAGCAATCCACACCACCAGCAATTTTTAAGGGTTTCTGGATCATATTAGGCGTCCATCATTTGTCTTTCTCTCAGAACAGATGCACTTTCATGTGTACAAATGTATCAATCAACTCTGAGAAGAGCATGTGACACACAACAGATTCCATTTTTCTGCCAAGTGAAATGTGACCTCAGAGGGAAGCCATTCAAATCACGCAAATCACCTACTTTATATATATTACGAACATGTTTTGTTTACTACATCCTTCAGTTTTCTTCTTATGTACTTCTCATTGAGACCATTTTGAGCACCCAGACAGTGAGTTCAAAATGGAGATTGGAGATAATGTGGAGTGAACGGATAATGATGTTTAGCCGTTAGTGGGAATTTTGGTCAAGACCTTTTAGATTGGTGTAAGAACATCACTCTACTTCCTGCTTTACTACTGACCTAAAACATTCTCTATGTTAGTTAAACCTGCTTGAACAAACAACCAAGGCTGTCATCTCTCAGCCCAGAATCCCTTGGTATTGTCTATATTGGATGTTTCTGCACTTTATGATTTATAACCAATGCCAAAGTTTAGTGCCAATGCTGGAAGAAATGTGTCTTCAACCAAACAAAGGGGAAAGCAAGGGTGTGCAGGTCAGAGTGGTAAATGCCATGTGGTATCTTCACTTCCTGTCACAGACCGGCAATTTCTGCATGCACTTTTTATTTACCACAATCTTTCCCTATCCTTAAAGTTCTCCTGAAAGAGCTAGCAGAGTAGTGTTTACATTAAACAATAGCCCTGGCGCAACATTTCAGATTGACAATAGCTACTACCTCAAATGGATAGTAGCCATGAGGACAGCGTGCCCTCTGTTGTCAAGGACTTGTTGCTACCTTTATCTCGTCCGCCTGCTGATTCGGACAGGGATGAAACAAAGGCAAAAGAGAGCAGTCATGGAGAGCGGTCATACATGTTACAGCTGAAATCGGAAGCCGGTAGCGCTGTTGGTGAAAGAGACAACGGCTGATGAATCCCAGTGGTAGGCTTGTATTTATATTATTAGCATTATATTATCACTGTGCAAAATGGGTATACGCCCCTGAGTGCAGGATGAGTCATCAACATTTTTTTATTGTTTTCAGGAAATTAAAAACTCTAAAATACCATTGAGAATACCTACAAAATGACTTCTTTGTAATTGCGCCAGATAATGGCATATAGGTGACGTTCAGAGCAAGACGATTCTGATTAAAAATAACTACTGACACATCTATTTTGATATTGTGGGAACTTTGAACTCATACTACAGTTGCCATGCAGCGATATTGGAAAACTAACTGTAAAAACATTGGCACTGAATGTTAGAATAACACATTATCACTGAACATAATCTAGGGTTTTGCCAAATCCTCCAGTATCAACATTTCTATCTGCTGACAGAGTTATATTTCTAGATAGGCCAAAATACCAAAACAATACCAAAACACCAAAATATAAAGATCAGCCATTTTGGGCCGTTTAAACAAACAGTTAATGCCAGCATTTTTCTGGTGAGGATAGTCTCAAATTATGTAAACAGGACAAGTGTCTTGCAGAACTCAGACTACATTGCTCTCAATTGTGATACATATAGATTAGTTCTGATGTAACAGCTGAGCTGAAAACACAGAGACAGACTTTATGAAATTAGCGGGCTTCGTCTTGTGGGTCGGGCCGGGCCATTTATGAACCTCTCACTCCTGTAAGGTTAATGGTGTGGGACGCTGCACCACTCCGTTGATTAATTAGAGCTGGACTGAGGTCAGTGCCTCCGACCTTTAGCTGGAACTATAGCTCATAACAAACAACTGTATTTACATGGGAGCAGTGAGTGGGCGGACAGCTCCAGAAAGACCTGAGCCACATGAAAACACAGCTGCCTCCAGATATAAATGTGATGACTCACCAAAGAAAGAGACCAGTAAATTTGCCGTAAATGTTTTCCCCCTTGTTGTTTCTATTAGTAGCTTGTTGACCTATATTAATAGGGACTGCCTTGGAGCTTTCAATTTTCACAACAAAATCTGAGACCTTGCTCTGAGTAGCCTTTGAAAAAGCGCAATGCTTAAAGAAAACAAAATAATAATCAAATGCAACTCTGGCCAGACAGCGATGAAATGAAGTCTTGATGTTGTTACATTGCTTAAGGCACAGGAGCAGCATCATGTTTTATTCAGCCTCCATGCATAAACCTCACAGACTGAATCCCTTGAAGTGACCAGCAACAGCCCTGGAAAGCTCTGTCTTTGGGCTCCATCCTTTGGCCAATATGCATAACTGCAACAACAAATGTGCTTGTTGGGGTTTTGTATGGTATCGAGACGCCTGGGTGGTGAACAGCAGTGACTTATCATCTGTTTCACAGTTGCTGCTTTTCCCTGTATTTTGTATTTCTTGTAGCTTTATGGCAGATGAAGAATATATCTTTGTAATGAGATGGGGTTTTTTTTTCAAAACACATTTCAGCCTCTTATACAGCCATACTTAGTCCCTCAGACAATCCAGCCTGACACATTAACCAACCATTTTTGCACCCGGTGAAGTGGCTGACAAGGAAGTAATCTACAAACCATACAATATTGCGGCTGATTAGATCTCGCACATCACTCCAAGGGACTTTTCATTTTCCAAATGAGTTATCCCGCCTGCACAAATGATGTAGCCGCATGACATCAAGTGTTAAATAAGCTTTGGACCAAGGCTATCCATTCTACTTTGTGGCTGCACAGTAATGTCTGCTCCACCATAAAAATCTTATTTTCTTTCCAATGCAGGTAAACGATCTCCAGGGATATTCATGTGCTCATTTAACTTTCTAATAGAGGACTTTAAAGACATGCAGATGGATTCTCACAAAGACCAGATAGGCTTTTTCAAGTGCATCCTGGCATGAGAACAGTTGACTCTAAAAAATGCATGAGAAATGCGATGGTAGGTGGATGCGTGCTTTCCAGGAAAAATATAAGTGGGACAGCATTTTGGATTTCTTTTCTTATCTTGCCGCTATGATGTAACACATTGTGGATAATAATTGGTGTTAAATTGTTTGTTTTTGATTATTTATTAGATACTTTGACACCGATCTGTCATGCAAAAGAAACACAATAATGAGCATCTGCACTGTTATCTGAACCCATGCAAAAAAACTCATGGACTGACAGAATATTCAAGTGCGCTGTAGCTGTTTAAACTGACACCGTTTATTTAAGTGTACCTCGAGTTCTGCACCAGCAAATGTTACCCTTTCTACCAAAGATAACCTGAATACTTTCCAAAACGTCAGCTAGTCCTTGGAGCACAGTGGGAGACTCTTACTCACGCTTATAAACCCAGACACAACTGTCAGATGAGCAAAAGAAAAACATTGATTGAATAGCTGCATGTGTGTGCACTGTCAATGTGGTGAGAAAAGGATACTACCTGCATTATACAGGCATCTATAATTTCAATAGCAAAATTTAATTTGCCCCATAAATGGGCAGCAGCTGGTATTTTAACTGATGTGCTCAGTGCAAAAAACGTACATCATATACAACAGATTATCCACCATAAAAATATATTGAGAATATTAGAGTACAGCAGGAAAATAAAGATAAAGCATCCTTGTTGCCAAATTTAGAGACTGAAAGTGGATGTGTGCATTATTTGCTCATCTATCATTGCCGCCTTTTTTCATGGATAAATTGTAATGAGATTCCCCTTTGAGACACTGCCTCTAACTATGATATACTATTATAATCCCCTGCAAGTTCCACACGCAGGTGCATCATCTGGGATCGATGTTAACAACTTATACAGGGTAAGTGTTGCCAAAGACAGTGCAGTTACTGAGCTCAACACACTCCTCTGTGTTGCTCAGAGGAAGCTAAAGCCAAACACTCTGGGTATTGTCCTCCTCGCTGATTTGAGCAGGGCAGTGACTTTTGGGGAAAAAATAATAATGGCATATCTCTGTTCCCCAGTGGATGAATTTAGAGGGTTTTCTCCAGTTGCCTTTGAGCTACTTTGGCTTCGTCAGGAAAGGCCAGTATTAGTTTAAACTGAATGTCATGCCTCAGCAGTGCAGTCCCTTTTCATGCAGCAGGAGCTGCAGCAGACTGGAATGCATGCAGGTGCTGCATTATTGCACCAAAAGGGAAGCAGTCAAAAGCTTCCCCAACTGCATGATCTTACACAATAGTGTTGGCAGTAAGCTGTGTGGTCAGATCATGGAGTGGCTCCATGACTCAGTCATGCTGTTTTTACTAGGATCCAGTCTGGCATCGTTTCCCTGGAAAAGAAAACAAATGCTTCTCTGACATTTGCGTGACTTCATTTTATGATTATCTGTGCAGAGTTCAGGACTTAAAAATTGTTTCTAACAATCTACGCACTTAATGGGACTAGGATACATAAAATTGACCATACAGTGTATGATAATGTCAGAGGGACTTTTGTGTCTCTAAACATTAACAGGCCTATTTAAACAATTTATAGCACATGATCGAAAGTGCATGGCACCAGTGCAGTTTGGGCATGTCCAACTCCACTTTTACCAGTTAAATGGTGCATAATCTGGATGCAGAGTATTAATTACAGATGGGTTTTGGGCATAATGAATATACAATCAATCAGTGTCATCTCCCTTTCCCTTTAAAAGCCAGGTAAGTCTGCAACTGACACACTGCTATTTACAGGGAGGATTCAGCAAATTGGAGAAGCAAGCAGTTTCCCGCTGAGAGCAATGCAGTAAGAACAACAATGTCAAATATTGTGGGATATTTAAGCAGTAAAACTTAAAGCTACAGTTATAAACTTGACAGAACTAAACGTTTAGCTTCTGAAATAATGAATTAAGTTACGCTACTCTCTTAAAGCTATAGTTGGTAATGTTGGAGAGCTAGCAAGATTTGAAAGTGGCACCTCCTCTAAGCTCCACCACCCTCCTCCCCCTCCCGTCAGTGCTCCGTGCAAAGCCACAGCCCCACAAACTTGAACGCGCATCCTGCAGTACACCGACAGAGAAGCTAATGTTAGCATTGGGCTAATACGAACTACAAAAGTAGCTAAGTTGGCTAACGTTACATATTTCATGAAAATAACAAATCCCCCCGAAGCAAAACAAATAATTACCTGTCCAACAGAAAGATAGCAACCTCTGCATCACTTTTCAGGCCCTTCAGCTCCTTCAGTTGTCTCCACCGTTCAAAAGCTGCACCGATGTTGACTCTGGTTTGTCCTCTCGCTTTATCCAAAGCCTTTTTCGTCGCAGCCTTTTCTGCCTCCGACTTTCTTTTCTTAGCCTGTATAGCGGGGCGAGCCTTTACAAGTAACACTGGAAGTGGTACTTTTGGCTGCATTTTCTCTGCCATTGTTAAGCAAACTTATTCTCCTGCTAACTCTGTATTTCTGCTGAGGAGTGTGCTGAATATTTCCGGCAACGGTGACACATGAGTGCACGCAGGGAGGAGGGAGGGACAGAGGGGGGTGTGGGCAGGACCAGAGCAATATATAAGGACGAGACATGAAGGCATCTGATTGGTTCTTTCCACTCGCACCGGGAGGCTGGGATTGGTCAGAGTTTTTACAGGCCTGCAGCTGCCACAGAGGTCGGATTTTTTTCGTTCCTTTTTCTGAACACATTATGTATTGACTACTCTCAGGATGGAAGGACCATTTCACCCAGTATAACAAAAAGTGTTTCTGAACAGGATTACCAACTATAACTTTAATGGGTAGCTGGACAGAAGCTCAGCAGCTCTGCTCTGCTCTCTGCTATGTTCACGTTTTAGAGAATCTAATTAATATTTTCCTCATTAATGATGAATTATTTCAATCATCTGTAACAAGCAGAATATGCATGTTGTGAATCCACCATCTTGCTCCACCTTTCTGACTTGAGGTTTTTATTGTTCAATTGTATAATCACTTTCTGCTGCCTCAGAATAACAATCTATGAACAATGCATCTGTCAACACCTCATTTTAACACCTACACGCCCATGGGCACACAGAAGTACATTCGGCTTGTGCCAGCCATGCAAATGACAACTACAGCAATCTGACAATAGTGATTACAGCTGTACTGCACTGTGCGTTGCTTTGCACCAGATGTAAGATGTAAAACCTGCTGTACCAGTGCATGCTGGGATAGGCTCTAGCCCCACAACCCTACACAGACAACAGTTGATGTTAGCAGTTAGCACAAAGGAGAGGATTTATTGAGGATTTATTCACACTGAACCGGAAACACACTACCACCTCACCAGTTCATATATTAATAACAGCTGCAAGTTGCACTGGTGCTCCGTGGTTGCAAAATGTGATTAAATAGTCGCAGTCTGGAGCCTTACGGATACAAATTCATTCAAATTAATTTATTCACTGTAAGCTGTAAACAAACTAACAGCTAAATAATTATAATATGTGCAAGTTACAGTGGTGCTCCAAGGTTGCAAAATGCGACTAAATAGTATAGAGCCCTGCAGATTCTAAAACACATGTCTCTCCTGCTTACACACTACCACTCAGGAGAAAGTGATCAGGATAGGCGGAGTATGTGTGACAGAGCATGTCTATCAGTCTTTTTGTGTGTGTGTGCCTATAAGAGGAAGAGAGCAAGAGAACCGAAACACCAAAGTGAGTCTCATGCCGGTAGCTTGAAAAAAACGACATTTTCATTTTATACATCCTACATGGAACAAGCTGCGATACATCAAGTTTTTTGATGTATCGCCTACCCTTACCCTCCACGAAATAAACGGTATTCAAATCCTATGCTGGGAACATATCATTAAGGAATTTAACTTAAAGATGACAGCGTCATACAAAATATTTGTTTATTTCAGAAATATCTAACATTACAAACTGAAACTTAAACATCAACAGAAAACATTACTTAACATTGTCGGTGTTAGTCAGTCAATTACAGTCATTTAGGGGTGAGCAGGGGCCCTTTCACATTCAGATTATAGATTGTACCTATAATATGTGAACACTAGATTTATGGCAGGTAACAACACAGCGGCAGTGTTACAGACCACCCTCCCCCTCCTCTGCCCACACAGAAACACACACAAACACCATCCCCCTGAACCCACAATCAAATTTCACTCAACATCTGCACATCATTCCCTGCAGGACCAAAACATACATCAGCCTGGGGAAATCTATAAGATTGGCTCATCTCACTAGTTTTAGTTTTGCTGTTAAGTTTGTGTGTCTTGTTTTCTATCTACCTCTGTGAGAGGTGGCACAACACCTCTAACAAAGCAGCCTGCTCCACTTAAACCCCTCTGTTTTTACCCAAGTAAACCATAAATCATCCATGCTTCGTTATGACAGCTCCGGCTACGCTCCACCACATTACTTTGGGGAAAACATTACAGTTACATGTCCAGATATCCCAAATCCTAAAATTGCTATTCTGTTTTATTTGTTTCTCCTCGGTGCCTTGCTTGATGCAATCATGGTTTTAATCATGGTTGGTTGGTTGGAAGAGTGACTGAGTGATAGAGTGTGTGTGTAAGTGTACATGCTGAGGCCAATTCAAATGTTTGTTGTCAAATTCTGAGTGGCAGAGCTGCTCTCAAGACACAAATCCTTTTGGTTTCATGTCTTGTTCTATGAGGTGGTATAATGACATTCAATTTCAGTGTGTAGAACAAATACTCTAGGTAGTGGATTTGTTGAAACATAAGTGTGACCTATTATACAACCATGTAAAGCCTGGTGGACTGAACTCCTGACCAAAACTGTTATTTCACATATTGTAATTAATGTTGGCACAAACCTGGCTACCTAATTCCAATGTTTAAGTATTAAAATCAAAGCTGAAACCCACACTACTAATTATTGCTTGATTTATTTTGTTTATTTGACCGATGTGCAGCAAACACCTGTCTGTATCAGCTCATCTGACTATTTTCATCAACTAAAAACCAGACAATAAATACACAACAGGGAGCCAATGAATTTCACGCTGCCCTTATAAATATTATAAACACAATCATTGACCATCGTACCAATTTTTCAATAAAACCGCTAAAAAAGCTACATGAAGGGTGTCGTCCTGCACCTGGCGTCTGTATTGTTATTGTGAATATAAGTAAATACAGTCCCTACAATCGATAGTAAAACATCCTGGGGAGAAGAATATTCTGTCAGAAGAGACATTTTATAGAATGCAGAGAAAATTAAATGGTGTTACAATTCCAATGAGACCCAACACAAGATTATTCGCAGACTACATGTGACCCCAGCTATTCAGTGTAAATATGACCTTACATATTTGCTCTATCTATGCTCTTCATTATGTCTGAAATGTAAGAACAGCTACAGTACATTTGGGCATTTTATGTGCTCCGGCTCTAAAATTGTAACCTTTTGGCTGTCAGTTCAAAGTGAGATTAATGCTGCATTCACATGGTTCAAGGAGACGGTGGACGGAAAACCAGATATCATTTTAGTGGACAAGAGCAGGATAGTAAAATTAGATAATGCTGGCAGAGAATACCGACGGTAACGGTAGACAGCAATTCAGGGTTAAGAGTTAGACTAGAAAATTACACAAAATAATAACCATTTACTTTTTCAACTTTGTCAACAATATGGCATCACTATCACTACATATCATCATATGTGTTTCGTTGTACTGTCTTGCCATTGCATTCGTCTGTTTGTTATTTCCATGCCCTCCGGACAGTCTGCTGTCTACCGCCTGCCTGATTCCATGTGAACACAGCGTAAGTACTTGGTATAGATAAACCTCTAAATGGGACTGAAATCCAACTGTGACTATAGGTACAGGTGCATTTTTAATTTCACTTTGTATGCTGCACACTTCATGATGTTACAAAAATGGTTAGACAAAGAGTTCCCTGATGTTTCTGCATGGTGTGAAAAACATATGTCCACTCTGCCATTGGAGAGACTATCATATGTGTTAAAGGGTACTCTGTAACAGTGACTAGTCCCCAATAGCAGTATATCTGAAAGAGGAATGCTTTAGAGTAATAAGTATGGGGGTATTGTACAAATACAAATACAACAGACTGATGATTAAAAGTAGTAAATACCATCCCATTATATTATTTCCAAATTAAAACTACAGTCATATGCAGTTCCTGAACTAATGTGCTTGAAGCGAGAGGCCAAACTGCAACAACAATCAGTAGTTAACTGCAGTGAGATTTATGATGCTGGATCCCACCACATGTAACAATGTCTCCCCCAGTAGGAGATCGAGGGAGACATCAGTGGCGCCTGACAGCCTTGCCACACTCAGCCTGGCTGAACCATAAACCAAACAAAGCACTTTTACATTTATTCACAGGAGGGGCCTAAAACTTGTTTACAAAATTCACCAAATGTCATAAAATACATAATATACAGATGTACTGTAGCATAGGTTTTAAGGCAAAACTGGAGGGAGTGGATATGACCTATTAAAGCACACAATAAACAATTTCCCCCAGATATCCATTGCTTTCATATTGCTACTCGGCATTTTGTGTGATCAAGAGATAAAAATGTGACTGATGTTGCACCCTGGAACTGTGTAGCCAGCCATCATTAGCTGTACATAAAGCCATCGGGAGGAATGGCTAATGTTTCCTCTGCATGTCTATGGCAACAAGAGAGACAGGAAGTAGTATGTACAGTAGCCATTGTGCTGCAGCTCAGAGGGTGTTGCTAAAGATTTCCCCATAAAAGAAGCATATTGTTTATTTGCTTAACCTCTGGCACCTCCGCGGTTATTCCCCGTCTCTCCACAGAGCGGATTACTTTGTTTTAATCCAGCTCAGAGTGCCCCCGCACAGCACGCGATAGTCCTTCGTCATCATAACAGGCCAGGTATCGACACGCGGGCCCCTGTTTACCTCCATAGGGCAGAGGGATTAGGAGCGCAAGCTTTGATGTCAGATTCACAGACAGAAGTGGAGCAAAGCTAAAGCCTCTCAGGGTTATTATGATATCCAAGTCCATTTCTTTAGCAGACGCAAAGGGAGAGCCAGGAGAGGGAAGAAGAAAGGGAAAATACGGAGGGCCAACTGCAGAAGACTTTCTTTTATCTTATATAATAATTCTATTCATTTAATAACTTTATTTATTAATATTTTATTGCTCATTTGCACTGAAGGGATGAGAAATTCTCTTTGGTGTGTTTAGAAAAGTCCATCATGAGACTGTAGCTCCTCAAGAAAATTGTTCACTGTGTCTTCTAAACAGCTAATGAGTAATAATGTTGTCTCATTCACTACCAGCACTTTGGTAAATGTTCCATTATTTATACTCTGCTGTTGCAGTTAGATTCAATCTGTCTGTTGTCCTTGTAACTGCTTAGAGGAAATACAAAGGATGCGTTCAATGCTATATGTAGGTATTAGGCTGTACAGCAGTACTACCACTGAGGGTCAGTGTTTTTTGATTATCTGTTAATTTCCCTCCTGGCCTACGGCAAGAACAACTCCTTTCTCTTAGCTCTTGGTTTTGGAGTCTGTAAACACTGCCAATGTGTTTCCCTATTGACATAATCACACTGAGTGGTGCTGATGCAGTGACATTTTCAGTAATAGGAGACTGATAATCCTCACAATTGCTTCTCCACCCTTGCACTATAGGGGAGGCCATGAGGGACACACTGTGCTTCTGCAGAAAGTCTGCTGCTTACCAAGTGACCGTGAACATGATAGCCTAGCCCTCACTCTTTAACTCTTATTACCCTGTGGAAAATGGGAGTCCTGCAGGATCAAACTGTCGGTGCTGACTCGGTGAATGGGTGGGAGGGGGGCTGGGAGAACCAGCGGAAATAAAAAGCAGCAATAGCTCTCTCAAGTGGTTAAAATAAAAGTTCTCTCTGCCCTGCAATCATGAAGCTCTTTTTTTTTTATAATCCTCTTGGATTTTTATCATCAAGGCAAATAACTATACTGTCTAAGGTTTTTAATTGCCTTTTTAAAACCTTGCAGTAATTTGCCCAGATCAGATTTGCTTCTCACAGCTAAATTAAGTCTCGCTGTGGCCGTAGAATATAGAATTGCAGCAGCAGAAGTTTAAATTAGGTACTTGAAAAATGCAGCATTAGTCAAGCAGGTGTCATTAAGGCTTATAACAGTCTTGCAAGATGAGTCTCTAAAGTGTCAAATTCACACATCCTGCTGCATACATATACACTATAGTTCTCAGTTTTTAAAATGACTGTAAATGCAATATTTTTGTGCCAACAAATAACCGATAATTAAAAAATTACTCAATTGATTAATTGATGATTAAAAAACAACAACTCTCTTAACATCAGAAAAGTTCCCCTGAGATACAATTACAACAAGCTGAAAAGTCATTTCCTTACCACTCCATTATGTAGTTTGGCCCTGCCATCTCATTATCTGTTTTATGTGGGGGAAGGATACGATATGATAATCAATGTCCTACTGAAACTGTATTAGCAAGCATACTGTTAGCTTAAGCTGAGCAAGTTTGCACGAATGTTAGCTGATAATGAGAATTTATGCAAGGTCAATTTGCTGCATTGTGACATTTCTAGTTATTGTATGTCTCTGACAGCTTCTGTGAGGGAAAGATGTGTCACTTCAGACAGACTGCTGTCTTACCTTAACTATAATTACAGGAAATGAACATAGCACTCCACATCAAAGGCATTTCCCTTGCCTCGGGCCTTATTAAATAAATATTCTTCCTCTCTCTCAAAAATTATGTATTATATATTTGTATACATATAGATTGCCAGTGTTGTATTGTAAACATACTGTCAAAGACGCCGTCACATCTGTTTATTACCCACTGCATCATTTGGCACTGTTAGCATTGACAAGGCAGCAGACCACATGGAGGAGTGTGAGACTGAAAATTCACATTTTCTGTTAACAGTTAAAAAAAGACTGACTCCTTACGGTACCTGGGTCATAATGCAAAAAATAAAAAAATAAAAAGAAAGAAAAAGAAACACAGCAACCTACATCTGTGAGAGAGTTACATCTCTGCACAATGAATAATGCACATTATCTGTTACTGTAGCTTACACCCTACAGGCCTAAAGAAAAAACTTTACTTTTTTTATGAATTCCTGTGTTTGAATTACAAAACAAAAATACTCAACTCACGAAAATGAGAACTGAGCAAAAACATCTGTGAACTAAAAACAATTACACAAAAACTGACATTTTACAAAACTACAAACAAACCAAAAAACCCTAATCTCCGACAAACGAGGTCCATTTCTTAACAAACGTTGTGTTCCAGCCGCTCCACTTCAACATCAGATCTGCCTCGTCCTTTTAAAGGTCCCAAAAGCCCATACCTCCATGAGCTCTCTCTTGTTCCAGATCACTGCTGACAGTAATTGGAAACAACTGAAAAAGGCTTTGAGCTGGAACCATTTTCATCTCTGTTACTCACTTACACACATTTGCTGGAGATACTTGCAGTTGCTTTCCGAGCCAATGAGAACAATGACGAGCTACAGTGTTTCCATGTTCACTCGTGCTGTTTTGATCAATCTCACCTGTAGTCGTATCACTTACTTTGGCTGCTGTCGGCTCCTCCGTTTGCCGCTGTTATCTGCCTTTTGTTACATGCAACAACACCTCTTTTAGAAACAGTTATTTTCTGCCTCCATAACTGTGTCTGAAGATCCCTCAGGAGCCCATGTGCTTCATTTTACCACTCTAACTTATTTGCTGTATGCACTGATTTCCTGATTCTGTGATGCTTTTCCTGTCATCTCTTATCATTTCCAGTATAATTATTCTGTTTTGAGCCATTTGCCACATCGTGATTGTAAATCCTTCTCCAATAGCACACCTGATTTTGCACCAAAGCACTCCTGGATTAACACAAGATTGTGGACTAAGGTGCGAACACAAAAGTGCCCCATGACGATTGAGGAAAACATGTACCACAACACCACATACTGTGTCTTTACATAAATCTAGACACGCATGACACAGATTTTCTGTGCATTGTAATGACACCACAGATTAACCGTGTGTACTGTCAAAATACTGCTGTTTACACCAGAGATTGGCTGTGTTTACAATTAAAATACCACTGTACAGTTTACATCTGTGGTACCCAACTGTTTTGGCTTGTGACAGCTTCAGTCAAAGCAATGTCTATTTGAGATCTGTCGTCACAGTGTGAGATGTGAGCAGTTTAACCAAAGAGGGATTTTTCCTCCTCAGACTGTTTCATTTGAATATTTTTTTTTTTCCCTGAAAAGACAGAGCTATCTAATATTTCACACGGAGAGGAAAGATCAGAGAAAAATGTTCACTGTACATAGCAATAATTCTCCATATCTCTATCCAACCCTGTCTTTTAAAAATTCTGTTTCTATACTAAATATTTTTGTACAATATATTTGAAAAATGCAGTAATTGCCCCTGAAGATGTATTGTATTTACTAGTATATTACGGTTTGCACCACAAATCTAAATAACTGTTTAACTCTGATTCCACTGTGCATACAGACACCATGATGTGCTTAACGATAAGATGATACAGTCACATCATAGGACCAAATGCTAAACAGCTGCAGAGGAACCTGTAGTGACAATCCTATCCCATGCAAAAGAAAATAGGCAGCCAGCTATTACGACATCTAAAATACTCTCCTCATGGCATCTAAAAACATGTACCCCACTACTGTAGGCCTTTCAGCTACACAGCACCAGAATACAACTAAATGATGCTGACAACGAGAAAACCGCAAACATCCAATTACCAAACCATATCACACTGCATACAGCTCACGGAATATGTGTCGTACCTTTAGAGGAGCTTCTTCTGTACCAAGTCATTAAAGTGTATCAACCTCCAGGTCAGCAGTGACAGCACAAGGCAGCAATGAGCCGTGATAACTCATGTGGATGTCTCCCTAAAACAGAATCCTGTTATAAAACTGTTATATTCTGATGCAATGTGTCAAACCTGGTGGTGGTGAGTACATGAGCAATTCTCATGGTGCGGTTTGATTGTTATGGAGGCAGTAATGCAGCAGCTCAGTACTAAGAAAGCATAGTTTTCCTCCAAGACCTGTGTCCCACATATCTGTCAGCCTTATTCTGAAAGGCTGCAATGAATAGCTGCTTCCTGAACTTGCCCAGTAATGGTGTCACATTGTTGGGACATGAACCAGTACAGGCTGAAATGAATGTTGAAAATAAATGTAGTCAACTGGAGCAATAAATTCCTCAGTGCATGCTTTACTGACTGAGAAAGTTGAGGTTGTAGTTGCAAATCTATTGTTCTTCCAGCATCCAGTGGCGTCATTGACAGTGATGTAGCTGGAGGCAAAATGAACTACAGGCTATTTCAGCGTCTCCCATCTCTTGGTAGCCAGGGGGTGCGCTCCACATGCCACTCAAAAACCAAAATTCTTTTTTCTCTTTGCTTGTGTTGCAAACTAGCTGCACATTCAACAGCAGGAGTGGCATCCCAAAATATAAATTCAGAGGATGTTGTGGACAAGGACACATTTTACAGTAGTTTGGCTGACTCAGATATTCATTTATTTGAGCCAGGGCATATGGCTGAAGAAATGCAGCGGGAAGAGAAGAAGGCACTCAATGCATCCTGGTACATGTAGGCACTGCCAGCACACCTCTGCAAGCAGTAAACCTCAAGCTTTCTCAGTCAATATAGCACACACTGAGGAATTTCAAGCATCAGTAGTCCCTTTTTCACAGAAGACATTTTGACATATCACAATAGGAACAACACAGGTGTAAATAATTCAGTTAATGATGGCTGAATTCCATTTAGCTGCTTTGCTTTCAGGGCCCTGACATTGTGCACCCTAGCTCACTGTCACTCTCAGTGGAATGACTTAAATACAGCACAGCCATTGTTAGTGCTATTAGTAACATATGTGCTTTCCCTGCTATGACAAGTCAAAATGTCTGCTTTAAAAAACAAAATGCCTGTTGACCACAGTTACCACCAACACTGATTGACAGTCAACATGAAAGGTGCCACAGTTTCCCTCTTAATGTGCAAATATTTAACATGATTTAAAGGCTGGATATTTTATTTGTTTAAATAAGATATAGTTTCTTTCTTTGTTTGGAGCCATAGCAATCATCATGGCAATCAACAGTCACATTATTCTCTGGATAAATAAACTGGACAACTGATTGCAAGCCTTCCTACTGGTTTGTGGCTCCAGTTAAAACCTTTATTCCATAACAATGGCAATGCATCATACATTATTTGAAAGCTCAGTATGTAAAATATTAATTTAATAGTCCATACCCACTGAGTACAGCATACCATGCCATAGTCATACCAAAAATTAGATAAAACAACAACATTCAGCCACAGGAGGAGCCACAGCAATCGGTCACATTTTAGCCATTTTTAAGCATTTTTCTGTTGTTATAGCGCCACCCAGTTGCCAATTAAAGTTAAATTTCTCCAGTCACCTTGAGGCGTCCTGTTCTACATATCTACCAAGTTTAGTAAAAATCGATATGGCGGTTAGGCCTAGATAAGAAATTAGCTCTCTAGCGCCCCCATTTTGTTTGATCGAGTCAATAACAGAGGGGTCCCCTCCAGAGTTGGGTAAGGGTTACTTTAAAAGTAATCAAAGTACTTTACTGCGTTACTTTTTTTAAAGTAACCAGTTACTTTACTGCGTTACTCCCTGAGTAAAGTAACTCAAGTACTTTAAAAGTACTTCCAACGTTACTCCCTGAGAAAAGTAACTCAAGCACTTTTAAAGTACTTTTGAGTATTCTACATTTCCTATTGGGCAATGGACCACAGGGCGCTACATTTTTTGTCTCCAAAAATTAAAGTTATGGACCACTTGCCCTTCACTGAGATCCAATTCTCCTATCACAGCCGTCACTTTGACCAGTAGAAACACAGAACGATCTGCTGCCGTAGACAACTGTATGACAACAACACACCCCAGCGTTTTTAATATTTCCTCTAGGGATGTTGCCACACAGAGTAAAAGGGGGAAATGATGGTGTGAAACAGCAGAGGCACTTTGTCAACCCGCTGAGAACGTTACTGTCATTAGCATCAAGCTAGCAAACAATGGTACATCCTCACGGTCGGACATAAAGTAATAACATTAACAAATAGTGGCAGGCCTTTTACTCACCACAACTGCAGAGGCTCCCAGCTTCATTTGAAACAAACTACATTATAGACGGTCTGTTATTTATTAATCCCTCTGTATCTTTATATTTTTACTTTTTATCCGCTCCCGTTGTCTTTATAAAGTTAACACATCGCACCGTCATTTCAAACTCAGCACTTCCTAAATTGCTTTCAGATTAAAAGCCCCTTATAACCTCGGCTGAGAGAATCCCTCCATTTTCTAAATAGGCTTTTATTGTGAAACATTTGTAGGAACTTGGTTGTGGAGGACACAGAATATTTACGTATGGTACTTCAAATTGAGCTCCTGCCATCTGCTGGCGCTTTTAGGTGACTACAACAACATTTCGGCTGGCACGTGAACAGACACAGTTACTCAAATAATAGTAAAAGTAATAAAAATAGGACAAGAATAACCCAATGACATCACACACGTCGTGAAAGACGACCGGGGATAATTGATGAGTACCATCGTGTAGTGTGTCATGTCTGTCGGCCAAGTCAAGGCACGATTTTATGACTCCAGAATTGTGTAATGTGACATAGTGACTTTCAGAAGGGGCAGAAAAGTCGTGTAGTACTAGTGTGTACCAGGCATAATGCAAGTCCTGAGTCTGAACTGTCTGTCAGCGAGTCCTCCTCCACCTTTTTTAGACTCCACCGTAGACAACGGCAACATTTCTTCTACCATGTAGCGAGCCACAAGCTTCATGACTTCTTTCAGACTGATAGGTTTAACATTATCTTCATTATTAGAACCAACAGACAGTCGTTGCTGTTTCAGAGCTGAAGGACCAGCGTTCTAAAAGTAACGGAAGTAACTGATGGCTTGTTTGAAAATGTACTCAAGTATTTGATTACTCAAACAGCAAACTAACACGTTAGGTTACTCATTACTGCAAAAAGTAATCAAAGTACTCTAACGCGTTACTAATGGTCCCCTCAGATTATGTGTGGTCATATGCCTACAAAGTTGCGTGGTGATCGGTGAAACCCTTGAGATGTTATACACCTTTATGTGATGAGCCACGCCCTCCGCAATATTCATTGCCTTATAGAAGCTCAGTTTTCGTAAGTTTTCCAACTTTTGCCAAGAGAGAACTTTAGATATTGGTCCCTAAATTATGTTCACCAAATTTCATGCAGATCGGTCAAACCTCCCTAGAAGAGATCGATTTTAAGTGTTTTTCAAAAAATTCAAAATGGCGGAAAATCTATATAAGCGGAAGTTATGGGTTCTTGAGGCAAATTTGTTCCTCATGAGGAGAGGCATCTCTGTGCAAAGTTTCATGTCTCTACGACATACGGGGCATGAGATATGCCCATTCAAAGTTTGCAATTTCAATCGGTTGCTATAGCGCCCCCCTTTGGCCAACTGATGTAATATTGCTTCATTTGCATCCTCCCATGACCCTCTACCACTGTGCCAAATTTCACATGGATTGACCAAGTCAGTGAGGAGAAAAACATGGAACACACACACCCACGCACACACAAGCACACACACACACACACACACACAGACACACATAGTTTTCAGACAGACACACACACACAGTTTTCATCATTATATAGTAAGATACACAACTTGACATTTTACTCAGACTTCACGCGGGCTTAGTTAAATTTGCCTGTGAGATATGTTCTGCTGGGATATGGCAACACCACTTGGACAAACCACATGTAGAACTAGAACCTGTAATAATAATAATAATAATAATAATAATCACAATATTAATAATAATAATCAGATAAGTATATGATTGATTATGATTACATTTGCTAATGATTATTTTAGACAGAGGTGCGTGGTTTTGTTGTAGAATAGCAAATTGTTTTATTGATTGTATATATTTTTTTTATCAGTATATTGGGAGGGGATATTTTTTAGCATAATTGGCGGACATGTGTCCCTCCCAATATGTATTATGATCTCTGCTTTGCTTTTTAAGCCTTTCTGATAAACAGAAACATGCTCTTGAGGTCTTCTGTCATGTAGGACAGTCTGGGCATCCCTTTATTAAACAAAGTTATTTGATAACTGCAAATCCCATGAGGTTTGAACAGCATGCTAAAATGTTTTCATCACTTTGCAGAGCGCAGAAATCAGACAGAATATCTCTGAGTGCATTTCTCCTTTTGCCATTATAACAGCAGCTCTGCAGCTTGCAGTTATCCTTGGCCTGCATTTTTGAGTTAACTAAATACAGATGTGCTCAGTGTGAGCAAATCTCAAAGTCCACCTCTGCTGCCGCCCCCTTCTTTGATTGGCTAGTGGAAATAGCTGAAGTTAGGGGAGGAGGAATTCTCCACCCAGCTGTAATTTACGAATCATTATTTCTTTCTCTGCTTTCTTCACACACAACAGTAAGATGGCCTCGGCACATGACAGAGCAGTACTCCAGGCTATATTCAACCCCACCACCCCCTTTGGAGACATCCCTGGCCTGAACCAAGAGGAGGAATTAATTGATGATGGTGAGTATGAGCTCCTGACTTGATGTGTCACTACATATCATGTCACGGCTTTTTATGTTTATCATTTCATAGCATATTGAATTTATTTGAACGCATTCCATTCCTGGACTAAAAAAACATGACATTTTAATCCAAGTTGAGTTCTGGGTGACATTTCTGTGTTTTGCTTGCCACGGTACCTGTCAATTGAGTTTGAGTGCTTTTTCAACCTGTTTATCTCCCCCTGCCAGACAGTGGCTTTGACACAGAGTTGCTGAAGCAAGTGAAAGAATTGGAGATGCGGGGTGTCTCGGCAGCAGAGGCTGGGGATTTGCAAGCTGCACTTCAACTGTTCAGCCAGGCAATCCAGATCCTGCCTCAGCGAGCCTCAGCCTATAACAACCGGGCACAGGCCCTGCGGCTGCAGGGGAACACAGCAGGTACATGCCACAAACTCAATAATAACCCTTTCCATGAGACGCCGCAGTGTGCTGACTGCTGATTCTGAGGCCAGCATGACATCATATCAGAGCTTTGTCTATCTGATGCACTTTATCAACAGTGTTACCGTAGAGGCTCTGAGTTTGCCTTGTGTCAGGTTCGCTTTACGTGCTGTCTGTCACAGGGGTGGCAGGGGTGTAAACACTGAATGCACAGAATTATAGGGATTTTGCTCAAGTCATATTTGAATTGTCAAAAGGTTTAGAATTATTTTTGTGCATCAGTGAACAAGTGTCCCCTGTATTTTATACATTCCATGTATTATTAAATACAGCATAGTCATTACAGAATTGACAAACGTAATGGATTATAACCAGAGTCGTGGTACTCTAGATCCTGTCCTTGGTCTTCTGAAGGTCTGAGCCTCATCTCAGATTTGACAGCATTTTTTACTTGGTTGTGTCTCGGTCTTAGATAAAGAGGACTTATTTTATTTTCAAGACCAGTTAAGGCCACAACTGCGAGGATATCACCAAATTGCCTGTGCAAAAAATGGAGCGTTGATTAAAGACAGTGAAGTTAATTTCAGCTCCTTTAGAGTTTTGTTTGTATTTGTTTGCTCATAGAAAACAAATGAAAATTCCCACATATAACATCCACCTCTGTAATGTCCTTTGAGTAATTATCAAGACATTTCCCATGATAACTTTATACATATACACACATATATACAGGTATACAGTATATATCCTCCTGAGACCCTGCGTCCTCATATGAGGACCATATTTTTCATAATTCTGCTTACCTTAGACCTCTTGTTCTCATTCATGGACACCTTTTTGTGCTAGTGGTAGTACACTAGATACACTATTCCATGTAAAAACAAGATGGCAGCCATCTCTGCTAAGTCAGTCTGCAGTCAATCCTGACACAAAAGTGGACAAAGTACAAAACCTGATCACATTATATGATTGAAACTAGATTATTTATGATAAATTATGTTTGTTTTTTGATATTGCATACAGATTTGACCAATTTTAGCACAGTAACAAGCTGAACACTGTTAGTTAGTAAGTATTTGTTTGTGGACAGTGGGACTTTATTACTGCAGCATTTCACACAGGCCAATTAAGGTGAGGCAGTCTGTTCCTACAGACAAAAAGGACATCCCTAGCTTGGAGCATGGAGCAAGGAAGATTTAAACAGTTACAAAATAAACAAATGACAGTTTAGTTTTTCAAAATCATGTTCAGGCATTGAAATGAACAGTTCTGAACCGTTTTAGACTTGAACGTTGACCTCTCACCCACAGATTTACAACACACTGAACAAATGTTGCAATGTGTGTCATGTTGTTTTTGCACAACAATGCTCAGGTATTGAAATAAACAGTTTTATACTTTATAACACACTGGTAACTATCAAAAATAAACCCAATGTCTCCACATGAGGACATTGGGTTTAGTTCAAAATCTACTTCCTGTTCAAAGACAATGCTTAGTTTTTTATACTTATGAGATCCTACTGATCCCAAATAGCTTGAAGAAATTAAAAATTCAGCCTCAGGAGGATATGGCAATAAAGGAGTTGAAGAGGAATCTTCATTTGTTTTCATTTGTGGGTGTCTTTATGGGAATTTGGATCTTTCACATCACCTTGAGGAGTGTGGTTTGAATGTTCAACATTTTATTGTCAGTGAGTCATGCAGTGTGGGAGTCACATACGTCTGGTCTTGGTTTTGACTTGGTCTCAACCTCTCAAAGTCTCTTGTTTTGGTCTCAATACACTTTGGTCTTGGTCATGACTTAGTCTCTGTTTAGGTGGTCTTGACAACAGCAGTAATCAACACTTACAATATAACCCTTATCATTTCTATTATCTCATGTATTTGACACGAGTATTGCTGTGGTGTTTTACACTCCCAGGAGATCACTCTGTCAGTCGCACCATGTACTCAATTCTGCAACATCTTTTTTTTTTCGCTTGCGTCATCCACTTCTTAAATTGCTTTTTCTATGTATAGGTGATGCTTTTCAATTTGTCTGTAACCTGGTGCCAGCTGTTGTTCATGCCGACTAACAAGATCTCCTGAATGTTCCCAACAAAACACCTACATGTCTTTTTCAAATAATATGCAGAACATGTGAAATGAACAGAGCGTCATTGCTTGATTGATTAATGAAAAACATCAGTTAATTACAGCCAATTTAGTGTGATAACTATACACATATTTTTTTTGTTTTATTCGACCACATACTCTACAATCCTAGGTAGGAAAGTCAAGGCAAAACAAGCTGCATTCCTCAGAGTGAATATTGCAGTAGAACTAGACTGAGAAGATTTTTCCACCTGAAAATCAACTTTCAAGACATGTGTGCCTCACAGAGTTCTTCTCTCCCCTCAGGAGCACTGAGGGACCTGGACCAAGCCATCTCTCTGAGCGGTGGCACAGGACGAACTGCCTGCCAGGCGCTGGTGCAAAGAGGCCTTTTACGTAGATTAGCATGCCAGAGTGATGACGCCAGAGCAGATTTTGAGAAAGCAGCTGCACTTGGAAGTGAATTTGCTCGACAACAGGCTGTGGTTCTCAATCCGTATGCAGCCCTGTGTAACAAAATGCTGTCAGAGGTGATAAACAAACTACGAAACCCCGAGGTGTCCGAGAAGCTGTAGTTATTGTAGACTATTTGTTTACACCTGTCTGTTACTGCATGATGTCTGTGAGTAATAAAAGAACATTTTTAGCTTTTAATGTCCATTTTATTCCACTTACTATGCTGCTGTAAAACAAACAAGGCCGACTGCAAGCCAAATTTATTACATACTATATAATGTCAGCGACACACAGAGATAATTTCCTCTCATTTCCCTAAAAGACAGTTGAAATTAGCAGCAGGGTTGTCCTCAGCATGAACCTTGCACTGCTGTGCATAATCAGATTTGACATATAGGGTACGTGCTATCGTGCTGAGCGTTCAAATACCAAACTTGTTTTATGATGTGTAAGGTGTCACCACTCCACACAGATGAGATGCTTCAGCTTCTCTCCAGCAGATGTCAGTCTTGCCATGTTGAAGACAGTCAACAACTGCTGCCTTTGTTTCTCTGACAAAATGCTTTTCATCACAAGTATGAATTAAAAATGGATCAAACAACACTCAGCTCAGACTACCAATCAAAGGCAAATGATCTGATATTACAGAATATGAGGACCCCTCTCAAACACCATTTCAATGCATTTGTATATTTAATGTCCTTGGAGGGCTCATTGAAGATTTAATCAACTCATAAAACACATTTTTCCCACTTAGAGGCAAAATGATTTCAGAAGATGTTACAAGAAAATACAGGACAAGTAAATCACATCAAAATCTTCAGGAATTGCACTTCAGTGAATCCCTCAGTGTACTGTATGCTTGCAGGCTTCAGCACACAGCAGCTCTGAATTCCCTTTTGCTTCTATACATTATATGAATCTCTATATGCGGAGGATACATGTCATGCCTGAGTGATTCTAAACAGCATCACTCGTGTTGTGGTCCGCCCACTGAGCTCTGGGACTCCTAGCATTATCTTTTGTGCTTTACTTCTTTGTGTTTGTCTCCGACCTCTCCCAGGCAGACTAAGGCCACCGGGTCAGTGTGCTCCTCTCTCTGGTAGAAGGAGCAGGTTTTCAGGTGATGTGACATGGAAGGAGTGTTGCTGAAACTCCATCTGTCCACAGAGGAAAACAGAGAGCTGAACTCCCAAACCTGTACAACACAGACAGAGACAGAGCTGAAGGAGGTGTAGGAGGCTGCTGTCAGGGCATCTATCAGCCGTACTGCAGCAATGGCCTTGAGGATACATTTATTTTCAAAATCTACGGAATCTAGATCACATATCGAGTATTTTTACCACATGTCAGGCCATGATGTCAGTTCTGTATCCATGCATTACAAATTTATACAAATTATGCCCTTCATTGGGGGAGCAAATACCCAGCTGTCGCACACGCGGCCTTATCAACTTCTTGTTTCCATGAATGATCACATCTGACTTGTTATGGTAGCACTCTGTTTGCTGGCAGCCAGGCCTCACACCATTCCACATTGCTGATATAATCGGCACACGCTTTGTCACCTGATCACTGCGGTTCAGAGAGTCGGTATAAAAATACACACTTAAGGGTTTATACTCTGTTTATCCCTGATTGGCTCCAGCAGAGCAGAGAGGTTATGTTTGCTTGTTTGTTTGTCAGCAGGATATCTGAAAAACTAATTAGCAGATTTTTTAAGGAATTGGTGAAAGTTATTAAAACAGTAAGAGAAAAACTGACTGGTTAAACATAGGAGATCAACTACCCCACATTTAGCCTACATAAGACAGTGTTTTTTAATCATTTTTTATTTGCTGTATTGTTTTGCTCTTTCCTTCTTGACTGCCAAATTATTAAGACATGATAATCTCCTCATCTACCTTAAAGTAGCAGTGTGTAGGATTTAGTAGCATCTAGCAGTGAGGACTGTAGATTGTAATCAGCTGAAATTTATCCCATGTGCCAAGCATAAACTCCTGGTTGGAATTCCGTCAGTGTTCATTGTTCAGGAGATTTCTACTAGGAGCTGAATTATCCACAGAGGACTCCTGCGCTCTTAAACAGATGGACATGGTAATTCAAACTGGTAAAGACACTCAATAAAGCAGTTTCTTGTTAAAGCACCGGCACCTGCTATTGTGTGCCTACCTTTTTTCTCTGATAAGTTAAGATCCATTTGCTCAGGGGTTTTTTACTGGGAGCCAGAGGTCTCTTCATCTCTAAATTAAATAGACCCAGCGATTCAAACCAGTAGAAACACTCAATTAAGCAGTTTAACATAAAAAAAAAAAAAAAAACCTAAAACTATGTAACTAAAGACAGCTCATTTTGAGGGTAATGGAAACACAACAGTTTTTATTCTCAGGTGATGATACACTAAAGAAAACAGGCTTATTATGGTATATTCCATTTCTGCCCATATATCAACCTAAATCCTACACATTGCAGCTTTAAGGAATCCGAATGACAGCACTTCACTTAAAAATGGCACAACAGCAACATGATGAATATAAATGGCCATAGCACAGTAGTCATGTGTCTGAGTCACTTAGAATGTCATCCTTATACAGTACACAGCGCTCCCAATTCCATACAGGATTTAGATAATCTCCAAAAATCAAGGCAGCTGGAGGTGTCCTCAAGGCTCAGACCACTAGACTGCTGGGCGTCCCTGTGGCCTGGCGGTCTAAGCCATGGGGTCTAAGGTCTAGCATAGTCGTCTAATGTAAACAGAGCATCTCTGCTTTGAATCCCCTTCAATCCTGTTTTTCCAGAATCTTGCTTCTGTCAACTGTCAAATAAAGGAAAAATAAATCATGTAAGCCACTACCCTGGCTGTCTCTAAATATATAAGTGCTTTCTATAGGGCTGCAGTTGGTTTCTTTTATGGATTCTATACTAACTTATACTTTGGCTCAGCTGTCTTGTTACTGCCGCTAAGGCAACAGAAGAGACGAAAAAATTCTCCTCCCAAAACACTTCCTGGTGGTGCCTGACCCCACATGCAGCTGGTTTATGATAAGGACAGAAAAACCTAGCACATCTCCAGCGGCTGCTTCGGTGGGAACCTATTAACTGTTGCCAACACGGCTGTGATTCAGTTTGTAATATTGTTAGAGAGGACTACGGAGAGTCTGGAGAGTGTTTGCAATGCAACAGCTGTCAGGCTGTATGAATGACTGAAATTTTCCAGTGACAGTAAACAGAATGGTGCCAGATACTAAACTAATATAGATGTTGGGCCTTGTGTTTACTTTTCCTAAAAAGGTTGAGATCAGAATCATATATGGGATGGGATGGTAACAGTCAGTCAGTGATATAAATGAAAGAATAAATAAATAATGTAAAGGATACTTGCTTTCCTCCGACTTTTCCAGGAGCTTCCCCCATGGGAATATGTCTTTTTCACCCACTTGAGGGAGACCATCCCTCTCTCCTGCAACAATGTGGCACACACCTCTCTCATCAGATGGGAGACTTGGGACAGCTGAGATAATGTAAAACTGTCAAGGTAAGCAGCAATGTGCTGAAGGATCTCCAGGGGCAGGCTGCTCAGGGGATCCACATTATGTGCACCATTTCTCTGAGGGCTGGCGGTTTTCCCGCCTTCACAGAGGAATGGGGAGACGTCTGGCTGGAGGACGAAGGTGCTGACATCTTGACAGAATTTGATTGTGGCTGGGTGACCTGCAGGGTGAAACCTCGTCTGGGTGAAAGCACAGCCGAGGTATGCCAAGGGGCAGCGTTGTTGGAACCAGCCGCTCAGAGAGGCCTGTATGTCAGAGTGCACGTTCCTGAAATGCGAGCGGTATTCATCACGGCGGAAGAAGTGGCCACACATGTAGCTGAAGGCAGAGCTTGTTTTGTTGTGTCTTCTGGTGACAGATTCGGCTTGGACGTCTACATAGAGACCATGAGGTTTGTCTGCAATGACATCAGCAAGCGACGCATCTGTTTTGAAAGGAGCAGAGGCAAAGTTGTATGTTTGTGTTCCCTGATCTACGTAAAGACCGTCTCTCCCTACACTCTCTGAGATTATATGTCCTTTCAGTTCCTTTTCCAGGGAGAGCAGGAGTGTGGCGCTAACCTCATCGCACTTTGGAAGATCCTCAACTGACATGCCCAAATCTGCTGTGTCAACACTCTGGTGGCTGGTCTTGACTTTTAGTGCAGGGTCCTTCAGATATCTACACTTTGCTCGATAGCTTGTAGGGACATTAAATGTTCGCACTGTTCTAACCTCAATGGGTTCCAGACTCCCATAAACAAAATCCTTTTCTCTCGGGGTGCAAGCAGCAAGTTGGCCAAAGTTAATCAACATTGCCCCATTGTGCACCAGATACATGTTATATTCACCGATATTGAATTCTTTGCTTAACCTCTCAAGGACCCCATCTTGCCACGGCGCAAGGCCAGTTGCACCATCCCTGCTTGAAGCAGCAGCAGCATTCTCTTGGCTCCTGTGTGAGTCTCTTGTCTCCCTCTGACAGTTTGATGCTTCTTGCTCTTCTTTTGCCTTTCCTCTTTCCTCCTTTTTATTCAGGTTTTTGACAGTTTGCTTGCATCCCTCCATCTCCTTGTTGAATATTTTCTCCCAGGAGCTGTACTTCTGAATACCATCCATGTCCCGGCTACTTGCCAGAGCATCCCTCTCCTCTTGGCTCAGCTCTGTTACGTCCATGTCTGTCCAGCCATTTTCTGTAAATTCACCGCAATCTAAAGAACAGGTTGCTTCATCTGCGTGACTGTTGACCCCAGCAGAAACATCCTGAAGGGCAGGATCCTCCACCATCAACTCAGGAAAAATGTTCTTCATTTTGATGGATCGAAATAACAACTCTTGGTCCCTGAGCGCCATAGCAACATCAAGGTTTACCTCAGTTTGAGAGCTGTCTGAAACATTTTTGTAGAAGGCCAGATCTTTGTCTGAAATAGGCCAGCGATTCCAGTCCTGAGAGCAGCAGACCACGCTGGCAGGACAGACCTCCAGGTGTTTGGCCAGCCTGTGGCGCAGCATGGTGAGAGGACAACCATAGGAGACGTTGAGGCAGGGGACCATCTCATTGGGACACAGAAGCTGGTGCTCCTCTTCCTTGCACATGTGGAGGAGGGCGCCACAGTTTTTATGACACTTGATGACCATGCATGAGACAGAGGTCTGCACCGGGACTTGACAGTGGGCGTTGTAACACTTGTCACAGTGTTCGTGATGGCCCACAGGCATCTTTCTACTCTTCACCTGCAGGGAGAATTAACACAAATAGAAAGTGATATTTCTAAATCCAGTCAGTCTGTGGCTAATCAAAAGCTATAATAATATTTTCTAATAATGTGAGAACTTTATTTTATTATAAATCTTAAATGCTGATGAGAAACAGTGAAAATAAATTCTCTTACCATTGTGCCCTGTGAATACAATGATCGCCTGAGAAGAGAAGCCAAAAACACTGTTAGAGAACATGGTGAAACGTTTCAATTTTGCATTTCAACACTGCACATAGATGCTACTACAAAGAGAGATATCGACAATGTGCACATCTGATTCATTCTGAACAGAAACATAGAAAAGATGGTTCTAACATACAGACTTTAAATGCATGATTAATTTAATTTTAAACTAACTTTAAAATATAAAGGAAATTAAGTAATTATCATTGATATAAAAGAGGATGTTCAGCTAAACAAAATGCATTCAAAAATGATTCAATTAATCGTCAGTTTAGTAAATAAAAAGTGAACGACTGGAACAATAACAGTAAAATATCTCACCCTTTGTTCCTCTGCGCCTGTCACCTTGTGTTCACTGGCACCCGTGAATAACCTCTGCACTGTGTCTGGACATTATAAATAGACACAACAGAGGGACAACAGGGCCAGTGGGACGGGGCACTATTGTCCCACAGCCATTAAGAGGCAAGGTCAAGTTACAGCCTCCACCTCTGCTTCACTGTGAGAGGGTGGTGATAATAGCGGGTAATCCACCTTCTCAACAGTTTGACTACTGTTGGTTCAAAGACATCAACATCTGATTGTGTGCAGTACTTTGTGTGTTCATGAAGTGTGATGTAAGCCTTTTATATTTCAATACCAGGATGTGTGCAGTTATATTTCCTTCCAGAATAGTAGCATCATTTGAATTCAGTGAATAACAGCTGATCAGACCATTCTTGAAATACCTTTAAAGTAATTTTACAGCTGTTTTTCTAATAACCAGATGCATGTAATTATATATTATAGGTGATTATTTCCTTCATTAAAAAAAGGAAACATTATCTACTACAGGCTTATTTGTCCTGATGCATTTCCTCCACTAGATGTCAGTCACACACTTTCAAAAACTCAAGCGACATTTCTCCAGCAGCTTCTGCAGCTGTCAGATGAAATTCCCATCGTGGATTAGTTAAATTCTTTGGGGTTACAATGCAAGATCAAAAAGGTATTTTTCATGATGTTTTGAAAATGTTGGTTTTAATACAGGTTCATCTCGAAATTCATCTCGATCCCGTGCGGCTGATACCCTTGCATGCTTTTTTTTAAAAAAGGAAATTAGCTGGAGGGGAATTTATCTTCATCAAGTGATGTTTTGGTTCAGCATAGAAACTGATGCATTCTTAACACATTGTATCATTTATGGAAAAGGCCCAGAAAGCTGCCTCTTTTAATCAAATCACCATTCAGCGGTGTTATGGCACAAACCTCTGCTGCTCTGCAACAGTTTGATTGTACACACACACAGTAGCTCATTATCTGCGCACAACACTGATTTCAATCGACAAAATGTATGTATATAAAACGTGCACACCTGTCACTCTGTGTTGTTTGTCATTCATGCCATCGCTCTCATTTACTCGCAAAAATAATGTGTTGTGCAACATAATGGGGCATTGATCCAGTCTATCTAATTACACTCATTTACATTAAGGCTGGCTGAACTATCATCCCGTTCACTCCCCCACATCACCCTGCAATCACCTCCTGACACTCATTTCCCACCCTGTGTAAAATGTGCTGGATCCACAGTATGCATCTGGAAGTCTCCATGCAACTTTTTTTTTTCTTGTCACCTGGCACAGATTACAATGATCAGCTTATCAGAGGCAGCTGCTTTGCTCTTTATAGGCTCTGCAATCAGCATACATTTCATCGAGAGAGACAGACAGACAGACAGACAGACAGACAGAGGGAGACAAAGAGGGAGACTGGTGTTGGAAAAAAAATACATGCTATTTCAGTGTCTTGTTGCTATACAACAGCAGCACTACTCAGATTGGAGAGGTCTGAGGTTAGATGAGTCAAATACAGTTGTAAACATGCTTTTAAAGCAGGTGTAAGGGTAACGATTGGTTGCTTTTGTATGCACTAATGCCATATTCAGTGAGCTCTGATCCAAAGTATAAATAGCCTTCTTGTTGTTGAACTTTAGCAAAGATGGGAACCATGTACAAAAAGCAACTGATGGCTTTTTGCATTGATTCACTCTGTTAGTGTTCATGATTACCAGACTACAGTATTGACTGATCAGACAGTGTCATCTGAAGATACAGTTTCCATCATTACTTAGTATCTAATCATTACTGGTATTGTAGTGTTGTGTTTCAATCACACAGTTTTAAAGAGAAAGTTTGGCACTTGCGCATATTTACTTAGATACCACTCTCACATTTGTCTGTTAAATACAAGGCTACCAGCCCAGTCACAAGAAGAAGATGTTGGCATTGTTCATTTCTGCAAACCATGAATATATTGAATTTGCACGTTTTATACGCATCATATCCAAGTTCCTTAAGTAGTGTTTTATATGAGCTGACTTTGTCACTGGAAAGTGAAAGGGATGGTGGATGGCATTGCAAGCCAGGTGAGATGCCTGCCAAGCTGCACACCACTGTTCAAAACCAACAAACAACAAAAGTTTTTTTTTTTGTTTGTTTGTTTTTTTGGGGGGTGATCAATCGCTGTTTTTCCAGCAGCTTTTTAGCCATTGAACATTGGTGGTTTTTAGTGACCCACCACTGTTTTTCAACCAGGAATAGTGCCATGAAAAGTGTTTTTTACAGAAATATTTCAGCCTTTCCTGCTAGAATTGTACCCCCTAAAACTGTGTATTTAAAGGAGATGTCCGGTAATTCATTTTCAAAGCCATGAAACTCACCGAGTGGTCAGTGGTGTTCGTTGATGTTCTGACATAAAAACTGTAGCAATCTGTGGTTTCCATCCGTGTTTTCGCTATTCATCTCGATTGTGGAACAGTTTTTTCAGCTGCCTCACACCCGTGTGTAAACTTCCGCTTGATCGTTCGTTTGACCCTGAGGCGTTACACACTCCAGCCCACTTGATAGTGACTATGTGGGTGTCACCAACCAGCAGGACAACCATTGCAATGTAATGGGACACAGAAAAGAAGCAGAAGAAGGTTGGTGTTGTGTTCAAAGACATCGTACTGCGAAGGTTGTTTACAAGTGAGTAATCCATTGTGCAGCTGTTTAGACTTATTACAAAACTTTTTGTTCGTTCTCGTTCTCCCTCCAGGAGCGCACACAGCACTGTCAGCCAGTACTTTCGCTGAGCTAAAAGACTACAACCTTGTTGTGAACAACCCCCTTTCCGGATTACTACCAACAGACAATGAGGCTTCCTATAGAAAACCAACAGATTACACAAAATGTCAAATGAATCATCACGGAAACCACAATTTGCTACGATTTTTTTTGTCAGAATAGCAACGAACACCACTGACCACTCGGTGAGTTTCATGGCTTTGAAACCTAACGTTTAGGGTGGTTTTAGGGACAGGTTCACACATGGCCACAGGCAGCAGTGTTAAGCCAGGCAGGGGAAAGCCAAATTCTCCGAAAATGAGCAAACATCACTATTTTGGTCTTAACCACTCTATTTCATCATAAACAACCCAGAAATGGGGCTCAAAGTGCAAAATACCGGACTTCTCCTTTAAATAAACATTAAACATGATCTTTTCCTCACCATAACCAAGTGGCTTTTGTGCCAAAACCTAACCACATGTTAACCACAGCATTGATGAAACATAAAGTTTTAACTTATCCATTACATAATACAGCAGAATTGTAACATGTTCGTGTCTGCAGAAACATGCAATACCAACATTTTCTCTGGCAGTTAGGGTTAGGCAATATGCTAGCAGCTGGTTGGCTTAGCTCAGCATAAAGACTGAAAATGGGATCAAAAGCTAGCCTGGCTCTGTCCAAAGGGAACAAAATCACTTTTCAGCCTCTCTAAATCTCATCTTGTTCAAAACAATAATTTGGGCCTGGTTCTGTTCCTAGTTATTAAATTGCCCATACACTCACATAACTCACTGTAAAATGGTTTTTACACTTTGGTTTTTGTACGCATTAAACAATAAGATAAAATGTGTTTGTGACCATTAGAGGTGCTGGTAAGTTGCTATTAGGCTTCCTTTACCAATCTTAAACTTTCAAAGACAATCCTTCACTGAAAAAAAAAATTCTTTTCTAGATTTAGTAACAGATTGCAAAGTAACAATGTTTAACAGAACACAGAAGTCTCATTTAATAAAATTCATTTGAACACCCAGCTGGAGCTATGCAACCTGGCAGCTCAAAAAGGGGATAATTACAGCTTGTCCATTTTCTGTTGTGCAGATTTGAGCAATTCTGAGGCTACGGGTTAATGATTCATGCAAGCTCCATGTCATTTAACTCTAATTTAATGTTCCGAGATGTGACTGGACAGCTTTAGATGGCAGACGTGAATAATATTCAAGGCATTCAAAAGCTGTCAGCACACAGCAGGACTACTAAAAGCATCAAGTTTTATATTGAAGTTTTGCATGCTTCTACCAACACACCGAGCACAGTGCATCGTTATTATGGTCTGTAAAGCTGCCTATAAATCTCACCCAATTCTCTGAGTTTTTTCCTTCTTATTGCCATTCCTCTTAAAGATTGCTCCTATTTTGGGATTTCCATCTGGTTTATTATACCTGGCAAAACACATTAATAAGGCCAAACCATTGGGACGACATAGAGAAATATGTGCTACTGCTGAATATCCAAAGACCCGGGAAACTGTGTTGGTACTGTGTTTATTACAGAGCTCGACCCAGCAGAGGCCTATAAATAAGCTGCAGACGGAGGATGGAAATGCATAATGAAACTGAAAACGTATCAACTCAAAGCAGAGCTCAAATACTGTATGAGTTTGTACTCTCAGGCTGGCAAACCCAAGACTGCATTTTTAGAACGGATTGCATGTTTTGGCTCATATAAATTCAATTAAAGCACAAGTAGACTGTTCACTTGTTTCCCTCATGATGATGTTCTTTAAGAGATAAGTCCTGGTGCATTTGTATTGGTGTATTATAAAAACATATTAGAGCTACAATGACTAGAGATTGACAGGGAATCTAAAAGCTATTAATCTTTCTGAGTCATTTTTAGTAAAAAAAAAAAAAAAAAAAAAGAAAGAAAGAAAGAAAAAAAAGGCTGCAGTTCACCAGCTTTGGCTTCTCCAATGAGAGCATTTGCTGCTTTTCTCCGTTTTATATCGATGACAGCTGTCAATATCTCAGAGTTTTGGACTGTTGGTCAGACAAAACAAGGCATTTGAAGACGTCACCTTGTGCTCTAGGAAAGCTTAAAGGAGCTATATGTAAGAACTCTAAAGCAAATAGTCGTAAAATCCTCCTAATATGTCACAGAGACTAAGGAATAATGTTAATATAACATACTGATCTCTCACCGACAACAATAGTACAGCCAGAACATTCGCATTTAAAAAAAATTTTTACGGTCTGCAAATCATGTTTATGTTTTGAATTTGTGTTCTGGCCTGTTGCGCCACCCACCGCCGTCTACCAGTCACACAGTCAGTAGAGTCTCAGCATCAGTTACAGTTACGACTCGCAGCAGTATTTTGAATTTGAGTACAGTAACCGTTTTGGCCACATTCATACATACAGCGCCTTTAAGATTAAGCAATTAAGTGAAAGAATCATCGAAGAATTAATTGAGAATAAAAATAATTATACAACAGCAACAACATGGATGTGTATACATCTATAATGTATAAGCGAATGAAAAAGTGTGGCATAGGTGTAGATTTCTGGGCAATACAGGGGACATGACCCCCCTCCAACCCCTAATAAAAACATTAAAGTATCGGAGGACAAAATTATCATCATGGGTTGATGCAGAAAAGACATATATTGGTGCATAAAATTCCACCAGAAAGCAGGAAATGAAGTGTTTGATGCTTAAAACTTGTGGCAGAGAACCACCAAATCCCCTGTCCCCCCATTATTGTAACAAAATGTACAACCTTAACGTGTGTGCATGTCAGTGCTGTACAACAATGTGAATGTGTCTGGGTTTTTTTTTTTAAAAAAAATCTTGATTCTAGATAGACTTGCCATTGGATAAAAGTGGTCTAAAAAACATACTGGGCGAAAAAAGCACATGTTTTCATATATCATATGAATTTAGCAGATTTGAAATGCTTTTTTCTATACCGTAAGCACTTGTTCTCCTTCCTGGAACCTGTCCAGGAACTATATGCCAATGCTTTTTCTTGAAGACAGAGCTCTAAAAAAAAAAACAAAAAAAGTCTATTGAACTCATTAAAACTACAAACCACCTTCATCAAAAGTCTTTTCAACCTGACACTGCAAATTACCTCACAGCTGTAGGATACATTTAATGTATATGCCTTTGGGTGAGTATTATCCAATGAGTCCCTTCTGGACGACATACTGTAGCATATGGCCGGCCAAAAATAGAAGAGAAAAATGTAGATGGCCCAACTTCACACCTAGTTTTCACTTTATCATTATACAGTCCCCCCTCCCTCCTCCCTTTTAATTAGGAGGGTCTCATACACGTTTTATTTTAAATCCCTGTGTAGTTCAAGTCTGCAGCCTCGGACCTGACTGAGTAAAAATGAGACGGTTGCTAACCCTGACCAATGAACATGCAAATGTTTATGGGCATATCAATTTAGCTTCCAGCCCTTCTGCACCCAATATTCTGCTTTTAATTACAAAGACTAATTAAAAATACCTTGTAATGAAGTCTGTGTAGGTTCCCCCCTCAGGGCAGCGTACTTTGTGTCATTTTGCATCATTAATGGAGAAAACGCTGAACAATGACAAAATCTCAGAAACTGTAAATGAGACATTTCACTCGGCTTGTTTTTGTAATGTCGGGAGCTAATAACTGCTAAGACAAAGAGGAGACAGTGTGGGGGACGTCTCCAGCACCAAGTCATTTCATGCCCGAGATACAGCCGTAATAAATGATAGATCATATAAAATTCATGAAAGTAGTAAAAAAGCTTGTTGTGGACAAGTTAAATAATAAAATGCAGTGAAGCCTTTTATCAGCTCTGTCTTGTCCCTGCAGGAGGAACTTTAAAGTGCGAATTCAAAGTCGTCTCACGTGTAATTCTACACATGAATTAAAAATATCAAATCTGAACTGAATCCCTCCCAAGCCCTCAAATTTCTTGACTCTCTGCGTGTTTGAAGTCCCCTGGGTGTCGTCTGGTTGTGCGAGTGTGTGCGTGTTCTCATGCATGTGTGTTACGTTTGTTATCTGTAAGCTTGGCATCTGTCTGGGCTTGACAGTTCTCTGCCATACAAATATCAGGAGAGCGTAAAGCTGTGCTGGCACTCAGATGGAGATGGGGAGAAAAACTTGTGTTTGTTTTGTTTTCATATTTTCCTCCTAAATACATTGTTATATACAAGTACTCTGTGTCCTATATCGCAGCATTACACAGTAATGGAGCAATTTTTGCTTGTTGTGTGGCTGGCTGAAAGCAGCTGGTGCAAAAGCTATCTGCCACCTATGCTTATAACCTGCAGCAAACAGCAGAATTATATTTAAGGCCACATATACAGTAGATAGTGAAACATTTTGCACAGTGTGAAAGAGAGATACAGCTGCAAGCTGATACAAGTAATCTGTGTGGTCATTGTAGTCTTGTCATTGTCATTTGAAGTAATGTTTCTGTCCATAAAATGAATATAAGTGTAGTACTTTACTGTAGTAGCTTTCAGCTCTTGTTTGGTCCAGAGGCACCAACAGATATTTTTCATAGGGGTGGCCAGGTGGGTCCACTGAATATCTTGGGGTGGCACACGAAAAGCAAAAGTCATAACTGAATTTCAGGAATTCTATTATGCTGCTGAAGTACACAGGCTAGTTAAAAACTTTGAATGAGTGTGTTTACATGGACAGTTTAATTCCCTTTTCATTCGGAATGAAAATTCATTCCTATTAAAAGTGATCTTGTAAACACCTAATTCGGAATGAAAATGACCAATGATTGATTGATTGATTGATTGATTGAAAATTCATTTGGATGTAAGGGACTGGAATATTCTGTTTCTAATTCCGAATGAAGGAATTTTTCACACTTGTATACACTCATTCCTCTTTAAGTTCATTCCGATGTTTCTGCGCATGCTCGTTTCTTTGCCCCTCTGGCTCGATGACATATAGCGCACGCACGACTCGTTGCACAAACCGGTTTCCATTCGCCACAGCACAGTCTTCTATCTCCTTTCTTCGACCTTCTACCTCCCTTCTCCTCCTCAACAGACGAAGCATTAGCAGAACAAGGTTGTTGTCGTACTGCTGCTTCAAGAATATAAGCAAAACAAGCCCGAAAAAGGCACTAAGAACGGCGGCGTCAAGCATCTTGTTATCCGGAACGAGGACTACAGTGTTTTCTTCCGGTAAATGTAAACACGTAACATTCGTCCTGCCCCCTATCCAATCAGAAACCTGCCCTGCCCCAAACCTTGCGCGGACCCGAATACAGGCGATTAACTGATCTCCTGTGTAAACCCTCATTCGGAATGAATATTTCCCATGTAAACTACCTGGAAAGACTTTAATTCCGAATGATTTCATTCAGATTTATTTTATTCCGAATGACAAGCCATCATGTAACCGCACCCATTATTAGAGTTGGGGAATCATATACTGATATACTTTGGTTTCTTATTTTACAGTTGATATTACTAGTTATCTGGTGTGCATAGATTGATACCAGTTGGTTGTCCTTAATTTGAAGGAGTAGTTTGATTGTAAGAAAAAAAACATCTAAACAAGCCATCTCAAGTTTAGGGAAAACGTGTGGGTACCCATAGAACCCATTTTCATTCAGACATCTTGAGAGTCCAAGGGACCCCTTTAAAAATAGCCATGCCTGTTCCCTCGCCAGAATTTAGCCTTATTGTGGAGTGTTATTTAGCCCTCTTGCCAACAAGTTATGATGACATGCTTGGTGCCAATGGATCCTATAGGTTATCTAGTGTCACAAGTTACCACTACCTTTGCACTAGCTTAAAAAAGCCGGCCACAGCCTCTTAAAAACAGTAGTGTTGGCCTCCATTTATTTTCACAAGGGGGAGCACTGGTGGGGCGAGCAATTGTATCAGAGGGGTTTGTCAGTATTTGTGCCACACTCATGACTCCAGGGGCATCATTACTAAGTGGAAAATTGACAGGACAAAAATAAGGTCTGACTGCTGTATGCGATGACAGGAGATGAGAGATACAAGATATGCTGAGGGCGACAGTGTTATTTAGTCAGAGATCTCCTGAACCTTGGTGCTGTATGTCAAAGTATCTGTACAGACATCATTCATTTTCTCTGTTTCTGCTGCTTGTTATTTAATGCATAATTCTATCAGGGACCCACAGGAAAAAAAAAAAACACAGCAGAATGTCATGCAACACACATTGATAAAGATAATTTCTTCTCATGTGGTGCAGCTAAAATAGTCTCTGTGTGTTTCTGCTGTTGTGGGGCTGAGTGATAAGGAGCAGACACTGATAAGAGACCTCAGCGGAGCCACAGGATGTCACTCCCATTGCAAACCTTGTACTTTCCCAAGTTTAGCATTGCACCTTAGAGTGTGCATCAGTGTGTGTGTGTGTGTGTGTGTGTGTGTGTGTGTTCACATATTGATGGTATCATAGTAAAAGCACCAATGATACATACATTGGGTTCCCAGCATTTTTGTGCCCGCTGTTGTTGCTGAATATGATACACAGTGGTTATGCATATGCATTATATTGTGAGGTTTTTGTGTCATTTCGTCTCCCACCCTTGACTCCACCACATGACACATTACAAAAAGAAAAAAAGAGGAGATGATAACAGCACAAACTATGCCTTGGAAATTAGTGTTCACATCTCTGTGAAAGACCTTCAACAAAAACTGCACATTATTTGTATCCAGTGCTATTTTATGGAATTGAGTTACATTCTGAAGGTGCTCATTTTATCAGATTTTACACAACTGCCTTAGATGCCAACACACTGTCACTCTCAACTTGGCAAATACTAAGGCTCGGTCAGTAGCCCCATACTTTAACTTTGATGTAAGTGCCAGTGTTGGACACTTAATGACAATTTATGCTTGTTGTGTCTTTTAAATATAAACTTCCATTTTCAAAGGAAACATACAGTTTCCGCTTGTTCCGTACGTATAGTCTCTTTTCAAAATAAATTTAGAACGTAGGTGAAAATGTTTGTTTTTCAGTTAATTTAAACAAAAGTATGTAGTTAGGCTAAAATCACGTCATGCCATGTATGTCACTAGCATAGTATGCCACTCATACTTGCACACATTGTTATAAAAATAACCCGATTCACTTTTTGTGTCAGGAACAGCAGGCCCTTTCGCCCCTGTGCCAACATTCTCACCACCGCTGCCAATGCCCCTGCTGTCTGCTGCATCTCATATCGGTGCTAAAGAGTGCCTATGTAATGCAGAGGGCCACTAACAAAGTGTTGGTCTTAACTTAAACAAGTTAGAAGTGAGAACCGGTTGTTGCTGCTTCTACAACCCAAACACATAGAACTAATGCAAAAAGAAGAAAGCAAGGACAGATGGATAGATTAGAAAGGACTTCCTTAAGCACCTATAATGGCTGACTAATGATATTGATTCAATCTAATTACAAAAACAGGACTAATAGCTCCACTGGAGCACCTCTAAATTAGAAAAAGTGATGGACAGCAACTTGGTGTGTTAGCAGCAAACAAGCTCTTTATCTACGTCTGCATTAACATGTACACCTTGTGCATTTAAACCTACTCAGCAGCTCGATCCAAAGGAATTCTTCCGAGACAGTGAGTTTTGTGCTTAGTCCATCAATGAAATCTTGACCTATAAAATATATGCGTACAATGTATCATGGGGGGCTCAGCAAATTCCGTACAGGAACTGACTAGACCTTTGCCCTGCAAACATTCACTCCTTTTCATCTCGAAAAGTCCACAGTCAGGATATTCTCAACTGAGCCACATGGATCAGAAATGTATGAAATTCCCTGCTGTGTTGTTCTCCAATTACTGCCACCGATGTTTACCCCTGAATTGGCCCAGAGTCTCACAGCATGCCCTCCTGGTCTCAGTCTCACACAACTGCTGCCTGCAGCTTCTCTCCAAACGGGGGCGTGACTCAGCTACACAACTCCGGGGGAACTGCCGCTCTCATGCTCCATTAGCCCCTGCGTCCCCAGTGGATGAAGAAAAATGTATTCACTACTGGGATGCTGCTGCCACAGACATCTAAATAGCAACCGTTCGTCCTTTCTGCTGCGTCCTCGCCGCTTCAAATGACCTCATGACTGGAAGCGCGCTCGTGGTTAAATCAGGCGAGGAGAGAGTAAGTTTATAATCACAGCATGTGAGGATCAGAAGGTTGACAGTGATTGTTTTATCCTGAAAGATGAAGCACAGGTTATTTCATGCAAACATAAGTGGCTTAAACGGTGCACCAATTCCATGGCATAGCAAGCAGATTTTTGCAACAAAGCAGTGCAGTGACTTTCAGACAAGGTTTTGAAGGGTTTGCTGCAGGAGGCATGATGGCATTGTCAGTGACTATGTAGATGAAGAAGTGGCCACATAAAGCAGGTGGATTTGCCATGGCTAAATCCAGAGGGAAATCATGGAGTTGTCTCTGTCAGACAGCCAACCCTGTAGCTCTAAATGGGATGAATCACAGAGCAAACGCTCAGGTCACTGCTGCAGTATTGATTACCAATGGAAGATGTCTGATTCTCTTTCTCAAGTCTCACTCTTCACCACCCCACACACACCCAGACACACACAGGCACACAGCTGAATTATACTTTGCTCTTAGTTTGAACTCATTTGCAGTCGGGCGGCGTGTTGGAAATGTTTATGCACAAGCTGTAAAACTTACCCAGTCAACAGCACTCACTGTACATGGCAATTGCTTCAAAACCCATTTGCAATTTACAGTGGAAGTGTTTTGCAATGGGCGTTTGTTGAACATACAGTATCATTCATTGGGTGGACATTAAATTTGAAAGCTTGGTGGGGTGTTTATTGAAGTCCTGACCCCGTCCTCCACTCATTAAATTGATTCATGGATTCAATAAGTGGGGCACAGGCGGCAGGTGTGCATGTCGGTGTGCACACAAGGCTCTCAGGCATCCATCACACTGATCAGGTATCTTCAGCTGCTTCTCCATGCAGCATTCTCACAAGACCCCTGCAGATGTTGCTGGCATACAGCCCAGCCTGACCCGAGGCTAGACCGTATGCAGGCACATATACATGCACACACAGGCTTACTGATACACACAAATATGCAAAAACACACACACAGAAAAACACGCATCTTCACAAGCCCAGAGCTTCCATTTCATTATACTAACTGTGTGTCATTCAGGCCAAATGCCAAATGAGGTTAAACTGTCATCTGGAAAGAGACCATTCATGTTCCACTGGACATAGAGAGCCTGATCTGAAGCCTCACAACTAAAAATAGAAATGATTCAAAACATTTTCACGCTTTGGTTTACTGATGCCAGTGAGTTTTTGATGTTTGGCAAAGCTATCAAACGTTACCTCGTATCTCGTATACAATAGGTGTGAACAACAAACAGCCTATGGTTAAATGCCATCTGATGTAATCACACCATCTGTGGCTGGTTTACCTGGAAGTGTAAAAATGAAACTTCACTTTTGAAATCACAGAGAAAATTTAAAACTTAGTTTTATAATTTTACTTCAAGAAATGATCCTAGAAAACAGCTGATTATAAAAGATGATATTATATCAGAGATGGGAATTAGTGATGGGCAAAAATAAACAAATCTTTTTGAATGACTGTTTGTAGTGTCTCGTATGTACCATGTCAGCCTGTCTGAGTGGTTATGAATCCCGAACCTTCTCCATTTGCCTGTGCGCTGTTATCATAGGATACAGTTCACACGGTCAGTGAACGAGAAGTGATTGAATCGACTTAAGCAGAGACCTCAGCCTGACATGGTCAATAGTGCATTTGTGTGCTCCTTGGATGGTTGCTCTTCTGACTTTGGTGTGTTCATCAGCTTTAGGTTATAATCAGTGTTGGCCAAGCTACTTGGAGAATGTAGTGAGCTAAGCTACATCAAAATGAAGTTTCACTACAATGAAGCTAAAGAAGAGAAATGTACTGTAGGAAGCTAAGCTATGAGAAATAGAAAAAGTAGCTTGCTACTTGCAAAGCTACTCTTGTTTATTTTACTTTATGTAAAATCAGTGATAAATTAAAAATGCCCTCTTTTCTTTCTTTTTTTGTTTTAAAGACATCCTCAGTTGGCCTACTGCTCTGTCTCTTCCTCTCTCCTCTTCCTGTTTGATGTATATCTCTGTCTTGGCCTCTTTCAGCAGTCCATCTGGCTATGTCAGTGATTAAAAAACAGAATTCTAAAATATTTTTTTCAGTCAATAAAACCACAATAAATAAAAGACAGTAATATAAACAATAAAAACAACAGAGCTAAATGAAAACTTCATTTTTTTTAGGGACATTGAAACATGAACATGTCCTGCAAATAACACCAGACATCAGTATGTCACTCTCTTTTCTCTCCTCTCTACCTTCTTAATACTGTTCTCTGTCTCTCAGCTCTTTTCTTGGCCCTTGTCGTGGCGTTTATCCCTAGCGTCCACTGCAAATCCATAATTATATACAGTCTATGGGCAAGACACGTGAAGGACACGTCAAGAAGTGCAATGTAGCCAGTCAGAGGCAGAGTAGGGCAGGTCTTCCCAATCAAAGCCAACCGCGAAGCAGCAAGCAGAATGAACTGAAGGATTAGTGTGATGTCATGGGGAAGTGCTTGCGTTGTCTACATGCCTAAGTGTGCTTACTTATCCTCAGTTTTATTATTTTACTTGTATCCAGACCTTTGCAGGAAAAAGTCAGTTGCACTTCAGAGCTTTTCATTGGAAAAAGAGCTTGTAACTTTTGTGGATGCTACCACACTACTCGGTCAACACTGCCACTTTGTAGTGATGCTACTTCCCAACACTGATTATAATGTATAACAGTGCAGATGCTTGAAATAGGATGCGTTGTGTTTTATTTCTCGGATTGTTTATTTCTCACATTAATAACAAGAAGCAAAGGAAATAGATCAGGTGAACAATAAAATATGACGCGAACAAATTTTCAGATTATTCCAACACCACATGAATGCAACACAAGACTGAAGCTAACTGGGACGTTTGCTACTTGCCCCTTAAAGACGATCGTTGGTAGATTACATAGCCTACCTACATACAAGTAGGATGCTGAATCACTTCATTAAATATATTTTATCTTGATTTATGTAAACTTATACATTATGACTGGTAATGCATTGAAGAGAGTATTCATAGGGATGGAAAGCACTAGCTGCTGAATGTGCATGCACTGTCACAAAGTGTCATGTAGAGAGTGACACCATATTTTGCAAAATGTATCAAGTATCGAAAGGTTTGATGCATTAATGTGTCAACTCAAAGGAACCCATCTTGTGGAAAGAATCAATCAGCCTGTCAGTAATCGGCATCTCAACATAAACTCAGATTACAGTGCTACATATCATGACTGTAGCCTGATATAATATCTTTATATAACACGATGCTTGGTCCAGTGTTCGTCAGAGAGGACCTGGCCTTAGATTTGATACTGAAAACACTCAGCATTGAGGGAATAAACTGACCTGCGGCACTTCTACCTAAACTTCTTACATTCCCCCAACTGACTGACTAATGAAAGCATTCCGTGAAACTTGCTTGTTATTGGCTCATTAGCTTCTCAAAATTAAAACTTTTTACTAGTGTTTACCTGAGCTTCTGACTCCTACCTAAAAGAAAAAAAAATCAATCAGATCCCAAAGTTGATTTGTGATTTATGTTATGCAATGTTTTTAATTTAATTACTTAGTGCTGGTAAACACCACGAGCCTTATTAACAGTCTGTCACCCGAGTTATTTTCCAGCCCCCGCACAAAAGGATTATTTGAATAGAAACTAAGACACAGAGTCACCAAGACATTTTAATGTCACAGACTCTGTGAGATCTGACAGTGGCAACTCATTAGCCCAAAACAAAGCTGTTATCATCTCACTTAGCAGCATCTTTCTATTCAGTTAGACTGAGGAAAGAATTCTCTTTAATACAGTGAATGCAGATAGGAAAAAAGCAGTGATTTTGGAGATATTAAATGCAACTACAATCCAATTTCAGTTGGAACAGACAAGGGGAAGATATAGGGAGAGCCTGTAAGATGGCCACCTGCAATTACTGTTATTAATGTTTATCTGTTTTTAAGTACTTAGTTGCTTTTTGTTGTTTTGAAGCTAGATAGAAAAATTCTGTGGTAATTCCATGTAATCTTCCTTCTCATCAATTCTCTTCAAAAAAGTCCAGGATGCCAGCCAAAGCCACTAATCACAGTGGCAGCTTTTTATTACCAAACAGTTAATTCAATTCACCACTGCAATTCTCCCTGATGGCTGAAGATTATCTTTGGTTTGCTTTTTCTCTTATTCGACATGCTAGCTAGGTAGCCAGCGAGCTTTCCTTGCTCTGCCCAGTTTACAGTTAGCTTGTGCTGATGGCTTGTGGGATTGTCCCGAGAACAGCTTTTGTGTCACCATAAGCTTTAGACCTCAAACATAAGGAATAAAAGATTCTCTAGATGCTTTTCATCTCCAGTGTCCCGAGTACAAAGACAGACTGAGTCAGTTTAAGGTCTCAGAAGTAAAGTTTATTTATAGCAGCAACAATCACATCAAAAGAGAAAAGAGGACTTAAGAGGAAAATCTCTCTCCGTAACCTCTGCAGGATGATGAAAATCCAGGTTTGTGAGCCTAATCTACTGTATGTTGGACCACTGCTGTCACTGCAGGTCACAGTCAGCTCTTTGCCAAAGGCTCTCAACGCTGCTTAGGAAGGGCTGCAGACAGGAAAACCCACTGGTGTCCTCCCCAAACACCTACTGGAACCAAGGCTTTAGGCATGAAACCACAATTAAAGGGAAGTGCACTTTTCCTGGCGTCCTTTGAGCATTACATCTCCCTCTCCCCTCTTTGCTTGTACACGCTGGTGCTCCATAGCACGTTGAGAACGTTGGCATTTTGAGTTCTGCTTAGAGCTGTGTGCACTCAGCATAACTGGCTCGTTTGTTTACTCCTAGTTAGAGGGAAGGAGCCATGTCATTCTCTCACTGTCCCCACATGCACCCAAAAAAATGTGCACGTTCAAACAACAGCAAAAATGACAAAGCATCTGTCAAGTTATTGTTATTCTGCAGTATAAATGACAATGCCCGACCAACCAGTGTGAATGCAAATATAGGCTATTATTTTACTGAGGTGATGAAGTTAGATGACATTCAAATTGTCAGCTGGGAAGGTGTGACTCTACAACATGCCGTAAGAACAGAGGATGGAGAGCATCTACAGCAACAGTATACACCATTTCTGTGTATCTCAGCAACTCCATGACATACTGTACACATACTATAAGGGCTTTGACACTGTGTATTCATTATTTCAACTGTGTTTCTGTGCATTCAGCTTGAAAATATGTAAAAATACAAATAGGATACTAAAATCACTTGATTCTTTAAGTGCGGTGTTGATAGACATAATCGTCCCACAGAAGCAAAAAAGGAAAGAGAGGACTCTCTGAGGAAATGTAAAAATATGTGATAGTGGAATAATGGCTCAGAGAATGAAAAATAAATGAATGATTCCTTGGAAATGCATGTTTGTCTCACTTTGTGTGACATCCTCTAATTTAAATTTAGAGATAGTGTCACATTTATGTGTGCAATTTGAATCTGAAAGAATTTGACTTTCTGGAAGAATGTCTGAAGGAGCAGCATGAGTCCAGAGAGGATACATGGCGATGTGAGAAACTATAACATTTCAACCTGATGGCACTCGACTAACTTCTCTACACATATTAAAGATCTTGAAAACATAAATGCTCAGATAATGTTTTGCCCAGAGTAGGGATGTCAGTGGTTAACTGTTAATCGAGAATATTCTTTGACCAGTTACTCATCTCAGTCTCTAGGTTAATTTTGCTATTATTCAGTTTACTGCACTGTGCACTACCTGATTTTGGTGGAAAACTGAAATATAGTGCCCAGAGTCTCACGATTTTTAACCCTATCTCCCGCGATGCTCCAGGTCAGTAATTTCTCCCGCTAATCTCCCAATTTTACAGTGAAGGAAACAAGTAATATTGTGGGGGATATTTGTCGCAGTATCTGGCAACCCTGGCCTGCCTGCGCGTATGAGGCAAGCCGATGACGTGACTCAGTCACTCGCTCGCTGGAAGCAGTAGGCTCGTTCGAGATGAACTGCGCCTCGCCTGAAAAGTAGACGAGAGCAGGCGGCCGCAGCGGGGGGTGGTGACAAAAAGCTGCGGTGAAGTTGGACATTTTTCCCGACAGTTTCCAGCAGCCTTCAGTCTGTACAGGAAGTCACAGACACACTATCATCCTGTCTGGAATGATGTCACTTCATTAAAAAAGTGATCAGACCCATATATCAGTTTGCTTTCACCATCAGTCACACAACATGTTTTCTGTTCACAGAATAAACCTTCAGGTCAGACAAATACAATCTTAATCTCTAAAATTCAACACAAATGAGTAGTTTATCTAAAACGTCATATTGTTGAGTCGGCATCTTAACCAATCAGCTGTTAGATCAGGTTAGAGCCAGGCAGTGCAGTCGGTGGAGAGCAACTGCAGCGCCTGGCTCTAAAAACTGCGGCCGCCTCACTCTCGCGGCTTTATCGCCGTCCACTTTTGTAATACGTCAGAGCAAGACGGGATGAAGTCGGACACAAAACTAACCGGCATGCATTGTGCGCCAATTGCTGGTGATCGAATCTGCGCAGGCCTGGCTCATCTCGAACGAACCTAATGATACGCCCAGTAGCGTTGATACTGCCGGAAAAGAAGAAGAAGAAGAAGTCACTCGCTGGTTTCTGTCTTCCGCTCAGTTCAGCGCCCAGACAGAGATGGATAGAGAAAGAGAGACACCTGACGCCAGGGCCACACCGCCCGTGGAAGTGCTGCGAAGCGCAGCGCACCGAAATTCTCATGCGAGCCAGAGCACTTCCATTCACATCAGACGTGCATTTCTCCACGCTGGTCGACAAGCGGTTCTGCTCCCAGCTGTTGTCTCTGTCACCCGGCTTGACACATTTGCTCATGGCTCGCGCAGAAAACAGACCAGATGCCGAAACGATCGCTGCAGGGTGCGAGCCGGCCATGGAACTGCATGGCACGGCGCAGTGCAGTGCAGCTGGTGTGGATGACACAATCGGTTAACACGTGCGCCCAAAGGAAACTGGCTTCACTTCGAGGCGATTCGCAGCGCTTCCGCGGGCGGTGTGGCCCTGGCGTGACACTCCTCCGAGGGTGGCACAGTCAGTGGCACACACGTTTTAATTAATAAATACTGCATACTAAATGCATTGCAGTGTAACCGCCTTATTATTTAGCCTTCTGGTACTCATTTCAACAATTAAAACTGCAATTTTTTTCATTGTCCTCAGTGTAAACAGAATCATTTATTGAATATCAAAGAAACAACATTTTCCTTCATCAGGTTTAAAATACAAGGCAAGAAATGACGACAATTATATGCACACCCTGCGAAGGAACCTTGTTCCTTGGGCCGATACACCGATGAAAAAAATCTCCCTATTTTTCACAACCCAATGTTGGCAAGTATGTGACAACCTCACAGCTGAAACACCCTCTATCTCAGCTAATATGTGTACTACAGTCTTAGCTTGGAGACAGACCACAATAAAAGGTAGAAGAGAAATGCATACAAGCTCTACATGTGCTTACACCAGTATCAGGTTCCCAGCTCCCACCAGTGAGGCAGTGTGGTCAAAATCTGACAGGCATGTAGGCCTACCTGCTGAATTCTCTATGATGCATGAAAAAATGACAGTTCTCATTGTTGGAGGCTCTTTTGTTAGGAATGTGGTACCATGGAAATCTTTAAATCTAAATGAAAGCATCCCTCTTAAGAATGCATTTATTTATATCTGTTCAGAGCCTCTAAAGGTCCTGTCTACGTGTACACAGGTATTTTTGAATATGGATATTTTACCAGTCCATTTTTTAAAAAAGTATCTGTCCAAATGACCTTATTAAAAATATCTCCAGCCACATTAGAATACAAAAAAATGACTCCAAACAGTCATCAGCATTAGCTGTTGTAGTATCTGACGTACCACATGTTATGTGACGACTGGGGTTTGTTATGATCAGTTAGGGGCCCAGGTCGAGACTTGAGTATGGCTTAGGTCAAGGATAGATAAGTAAGATGAAAGGTTGGATTCCATCTAGATTGTCTCTCTGTCACTTGTCACATTTTGTCTCAAAGTTCATCAAACAACCAACCTATATATGCAGGGTAAATTGAGCCGTTATTCAGAGCAGTTCATATTGGGTTCGAACTCTCTCTCAAGCATTCTAGATGCTTGATAGATGCTGTACTTTTTGTAATAAACCTTTCTTTATGCAAGCAAGATGGTGTCAGCGGAGACTTCTTCATCACCTTCACATCATCGCTATTTAATAAACAACACTGTCTACTGGAGTCTCCCCTCGTTACAAATGTCGTGAGGTGTAGAGGCTACATTACCTTTCCCAAAACACCTACTGGAGATCTTCGACACAAGGACTCTTCACCGACAACCACTGTTCCCTCTAAGGTGTTTTACTGCGCAATTGGTGCACTGCTCCCCACCTCTTTGCGCAGAAGACAAAAAAGTTGTGCACTCAAATATCCCCGACCAGTTTTCACTTCTTTTTTTCTTCTTCTCCTAATATGTGCTGTGAGTTGGCTGTGAATGGTGAAATGTTTGACAGTGAACATGAACGCACGCCATTGTGGGCGTTTGTCTATTCAATGAGCGACAGGTGACAATGTACTGTCAGTCAGTGATGATTAAAAAAACATGCCCACCAGGCACTGCCCAGCCAATCCTGCAACGGCTGTGTAGCTTGACAGCCAATCAATGGCATTATGTCGAGAAGCCGCTGTTGGCGCATTTGTTTTGTTGTTAGCCATTAGCAATGCAGCTACGGCTAAACGCAACGGCTCTGGCACTGTATCCTCTCAAAATTGCAAGAAAATATGCACGTCGTTCAAGGTGGAGTGGCTGTCGGAGTATATTCAAACTAGGAACGACGAGCGGACGCCACCTGTGAAGCTCGGCGACATTTTTTCTTTTTCAACTGATATTGGAGTTGTTTGCAAGACGTGCAGTGAAGCGAAAGTTCAAGGCGAGTTTTCAGAGGGGAAAGTATGGAGTGAGTGGAAACTAGACTGCCTTAAGCGACACGTTGGAACAAAAGGACATTTACATGCCGTGGATATTGTGAAGAGACGCAAGCAGGGGCTTGGGATTGGATCTTTACTGCAAGAGAGCATGGAGGAACGGCAGAAGAGAAACAAACTGTCACGTAAGAATTACAGCATACAATTATGCGAACACACACACACACACAGAATATGTATGCACATACACTGTACACACCTACATACTTACAACATATACACATTTTGATATTTTTCTACACTGTAGAAACTTTTAATCCAGTACAGCACTGTCTGTAGCAGTAGTGCTGCTACAATTTTAGTTTATGTTTACATGCCTGGCCAATAATATTCATTCATCTTCTTCTAACCGCTTCATCCTCTTGGGGGTCGCGGGGGGGCCAGAGCCTATCCCAGCTGACATTGGGCGAGAGGCAGGGTACACCCTGGACAGGTCACCAGACTATCACAGGGCTGACACATAGAGACAAACAACCATTCACACTCACATTCACACCTACGGACAATTTGGAGTTATCAATTAACCTAGTCCCCAGTCTGCATGTCTTTGGACTGTGGGAGGAAGCCGGAGTGCCCGGAGAGAACCCACGCTGACACGGGGAGAACGTGCGAACTCCGCACAGAAGGGCTCCCACGCCCGGGATCGAACCAGCAACCCTCTTGCTGTGAGGCGAGAGTGCTAACCACCACACCACCACACCACTGTACCGCCCTGCCACTAATATTTTTGCCTGGAAAATGTTTTCACCAAGTACAGTGGCACTGTCTCCAGTAGTACAACTACAATTTAAGTTTACATTAAGTTTTTGAGCTATTATATTTTATTTGTTGCAGTTTAGAGACCTAGAGTACTTGACAATTACTAGGACTATTGTAGCCTATAGGGATGTCCCGATCCAGCTTTTTCACTTCCGATCTGATACCGATATTGCAGCCTTGAGTTTTGGCCGATACCGATCCAATCCAAGCGCGTATTATACATATTCACTTATTTTGTTGTCAGTCATGTTAGAAAAGGTTTGATCAAACGATATTACTCTAACAAGAACAACTTAATTGGGTTAGTTAGAATGATCCACAACAGTTGGTATGGGAAACTGACCTGTTTATTGTTAACAGGGATAAATAAACAAACTTTAAACTTGAACATTAACATTAAATAAAAAATATAGCTGGTTTGCTTTGGCTGCTTTGGCCCTTTAATAAATGGAAAATAAATCAACACAAGAAATCTTTAAAATGTCTAACATTGAAATTAAAATAGCAGCAAGACTCCACACACTTGTGCTTTGGCCCCCTAATAAATAAGAAATAGATTAACACCACAAGACATTGTTTACATTTAACAAACAATGCAGCCTTTCCTTTTCAGTTATTTTAGCAGTGTCAGTGCCAGCCTGGTGCTGCTGTTTCCTCTGTGTCTGCATGCTGGCCTGGTGGATTGATAGTAAGTGCTGGAGCGGATCACTGGAATAGACTGCTTGAATCGCGGAGTGCTGGGCTGGCTGGAAAACCAGGATTGGATTCCATGAAAAACTGGATTGGAGTTCTTGGATCTGCATTTTTCCATGCAGTCCAATCCAATGCCAATGCACGTTTTTTGCTAATATCAGCGGCCGATACCGATCCGAATATCGAATCGGGACATCCGTACTATTGTATATTCTTACAATTTAAAATCTACTCTATTATCAAGCATACTTCTGTGCCAAGAAAGAGTTGATGTTATTGTTACTTACTTTGTATTCCAAAGAATGGTTTGCTCTTTGTGTAGGCATTACGTTCTCTTAAATGTTTGTGTAATGTCTCCAAGTGATTTTTATGGAGCACATTTTTCACATAATTGTTCACATTATGGCAATAAATACAAAATCTATTTTGCCAAAACAATATTTTGTTGTTGCAGTACTTCATGTTGTTAAAATAATGTTATTATTAATCATAATTATAGTCACTTGTAATGATATTTGGGGTAGGAGAGGTGATGCCATGGCGCCGCCATGTGGACGTAGTGTGTACGCGTCAGATGTCGCCCACAGTCGCTCAAGTAGTCACTCAGGGAAGTTGAATGCCTGCTCAGGAGTTTTAAAAATTAGAGGGAACATTGCCGACAACAATCCACCTCTCCAAATTGTGTTACATTGAGGTGGACCAAATAACACTGGGTGCAGCGGTCTCACAGGGGAAAAGTCCAGAGTACGCTGTTTATATTATGGTAGTTGCCCAGAGCATCTACAAATGCTGCCACCCCTGGCTATCAGACACAATGGTGGACTCACAAATGCAGACTGAGACGAAATCCAAAGTTCAGGGTTTTTAATACAGTCAGGGTCAGTACACAAAAGGCAGTCGACGCACGCAGAGATAACCGAGTCAACAGGTAAACACTCACTGGTCTGAAAACGAAAAAAGGTCAATCTCACAAGGAATACACACTAGGAAGAACACCGGAAAGCTCGCATGAAGGTCAAGACAATCTAGCCGGGAACAAAGGGAAGACACAGACTGATATACACTCTGACAGGGGAGATAATGAGACACAGGTGAAAGCAATAAGACAATCAGGGTAGCGGGAAACTTGACAGGACATGGGGAGACAAGGCTCGACAGTGCGAGCGTTTCACTCACATTTGCGACTAAAAATAGGTGTGTGCGAACTGTAAAAAATATTTAGGGGCACATGTACACATAAAAAAATCAGCCGAAGCAGCCTATATTTTTGTCAATAAAAAAATATGATAATCTAACCGCAAATGTTGGAGGAACTCCAGCCGTCTTCCCTCTTCCCCATGTGACACGGTTATGGGTGGTTTTCCAAGCCACTGTTGGCACAATGAATATAAGTCCCACTGTCAAAGTCAAAGTGTGGAGGAAGCGGCAGACCTATGGTGAAGCCTGCTCCGTTCTCCCCGCAGTTAGGGACCGTTCGCCACGGTACCGCTGCTGGGCAGGGTGGAAATAAAGGCCTTTTCACACAGAGCGCGCAAAGTGCAGACCTCCGCCGACGAACCCATTCATTGTGTATGTGCTACTGCTCTGCTGCCGAGCTGTGGCGCGCGAGAGGGCACATGCCGCGGCCACCGCCAGCCTGTGTTCGAATTGAAAATTTTTTAATTTCACTGCAACGCGCTGTGACGACACCTCGGCGCGTCCAATAGGCTAGCAGAGAAGAGCCTGAAGTAGACACGGTTGCGGTCACCATGGAGCTGTAGCTCCTGAACGAGCCTGTACTCCCCCAAATCCTGTCTTGCGCGCCTTACTCTCCGCTTGCTCTGCGCTTTACCCCGCGCCACGAAAATCGCGCTCTGTGTGAAAGAGGCTTTAGTCAAAGTGTGGCAGAGACGAGGGACCGGGAAAAGCGGTGGACCTCCGAGAAAGCCTGCTCCGTTCTCCCCGCAGTTAGGGACCATTCGCCATGGTACCGCTGCTGGGCAGGGTGGAAATAAGTCCTGCAGAGTTTCAGAGGACCTGGAGAATGTTTTAGGATAGTAATAACATTATATAAGATAATCATATTGCAAAGATAAGATATATATTAGATAATAACATTGAAGACAAAATTAAATTGCAATACTTTTTCAAGACTTGATGATTTTACCTTTCTGTACATTTTGTATACAAATTCATTAAATAATTTTGCTTGTAAATGTCTATTTGCATCACGTTTAAAAAACACATTATTTGATCAATTTCCATTGTGGCCCTAAAGTTCCTTGTGCGCTCCTTACTTTTTCAACTTAGGAGCACATGTGCTCCTTGGGAAAAAAGTTCATCAAGCCCTGGGAGACAACCAACAGACTTTCAAAATGAAACAGGAAACAGAACATCACATTCAAACCCTGACACTGGCATCTAATACTGATGCTAAAGGGTGTCTCTGTGTGTATTAGTGTCACTAACTGCCGAGTTGGGAGTGAGACCGGGTTGCTTAACATGTAAACAAACCAGTGTTCCGCCATTGTTGTTATTGTACAAGACATTTAAAAGAATCTCTGTTTCAGTTACCTAAGGGGCCTCTTTAACGCCTGGAAAACATGAGGTAATGTGCTGGGCGTTACGATTGTACCTACTCTGTGCCAACTTTCAAGGATGCGGAGGCAGGTTGTGTCTGAGGTTGTTTAGCAAACATAACCAGCACTGTATCATAGCCTACTTACCAGAAATCCTGAGTGCAGAGCTGACCTTCTTCCAGGCGCTGTTTTTTAAGTGTGTATTGGGCCTAAAATATTGTCTGTGGGACAGATGTAAAGCTCTGGCAGCCTGCACTAAAATAATCAACTTCTTCTTCATATTTACCACAGACAGATATTTACGGAGGAAGGGAAAGATAGCTGTGATTGGTTGTTCCTCGTCCTGTGATATGGTGCGTGCTGCTGCATTGCACTGTTAATTCAGGGTGCAACCATCACACCCGGCAAAAAAGCAAAATAGATGCTCAGGAATGTTTGTACACCATGATGGCATCTGTGGCATTTGAGCGCTTACTGCATGTCTACATTGAAAACAATGAGTTTGAGAGTGCAAAAAACAGGGCACATGTATGGCCCCTAAAACTCCACAATCATAGAGGAAAATAAAAGTTTTCAAAAATGTCTGTATATGTGTAGACAGGGCCCAAGCTCATGCATTCAGACACAGGCTACAATCAGGCAGGCATTAATCACTTTATTTGGGTGGTGTTATGCTGACTTCAGAAGACAACAAGTAGGTGTTAATCAGTGTCTCTTTACTGTTTGCTGCATCTCAGTGGAGCTGCTGCTCTAAATTCTGCTCATCTAATCAGAGACAGACTATGAACACCTTGGCAGAAGGTGAAAACATTTAACTTCACATAGGAAAGAAAAGTGACCTGAGTCTGACCTCATGTGTAGCCCGAACCCTAAGACCTTGTGCTTAGTGCTGAAAGATTGTTCACATTAACAGAACTGTCTTTTAAATCGCACACTCAGAATTCTAAAAGCATAATTGAAAGGTATTTCTGAGAGACTTTTAACAGACTCAGTCCAAAGCAAAATGACATTTCTTGTTGTAAGGTTATTGGGGAGAGGCACAGCATGGCAATGTGAAACAGGGAAAAAAGACTCCTGAAGGATTTTTTAATGAGTATATTTGACAGAATATTCACAAGCGACAGGTAGAAAAAGAAAATAATGCAGAGAGGTGATGTCTCCAGCTTGAGCTTTTCATCTGTGTTTGACATTTTAATTAACACTCAGCGAGTATTATGTTTATGTCACACTGTAACTTGTTTTTTGACAAACAGAATATAATGATGTTAGCTCTAAGTGAACAGTTTAACTACTTTGAGTATTTGAATAAAGCTTAGTTGGTGGCTGTCGGAGGACAAGCTTAATGATCGAGGTCATTTGATTATATCAGCATAGATGTACATCTTAATTAGTTGCAGCATGTTGAGAAAAAAAATCAGTTTTTCATACTGTGGTGTTTTAAGTTGCTTCCTAATGATTATTTTGAACAAAAAAGTACCAATTAATTGTAGAAAACCAACACATGTTAACACTATTAAATCTGCAGTTTGATGTTAAAAATGTAAAAATGACCCTCTCTTTGTGATTAAAAAAAACTTTCTCATCCATATATCACATCTTTAATGCCATGTTTTATTCAGCGGAGTTCCTGAAGACTAATTGATGAGAATGTACATTTTGCTTTCTTAAGTTTATCTATATTCATGTACTGCCTTATTCATGTTAATTACATCAGAGCCACAAAATAGAGACATGCATCTCTGATGTAAAAATGTTAAATTGGCTTGGTACAAGTAATGAACCAACAGTGACAAATAATAATTGGGTGAACAAATTAGATATAAATTAATTTCCAAATTATTATGGATTCTATGACAGGTTGATAGATTTGGGGAAATGCAAATTTAAAGCCAAAGTAGTAGATGATTATTCAGAAATCCATATCTTTAAAAAAGAAATGAAAATGCAAAAAAAGGTGCATAAATATATGATCAAAGATGGTCAAAATCTGATTAATTATACTGAGAGGCAACTGAAAGTCAAGCCTAGATTTACATTTGGCTGTTTTAGTTTTTAAATTCAGAATTATTGCATAATTCAAAATAATCTTTTGGTTTTCTTTATTAAAAAAATGACAGAAATCTTTCCAATCAGGTTAGTTTGCAGGATTCAAGCTGGAAAGCCTAAAGACACAAGGTTTGACATCAGAGCAGCTGCTGTTGCTAACTACGCCTGTGAGGAATTTGTCTTTAAATGTACTCATTAAATGTCATTGTCATTGAATTGCTGTTTTCTTACAAAAAGACCATTACTGTTATCTTTGGCCATCTTTTGGTATTTGATAACAAAATCATCAAAACTGAAAAGGACCTTTTGAAAATCAGTTTGTACAAAGGTTGCCCTCTGACTTAAATGCCTCATTTCTCATCCCAGTAACTGTAACATAAATGTCTGGGTGACCATTATGGTTATTGATGGCTTTGATGGGGGTCATTATACATGCTGTGGGCAGCATATGCTCTTCCAGTGCTCTTGAAAGTCCTGTGGGGTTTAAAGAACTCATGTAGAAGGGCGCGTGTCTAGACCTCAGTGTTTACACCAAACCAATTATGTGACTCTATTTTCACAGCAATTGCGAGCATGAGTGATCATGTGTATTCAAAGTCAATAAATCTAAATGGTGTTGTGCTCATTTTGATGGTGTGAAATTTACTCAACAGAACTGTACATGTAGAGGCTACAAAATATCAATAGAAAGACCACTGCTGAGTGAAAATGAATCAAAAAATGTACCATTTCTGCTATAAAATGTTGGTCTCTGTACTGGATAAATCCTTGGATTGGACTTGGATCATCATGTAACTTTTCCTCCAGTGCCAACATCAGTCAGCATTTTAATTTGTCCAATTCTTTGATTTATTATTATACCTGCAAAACTATTGACATTTAGACATTTATTGACAATGTTTAGTGCTAATGAGCATAGCTTAATATGCTAACGTGCTGAGCTAAATTGATGATCAAGGGAAACAAACAGCCCAGTCACCAGAAGAATATTGTACATTTTTGCAAACCATAGATACGTTACATTTTATTTGTACCACATCAATATTTCTAAAGTGGTGTAGTACATTAGTTGACTTTGTCATTGAGACGAAGAGGGGACAGTGAATGGTGTGATAACTTGGCAAGACGCCTGTCAAGCTGCAGACCACAAAACTGTGTTTTAGCCTGTCACTATTGCATTTCCAGCGGCTTTTTAGCCAACAAACATGGATTTTTTTTTAGCGTCTGTTGCTGTGTTTCCACCAGTTGTAGTGCCACGATAAGTTGTTGTTTTTTATCAAGACATTGCTGCATTTTCAGTGGTGACCGTCCGTGCCACCAAACCCTGGTATTTTGGGCCAAATTATATTTTCCTAGCCATAACTAAGTGGTTTTATGGACCTTCACCACTTGTTAATCACGGCATTGTTAAAACATAACAAAAAATTATAATAATGATAAAGTTTGAATGTATCCCTAACAAAATAATCTACAAATGTAACGTGTCCCAATTTTCCATGTGCAATGATAGCATTTATTCGAGCCCCAACAAAGTCATTGAAATCCAGTGCTTGGGCAGTGACTTGCAGGATCAGACACCGATGACAAAAGTTGTCCATTAACGTCAGCATGGTACGCGGACGGTCGCCATTATAGCTTAACAGCATCTGGGGGCATCAGGGGGATATACAGCGGGACAAAAACCTCAAGGCGGCAAAAGTCCGAGTAGGGTGAGTGAGAGGGGTGGCGGATATGTCAAAGAAGGGGGGGGTGGGGGGGAGTCAATTTGTGTTGTAGTGGATTTATTTTGAAAGAGACTGTATGTAAACAGTAAATTTCCTGTGACAACACAACAAGTAACAAGTATATTTTGAAATAAAACACGGCCTTCCAGAACATCAACAGCCAAGGCACACAGGGTACCTTTTATGTCGTCTGGATGTGGAGGGTCTAAAACCAAACATCAATGTGATGAGGTCAGAGTGAAAATGTTGGAAATAACCTGCTCAGATCACCATGTAAGCACTATACAGCCTCACAGAGCAGATACATAAGCTGTATGACTTCCTTTATTTCTCTTAGATGTTTAGCAAAATTAAAACTTTTGCATCTTATTCACAATCTGGACCTTTTCTTTTTATTGTTGCAGTACTGTAGTTCATGGAAAGCTCTTGAAATGTATAAAATACCCTTTAACATCTGAAAGAATTATTTAGAAAATTGCTAGATCTGCACCCAAAAATGATGTCATCAAAACGTAACTTGTCCCTTGAACCGTGATAAACCTCCACCAACTTTAATTTAAATCTTAAAAAAAAAGAAAAGGTTACTGAACCCTCTCTGGTGCTACTTGCAGAAGAAATCTGTATCAGTTACAAAAAAAAAAAGCCCTCCACACTTTGTTGAAAAGTGGAAGCATAATATGTCATGAAGCCCGTCAATCATTACTGGATAATATATCTGTGTCTACTTTCACGGTTGCTGATTTTCAAACACTTGTTCCACTGGGGGAAAAAGACATTGCAATTTCAAGCTACATTTATCGCCAGTGACTTAAAAAAGCTGTGATGTTGTTATGAGTGATCACTGTTTAAGCAGGGATTTGCTGACGTGCCCCAAAGCATCTGTTCCACTCCTCTTTCTGAGCAATATCTCCACTTTTGATTGAGATGTCAGAGGTAAGCAATCCACTGCAGACTAATGTATGGAGTTGGAGTGAGGATTTGGATGGGTATTTCAATCGGAAGTCCAATTGAGGAAAAGAAAAAGGAAAGCGTGGTCTGAAAGTTTTGAGGTAATGTGCTTTCCTATTACAGCGCGAGCCACATGCAGCTGTTGTTTTAGTATACATTTATTCATAGGTCTCCTCACAGAAACATAGGCTTTATGAAAAAAACATTTTTGAGGGGATTTAATTCACTTTTTCCTTCAACCTCAGAACAGCAACTTGACTTCCTCTGTCCGCCTTTTCAATTTCAGTTGTAACATACAATGCTGATCCTTCTCAGAAGTCCATAAACAGTCTAAATAGAAAATAAATAATTTTAATTCACTGAAAATGTGCAAGAACTTGTCTTGTGGACACTGGCTACATCAGTGCATATGATAAAGACATTAGGAATTGCATTGAATATTTTTGCATTGTTAGACATTCATTTTAGCGCGGTTGCAGCTTCAGCACCTCAGGCATTAACATTTGAGGTTAATTTATTCATCCGTAAACTTGTGTAAAGTACAGCGCTCACATCCCCCTCCTCCGACACCTATAAAAAATACAAGATAAAAAAATGTAACACATAATAAAAACACAAAGGTCATGCCAACCCAATATAGTCCTTATACTGCAGGAGAAAACATACAGACAATAACAGTCACCCTCCATAAAGCCACAAAACTTAAACAGCTGAGCACAGTCACGCATAGTCGGACACTTGCAACAGCTGAGAATAATTAGGTATCACAGATGAGTGAGGTGACTAACACACTCTTGGACACTGACCCTTTGCTCTGGATCTTAGGGTGGTGTCATCTGCAAACTTGAGCATGTTGACGGTCAATGATTATCAGTGTCCAGTGAATGGAATTGAGGATACATCAGACCCTTCTGCAGTTCACTGGGGATTGTAAAGTTTAACAAATCAATGCAGTTCATCATATCCACCAACAGATTAATAGAACAGTGTTAAATTGCAGAATAGACTGCTGCAGCAGCTCTGGGAACGATGTGTTGGAGTTAGCCCCTGGACTGTCCAACAGTATTGAAACAATGTTTTGTTTGCATGCAGGAGAGACTATACAGTACACATTCCTGCCGATGATTTCGCACTCTTACATTTATCTACAGTTGGCAGTAACATTCCATCAAAAGCAGCAGTGCACCAGGTAGGGAAACTTAGATGTAAACAATGCACCTTTCTTGCAAAACTTTAACAGGGTCTATGATGACATGAGGGAGGCACAATATGGGACTAAAGTAAGTGAAATTAAGCACCTAAGGACTTTACAGCACTGCATGCATTATGGCACTGCACACATATGCTAAAAGAGACTCGGTTGGACCCTGAGGCTTTCTTTACATGTGCTGCCAGTCTACATAAATTCTCCTCTGCAAGGAATGTAGGCCTCCTGTCCGATCCAAGAAAACAGAAGACAGTGTGCTGGTAGGTGTCAAAACTAACACCCACACAGACCTCCTGCTCTCTGCTGCTGGGTCTGTCTTTCAACCCCTCATCTGCCTCCAATGTCCAGCCTCTGATGGTGATGTGGGAACATGTGAGAGCCTTAAGGTTGATCTGCATGAACCAACTGCATCAACTCCCATAGACCACTGCATGCTCAAGCTAGCCATCTTTAGTCATATAATACAAGTGGTTTATCATATAGAGCACATACATTGTGCAGTATTGTATATGATATTGTTTATGAGTCATTGGGAAACATATGTACATTTTAGCTGTGTTAGCAGCATGGCTTTATGTCTGTTGGTCCACGACTTTGGTCCAGAGTGAAATATGTTGATAAGTATCGAATGAGTTCCCATTAAATCTTGTGCAGGTATTCAAGATCCCCAGAGGATGAATTCTATTGCCATTGGTGATCCCCTGACTTTTACTGTGAAATATTTCAACATCTACAGAAAAGACTGGTAAAAGATGTGGTGCGGATATCTGTGGTGATCAGACAATAGGGTCCCATACATTTTTATATGTCATGCAAGTATAATAAAATTTATCATATATATTTTATTTTAGTATCTACTTGTACTTGTATCTACTGTTAAGACCTTGTTTTCTTATTTTGAAAAGCAGAGGTAGCCATGTGTGTCCTGGGCTGAAAAAATGCCCTTCAATAAATGATTAGGGAAATTGAAATCAAACACTGATTAAGGAAGTTGCTGCAAGGTATGAAATCATAAAATTAAATCAGGAGTGAACAAATTATTGTTCTTTTTAATTTATTCATTCAATCTTGAGGGCTACTTTAATTTAATATTGGTGAAATTGTGTTGTTGTCAAATGTTTATATTAGCGGCACTTGTGAGCTCTGTGCATCTCACACCTGACCCATGTCAGATGGACTGTACCACTTCACAATACCTGCAGGGGTTGGGAGTGTCAGATGGCACTTTTAAATGTGTTTTAATCATAAAATTCCATTTATTCATAATGTAAATACATAGAACTTGTATTGTCAGGGTCAACCATTGACCTTGCACCGCCCTTGGCCTTGGGTCGGGGTCATCTGTACTCTTTGACCCCCCCACCCCCCGACAACAGGCCTGATCTCAGCTGTACCTTGTGTTTACACTGTTGGCAAGTTAGCATTGTCATTGTGAGTATATTGGCACAGCCTGTTCTCATTCCCAGGCCATCAAGTACTGTTACCCTGCTATGCTAAACCTGGCTCATAAAACGTCATCAACAAAGGCTAGTAAGCCCGTAACTTAGTGCCTGTCCCCACGTGTTGCCTTAGATGTGAGACATGTGGCTGGACTTCCCTGAGTGAGTGGGATCTTTCCTATCCGGGGGGGTGTGTGTGGTTGATCGCCAGGCCACCGCTCTTGCTTCTTGCAACCAGCCCACTTGGACCGGAGGACTCCGCTGAACACCTCTTGGGTGCCATTCAGTTAGACCAGTCAGCTCGCTAGCTCACTCTTCTTTGTGGTTGTTCAGAGTGAATGTGTATTTACATGGATAATTTGTGGTGTCAAACGCCTTCTCAGTCTCTTTTGTTTTCAGAATGTCTTGCCTCCGGCATCTCCCTCATGGCATGCCCGCTCAGCTCAATGGCCTCTCCAGCACCTTTTGGCATCTTAATGAGAAGCACAAGACTTTCAACTAACCAATGTAAACTCATCCCTGGAAATACTTGACACAGAAAGTAACTGACGTAATATGAAGAGTGAGAGAGTAGGGGTGGTGGATGGGTCAAACAACATTGGACTTTTACACAAGAGACCATAGTTTATGTCCCGTGTGAGACAAAAAGTCTTTCAGCATTAAGCAATTTACGTACACTTGTCATGCAATGTCATCACTCACCTAACAGATTTAGGTCACGTTACAAAACAAACACTTATTTTAAACCAAAACATGATGAAGTTAACCAAGTAGTTAGGTTCCCTACGCCTGTGATCATTTCACAACAATAACCACATGTAAAAATGTCTTTAAGCTATGTGTTACAAAGATAAGCTAAAGGGTGCCTTGTGTGCTGTTATGAGACACAAGGGGTGTGACAAAGCGTCGGTATTTGACAACCTGGGAATGAGAACAGATTGACTGGCATGTTGATGTCAGCATTTATCTCAAAGCACCACAGTCAGATAGAAAGTGCAGCCCACAGGACAGTTTGGCCACAGTCATTAGTTTTAGATGCATCATGTCATGAAGTGAAATGCTGAACAGGTGAGAATTTTTAAGTGTTGGTTACACTCAATAAAAAAATCCGTAGAATAGCACATTAAAGATGCTACAAAAGCCAAAAAGTAAAATGGTGATACAGTTGCTGAAGTAGTTGAACTGACAAAGGTTAGAAAACAGTGTTTTTATCTTTGACAGAACATCTTCTCTCACAGTCTGCTTGAAAGGTAACATGAGTCAAAACTTCTGAAGCAGTGACCTCATGGGCCTTTCTCGTGGAGGACATTTTGACCAGGCAAACACAGGTGCACCTAATATCATTAACGACAGCATTTCACTTGGGTGTGCCGGTGTCAGAGCCCTGCTATTCTGCATGCTGGTTCACCGACCTCTAAATAAAAGGGAGCCTTAATTAAGGTTATTCGTTACACCTGTGTTTTCCCTGCTATGACAAGTGAGAATGTCGGCAACAGTTGGGAACATGAGTCTTTGCCATTTCAACACAGGTTTTTCCTCTAAATGTTTAATAGGCTAAAAGTGCTTATAAATTGTTTTGGAATTAAATTAAAGTTAATGTCACTTTCCTCAGCAAATGTAAGATGGGAGGTTCAGCTGGTAACTCCTCTAACTATTGTCAGTTTGAAAAAAAAAATCTAAAAGAAAACAGCACAAGTACCAAGACGTGATGGATGTGGCAGCTTTTGTTATTGAATTTGATGCTGTTTGTGCTGGCCATTATTGGTTTATACACATGCATTTGTTTCCTTAATTGCAATATTGAGATTGTGGGAGTCCAGCGTGATTAATTGTTTTCTAAAAAAAAATGGACCTGCAACACCGAGAGAGTCTGCATAGCTTATATCCACTTTGAACCAGAGAGCCACTTTGATGCAGCACCACTAAACACCACCACTGAGCGGTGAGGGTCCAAAACATTAAGAAATCCATTTAAACTGTTCATATTAGCAATCATAACAATGCGTCTTAACTGTTTGTATAATTTCACAGCACATCAGTGTATTCAGAACAAACAGAAAACTTTTTAATTTCAGAACACTTTGTTAGCGCTGACCTGGCAGCACTGTCTGATAGTATTTCTTTAATGCTTCAGATCTCTCATAAATGAATAACAAGAAATCTCTGTTTTTACAAAAGTCACAATTCATCCATTTATTCACAATGACTACATTTCACTATTGTTCCGCATATGACAATGTGATATGACAATGACTATGATACCGGTCAAGTAAATAGCATATTGTGTTTGTGTTGGGAACAATTTTTAGGTCTCACACGGCGGCACCAAATATGTAGGGATTTAAATTCGGGCTTCTCACGGAGGCACCAAATATGTTGTGAACATAAATTAGGGCTTCACGCGTAGGCACCAATTATGTTGGAGTTAATTGGCTATCGGAAATAATTAATAATAATTAAAAATAATAAATAATTATGTTAAATAATGTGACTTAATTAACATTAAATCACCTCATGAGGCACCATTCCCGTAAAGGGAAAATGATAGCCAGTTAAAGATATCAGTCTCATAAAATACGCTAAACTTTTAATTTGGAGTTTTGATTAATAATTAAATTAATGACAATAACCAAATTTAATAGTAAAGCCTGAAGGATTTCGGAGTTCTTGACGCAGCAGAGGTTGACTATTCATTCACTCTTGTGCAAAATTAAACAGACAGCAGGTATGATTCCAAAGAATTATATTTATTCACAAAGTAGCAAAGCAAAACCAAAACACACATATTCTAACTAACTATATACAAGCTTGGTGTGTATATGTGTGTGTGTGTGTGTGTGTGTGCGAGAGAGAAAGAGAGAAAGACAAAGGCGGGTGTGGTGATCAAAGAGCCGTTTGGCCTACAAAACAAAATGGCTGACAACAGAGAACTACAAGATGGCCGAATCAAGGCTGGCTTCAGGTCGGGGAAGGTGTTTGTCTGACCATGTGGTCAGGACAAAGACAAAGGAAAAGAAGCGGGAACTTTGAGATGCCTGTTTGGGTGTAGCTCTGTTGAAAACCTATTTGTTAATGAGTCTATGTCGATGTGCTGCAAACGGTCTGGATTAGTGCAGAGATTGTTTAGTTGTGTGCAAGAATCTGTTTGTGAACAGTATTAGCAAACTAAACACTTAGCTTTGACGAAGCCAACTAATCAATGACCTAACTGCAGACTATCACAACAATTAGTCAATGACAGCATTAAATCACATACAACGGGATAAACAGTCTTACTTAGCCTGTAAAGGTGTGATGAAGCTATGCCCAGTTGTTACTTTACTGATCCTTGAGTGGATGGGAGAAAGAGTCACTTGGTGGTGTACTACTTTGTTAGCCGACAGAAGAAGGCTGGAAAGAGCTGTGGTTCCAGCTGCAGTCTTTGCTGTGTCCTTGTTCCAAAGGTTCTGATCCGAGGAAGCCAGTCGCTCAGGGTCCTTGCAGAGTTAGACGCTGGGTGCTAACTCACTTAGTTCCTTGTTGCTGGAAAGCTAGTTGCGAACCTTGTGCTTGCAAGTCTAACCTCTCTGGTTCAGGTTTGCCTCAGCCTTGAGCGTGGGCACGTCGTGGTCCAGGAAAAAGAGAGTCTGTGAGCAATTGCCCCACCTTTGATGGTTCAGAGCAAGGAGCAAGGGCCTGAGCATCTGGGCTGTTCCAGGCCCAGCAGGAAAGAGGTGTGGGCTGCTCCGCAGTTCCCAATTAAGAGGGCAGGACTGTCTGTAGGGAGCAGACCTTCTACAGATGCCTGTGACATCACAGAGTCACATGTCACTGTAAAAGTCCTGTCCAATCAAGTTGTGAGACTTGTGTCTCACTGAGGTGTGAGGTGAGCCATCCTGGAGTTGGGTGTCAAATAGCTGTCTTTGTTTGGAGAACAAAGAGCATGCAGAAGGAAGCCTTTAAATGTCCAGTTTAGATTTGACCAAATGACAAATCATCTGTGGTCCTGTGAATCCCAACATTTGAATATTCGCAATTAGGCCTTTCTTGAATGTAGCATATTCTGATTAAGACGGCACAACCTGTGGACACCAGCACAGTATGTATTACTATATTATAAACACTGCAGCCTCAACAATATAAAACACCAATTTATCTGTAATATAATCATAATCTGTAATAAATCATTGCCTTACCGTATATAGAAATAAGAATGCAATTGCAAATTGACATCTTGGTTCTCTAGCAAAGTGAAGCACAGCGTGGGTCAGCTGGAGGCTGCTCATAGGCTGTGGGATAGAGCCAGGCAGTTGAGAGTCAAGCCAGGGCCCACAGAGCATGCTGGAAGTTTTACTGGGGCTGAAGAGGCAGTCAGGGGGTGAGTGGAGAGCCATTCATGGGTGTTTGGACTCCTGCACTCTCTCTAGTTTTCCAACATGCTCTGCACCCCCTGGCTCTCCTCTCGCCTTCAGCAAGCCCCTTTGACCCAGGCTTGGCTCTGCTTCTCTGCCACAGAGCCAGAGGGAGGGCGGGAGGGCAGGAGGGTTTATACCTACAGCCCTCTGTTGACTTTCTTTCAGTGTCCACATACCCCTGGATGTGGAGCTGTGGACTCTTTATTTAAGGGATTTCATAGGGCAGGAGTTGGTGAGAAAAGTAGTGGGATCCATAATAATGCGTAAATTCATCAAATTCATGGCTCCATATATTTTTTGCTATTTTTGAAGCTACTGTATGGTCATATTCTGCAGAAATGGACCATACTGCACCCCATGGTGTCTCCACCTAACTCCTGCCTATGACAAAACCTAGCTGGGTGAAGAGCAGACAGTAGCTTTGGAGACAGACCTTCAGCCAACCTATTGGCTATAACAACACCAATGCAGCCAGCACAAACCCCAGCTCCTTCCAGATCAGCAAGCTTCTGTTGTTGTCAATATAGGCTACAGATTAGGCGCAGCACTGCCACTGACCACAAACCTGTGGTGACTCAGTGCAGGGTTGGTGGGTTAGCTCTAGCTGAATTTGAGTTGCTACAACAAGTCCGTCTCCAACTCTCCAGAGGTGTCGGCTACTGTCCTCATGGCAAAAGTAGTAGGCTAATGGTGGGCGATACCACAAAATGACCTTTTGATCTGATACCAAGTAATACAGGGCCAGAATCGCCAATATCAAAACTGATATGATACTTTTCATTATTCATAGTGGCGAGGATAGCAGTGTGTCATGAATATTCGATCAACAGCTCAAGATAACCAACTACAATTTAACCAATGCTGAAGATCTGATTTGACTAAAATATTAATTTCACTAGCCTATCTTATACCGTGATATTCCTTGTCTGAGCCTCTTGAAAGAGACTCTGCTAGTGAACTGTCTATGTGTCAGGTGTCTGGATGCTGAGGCATTTCCCTCCTCCTGCCTTCTTTTCAGTTACAGCTCCAAGTTATTTTTCTTGTGTTTATGTCCCCTTTCATTAAGCCATCACTGCTATTACTTGGCAGATTAAAGTAGTCAGGCTCACACATACTTTCCGCATTGAACGTCTGTGGACAGCTTCGGTCATGCGGACGTTCACGCTGTTCTATCCATAGTGCAATTGAAGCAGTGAACAGGAGGGCTGGGAGGTGGCCTTACCATCCTCCTACTGCTGAGAGGAGGATGGTCAGGTGAAAGTGAAACTAAGAAGATGCTGCGGGGTCTTGAGTAACTTGTCTGAGTGCAGACAACACAAAAGCAGCGGTGAAGCAAAGAGTACATGGACTAGATGTGTTCATTATGATAGAACATTGTTTGCATAGACAGTTTTTCTTAAAATACAAATATTTACAACGTAGAATAGAGGAGATGAACTAATCTCTTTTTGGTATTGATCATATTGACCCAAGGATTGATCTTCAAAATGAAAACGTAGTATCATGAGAATTGATATTTTAAAATTGTTCCACTCACCCCAAAAAGTATAGGCTGGAAGTGAGGTGGAAAGGAATCACAGGGCAGCAGCTAGCTAGCTAACTAGCAGCTAATGCTAACGGACTTGCTAACGCAGGGCAGTGTTCAACATTCTACTACACTGAGCACAGCCCCGAATGCCAGCTGCAGTGAGGGGCTTTTTGTTTGCAACACACTGCCTCTTGTCTGTTTCTGTTCAGCTTTGGGTGTTGTACACAAACCAATTAGCCAGCAGATTGCCAGGCTGCAGTAGAGATGCATGCCTTGAAGAAACACCCACATTTCTGATCCAGAGAAGAAATACACAGATTTAAACATTAAAACTTGGATATCAACCATTTTTGGATATGTACATATCATACTAAAAGCCTTTCAAAGAAGATGGTTGAAGGAATGAAAGAGGGAGGCTGTATTCATGTGGTACAACAAGTTCACTACCAGTGGAAAACGCGAATAAAGTAAAAGGCACATGTGGCTCGAGCTGCACCACCTTTTAATATTTTGATCTGATAAACAAAATGTTAGGACACATTAATTGGAGCGTGCAGGGCTGCATGTAAACCAGGGATGTTTGTCGAATATTAATTTCCATTAGCTAGCTGGGTAGGAGTGTTGTCTTTATACACTGTCAGAATGAGTGCAAAAAACATGTAATATTTTGTTCATGTAAACATAGAAAGTGCAGCAGCATAGAGTTCATGCAAAGCAATTATTCTCACATGTGAGATATCATAAGTGAATCCATCTTAAAAGGTTTACCAAGAAAAGTGATAAGTTACAGGTTTGTGAGGTCAAAAAATGTGTTGCTACACCAACTGCTAATTTCACAACATTAAGACACCACTGCAGAAAATTATCTTGAACATTACAAAATGTATTTAAAGCTCCTGATGTAGCACATGACGTGGTAGAAAATAAGGTCAAAGCATTATATCACGTTTGAATATGACTTTTTAATGTTTTGAATATTTGGTTGACTTCCCTAAAAAGTACAGTTGTTGCACAGTCAAAACAGGGCACATCCTAAAGATACCTGAATACTGCAATTATTAAAGGTCCTTTAACTGTAAATGTCAAATGTTGCTCTACATTTGTAATTATGTTTTTAATAGAGCTCATTTGAGCTTTAGAAGCTTTTTTTAGTATTTTCTTTTCCAGGTTTGCTCTTCCCAACTGTTCTGGTTAATTATAATTAATGACAAAGACAAAGAAAATGAGCACAAGTTGGAAGTCTTCTCAGGAGGTGGTTCTTCATAACAAAACATACTTAAAGTAATATTCCATTTTTTTCATGTGGCAACCAGCTGAGGTGGTAATTCAGCTGCTCAGGGTACCGTTTTGTATAATTTATTGTCCCTGTTGACCAAATCCTGAGAGACATTTTATTGTGGGTACACAAATGTCATCCCTCCTGTGAAGATGATAACAAAATGGTTCATTTTTGTTTGATTGGAACATCTTTTGCATGCACCATGTTTGTGGCATTTTGGATGAGGTTGACAGAAGTCAGAAGGCAAAATATGTCCGCTTGTGCTGAATTCAGGAGTATTTCTCTTTTCATGGCTTTGTTTGGTTATGTAAAGTCAGTCTGTGACTCTCTCCATGCTATTTTTCTTCAGTTTTTGGAAGCTCTCAGTCTCAAAGCACACTGTATGGCAGAGGCACCTTCTTATTCTTCTGTTCTTTTGGCTTCCTTGCCCCTTCTCAGATAGAGTTTTTTTATGATTTTATTATAAAATAAATGATTACTTTTGCTCGGTCTGGAGTTTTACAAGTCGCTGACCTCCTGTTTGAGCCGTGCTTTATTGAGGTCGTAACATATGCCATATAGCCAAGACGCTTTGCACAGGCTTGAAGTATTATTCTTATTTTGACACCTCCATTTTGGCAGTCGGTCCGCAGTATAGTCTCCCTTTCCTCCACTGTAGTATGAGCAAAAATAACTGTGTCCATGAACATAAGGTGAATATTATGACAGTTGTTCTTGCAGCTAACAGCTCTTTCAAAGTAGTTATTAACCATGAAATACTCTTTTGATAAGCGCACGTGTGGTAGCATTTGCAGTCCAATAGAGGTGTGATGGTTCCCAAGGAGTGGCAGATTTATCCTCCCCTGCCAACATAACTGAGGCCCTATTTTCTTGTTCAGTGAAGTGGAAGTGGGTGGTTCAGCACTGTTTGCCAATGTAATACCAAACAGATCTTATACAAACGCAATTAGAACAGTGTTTGGATCTGTTGTGCATAAAACTGATTGACAATCGGAAAGAGGCATTAGTGAGACGCATTGTGCAGTTCTCTGAGCTATTGCTTTCTTTATAGAGGAGAAAGGAGAGGTATATGCCTACTGCGAAGGTGAAGACTTATCCTCAGAGCTGCAAGTTATTATGCTGAAAAATAATCTGCAAGCCCCCAGGGGCTTTAGATTTACAGAGCCAGTTGGGTCGAATCAAATATCCAACTTTTGCTTATCTCCCACTGAATCATCTCACCCCCCAAAAAGGAAGGAGGAAAGTATTAGAATACGGTGACTTTTTGGAGCCCATGTGTTCTGTAAACACATGGACATAATGTAAAGCAATTTTACAACAGTGTGCTGTGTTACTCACAGCTCCACTTTATTTCCAGCACTCTTCAGTGCACAATTTGCATTGCGTGAGGCTAGAAGCCCCCTACAGTCGGCCTCTTTGATGTCAGTCAGCAGTTGGAAGTAGCCCACTGATACGTATATTGATTGCTGTGGAGCACAAGTGTACCTCCTGCTGTTCTGTGTTTCTATCCCTCTCTTTCTTTCGGAGCTAAATCTCGATATTGATATATTAGATAACAACAGTCTGGGCTGCAAATTGTAAAGACATGCTTTTAACAATTAAATGAAAAGCTGTTTCTGCCAGTGAATTTTGTTTTCTTGAAGAAAGCCCTTTGTTCGCCAAACATAAAGGGATGGAAGATTGAATGTGGTTTTCTGTGTGTTTATAATTTGATATCATCAATTTACTGTCGGCACGTGTTTGATGTTTTAGGGCCCTGCTTATTCCACTGAGAAGGGCTTTTTTTTTGTAGAGTTATTTTTCATGTCAAATTCATATTAATAAGTTATTAAGCCTTGTCAGAACTTAAACTTCTCTTCCCTGAACAACCTTGGGCTTCATTAACATTTTGAACCTTGGGTATGTTTTCTTCTCGCTTCATTGACTCTCTCCTTCGGTGCAGACTCAAACTTTTATTTTTGTCCCTTTTGAGCTTCAGTGAGATGACTATCCACTGAGAGACTGAAGTTTGAGGTGTGGAGTTTGAGGTCCCCTAACAGGTCTAGTAAAAATAGTTCTGCTCTGATGGTTATTTATGCAGCATAATAACCTAAACTGCGAGAATTAAACAAGAACTTGTCGCACGTTATTGACACATCAGTTACACAGTCTGCACATGGTTTTTGAAATATGAGGCACACTGTCAGGAGAGAATTCACTTGCTAATATGGTGATAATCATCATTTTAAAGCAACAGTGTGGAACAGTGTGTGCGATTTGACCTGTTAAAAACACTGAATAAAGCAGTTTGATGTTAAAAATCAGTGTTTCTTCAGCGGTGTTCAGCTCAGTGTAGACAAACACCTGCTGACCTTTTTTCTCTAGTAACTTAAGATCCAGGCATTTAGCAGGTTTTTACTGGGAACCAAATTATCGGCAGATGTTTCCTTCTCTCCAAAGCAAACAGATCCACTGATTTCAGCAGTAAAACACTGAGGCTGCTTACTACAGTGGCAAACACTTGTGAAAATGTGAATGGCCCAATCTAGAGCCAGTGTGTAGGTTTGTCTTGTGTCGGGCAGCTGTAGAAACATGGCGGCGCAGCAATGTGGTATCCATGAACATGTAGATATAAACAGCTCATTCTAAGGTAACAAAAACACAATGATTGTTATTTTTGAGGTGATTTTACACAAAGGAAAACATACTTATTATATTATGTCCCTATAAATGAATCCTACATACTGCACCTTTGAAATAAAGAAACTGAATCAACCAATCGACATTAACAATACATTATGTTCTTCAAAAAATGTCACCACTCAGTGTGCCACTGTATGATTTAAACAGTAGAAGAAAAAATGGAAACTGATCAGTTAAGTCACGTATCAGTGTGTGGGGATCGCTCTTCCACTGATGCCTGCATCTTTCAGCTCAATTTCGGCTCCCAAATGAAGAAGGGGGACCGTGCCATTTCCTCCAACAAATTTAGATCTCCTGGTAATGTGAAACTTATCTCAACTCAAATATTTGCCCGTAGATGCTGTCAAGGAGAGTAAAGAGCCAGGGAATGATGAGAGACGGCTCTCTGCAGGCCACTCTGTTTGCTCGATACTCATGGGAAGTCCTGATACACACAAGTCAATAATGGAGGAAGCACCAAAGCAGATGTCTGCTCTGTGCATGAGGCTGGGCTGACCAAATGTCTTTCGAGAGGCAGTAGTATGAAATATTTTAGACTTGTCTTAAAACACTGTGTCGCCCAAATTAAGGTGTGTGTGTGTATGTGTGTGTGTGTGTGTGTGTTTGTGTGTGTGTGGTTTTAGAAGAGATAACTGTGTCTAAGATTTTAATTTCCACCTTTGTGTAAAGATTTCTTCCATTGATATCTAGAATGAGTGTAACACTATGGGTTTCTGTGCGTCGTGCAAAGTAAGCACAAGAAGATCAGTTCATGGTTTGAATGATTCCCTGTAACTGTGATGATACTGGTGTTAACTGGTTTTCTGTGGCCAAAGAAGCTCTGCTGTGCTGCCGGTCAGAAAAAAACAAGATGCACAATGGAGCGTTACCTCCCTTTATGAGCTGTCAATCAATCAGGCTCACATTCCTGCTGCACATGTAGGTTAACCCTTTCTGTGCCACTCTTTACAACAATTACATACAATGGGGATGAACAGAGTTCTATTTAAGGTGTTCACCACACTGAAAATTTAACTCTTAGATACACAGGTGTGTCACGCAGCTAGTTAAAGCTACTTCTTTTACCTTTTAAGTGCTACAATCTTGGGTTTTTGTTGTTTGTTCCTTGTCGTATTTTGACTCTTCTGCTGTGTCATATGTTGTTTTACATCCTGCCTTTGTCTTTTTCTCACCATTTTCTATCACACCTGTGTTTCAGTAGTTAATTAGTCCCCTGTGTATATAGTCCTCATGTCCTTAGATCTTGTTTTCAGTTGCTAGTTTATTTATTTCTAGCGTTCCTGCCTTTTGTCCTATAGACTTTAGTTTAGTTTTGTGTTCTTGGTATCATTGGGTCTATCTGTTTCCTGCCTGCCTTGGAGCTCCTCAGAGCCAAGCTATTTTTCATATCAAACTCTCCCTGCTGCTTCGTTCTCTGTTCCTGCATTTGGGTCCAAACCGGTGAATCCTGAGGTTGCTACGGTATTTTACTGTCTGACTAAATACACAAGGGACTAATTACCTAATGAGACGCAGGTGTGATAGAAAATAGACAGGAAAAAAAGACAAAGGCAGGAAGTAAAACAAGACATGACACATTAGGGGAGTGACTTTCGAAATAAGGCATTAAACATACAACAAAGAACCAGCATCATGACAGTAAGACAATGAAAAGACGTGGAGATTTGTATTAAAATTGCAGAAGCTTTATATGAACTTAAGGGCTCTTTAATATGTTTATATCAGAATGGGCAGTGAGCATGAGCAGCATTAATGTGACGGCCAGCAAAACCTGTTTCAGTGTTCATATGGGTACCTGACTACTGTTTTAGGATGGGGTTGAAAATGTGTGAACCTATCCTTTAACTTTTGTATTAGCCTACTCATTTTCCATAAGTGGGTCACTCTCCTCCCATTGTTTACTCTTACTGTGGACTATATTTATGTCACCTTATGTCACATTTTTTTTTATTTATCAATTTATTCATTTATTTTACACAGTGGCAAATTTACATTTGATACACGTGTTATCTTTATTTTCACATCAAAGAGCAAAGCACGACACTTTAACTTGCCGGCTAATATAACCAATATAACACAATGTAGATGTGTAAACTGTTGCCATAACTGCGTAGCTCAGCCAGGTCACTACAGTAAGTAGCAATACTTAAAGAGGTGTAGTGTGATATTTAAACGCACATTTACTCCAAACTTTAAATAATTCTATTGTGGATACTAAATAATTATTTGGGGCAAAATTATGAAGAGAGCACATATTTCTTTTTAACAAAAGCTGTTGATTATAAGGGGTGGCATGGTGGTGTGGTGGTTAGCACTGTCTTGCATGTTTTTCTCCGGGTACTCCGGCTTACTTCCACAGTCCAAAGACATGCAGGATGGTGATAGGTTAATTGGTGACTTATTAGCCTACAAATGTAAAGGTATTTTGACCCACTTAAAGCTATAGTGCGTAACTTTTACAGGTCCGTAAATGTCCGTTTCACCCAAGCCACTACTAGAGGAGATGACACAATGCTGATTAAGCCGATCAGCTCCTCTAACATCTCGCGGTATTTTTCAATATATATCATTTTTAGTATGCGTGTCGACCGGCGACATTCCCGCCCTGGCGCACAAGAAATGCTTCCTCACAACAAGAAGGGAGGGAGAGGACGAGTGGAGAGTGTCACAGCAAGAGGTAGAGCGCAGGTAAAAAGTGAAACTAACATGGAGGAGAAGCGGCCGAGACACGGTTCAGAAGTGGATCCTACCACAAAGAAAAAGCCTGGACGTTCGGCTGAAGGTCTATTAGCAAAGAAGAAAAGTGACCGATGGAGAAGGCAAACAAGGATTTGTACTGGTGTCGCTTTTCCTCGGTGGAGAGCCCTGAAGGAAGAAATTGGGCTGAGGGCAGACACGGATGTTGCCTTGCTGCTGTTGGATAAGTAAGTGACTTGGTTTATAATTATGTTATGAGTAGTATGTGTTGCTGTTACATGTACTGGACCTAGTACTTTATTATTTTCTTGGAAATGGTGCTATGAACGTAATGTAATGTTAGCAGCCTGGGGTTCGCCAAGTTGTGTAGCGTTGTGTACGCGGCGTGAAGCGAGTGATACTCTGTGTACACGGTGTGTAGCGGGTGTTGCTCTGTGTACACGGTGTGTGGCGACTGGCCAGTGTTACTCTGTGTATATGGTGTGTGGCGACTGGCCAGTGTTACTCTGTGTACACGGTGTGTGGCGAGTGTTACTTTGTGTACATGGAAGTGCCGCCGGCTTATTAGTTGTAATAACGCATTATCCGCTGGGAGGCGACAGAAGTTACGCACTATAGCTTTAAGGTGTAGCTTCTAATGACATATATATACACACTGAATCACAACATTTCCTAACAACATCCAGAAAACCCCTGTGTCACATACAGAACATGCAAAAAAATCAACACCAAGATTGCACTAGATTTAGAATTTTTTCTACCTTGTATCAGGCAGTCCTTTCCAATGGGAACTAAAGCCATTATGTCAAAACCAACAGATCCACTGATAAAAACAATCATTTTACTTCTCAGAACACTGGACCCCAAACAGTTAGTGTGTAAGGTAAAGCAGAAAAAAGGCAAACATAGAATACACTTAAACTGATACTGATATTTTAGGTGACTAAAATAAATGTTGCTGCTGCCCCCATTCATTAGCCTGGTTCCAGACCATAGGCCCCGCCCACTCAACTGAGTAGGCTTGCATCTCTGGTCTGGCATACTGCAATGAATTTGCGATTTATCTCGTCCAAACGACCAATGAACGCCGGGGGTGGGGGCGGGTCTAGCGATTAGCCAATCAGCGCCACGCTAATGGCGACCGCTGCAGATCCTACAGACCACATTAACGATGCTATCGAGGTATTTCGCCACTACTCGCGTTAATGGAGGACCAAATTAAGGAAGCTGCTAAACTGGATTTAACGGCGAAGCAGCTGGGCGTGCACGACGACGGAGACATTTTAAACAGGCAATGCTTGCTTGTTTTTTCGGCACCCCCGAGGCATGGATACTAATGACGTCAGATTCTGGGTGAGTCGTTGATCTCTACTGATTGGTTAGGGAAAAATCAAATTCCCTCCACCTTGTAAATCACCTTCAATGGAGGCAATGTCAGACTGAAGGTTCTGGGAGCTTCAGTCTGACACTCAGGCTACCCATTCATAGCAGTACATTGCGTAGCTTCCATGCTGGTGGATTCAGTTTATCAGAGACAGGAGCAAAACAACACAGTACACAAAATAACCACAGCAGAAATGTTAAATAGCTCTGGCCAGTGTGTTTAACTATATATCTTTAAACGCTACAGTTACATCTGCAAATGACAACAGAGATAAACAAGTTTGCCAATATCACATAGTTCCGACACATTCTCACTCCAACCTTGTCACATCTCGCAGCTTGATCATGGACTTCCTACGTCAACATATTATGTGCAAGGTAGCCTGGGTGCATCTGTTGTTGACATTCTGGGATGCAGTGTGAACTTCTGCCTGTTACATGCATCGTCTTCTGTCAGAATACACTCCCATTTTTACAATAAACGTTCAGTTTGCATACATTCTCTTTGAGCATAAATGCACTACATCAGAACAACAATGCAAATTGACTTTTTTCCTTCAAAAAGAAACACACATGATTACGTTCTGCCAACACTGAGGTGGTTAGGTTTAGGCAACAAAAGCATGTGGTTAGGTTTGGAAAGAAATAATAGGGTTTAGCTTTACATTCATATTGAAAGCGAACACCGTTCTCCCAGGTGAAAGTTGGTGATTGTTGGAGCCATCCACCTCTCCTCCCACTCGCCCTACTTGGACTTATCACCCCCTTAATTTGCGTTGTTGTCCAGCCCCCAAAGCTGTCGGGTGCCTTTACACACTGATAGTGCCTGGCTCCGTATCATGCCGACATTAAAGGATCACTTTTTTCAGCAGTGTCTGATGCAGAAGTCACTGCCCGTGTGCCGGTATTCAACAACTTTAGAAGGAGGCTGGGCTGACAGTTCTGTATTTGAAATCAATTGACAGTTGGAAGCTGGAAGTGATTGTTGTTGATAGCACAACAGCATGATGATTTTTATTCTATTTATTTATTAATGAAAACCAAATCCATTTTTTGTATTCAAGTGAATTATACAGATATAGAGGTAAGTGAGAACATGTATTTTTGGTAATTTGGATGAACCAGCTCTTAATTATAGCCACCCAGCGTTACATGCAAAGATGCTTATTTTCATTTTGAGGCTGTCCTTCTAAATTAGTATGTATATTACGGTGTATGACTAATGGCAGACACAAGGTGTTGCAGACAGTGTATTTATTCAGCAATATGCTGTTGTAAAGAAGAACACTTAATGGGGATGGGATTAATGCTTTCAAGTCTTGGCTCAGGAGACACAACAGCTCTAAAATGAGCTACAAAGCATTTGATAAATCATTCATGGAGTCAGACCAATGCATTTAGTGGTAGAGCACTCAGTCCTATAAGACCCCCCTGAGGGTGACTTCATTTGTTTAGCTTGCTTTTGCTAGAAAGCTATGATATTGTACAGGAAGTGCTATTTAGGGAGTGGAATGGCTAACAGCTGCCCAGAGGTCCGTTTCAGGAATATCACTGTGTTAGTTCATGGTGTTCCTTCATCATCTTTAAAATAAGACAGGACAAGAAGATGTGTATGGGAGTATCCACCTTAAAAGAGAGGAGGGAAGAGGAGATATTGATTTATGGCCTCCTGCAACTTTCCTCCCTCATTCATCATGCTGTCCCTGTGCATGCTACCTTCACTCCCCGGTAGGGAGCTTCTCTTCCTCTCTGTGCAGCCGGCCACTCATCCTCATGTCTGGGTAACAAGCTGTGCGCTCAGACCCCCAGCAACCCCCTCCAACCCCCTTCCTCCCCGCTTTACTGTCACACTCCTACACCCAGAGACGCACCATGACAGGATTACTCACAACACGCTAGGCTCTGAAATATGGCAGAGCCAGATATGTGCGGACGGATACCTCCTGTCATAGCCCATCAAATAGCTTTTTAATTCCCGATTCATTAACAGAATGCTCTGTTTGTCAGCTAATTTGTTTTACTCAACGTTTGTCTTTCATAATTAAATGATTGGTTTCAAACTGAATCTTGTCATTCCACCTGAAAATGTGGCTCTGTGGAGATTGTACATACCACTGATATTTGCACATGTGGCCTTTTAGAGAGTAGCTCTGACTTTCCTGCACAGATCTCGGTACAAGAAGTAACAAGCCCTTGAAACAAGTGTCAGCTCCTTCATTATTCAACAAAACAAAGTGACAATTGCACCTGTGTGATACTGGCTCATCTCATCATGCTCAAGTAGTCTGATGCTAATTAGCACCATTTCTCGCTGTGGGAGGTCTAAATAATTTAATTGCTCAACTTACTCCATCCAGAGAGCTATTTCTCTAAAAGGATTTATTATTTCGTCAAATTTTAATGACCTCCTTCAGAAAGTCATACACTTTTATTGCATTTTTACTGCTGCATTCATTTAAAAAAACATTTTGTGTTTTATTAATGCATTCAAACACAGAGGTCTACAGAACGCTGCTTATGAATATTCAAATCAGGCTTTGCCCTTTAATAAGAAAAAAAAGATGGCACAGCCTTTAGTGATATGCTGTCAAGAAAAAAAAAGAAGAAATCTCTCCAGGAATATCACAACACTGGGCTGCATTCTCTTTTTTTTCTACTTCTTTTCATTTTCACGTTTCTGTTTTGCATCTAAAAAAGACAACATGATGACACGAAGCAAGGTCTCGCAAACTTCCTGTTTTTTTTTCTCTCAGGTCACTGATGAAAATGGGGGTGTCAACTCGGTTTGACGCTGCCGTTTGAATAAGATCTTCCTCTCCTTTCATGGCGATGCCAGTGGCTGGGGTCATCTGCCCTTCACCCTTACAAAGGTTTCATGAAGCTTCACCGCTTCCCTCACCTAACATTACCATTGCTTCTCATCTTCCATGAATATTATCCTGCAGCATAGCAACAGCACATTCTCATTCCATTCCCTTTCCCTTCCTTCAAGGCCCTCACAAAGTCAACCCCAATTTATTCGCCAGGGATGGACTCATCATCGCTCCGGCCTGCCTCTCTCCAAGCTCCACTCTGCATAGGGATAACAGAGCCCTGCTGCTCATTCGCATGCAGCTGTTCATACTGTATTTCATATATCTTGACTCTGAGTCACAATGATCCCTGGTCAGTCGGAGTAAATTAAAAACAGCTGCCGCATTCAGATGAATAGGGAATTAATAATTCAAAACAACCAAAGAGTTAAATGTCTGCAATTTGG